>NC_045560.1:38950000-39550000 GCF_009819795.1 Aythya fuligula | reverse complement strand
CCAGTATTTCCACAGGTATCAAAAGATGGACAGTCAAACTACCAGCTACCACTTATTCCAGTTCTCAAAGCATCTGACTAAAACAGCTCTAACAGGTGTAAGCTTGCCAAAACTGAAGTTTCCATAGCCTTTATTTATAAATAGCCAGTTTGTTAGAACTTCTCCACTGAAAAAGAATGTATTCACTTTCCCAGAAAGACGCTAGCCCTGTGGTCAAGGGATTTTTGTTGGGTCCTGGAAACCCAAGCTAAATTCCTTCGTGAAGTGAATACACATTTACACAAATTTAAACCACTACGAAAAGAGATTATAGAACAAGTATCCCAGTTAGTCAACAGCCCAAACACTGGGACTTTTTTTCTGAGGCACTGGGGACCCGTAGAGCAGACTTATATAGGACTTTGATTAAAATACATAGTTCCTTGATTTCTTCAAGTTTTTAAAAATTTTAAAAAGGTTTGCTTCCATAGTAACTACGCACAAGAGTGTGGCTTAAATATAGATGTGCATAAAAGACAAATTCTGAAGAACTTTTCAACACAGAAAAAAAAGTTAAATACAACAAGCATTTTCCCTCCCTCTCCTGTTCACAATCAATGGCATCCTGAAGAAAAAGATCAGTCAACATGCTGTGGAAGAATAGTTATGATTATTAATCTGTAACTTTGTTCTTGCAGGGGCATGTGGAAACACCAAAGCCTGATTGACATTCTTATTTCTTCCAGGCTTTCAAATTTTTCAAACTTTTTTTTTCCATGTTTTCAAATTGGTCCCCTATAATAGAAAAAGAAGAGACAGCTTTATAAAAGTGAATTCGGGGTAGCTTGATCTGTCACATTTTTCTGTTCTGCAGAAAGGTCGTGTCTGGGATCTGCTAGTGAGAATGCAGGTAACCTGTTTATGCAGTGGAGCATGTAGGTGTTCAGGGAGTTAGTCAAATTATATTTCAAGACCCTGTGCCTTTGGTTAGTAATTTTTTTATTTTATTTTTTTTTTCATAAATGATTTCAGTGGCCCTGAGCTCTGGTGCTCAAGACTACTGTTGTAGACAGCAGGAGGAAGTTAATCATGCCATAAAATATTTGTGGGAAGACATTTCACTGGCATCTTTAACAGTCTTCACTGGTCTATTTTTGGACCCCACTCCATTAGCATATATGGACCAACGCTTTTACAGAACACTGTATAATATGATCATATGATCTTTGTCATAAACAGGAAAATCAATGTTATCTTAACTGGTCCTAATAAAACTTTCTTATACATTTTTGTCTGTTATACTGCATCATGGTGGCTATTTTTGCTTATGCTTTTTAAAATACAGAAACTTTATGGAGTTTGGAGAGTAGCTATCTTCTTGATTATAACTGCATCTATGAAGGTATAATATGTTGTGTTTTTTTTAATTATTATTATTTTTTTAGGAAAAGTAAACATTTACTTATGAAGACACACTATGAATTAAAACCTAGATGCTTTCCAGCATGTCACATGGCACATGTATCCCTGTATCAAAAAAAAAAATAATAAATTACATTGCGCAAAAGCAGTGACTGATTGCAATGGATTATTTTGGCAACAATGCTCATATTTTCATGATACAATACAGTTACATGCTTAAATAATTAAATATTAGTTATGTCTGGATATAGACTCTCCATAAATTATGTCTGGACATAGACTCTCCATAAACATAGACTCTCCATCCATTTACTTAACTCTAGCCAATATTTCTCCCATTTATTTCCAACTTACTATTCTTTTATTTCCATTCTTTCTCTGTCTGCTGCCTTACTTCCCCTTAGCTTCCCTTTGCTTCCTTTCCATTCATCCCCTCTCCAAAATATCCTAACTCCTTGCCCTTAACATCATTTTGAGGGCTTTATGCTTTATCAGCACCTGCTCTCCTTTCATGGTTGCCCCCTTGCTGAACTCATCACTCAGGACTGCAATCCAGAACTACTGTTCATTTGCAGGCCCAGTCTTTATCCAACAAATGAAGAGTGGCTGGTGTGCTGATGAGCACAGCAAAGCAAAGATTCTAAGAAAGTCGGTGATAATTTCCAATTTGTGGTGAATTGAATGACTCGTTTTTTCCTGTTGGAGGGCTGCTGTCCTGCTAGTGTGCATGTTTAAGGTTGAACTAGATGATCTTACAGATCTTTTCCAACCTGAATGATTCTATGATTCTAACGAATTTTTGTTTTACATATATATTTTTGTTTTACATGCGTGCCCAACTTGTTATATTGCAGTAAGTGTAGTTAACCTTCAATTTTGGACAATGGGGCAACAAAACAACATCTGATTTCTCATCTTAAGACAGCATGATGTAAGATGAGGTCAACTGCTTAACGCTGAAGGGAACGACTGTAATCAAATCTTCAGATATTCAGGTGGTACCAAGCAGGAGGTAGGAAGATAAATAGGATATTTCTCTCCCTAGAGTGCAATTGGACATGTTTGTTAGCCATTGCTGGACACAGTGCATGTATTTTGAGAGGACATTCTGCTCTAGTAAGTCTCAACCTTAACAGTTAACTACATTTTATCCCTCTTTTTCCCTATCTCTGTGGGAGGAACAAACTGCCAAGAACTGTCTGTTTTTCCTTTCTCTACACAAAGCACAGGTTGCCTGCTAGGATAACTTCAATTTTTCATCATCTTCTTTTTCCAGAAAGTCTTGGCCATGGACAGAACCTCAGGCTTTCCGCCCCCCCCCCCCCCCCCCCCAAACAGCTCTATCTCCTGAGGGCTGAACTGGTTTAGTGTCATTAAAGTGTAGTGGAGGCTTTATGAAAAGTAATGGTTTGGGGGTTAGAGACAATCAGACCATGTGATCTACTTTTTTTTTCTGTTCTTTCTAATCCATAGAAAGAATAGTATGAAAAATATTCATGCTTGCTGGTTTGGTTTACTATTCTTTTAGAATTTCAGGTACTTCATTCAGAGTGGGAATCTTATTGGTGTGAAAAGTTCCTGAGTCAAATAACTTGAAGTATTTTTAATTTAGGAATGCATGTAGGAAAAATAATGAAATTACATATAATTTATCTTAGCAAGTATCTTTCAAGCCACCATGAACTGAATAGTGCTTTATGTTCAAGAGACTATCCTTTAAAATGCACAGCTGTCTAATGTGTCTGTGGCTGTATTTCATTATCTGTTTGTACATCCTGTACTTTTGGTCCTCTCTACTTTTTCTCTGTTAATGTTGAGCAAGAAATGGTACCACTTACTCTTTTGTCTATTTGTGAAAGACCATAACCAAAATAATTTTTAACATGTATGTGGGCTGGTTTTGTGAATCAAAATTCTGAAAATGGTGCATACCTCAGAAACATGTTGGTTTCTGAAATATAAGAATTAATGTCTTTATGCGTGGGAAAGAATAATGAACAAATTGTCTCTATTTCAGTAAGTATTTATTTTTGTTATGTACATAGGCTGGCCTATGTATAAAAGAACTATAAAGTAATTCAATAATTTTTCACCAGTCCATGCAGATGTGGCATAGATCCATAGGGCTACAAAAGGTCATGTCCCTTGTTGCGTATTACCTCTAATAACAACAGCCAAGTGGATGTACATAACCATAGAGTTTCCATCACTCTTCTCTCGGCAACTCTCTCACTGCTTCTCACCCTCTCTCACCCTGAAACCAGCTTTGACATCGCTCCTTTGAATTCAAGTTTGTCATTCTTTTAATGTGATTGCTTCCCAAGTCTACCTACCTGTTTTTATTTTTGTTTGTTTGTTTGTTTTGTTTTGTTTTGTTTTTCCAATAAAACAACAGTGGTTTGACAACTAGCAGAGGAAATTGACATTCAGTTTTATTTATGCTTGCACTATGCAGTTAAAATATATAAAAACTATTTCTAGTCAGTTTTTAATAAGAATTGGTGACGCTGAGTTTTTCCAGTGCTAAATGAAAGAGGCATTGCTGCATAGCACTACCTGTGTAGTCAGAGTTTGCTAGTGGAGTGTGTCCATTTCATTATATTAGTTATGTATTTGTCTCAGTTGTATGCTTGTTTCATTTAAAGTAAAGATATCAGAAGTTAATCGTTATTTCTTTCCCAAGCATGCTTTTGAAAAATAGCACTTAAAAATTACTAATATATTCATCATAAAAATGAAAAACTCTTTGAAAATCTGTTTGCAATACAGTTTTCTTCTGATTAATAACCCTTGGAAATCTGTGCTTATTATACCATAAACATGACCTTTATGAAAACATCAGAAAAATCCAACTGCAGAATATGCCAGGTCAAAGATTTTTAAATGTCAGAAAGTGTAAAGTTTAAAAAATAATACCATTTTATAATAGTTGGCCGATGATTGTATTTTTTCTTTATTTATTTATGGTGAATTTTTTAAGTTGTGGTTAGTATCTATTAAAACCATGATCCCAGGGGAACACACTTCAGGGTAATTCTTAATGCCCCTCAGCAGCTTCTTCCCTGTGGTTAAATACTCAATTTAAATTGGACATTTTTGCTAGGCCTGTATCTGGTCAGTTCTCTAGCAGAGCCTGCCAACCTCATGTTCGGACCAGCTGGTTAGGAGACATCCACAGAAACAGTGTCAATAACAGTGCAGTCAGTCTAACAGTCAGAAAAGTTCATCAGCAGAAGTATCTGACCAGTGTACATGCAAATTTGTGGAAAATGCATGTTTGCAATGTTGTGTCTTTCCTCCGACTTCATCAGATGTTAGTCCTACTCTGAAAAAAAAGAACTCTTCCTACACAACTGAAGATCCACTTAACTTGAATCTAAATGTAAACATCCCTAATGTGGGCTGGAAATCACACTGTGGATAGCTGCTTTATGTGGGAATAGCGAGCCAAAATCACAAAATCACTGAATCATCTAGGTTGGACGAGACCTCCAAGATCACCTAGTCCAACCTCTGACCTAACACTAACAAGTCCTCCACTAAACTGTATCACTAATCCCTATATCTAAATTTCTTTTAAAGACCTCTAGGGATGGTGACTCAACCACTTCCCTAGGCAGCCCATTCCAATGCATAACAACCCTTTCAGTAAAGAAGATTTTCCTAATATCCAACCTAAACCTACCCTGGTGGAACTTAAGTCCATTCCCCCTCATCCTGTCACCAGGCACGTGGGAGAATAGCACAACCCCCACCTCACTATAGCCTCCTTTAAGGTACCTGTAGTGCGCAATAAGGTTGCCCCTGAGCCTCCTCTTTTCCAGACTGAACAATCCCAGCTCCCTCAGCTGTTCTTCATAAGACTTGTTCTCCAGACCCCTCACCAGCTTTGTTGCCCTCCTCTGGACACCCTCAAGCACCTCGATGTCCTTCTTATAAGGACAAAAAAATGAAGAAAATGAAGGCCTTATAATAAGGAGAAGAAAAAAAGCTGTTTTTATTTGAAATTCAGGCAAACTTTTCTGGCCTTGTATTAGTGTGTGGTATTAAGAATATTAGGATAATACTATGTATTTCTAGCTCACTCATGGCACGACAGGCTTTTCACTTTCTTGGATTCACCTTCTTACTAAAGAAAACATAAAGTTGTATAAAACATGAGCAGCAGAAGAAACTTCAGAATGGGACTAGGAATACATATTTTACCAGAAAGAAAGAGGATTATTAGTTCAGATGTGGATTTACTAATCCACCAATCTTCCATCTAGTATTATGGCTAGGAAGGATGAACAGGTTTTGATGTCGTCTCTGCTATCATGAAATTGCTTGAATCTGAGTGAAAGTGTGTTCATTTCACTATTAGACTAAAATTAGGGAAGGATGCTGAAGTGGTCATAGTACTAAATTTAGGGGCCCAGGGTTCAGTTCCTTGATCTGCCAAGTGAATGGGTGACTTATGCTTTGTGCACTGGAGTTGATGTCTTGCTAAATGGCAGTGTCCTGAGAATTAATTCCTGATAATTAATACCAGAGCTGCATGGAGAAAATGGAGGCTGCTTCATATGTTATGGGGTATTTGGCTTGGTTCTGTAAGGCAATTGGAAATCAAAAGCTTCTGCATCCTCCAGAGGGAGGAGGGGTGCTGTTCATGTGTGTTTTGCTTGTTGGCCTTCTCTAAAGTCGTAACACTGGCAGTCTCAGACTGTCTGATTCTTTAGTAGTTGACATGTCTGGTACTTGGTACGGGTAGCTGATAATAAACAAGGTGTTCAAACTGGCCAATTTCTGCTTGTTACCTTCTACTTGGAAATGGACAGAACTTCACAAAAAGTAGAACGCTCATTTTGGATCATTAATTTTCAGTGATCCAACAGCTTCCAATAGGGAAAAGAAATAATCCAAATTTGTCTTACCAACTGGAATAAAGCCTCAAAGGATTCTGAAGAGCTCAATTAGGTAGGTCATGTCCCTATTGCTAAAATAAAAAGCTTCACTTCTGCCCTTGCACAATTTATAATCCATAGAAGATGTTGCCTGAAGCAACTTAATGGAATTCAGTTAGATGCTGTTAATTACTGAAGTTCAGATCATGTTTTTTCTGGTAGATTTTATTTAATAAAAATATTTAAATTGGTAAAGTGTTTTGTTTGGGCCATAGCCCAAACAAAACATCTAGGTATGAGATGAGAGGGTGATACCTAGGGGAGGCTTTGACACGAGCTTTCTTGTAGCGTAGAGAGGGTATGGTCTGCACTTTGATCCCGTTCAGACAGGCTGGGTCCAGGTAAGCCAGACATACCTTTCTATTAATGCAGATGGATAAAGACAGGGAAGTAGGAAGGAATAAGGCAGCAAAGAGGGAGTGGGGACCTGAGCTTTTTTACCTTTAATTATTGTAAGGACAATAATTAAAGGAATTAACAGATACCAGGGTATTTATGAAAATTTGTCTCTGGATTTTCCCAGTCCTGCACCATGATAACAGTTTTTTAGGCTTCTACATAACTGAAAGAAAAATCTACTCCCTTAGGTGTACATTTTTCAGTCAAAAACCTTGTGACAGGATATACAATTTTACATTTTAAAAAAAAATATTTTAAGTATGAAAGAGAAGACTTTAAAAACCTTTGTGTGTATAACTTTGTAAGACTTTAAAAACCTTTGAATATGACGCATAGCCAGAGGCTGCTAAAACTAATAATAAAGAATTCTTTTTCTAAACTAGCTCACTTTGCAAGAATCACAGAATAAATATTGTCTCTAGACAAAATTATGCTTTGAATAGCAGCAAGTGGCCAGAGCTGAATCAAATTTTCCAGGTGAATACTGTATGTGTGGAAAAATGCACTCTATAAATAAATAGTGGGTACTGATTTGTGCCAAACTGGAAGAATTTTACTTAAAAAAAAAAAGAAAAAGAAAAAGAAAAAAAAAAAAAGAAAAAAAAAAAAAAAGGAGGGAGGGAGGAAAACGGAGGAAGAGATGAGGACCCAAGAAAACATTTTAGTAATAAGTAGTTTTGAATTGTTTGGTTTTGGATGACTGAAATTTGCCAAAATGTAACTAATAAAAAGGGTTAAGTATCTAAGTACGAAATAAGAAATTTCATTTGGGGTACAAGAAATGTTTCAGCTGACACAGTGGTTTGGTTTCTTTTTCTCCTCTAATTGTTTTTTTTTTTTTTTCTTTTTTTTTTTTTTGGTTTGGCCAGTGAACTGAAAAATCAATTACTCCCAGATCTCTGCAGCTGAGACAGTGTTGCATTCATCCTCTTCAAAGTGACTAGTAACTGTTAACATTACTAACAGCAAAACCTATGAAAAAGGCTTACATTGCTACACAGTGTAGTTGACTCCAGTCGACTTGAGTTGACTCAAGTTGTCTCCAGAGAGTCAGCTGATGTGGCTGAAATCCTGTTCTGATATTTATTTGTATATTTAATACAAATATTTTATCAGTTCCTTTTTTTTCTTCCCTTTCTGAAAATAAGAGGAAGTTACATGAAACAATATTGTGTTTAAAGGCGGATATCCTCACTTTAAAATATATATGAGATTATTATATGGTGAAAGGAGTCTCCAAAAAAGTCTGTGAATGATGCGGGAGTTGAAAACACTTTGTCTTAAGATCCTCATTTTCCCTTCTGGATGGGGGGAAAGCATTACAAAAATTCAAAAGAAACTGAGTTCTGAAACTACAAGTGGTCAGAACACAGATTTCCTGAGCAGTAAATTCTCAACAGGCATCACGTTATTTGGTTGTATGTTATATTTCTGTCCATGAAGAATAACATGGGAATAAATATAGGCTATTAGAATCAAATATTCAAGATTAAAAAGTGCATATAAAATTCACAAGTTGCATGTGAACTAATTTTCTGTATCTGGAGTTCGTATTTTAATCATTTGAGTATAAGAACTACTAACAAGTAGTGAAACCTACCTTCTTGGTTTAGATAGTACTGCTTATGGAACTGATCTTATCTATAAAGTGGCAGTCTAGCAGTTCTTAAGAAAAGTAGCTGTTCCAAAATTGTAAACCACTCTACAGAGATGAAAGGGAATACCCTACTGACTACAGGTCATGACAAATTACATTAAGCTAGAATATTCCTAAAAGCCAGATCTGCAATTCATATCACATTGCCTGTGCTACATTCTGAAGAAAGTTATTCTTTTGTCTTTGGATATCTTTAAATTTCCTGTTTTCTCTGAAGAGATTCTCTGAAGACCTAAATATGGTATCGACTATTTTTGATAATGAAATTTAATTATCCTTCATGACTAGCCTACTATTCTTTATTGCTTATGTCTTTATTTTGTTCATGAAGAAAATTTGTTCATGTCCACCCTGCCTATTCTTTGACCCACTGGCAAACTAAATTTGTAATGATTTTAAAATTCTAGCTGGAGTCAAGTTACACAAATGTAAGTTTCTTAGCTTTTGTAAGATAGAATATGAGCTCCCCCACCATCATACCCTCCCCCCCCCCCCCCCCCCCCTTTTTTTTTTTTAATATTCTTAACAAGGAAAAAATAAATCCTCTTCTGGCTCAGGCTCTCTAGAATATTAGAATGTATTTCAATCCTCACTGGGTGTGAAATGACAGACATTTGGATCCTGCAAAGAGAAAGAAAAAAAAAAAAAAAAGAAAGGAAGGAAGAAAGGAAGAAAAAGATCATGATACTTTTCTGAATTTACATTTATAAGTTACCTGAAAGTTAACTTTTAAGCTGAAAACCTGTGCATTCCCAGGCACTGAATGAAAGGTTCTCTGAGATTCTGTCAAGGCAGAATGTACTTGTTTTGACCTTCAATAAGCTATCCTTTGGAGAGGTGGGAGATGGGGTGGAAACCTTGGGAATATCTGTACGTGGGAGAAAAAAAAATTACATCACTGAAAAAAAAAAACACACAGACTCCAGGATGGAAGGGAAATTGAACGTTAGTTTTGTGTGTCTCTGATGTATTGAAAATGACCATACATGTGGCCAGGGGGGAAATAAATGTAAAGTAATGAAGGAATGAAAACAGAATTCTGCAGAGATTTGCTTTTTTCACTTGGTGTTTATGGTGGTAATAGTTAGTGATGGAAGAACTGCAAAAAATTTGGATTAATGGGGTATTAATTTAGAGCTTCTACATAGTTTACAAAATACCTCCAAGTTCCAAATGCATTGTAAAAATTATCTAGACTATTTGTGCCTACAAAATTTGGGCTGAACATTTCCTTTGAAACATAGCCATTTGACAGGCTATTTGTTAAGAGACCTGATTATTCTTTTTCTGGAAACTAAACTTGCAGTTGAGTTGAAGAGATTTGGAAATTGAAGTGTACATGAGGAGAGACTATGCAGGGAAAGATGCAGTATATCTTTTCTATAGCCAAGTCACAAAATATAGCAGTTTGTGGTTGCCAAATTGTTCAGCTGTGTGCTAGGAGACCTGAGAGACAGGATGTCCTTCTCCAGAAACTTTGTGAAAATATGTTATTTATTATTCTGCACATAGAGAGAGAAAAAAAAAAAAAAAAAAAAAAAAAAAAAAGCCTTAATATGTTTGTTACTCTAAGACTTTTCTTTTGTTTCCTTTGTGTATATTCAGTCTGTGCTTTTCTTAATCTGGATGTTTAAGGCCAACACTCACAGGTATCTATACTCTTTACCTAGCACTAATCTGAGGGATTTTCCAGGTGAACTAGGCAGAAGAATTTGCGTGGGAGACTTTCTTATCAGAAAATGCTGTTTTCATTCAACCTTTTTATTTTTAATATCAATAATAATTGTGAGTGAAATGTCCTTAAGATAACACCAAAACAGACCATTTTAAAATAAAAACTTTTTCTTCATTTTGGAATGACTTATCATAGAAAAATCTATTTTCAAAGTCAAACAATGTTTAAAGTCAAAACTGTGTGTGTGTGTGTAAAGAACAGTATTTATTTATATTCTGGTTGAGAAAAATCAAATGTAAGAATTGCTTACAGAATGGACAGTTTGAGGCTGAATCTGCAGGAATCATGTCTTCATCTGAGTGTTTCTGTCTTCCCTTGGCTCAGGGTACAGGGAAAAAGGTCTTGTAATGATGAAGCTCATATAGCAAGTGGTTTCAGTAGAACCTCTTGAATATGATCACAGAGTGTATGAACCTCAATGCTGCATGTGTGGCTTTGCACCATTTAAGCTGTCTGTGCTCACAATACAATGCTGTATTGGCCACTGGACTATACTTACAGGTATGGCAAAACAGTGCTAGAGTAAAATGTCCAGTCCTAACTGGAGATAGAGTGCATCCATGTGTAAAAATACTTTTTTTTTTTTTTTTTTTTTTTTTTTTTTTAAAGACTGAGGGTGTTATTTGAACTTCTTAGAATCTCAGAAAATTGTCACAATGAGACATAGAAAGTGACAAGGTTTTGTGGTAATATTTTCTTCAAACTTTTTTGCTCACATTTACCTTGAATGTACTGCCATTCCATCTGGCCAGGAGATTATCTTGTCAGTTTTATAAATTGTCTGAAAATTGAAGAAACAAATTATTACTTCCAATTTGGTTAAAATGTTGAGCTAATTAAGCTTCAAAGTTGTATTACTCTTGTGCTTCTTACAAAGAAAATTAAGTTGAAAACATTGCCATGAATTTCCCAAACATCTTGAATATTCATCTTTAATTTAGGATCTGAATGGACTGGAAAGACTTGTTCTATAGATTATAATATCACTTACTTGTAAGACTGGAATTAGTAAATATATTCTATCTTCCTATTTTAAAGAATTGTAGCATGCTACCCATCAAATATAACTTTAGGCCTGTACTACCTTAGATTTTTGGGGAATTATTATGTTTTCTCTGGTCATGTCCTGTGCACATGCCACTTTTGGCAGTGATGTCTTGGTACATTTCAGGGCATCAAACACAGCCTATGGACAAAATCTATCTGTGGTCTGGGGTGTTATCAGCACTTTTGTGGTCAAAGTGGAACTTCCATCCTTGCTGACAGGAAGTTTGTGAAGTGGTTGGCATTGAGCTGTCTCTTGGTGTGATGATCAGAAGTGTTGCAGCTGCACGGGGAAAGCAGTGGATGTCTTTATGTAAAAGCTTATCATACAGAACATCAAAACAGCCATAAGCAACCTTTACAGTTCCTTACCTTTTCTCAGTGTTCAGTAACACTATATAACTAAAGAAGACCTAAGCCTTGCTGTGAAGTTATTTTCTAAGTGTGCTCTTGTCCCACATGGCACCACTTCTTTACAAAGTGAACTCTGCTTTATGAGTTTTACTGCACCCCTACTTCTTTCTCTTCAGTTTCCTGGGTCTCTTGTTTCTCTTCTGTTGACATTTCTGCCCTTGATATTTCCTTTTTTACAATAGGAATTTATCTACATATTGTCTCCAAGAACTCATCCCAGTGGGCTTCTACCTCTCTGCTAATGGATTAGAAAAGAAGTAGTAACATTGGCATTCACAAATGTTGTGCAAACATTTTTCAGTGAATCTCAGTCACAAAAGTTGTTGCCATTGCTTCAGGTTTTGTTATTCTTGTTGTTGCTACTGATTCTAGAGTACAACTCTGTGCGTGTTAAGTGGAAAGAGAATCTAATTTTTGCTGCCCTAAAAATTAGAGATTTTTTTTAAAGTGTAAGCTCAAATTTCATGATACCTATCACATGCTCCATCATTAAAGGACATGTCTGACACTATTGAAAAAACAGAGAGCAGCTGTTCTCCTGAACATATTCATTTTCTGTGCTGTTGTAGCCAGGACTGGGGTAGATTTTAAACTCTGTTCCAGAGGCTCTGAGTCCCAGCCAAGGTCTTGCAAAGCTGGCTGATTTTTTCCTTTTAAAGCGCGTTCTCGTCCCCAGATGACTTTGTGCAGCACTGGCTGGCAGCGGCAGGTGGGTGAGTGCCTAGTCGTGCAACAGAGAAGAATCACAGAAAGAACTGCTTCATCCTTCATAGTGTGGTATCCAAGAGTATGGGATAGCAGTGCTGTTGCTCTAGGTAACCTGAACCTGCAGGACTGTAACACTCCCCTTTGTAGCACTGAGATAACACACCCGAGGAGCTGTTTTCCTGAGCATGGGCAATATTTTTCAGTTTTGCATTTGTGTCTGTGAATTGGAGAATATTTAACCAACTATTCCTAGCTATTGCCAGGCAAATGCTCACCTTAGCATTTCTGTGTGGTTGGGTACAACCTCAGGTACAACCAAGAGACTTCTTAATAAGGTTTTTATCAATTGAAGTGGCAGCTTCATTTTGTGATATGTAAACACTTCGAATGAGGAAAAAATATGTTTGTCCAACATCTAAAACATATCTTTATGGGCCTTTCCTATTAAGAGGGGGTAAGACTGGCCTGTTTGACATTACCTTATCATCCTTCTGACCTGTTTAATTTGTTTTTACACTGTTTTTATAATAATTACATGGGAATTTAGAAATTGCCAAACCAATGGCAGTCATTAAATACTTGATGTGTCTCTGCTAGTGAGCTATGGAAAGCAGAGCTGTTTGCTTTACTCTTTTCTGTTGCCTACATCCTTTAGCAGCTGCACTCAAAGAATCTGACTTTGTACGCTCTTACATTGAGGTAAATATTCAAATGACTCCAGAAGTGACAGTTACTTTAAGGAAAAAAATAGCATGCAATTGGAGTGAGTCCTAATCTAATACCTTTGTTTTGCTTGTGGATGATGTTTTTCTTTCTATAATCTGTAGTGAAATACTTCACAGAATGCTGACAAAACAAACAAGCAAACAACACTGTCTTTGAAAATTTGGTTCCAGATGATTTTATACCTAAAAGCAGAACTCTGGATGATCTGCTACAACTGGTTCATTAAATCCTGTGCTGTTAGCCCTCAATTAGAAGCATGAAATTGCA
Organism: Aythya fuligula; assembly: GCF_009819795.1. NCBI lineage: Eukaryota > Metazoa > Chordata > Aves > Anseriformes > Anatidae > Aythya > Aythya fuligula. The sequence goes on along the minus strand of NC_045560.1, from coordinate 39,536,706 downwards.
ACACTTCTTAGCAGATTTGCTGACCAAATATGGAGAGATTCCATATATCGTTCTGAGTATTTTATATTTGGGCTCTTAAAGAATGTGTGCAGTTCATCTAATGAAGCATCTGTATGTACGAGAAAAAATAGATTTCTGATCTCTCCCTCTGTTGGTCGATCTGCCTGTGTCTCTATTGAATGAGTGGGGTAAAACTCCCTTTACATTTTTTAAAATGTTTCTTGGACTCTTACCAGCAGGTTTTTACAGTCTGTTGCCTGCCTCTCAGATTAGAAGAACACTGGCATATTTTAACAGTTTCCTAGGATCCAAATAGTCTTTAATTAAAAGGGAATTGATGTTTTGGAGTGCAACCAAAACATGGGAGACACTGGAAGCAGAGAACAGGCTTGAATTCTTCCAGCTTTTAGTGATCTGTGACAAGGGGCAAACAAATAAGTAAAACACAGTCCACAGCAAACAGGTAGTGGTTTATTGGTATGCAAGGGCATTTCTTCATTTGCATAATCTTCCCACAGAACTGGTGATTGGTAACATTAGCAGGGAGGAGCTTTCTGCTGTACAGAGTCTGAACCTACTCCACGAGCAGAATATGTTTGTCAGTATCTTTCCAAAACACAAATTTTGATGGCTACTGAAATTGTTTATAATTTAGACTTGTATTGATCAACTGTTAAGGTAGCTAGGTGTGTTGTTTGCTAAGTGTAGGCTGACTCAGAAGATGTAAGTTTGGTTAATTAAAGAAATTAAATACCTGCAAATTACATGACGTTCACAGAGCAGAACAGCTAGTTGTTCTTTTTCTTTGGAAGCAGTTTTCTTGAAGAGTGTTGAGTAGTAGGGCTGGGGTAAAGCACTGAAATTGTGAGTGAATGAGACTAGCTGAAGTTCTGAAGGGAAGTCAGGTGTGCACTGAGCTATTGTTTTAGTTAATCCAGGGAGATAAATGGTTTATTAGCTAATTCTAAATAATGAAAGATTGATATCTGAAGCAGTTATTAGTAAAGACCTATAACCAACAGTCAGTCGGTTGCACTCTTTTACAATAATGTAGTAATTTTGTGGATTAAATAAATCTGTATGTTTAACCCAATATTGATATTTATTGTTGCTTTTTTCTTTTTCTTTTTTTCTCCATGTTTATGTTACTTGCTGAATGCCTTCTATCTCTTTCTGCGCATAGGTGGTACATGCCAGAGCCCTGCTCTTCCAGCCTTAGTGCGTCCTCCTGCTCCACCTTTGCAGCCGTCGCTGGATATTAAACCATTTCTTCCGTTTCCTCTGGATACTGCAGCAGCAGTCAATCTGTTCCCCAACTTCAATGCAGTAAGTACACTCCTAACAGTTACTGTCCACTTCAGTGAGCCACAGTTTCCACAGAAGGCTCAAGAGGGCACAAAGTAGAATTTTATGTACTCAATTAAACCTGGAATATTCTCTCCCATATTGAGGGCCAAATAGCTCTTTCAGACACACTGGTAGGCCATAAATTAAAGCCTGGATGAGTGCTAGCCAGAAATAATGTAGAAGGAAAAAAGGGATATGATCCCAAGTGACATGCAATAAAGTTGCAGGACATATCCAGTTCCAGGCCTTGTGAGTTCCCTGCTCTAACTTAAGACATGCAGTTTTCATAACATAGCGTTTGCTGCAAACATGAAAACCAAGTGATTCTACATCTCATCTCCAACATCCTTCTTGAGAAATATCTAAAATTTGCAAATCAGAGGGGCAAAGTTTATCTTTGTAAATGGTAAAAAATAAAATAAAATAAAATAAAAAATAGGGCAATTAAAGCAAGAATGGAAAAAACATGAGCTATTCACTGGCAAACAATCCTTTTTCATTTCTTTTTCTTTCTTTCTTTCTTTTTTTTTTTAAAAAAAAAAAGATTAGGATACATTATATCTCACCCTTTAAATTAAAAGCAAGGTTAGATTTCTCTTTAATAATTTCTTAATTTATTCATACTATCTAAAGATTTAGAAATCTACTTACTACTTCTTAGGTATTTTCATTACTTTACTGACCTAAATAGTGAGTGTTTCAATTTGCCCCTTTCTTGCTGAGGTATTTAATGCTGTAAAAGAAAGAAAAAAATTAAATTGATTTTAATTTTATTTTAACTTTATAGAATCATGTCACTTTTTAACTCTAGGATTTTCTTTTCTTCATTTACCAGTGCTACATATAGGAAAAGAAAAAGTTAGGAGTGTGCTTGGTTACTTACTCTGAGAGACATAGAGAGAGGTGGAAATTGTTATGTCATAACATTACTAATTAAAATATAAAATCTTAATTAAAGAGCATACCAATTCTAGAAGTGATTTGTAGTAATCGATAGCAAATTTCAGTAATTAAATGTTTATTTACCTTTCATGTGTGTTTTGCTTTAAAGCAATTGAACTAATTATGAGAAATATTTATGCAGTCTTAAATGCAAGCAATTGTATAATGCAAGCATTAATAGAGATAAGAGCAGCTATAACATGAACGTCTTAAAATACTCAGAAAACATAAGTCAAAAAATCATTACAAAGAAACTGTCAAATTTTAAAATGTATATACATATGCAGTAAAGTTTTAAAAAGGGCTGGTGTTAACCAAGTTAAAACCTGAATAACACATTATGATATGTATTAATTAGATTTAAGTTTAGTGTACTCTAAAACTCTTACCAGTTTTGTGATCACTACTTATATTTAATGCAGGAGGCCAGCTGAATTATTATAAACATTTTATTAGAATTTATTTTCTATTTTTTTTTTTTCAGGATTTTCCGTACTTTGGGATTTTCAGATAGTTTTGTTAACAGACTGTTAATTGTTAAAAGACTGATTGTGTACTATTCATATCTTGGGGAAGTGGACAGAAGTAATATGTGCTGATATTAATTTAGAAATAAAAAGGTAAAAACAGACTCATAGCAAAACCCTGTTATTCCTGAACATCATCTTAGAAGTATATCTTTATGTGTAAGCACTGTAGTTGAACTTTAGAGACTCCTTATCTCAAATTCTTCAGTAATCTGAGCCTAGGTTTCAAGGATAAGACCAGCAGCTCTTTTTAACAACACACTGAAATGCATTCCCATGCAAAGGGCTGCTTCTTCTGATGCATGGCCATCTGCCAAATCTACCTTTCCTGAGTGTGTCAGTCCTGAGTGTGAGAATGCTGTCATCTGAGCTGCCGTCATTTGCTTATAGACTGTTCCTTGCAACGTGACCTTTGCCTTCTCATCATGTGTGCTGACATGCAGCATCATCCTCAGTGTTCCCATTTTCCTTCTGAACAGTACATTATTGAACGCTGCTATGTTTAGCTCATATGCCAGAGCTGGTTAATGGCATCCTCCAAACATGAAGGCTAGCTGAGTAGTTATGCATATTTCCAGAAATTCTTTCCATGCTGACGAATCTTTGGGGACGCATCAGCTGCTGCTGAGCATTGTCAGTGTAAAGAGAAGGTAACCCACAAGCCATATTAGACTTTAAACAGAACGTCTGACAAGTTATTTAATTATGTGAGTGTGAGACAGGAAAGCGTTTCACCAAAAAACAACCTGCATAAATATACATGCCTGTGAGTTGTTGATAATGTTTTATATTTATTGACCTCACAATCCTGCACAGTGTAAGTGGAGAAGCATTTGTACAGAACCAAGGTTAAGCAGGTGGTCAGTAAAAGACCTAAAACTCCAAAAACCTGAACTGGATGTTCTCTCTCATGTTGCAGATAAATTAGATTTTGCCTTGATTTGAGACATCAAAATTGTAGATAGGGTCTTAGGAAATAGATTTCCTCTTTACCTTTCCATAATTCTACAGAAACTAATCTGTTTGGCATCATGTCTGGGCTACTTCCCAAGAGTCTAGAAGGAATTCCAGAGTTTTGGCTATTTCCAGGCCAAACACACTTTTCAACAGCTTTCCCTCGAGAAGAGCAATGGTCAAGGAGGTACTCAAGTAAAGATGTGTCATATTGCAGAGAAAGGAAGCAGTCTCTAGTTATGGCAATCCTAAATTAGCTTGTGAGTTTGGTTATAATAAGCATAAATATCTGGGCTAATCAGTCTAAGTTTCTTTTAAAAAGATAACAGAAAAACAGACAATTTCTTCATTTGTTCAAGTGGAGAAAAATGCACAAAAGTAGCTTGTAATGCAGACATCCTATGTATCTATGTTGGGATGAGGTGAAGTGAACCCTGAAAGTTTCCCATTCATCTCTGATGACTATAATGAGGGACTGGCTCAGCTGCGTCTACGGTTGGTGAGATGAATCCCACATTAAGGGACAGGTCATAAGCTATTCACGGCTGATATCTTAAATTCCACTTAGAAATCAGATGACGGAAGTGCTGACATTGTATTGTATGTCTACAGAGACATGCTTCTACTTATTAAGCAGTTATGCTAGCTTCTAATTATATCTAAAGACAACTTTAAAGGAATTTGAGTATTCAGGCTAACTGGATGTAGGTATTAGGGGAGGTGAAAGCAAAGTAATTTGCTTGCTTGATTTTTCATACCAATGGAGATTCTCTTAGGCATATACTCAAGATCTAACAAAAATAAATGCTGATCTTAAGTACACCATAATAATAACAATAATAGTGAGGTGTATTTTATAACATTTTTCACTCTAATTCAGTTTATTTTCTTTGTTACTAATGACTTTTGGTCTAAAGCTATCTCAGTTTTTTGATGACTGCCTCTGAGGAAAACATTCAGCACTGATTTCTGTGAAGTCAAAAGCTTGCATCCAGGCAGAGAATAGAGGAGGTAAAAGGTCTGTGCAAACCTTTCTCAATAATGTCTCTGGACACTGTGGAAAGGGGAAAGTAAAAAACAAGTAACCACAGAAATGCAGGGATGATAACCTATGAACCTTTATACCATTCATTTTCATGAGGGACATTTTCTATTTGTACAAGAAAGCTTAAAGCAAACATACCAATTAACAATCTGGTTAGCTGAACATTTGTAGGTGCTGTACTCGTAATTGTGAAGTAAATGGGTACCCTCAAGTCCTATGTAGAAAGGAATTGTAAAAACACAGATGTTAAAATTGAAAACAGTACACTGTTGTGCAGACCCTGAAGAATCACAAGTTCATTGCAAGTATATCTGTTAGAAAATGATGAGTTAAGTGTATGGGATGTACATGGATACATTTTATGAATGAAAGAATCTGACAACATACAATACTTATGTAGCTTTCTAATATGTGTTTTGAAGAATGTCAGAAAAAAATAACCTGTCCATTCTAAAAAACGTTTGAGATCATTTAGCAAACACTTTGTATAGTTCTGTGTTTTCAATCTTGAAATATTATTTATGCCTCATAGACTGTGGTATGAGCAAGATCTGTAGTGGAAGAGGTCCACAATGTAGAAGATCCGTGTAAATGCTTGTAAGCAGAAATAGAGATACTTCTTGAAAAGATCCATCCTAACTCCAAAATAAGGCCTGATTTTCCCATGTTGTCAGTGGAAGATTTCCCCCCCAAAAAAATCCTTTGGACAGAAATATGATTACATTTTAGACTTTCAACTTGCAACTTGGAAGAGTGGTAGTAATGTCAGAACTCTACTAAATTTGGATTGAAAAGTCCTTGTTACTCTACAGATGTCTTTTTCTCATGATCTATCTGTAGTAATCCTTGTCCAGTCTCCTGATTTTTCTTGTTTGTTTGTTCTCGTGTACTTTCATACTTTCATGTACAATACTTAAGGCTTCATGTATCACCTTCCCCTGGTAGAGTTTTACTATTTGGGAGGGAACAGTGGATGTTGCCCATAGTTTGGAGCCTCTAAGGCAGTGCTTCAACAGTGGCTTGTGTCAGAGTGCTAAGGTAGTTCTCCTTGCTTCCTGCAGCTTTCACAGCTTGGTAACTGTGAAACATCCTAGCAGCTCTGAGGACAACATAAATGCTATGCTCTCTGTTTACAGAGGTGATGCTTGTATTTGTATGTATCAGTAGGGAGTAATTATGGCTGGCTTTCAATAGGAGCCATTTTTCTCCACGCTCTGTTCTTGCTGCCAGACTCTACCTGGCCTGCAACCACCAAGTTAGCTCATGTGGAGCAGAGCTGCCTGGTTGTTGGGAAATGCAGTCTTGTCCTGTTGTGCCAGGCACTGGATAGAAATAGACAATATAGGAAACCTGCCTACTAATAGTTATTTCTGGAAAGGGTTATGCCAGAAAAACTAGATAAAACCTATCTAAAAGCTGCCAGAAAACAGTTTTGAAATATTTTCCTAATACTCTTGTCCTGGGTATTTTTTTTTTTTTTATCTTGAAGAGAGATATGTGCTACAAAGCTTACATGCCAGTTTTCTGGATATTATGAATAAGATGTAGCTTTTGATATGGAGGAGCGGAGAAGATTTTTGAAACATATATATATATATATATATATTATTATTTTTTAATATTAGCAGCCTGAAATTTGCCCCCTCCCCCTCCCCCTCGCCCCGTCCCCCCCTTTTTTTTTTCTTTATTTCATGATTTCTGACATAACTGAGCAGGAAAGCTTGATGAGAGTTCCTCCCCCCCATATTCTCATCATTTGCAATGGTGCTTTTTTCAGCATGTAAAGTCCTTTGAAATTAAATAGTGATGGTTTGCTGTCAGAATTCTTTGTTTCCATAAAGGCATAGTTGGGGGACAATGCAATAGCCTCAGTTTCATGAGAGTCAAAATGGAATATTGGCTATGTGGAAGAACTTGGCAGTAAAAATACAGTCTGTGCTGCTAGTGATTTTTAATGTTATTTTTGTGAAAAGGACCCTTATCAGGTGGAGAACTGTACTGCATCAAATTGGTAGTTTGTCAGACAAACAGAGGGGATTATTGCTTCTGGGGATATTCTTTGCATGGCTGCTCATTTACAGGTGTCTACAAACAGGGGTTTTGGCTTGTTGTTTCCCTTTCCATAGCACTGTAATTGAGCTGTAAGATAGGTATAGTCTTCTTTATAGTTGATATCTCTATTGCTGTTTAGCTTAGTATTTTTCAAAAAAAATAAATGCAAAAAAAAGTATTAGGATGATTGCAAAAAATAATGGTTGGGTTTAGGAAGTCTTTATTCATATAACACTTTCATCACTGGCCAGGCCATTTAATTAAGAAGTCTGCAGGGCAAGAAGAGGGATCAGGGAGTGAGCAAACACAAGAAATCTTGGCAATTCAGATGTTTTTATTTGGTGCTTGCAAATCAGGAATGAGTCAACATCAGTATGAAATATTCAATTATTCGAATTGGCTAGATTTATTTGCCTTGTATTTAAATCCTTAATCTATGCCCTGGGCTGTGTCTGAAATAACGGTATTGCTCTGATTCTGTGATGTAGAAGAAGTGTTCACAGCTTGGGAAACATGGTAAAATTAAGTTCTTTGTCTTCCAGTTATGAGTTAGTTTAAGGTGGTTCTGGATCTCCAGAAATACCCGATCTGTCTGTTTTTCTATACAGCCTATGCTCTGTGTCATGGACAGGGAACAGAACTCATATTCTGGCTTTGTATGAGCGTTCCTGCAGCTCTGGTAACGTTCCTGTGGTTGCTTGTGATTGCATGGCAGTTGTTTTCCATCACACTCCAGTGTGGCTGAGAAGTAGTATCTCAGCTCCCTAGAAATTGTCTCCAGTGTGTTTTCTTGTATTTTCTTTGGACTTGGTGCAAGGGTAAGGATCATCCTACTAAATCTAACCTTAAACTAAAACTAACTTTAATCCTTTTGCAGCCTTCTCAAAAATGCGTAGCCTCTGCTTGCAACTACTGTCTGGGACTCCTGTAAGTTTCAACATAGGCATCAGCAAAGTTTTTTGTTTTTGTTTTTGTTTGTTTGTTTGTTGTTGTTGTTGGTTTTTTTTTTTTGTTGTTTTGTTTTTGTTTCTGTTTTGTTTTTTGTTTTTATCTTCCTCTTAGCGTTACTTTATGTTTTAGTAGCACTACTGGCCCCAGTATTGGAATTACTTGCATTTCCTCACATCTTATTTGAACAGCTTTAGGATTATGCTCCAGTTAGGGAATTAGCAGCTTCCTATGCTTATGATGAACAGCTGTCACCTGTTATGACAAAGATGACAGCAGTGTTGAGAGTGTAGAGGAGTTTGCTAATGGGTGAAAATGAGTAAATACCATAAAAAATCAATTAAAAAGTTTTATTTTCATTTAAATTAAATTTGTGCCATGTATACTACAACCTTCTCTGATTGCTTTCAGTCAAAATTCAGGTTTCTAGGATGCACATTCTCCTGGGCAAGCAAATTTTATGATTACCTTAAAATAGTGTAAGTTTTGTGTCATATCATGTTGCTGAGCAATAATATGCCTATGCTGGAATTCATCTTTGTAACTGTAATGTGGATGCAAATCATCCAACCATAGCTGTTTCCTGGTTGCTGTCCAGTTTTTGGAGAGTAATGTGTACCTTTGGTAAATCTGTTTTCATTTATCCAGATGACTTATTTCCAGTATGCATGTAATAGTATCACCTGTGTTTGGCCTTTTCCAACTATTGTCTCAGATGGTATTTAGCTCTGCGGCCTCACTCAAGGCCTGATGTCTCGCTGCTGGTGGTCATTTTAATGACTGTAACCTGCAGATTGTATTTGTTTTCATCTTTACTTTAGGGATGTTGGTAAGGTGCTGTTCCAGCGGTCTGTTCACTAGCTGAGTGCAGCACGTGCACTTCCACCATGTGTTTGATAGGTTGTGATTTCTTCAGGAGTTTGTTGGCAGTGTATTACTTCCCAGTTACTAAGCACCTTGTAGCTGGAGAGCAGATGTCTGTGCTGCTCCTTTTTGCCATTAGAGAATGGAGGACATTTAACTCATCTCCACCAATTCCAAAGTCTGTAATTGACTCAGAAGGTCTGAGGCAGAAGCACCATTTGTATAAGCTTCTGACTGCACTGTGTTCATACAGTGTAATCTGTACAGTAGGTTATGGAGTATCAGCTTAAAGGTGTTTTCATTAGCAATGTTGTAGGCTAGAAATAATCTCTGGACAAAGGACTGTATCTTTTACTATTTTTTACTTTTACTTTACTATAATTTCCTAGAAATGTCTTACAGAAAGCTATGTTTTCTGTGTTTTTCTCTTTCTCTCTATTTTTGATGTATGGAAGTGGTTTCTTTTAATTGTTGAAACAATCAAGAGGATCTAAATATCTCACATACTTGCTTGTTTAATTGATGATAAATAATACTGAAGGAATAGACTTTCTGAGTTATCTCATCTTGCTAGAGGGCACTGCACAGTGGGCTGACAGATAAGTTGCTGTCAGAAAGTCATAGTATCCACAGCAAAGGCAATAGCACAGCCTTTACTGGGGACTAAGGGTCCCTCAGGCATTTGCTTTCATGCAAAACAATCTCGTAAAGGAAATTAAATGAAGTGCTCTTCAGATTTGTCAAGTCTTGATGAGTGGAATTACTTAAAACTAAATTTTATAAAGCATTTTAAATAATGTTTTAATCAGTTGATGTTTACACCCTTTGTCTTAATAGCACTCAGATGAAAAAGATCAATGATTATTTTATTCTGCAAAGACTATAAAACTTTAATGGGTTGCATAATAAGTATAACTCATAAAATCTACGGTTTAAATATGGATGATTATTAACCTGTTTTTAAAAGCTGCAATTAAAGTGAAAAGGAATTACTTAAAGAAATGATTTGATTACTGCAGTCTAAAGAGGGAAAAGAGTGATAACATTTTAAAATCACTATTATTTCTGTTGATGAGACAGACATTTACAAAGATTTAAAACACGAATCTTTCCTGCCTTAGGCATGTTTGTGTTGCTAACCTATCAACTTAGCTGAATAACTACTTACCGATCTTCACTTTTTTCTTGTTTGCACAACCTGAAGTTTGTTCATCTTAGGACTTTCAAAGTTATCTGTTGAAAAAAGTATGAGCTTGCACAACAGGTAATTTTACACTAAGTAAACACATTCCTAAGCACAATTATCTCCTTAATTGCATATTCATAACATGCAATAACATTTCTGCTGTTATTCAAGAATTTGTCCTAGAACTCCCCTACTTTTATCTTTTATGATAATTAAAATGTTTGAGGCTCTTTCTCACTATTCTTAGTCACAGTAGTTTAGGCTAGTAAATGACACATGCTGAAGTCATCAATCTGGAGTCATCTTATGATGCAAAATCTCTGATGGAATATTTCTGTAATGTTCTTTTCCTGACTAATTTATTTTACCCCAACATATATATATTTATTTATTTAATAAGGGAAGAAAATCCCAAAAGGTTTCATGTTAGATTTGTACAGTAGAATTGGAATATAGAACTCCAAATTCTCATGCAACTACTGTTTTTCCTGGCATCTTTCCTTTGGCTGTTCTGAATACTTAGAGTTATACTGCTTAAATATCAACACACATTAAATTAGTAATCAAAAAAAATATATCATAAATAATAGTTCAAAAGCCTGTATCTCAGGAAAATGTTTTTGGTTTTTTTTTTTTTTTTTTTTTTTTTTTAAATATGTAGTTTTCTATAACATATGTAAGTATCAAAGTCTTATTATTGAAAAGAATACAAATGAATGAATTTCTATTGTATTTTGTCCAGTGTCAAATGTTGTGTGATGTAAAAAGTGTAAAAGATGTTGTGTGAGTAAAAAGTTTTAAATGACATATTACACATATAATTTATGATCAGAAAGAATCAGAACTTTTAAATAAATTCTTTAAATTTATAATTCTTAAGATTCTAAGACAATCAGAATAGAGTGGACTGTAAAAACTGTCATAATGACTCACAACAGAAAGTTGTCTACAGCTGCATGAAAATTGCAGATTTAAAAAAAAAAAAAAAAAAAAAAAAAGATATATATATATATATAAATTACAACTGAAGGTGGTGTTATACCTGCTGAAAAGCAGACCAAGAAGCAGTTTATTTCAGTAATTTGCTATGGAAACTGTTATGGAATTTCTAGGATGTCTGAATGGCAACAACGGTGATCGTAACAAATAGAAGTCATGGCAGGAGTTCCTAAAGTTGTATAAAATAACTCTGAAAAGGAAATATTTGAAAAAAAAAAAATATAAAGGCTCAGATGCAGACCCAGTTATTCCTGAGACATTTGTCAAAAAGCCAGAAAAGGCATAAATTTGTAGCCTTAATTTTCTCTAATCCTGTACAGTTATCACTGGGCCTATCTGTAGTCCATTATGTCTATGTTGTATCAAAACATAGTTCTGGAGATCTATGTCCACCATACTAAGATATCAGTTTGCGATCATAAAAATAATATAGGCTGATTATCAGATGTGTTTTAGTTCTTGAGTTAATCATCTCAAGTTAATCATGCGTGCACAAACCTTTAATTTCAATGGGTAGGGTTGATATATTGATATCTGGGGATAATGAAATGAGACTGTAGCAAAGTAACAAGCTATATCTTCTCTCTGACAATTTAAGAAAGAACAGAAGAGTAGATAACCAACAGTAAATATACCAACACTTTCCAGACTCTACCTCCAGTGAAGTGTATTTTAGGAAGTTCTTGAGCTAAATGTGTTGACTTGGCATGTGATAGCCCTCCATGAAGTAACATGCTGACCAAACTGAATCAGCAGGAAAGTTTGTTGATTGTAATTACTAATGAGGTAACTTGAGTTTCCTCTTTCACCTCTCCAGATGGTGCCTAATGTACTCAGGCAGGGAGAGGTATAGGAAAATTTCCTTGGGCAACCTGAATAAGAGATAGGAATATGTGAACTATGACTTGTTATAATCAGTAGAAGTCTGATCAAGTCTGATCTAATCAGAAGAATGATTTTTGATGTGCTATGCTCATGGAAGCTGGAAGTAGATGAAAAAATATCCATCACTTTACTCTTTTTTTTTTTTTTTTTTTTTTGAAATGTACCGATTTGTCAATGGATCCAACCCATTACATTATTGGTGTTGCTAGGACTCAGATGACAAAGATTAATCATGGGGGTGATGCCAGAGTTAATTATAGCAGTGCCCTCCCAAACAGCACTATCAGCTCTGGGAAGCAGTAAAAGCTATTGTTGGAGTTAAGAAGTAACATGAGAGAGGAGCAGCAGTGCAGACATGACTGTCGGTGAAAGGATTGGAAAATAAAGGATATATGGCATTGGGCATGGAAGAGAGGTGGGAGGAAGAACAGAAGGCTTCCAAGAAGAGAGACTTAGAAACTATCTCAGAACAGGTATTTGGAAGATGCACTTGCCACAAACACACTCATTCACTCACTAATATTGGAAACATTGCACAGCAAGTTAAAGTATCCAGTTTTGACTTACAGTGCTTACATCTTTGTTCCTGGCAGGAATGGTTCCTTTCCTTTTTAGTTACCTACTTTATGCAGGAAATTAGTATCTCCTGATACCATCTGAAACAGGTTTGTTCTCTCAAAATCTATTGTATTTATTGTTAATTTACTGAAGCTATACCTTTTTGAAACCTAATTTTGATTTTCTCTCTAAATTTGAAAGAAGAGAGAGAAATTACCTTGGTACTTACTGAAAATATCTCAAAATGAACTAACACAGCACAAAATTAAAATGTCTGTGCCTTTGAAATCAAATAAAATCCTTCTGTAAGAACAAGTCCTCAGATACTTAAAAAGTCATAGATTCGCAGTTGTTCGCTACCTGTTCCTCAGTAAGGATTACCTGATGAAGGGGAATTGTTCTTAAATTTTTCTGCACAGACAATAGCACACATTTTTGGTAAGTGCCTTTCATTTCTTTTAAGCAAAGCAATAGATCAAATCTACTTCATCAAATACAGTGTATGCATGTCTCCTCTGTAGTGTCTCCTCTCTTCAAACAGGCTCTTTCTGGAATATGAAGTAGTGTCTGTTTCAAATGACACCAAATTGCACAGAAAGTAGGGATCTGAAGACTAGCTTTTATGTTATTTGCTAGGACTCCAACATTCAGTTGATTGGGAAAAAGCTGTATTTCATTTAGAATTATTCCCTTTAGCTTTCTTCACAAACTACTGCAACTTTTTCAGGAGTCCTCCAATTTCTTTTTTAGAAACTGCTGTAATATGGCAACAGATCTGGCATATAAATTGATGCTGACCCTGAGGGTAAATAATTCTCTCTGTGAGTTGCTAAGTTTAGTGTCCCTTGAGCAGCTCAGGTGAAAGTACAAACAAACAAATTTATGTGGTTAATGGTACTTGTACTAATACAACGATAGGATCAACTTTGAATGTAAAAAAAAAAAGTAAGAGAAATAAGTGTTAATTTTGAAAAAAGTGAGACTTTCTTTTTTTCTAGTTTAATGAGAAATTGACAGAACCTAACCAACTCTGAACTCAAAAATAAAAAAGCACACTATGTATGAAATATGTTAGGATTCCTGTCCTTGCTTATTCAGTTCTGTGATTTGATTAGCGTATTTGCCTCATCCTATTTGGACCCAGAGTAGCGTACAGTTAAATTTTATCTACATTTCTTAAAATAGCATTTCAGTGGACTAGAAAGTGGCATGAAAAGGTTGTGAAGAACAACCTCAAGTTCTGTAATTAAACATCTCAAAAATTTGTTAGGCTTTTCAGTAAGATACAAGATTAATCAGTAACACACACAAAAAAAAAACTAGTTAATACCACAATAAATGTTTAGTGTGCAACTTCTCTTAAATATGAGGAGGATTAACAATCATCTGCTTTGGTCTTTAACTATCATTAAAAACATTTACATCTTCAACCTACTCAGTGATTTAAGATGATTATATAACCAGAAGATTTTTTAGATAGCTACTGCTGGCAAGAAGTACATGTATGCATTATACCAGATTTCTGAGCTATGCTAGGAAATGATTATCTTTGTAGGCTTTTATTATATAATAGTATCAAAAATTGATTTCAGTTAGTTTTTCCTGACTGTTCATAATGCAGAATGAGAGAGAAACTGCAAATTTTAAAAAATTGAGCTGAGGGAGCACATTTTTGCTGATTGAGATTATTCTTAAAGGACTTGGCATTTTTATTGGATAAAAGTTACTTACCTTACATGTAACAACATTCAGGTAGTTTCTGAACTTAAGAAAATTCTGTATGGCAACAGGAGCTTGTGAGACACATTGGAACCTTAGGAATTTAATTTGGATTCTGCTTTATAGTCAGCCTAAAACTCCAGTTTATAAACTAGCCATGCATTGTTTTCTTTTTCTCTTTTCTCCTCATGTTGTCTGTGTCTGTAGTAGACTTTTTGATGCATTTCTTCCTCAAGCCAGTAATACTGGAGCACATAGAACAAAAGAAAATCTGTTCAAGTTAGTCTAATGAGTTTGAACCTCAAAGGTTCTGGCTGAAATCAGTCTTTTCAAACACATCCTTAAACTTTAGTTTATTTCATCTGTCTGTCTATCATTAATTTTACATATGAGTTGTCAGTTCTGAGTAACTTTACTTTTGTGTTAACATCCATCTATTTTGTTACAACAAAATCTATACAAGCCCTTCTTTCATATCTGATGAAGCATCGTTTCAAATCTCCATAAAGGATTTTTTAAGTAAATACTGCTAAAATATCACCATGTTACCTTGCATTTGAATAGTTATGTGGCAACACGTGTGTGCTAAAACTGTGGTTGTAACCTCTTAAATTGTAATTGCAAACATTATTTATCAAGTCTGTTACTATTGGTCATTTGTTTGGTTTACAATTGAGTCCTTTGTTTGGACCAAGTGCAATGTCCTTATGTACCCTTTGGCATGCACAACCTAAGCAGGTTGGCAGAAATCAGTAATTTCAGCAAAATGAGTCTCAACTAGTTCTGCAGATTGTTCCTCCCCATTAGCTAATGACAATTCTCAGGGCCTAGTCAAGCTTCTTCTGACTTTGGGAAAGCAATTTCTCCCCTTTAATGCTCTATTCTACTAGTCATTTCTGTAACAGGGAGTGATAGTGCATTCATGCCCTCTAGGCTGTGTTTCCATGCTCTAGTTTTGAAAACTGGCTAACATTCACAGAAAGCTTGGAAAATGTAATGTGCCTGGAGAGTCCTACAAGTGTTAAAGGATTACATCTGCACTATCAAAATATTTTATGCCTCAATAATAGTTATTTTTGAGTTAAAAACACCCTTGCCTTTTTCACCCAAACTTTACAAAATAGTTAGCAGTGATGGACTTATCAGTGATGACTGCTTGATGCCATCATGTAATTTCTGGTTTTATGTGAATATCTATCATAACTATGCTTCAGGCAAAATTATGCCTTAATCTCTAAGGGCATTTGTTTCTTTTATCCATTGCTTCATCCAGGCCAGAAGAAAAAAAAAAAGGTAAAATATGTGATTAAAGGTAAGTCTTACTGTTATTGCTTAAACCTAATCTGTTTGGGGGACTGCCTCATAGGTCCATCTCCAGATAAACACTTGAAAATATTAGATCAAAGCAAATAAGCAAAAACAAACTAAACAAACAAACAAAAGGCTTATCTGGAATGATTTACTGAAACAATCCCCTGTTCATTCTAATACCTCTCATTTTCCTGTAGTTTTTAACTTTACAGTGTCTCCCTGTGAAGCATATGGCTCTAACTCTTGAGCTTTTCTTAACTTAGTTACTATTCATGTATGATTTTCATTGCCATCACTTTCTGCTGGCTCTTCCTTAGGTGATTAATTAAAGGAATTATTTTAAATATATTCAGATTTTGCCTTCTAATCAATCTTAAGGAAGTGATTTAAACAAAGAATGCAAATGAGTATATTTCAGCTGTGAAGACAAATGGTCTAATCCAATTGTGTATTAGACCTCAAATTGTCATTTATGTAATGATTTAAAAGGCAAGGTAGTAGACATCTCTGAATGCAGTGGCAGAAAGACCCATAGAAAGTAGATTGCAATAGACTTCCCTGGCTTTTTGGTTAGAAAAAGTAGAGAAAGAGTTTTGGTGCAAAGTGGGGAAAATTAACATTGAAACAAATTATCAGCATTTTCTTTACTTGAAGGTAGAAACTCGCAGTCATTAAATAGGTTTATTCACTATAACGATAATGCTAGTTAAAAGATCAATGTTGAAAATTAGGATATTTAAATACATTAGTATGATCTGAGATACACAATTTGAGGGCATTCCAATATTTAAAAGAAAAATCTGGCTTTTATTTCCCTCACCTCCATGTGCTGAACAATTCAACCATGTATCAAAATAAGCTGCTAAATGCCCACTGTATGAGGATATAACCAAGTCATATTATGAACTTTCTTGCAGAAATTTAAGTTAAAATGGATGAGGTGTCTGACCTAAACTGATTTATAAAAGCAAAAGGTACAATATGAACCAACTGTTTAGCACCTTCCAGAGTCAATGCAGAAAGATGTGTAGTTACAGAAAGCAACTATTCCATCTGAGGCACTTACCTGGAATGGCACTAACCATCTACAGGAGGCACTTATCTCCTCTAACTATAGTACAAACCTGGATTATTACCTTAGACATCTATATTATAGATTACTATAAATCCTATACTTACAATGCTGTCTTACTCTGTTTCTGAGGTAGCCAATTTATGCAGGGAATTCCAAACAGATATTAGGAAGAATTTATTTTCCATAGTGAATATTGTCGAACACCAGACTAGTTTAGCCAGGAAAGGTGTGGACTCCCTACCCAAGGAGATAATCAGAACTTCACTGGGCAAAACTGCAAGGGCCTGGGTACAAGAGCCTGGGAAAGGCTGCCAGTTGGTGTGGCACCGGGGAGGTTCAGCAGATGGCATCCACAAGCATGTTTCAAGCTACATTACTGTGTGCATTCTAAAGGCCTACAGTAAAGCAGGGATACTAAGACTATTGTGTTGAGAGGAGATAAAAACCTATGAAAGGGAGCTGGTGAAGAAGCAAAGCAGGAAGGATTCTGTCCAGCCTGCAAGGAAAGACTGTTAGGGAAAAGTGATATGTTGTGTTGTACGAGGAAGCTACATGTCACCTACACAACTACTTTTCTTTTCCTAGAGATCTAGAAACAGTGACTAGACTCTGTTCAGATCATTAGCTTAGATGTATATGGGGGTTTTAGTGTTAGAGCCTGTACAAAATATTTTATTATCTGTTTATGTAGTAATAGAACAAAAGAGGTATGGCATACAGATGGAAAGTGGCATTTTTAATTAAGCTGTGATATCGTTCTCTACTGGATATTTACAAATTGTCATTTCATCAAGAGGAGGCCACTTTTTAATACAATGTAGTTTTGTTTTAGTATCAATTAAGGAATAATCATTTCTAAGTGTTTGATGTCTTGAAAGTAAAAGACATTAATACTGCTTATAAACAGTATTTTAAACTTCATGCAGTTGCTTGAGCAGAACAGATGCTGACTGAGTGCTTCAATTAGACAGTGAGATGTTCAATTTGGAAAATTCAAACTGTGAGGGAGAAACTCACAATTAGAGCTTAGGTTTGGCCTGCATTCTGCTTGCCGAAACATCTGCTGTAAGGCAGTGTGTTCTTTTGATGTATCATGAAACAAAGCGCCTTTGTTTAATTTTTACCTGCAGTTTAATGACATAACTATTGAAATTCAGAATATATATGTTTGGGTGTACATTCTTATAATTTTTCTTCATGATGTGATGATGTGACCAGTCATATAGACTATTCTAGTCTGACAGTGTTACTTATTGTAAAGGGCTGACGAGTTTTTATTGTGCCAACTCTGCCTGTTGTCTTAGTATCCAGTACTGTGTTGTTTAAAGACTAATGCATGGGGGCAGGACGTAGAAGCCACTGCAATGGGCATTGCATAGATCCTTCTTTTTTAGTTATCCGTATATATAGAAGATTTAAATTTATTATGGTGTGAGTTTGGCTGAAGTAGAAATTCAAGCAGTAAACCGTGTTCATTACTTTGATCGATTTGCAGTCAATACATTTACTCTTTTTCTTTTTTCTTTTCTTTTTTTTTTTTTTTTTTTCTCCAAAGTAAAATGGCAGCTAGAAATATATCAAGGACTCCAGAAAAATCACATCATTTTAATATTATCTTCTACAAAGAGAAAGGGATAGAATTCTCCATGCTGGTCTGCAAAACCAACTTGTTGTAAGCAAGAGTAGGTCCAACTGGTAACTGATATCTTGATAACTGATATTCTGATTCCTGTCAACTCAGAATGTTGATTTTGTTCCTCAGTGTCCTGTGCACCTCATTTTCTTTTTGGTGGGTTAATGGAGTTGCAAAGACATTGGTATTCAATTCAGGTACAACAGATCAGTGGACAAGCAAAAGATTGTCTTGAATCCTTCTAAATGGTGTAGTATCGTCTTACTACAGACTCAGTTTCAACAGCAGGATGAGGTAGCAACCATTTTTTCATGCACAAAAATGGTGTGAAGCAGAGACCTGAAAATGGGCTATTGTCAGACTCTCAAATGTAACACCCATTATTTCAACTGACATTGAACTGGTTATCTCCATTGCTCAGACATACTGAATTTTCTTGTGTAGTTTGGAGATGGCATAATGGTTTAGATAAATAAACTGTCTTTCTGAGTCATCTCCAAATAGTAACGTTGGATGTAACTAGATTCCATGTGGTATATTTTTAATTTTAAGAGATTAGGAGAATCTTTTAACAGCATATTCGTGAGTAGTCTTGTGGGGTGAGGGACACTAAAGGAGGGTGATAAAGTATTTCACTGCACATATTTGCTTTAATCTGCATTTGGTTATAACATAGAATTTTACCTATGTGTCAATTATAGCTTCTTAGTATCATTGTTGCCTCAAAGAGAAGACGTATGTCTTTTCTAAAACAATGCTTTGTTAAATGTTGTTAAAGGTTATGTCAAGCAAGCATAGAGTTAATGGAAACAATCAAATTGTTTATCAATCCATTTGTTCTTTCAGAGACAGCTAATAAATTCTGTAAGAACTACTTCACCTTTCCCACTCCAAAATATTCCTGAAGTTTAGGTTTTGTGTATCATCACTTAAGTAGTCATTCCAGCTCAGTCTCAGACAAAATCCTTTTAATAAAATTCACATATTACTATATTTTTTTCATTATTAGTTTTAAAAAAAATAAATATATATATATATTAACTTTGTTCTGCTCTGAATTGGAACCTTCAGCAAAGAATTTTGCCTTTAAACTACCATTATGCATCCGATTTAGCATGCTAATCCTTGAGGCATGTATCACACCATGTGACATGCAATGGTCAAATACATTGACTGTTCTTAGGGAACATTAATAATAAATAAACCCATCATAGCCCAAAAGTATGGTAGCTTCTGTTATTAGCTCAGAATGGTTGTTCAACACCTCATAGAGAATTCATTCTAATCTAAGATTTATATGGCTTGATTTATTTTATATCAAATTTGCTTTTATTTTTAAAAATACCTCAACTCCTTTTGTATAGATATAAATACAGGCATTGCTGGATGATAGAACAACATGCAGATTCAGTGACCTGATGAGGAAGGGGAAACCTCAGTAGTAACAGTAGTTAGTGAGAAAAGCTGGAGTAAAGTGTATGTTTTAAATTTTATGTTAGGAGTAAACTAGACAAGATGATTATGTTGAAAGCCTCTTTGAAAGAGGAATGTTTTGCAAGAAACTGTAGAGAACAGCAGACTGAAGAGTGAAGGAAATGTCAGTACTCACCCTAAGGCAGTCAGTCATTCCACTTCCTCTGAGAATTTTAAAAGTAAAATCTTAAGTGTTTTCTTTCAACCTATGCATTTTTTAGTGTGTATATAAGGTACTGTGCCTCTGAGCTAGTGATTTCCCATGTATTCACATGTTAGTTTATAAGCTGTACCCTATGTCTTCCTGTTAATCTCATAGCAGAATGACAATTGTCCTTCTTAAGTTTATCCACCTGTCATCTTATGTCATCATTCTGTCCCACCTGGGTCATTTTCGAGATTCCTCATGACCAGTGTCAATGAGGTGACAATGACACTGTCCTGCTCTCTCTGTAATTAAAGTTTATCTAGTAGGGACAAGTTCAGGATGTGTAAAGCTCTCTGAATTCTGCCTGATTTTGGTACCCTAATTGACAAACAGGAGAAAGAAAGATGAATCCTATGAGTGAAGTTCAAGTTATTGCAGGAGGGGAGTCAGAAGGAATAGGGAGAACTGTATGTATCTCTAAACTGTGTTGTTTGTATTGACGTACCCTAGATCTCTCCAGGAATATTTTTCTCATAAATCAATGGTCTAAAGCACTACCTGCTGCTGAAGAGTAGTAGCTCTTACTTTGATTTTTGTAGCAGTGATTGGTTCCCTGTGGTAGCAAAACTGGGCCTTTGTCAGCAGTGTAAACACTGAAGAGCAAAAAAGAGCAAGTGCCAGCAAGAGTTGTGATTGTTCAAACCAGATTTTAGATGCAGTGGAGTGTTTGGTATTGCCACTTCTTGCAAAGTAACCCTTCACTGATACAGTAGCATTGCCAAATTAAGTTTGATCTGTTATTCAAACGTAGCTGCTTAGCAACTATTCTCTGTTAATTTACGAAGAAAAAAAAGTTTTTGGAAAAAAAAAAAAAAAAGAAAAGGGAGAGAGAAACAGAACAGGCAACACCAGAAACCTCACAAATGCTTTGGAACAAGTATTTTTATATGTGGCTGTGGAGTGGAGAAGTTGTATTATTTTGTATCAGTATTTTATATTATATATGCATAAGATTACCTGCTTGGTATTATTCTGGCTCAATAAGGAAATTAAATGAGGCTTTAAGGGAGGAATAGGTATTACAAAAAGCAAAGAAAGATATACACCTTATCTCTGGAAAGAATATTGAAGCTCCTTACAGAAAAAAATGATGAGCTGGTCACCAAAAAATATCGACCTTTTGTACACCAGAGTCTAAGCGAAAAAGATTATTTCAGCCATTAAAAATTCCTGCCTAGAGAGAAAAAGTGAATGAATGGAGAGCAAATTCTTAGATGGACACATCAGCTGCAAAAGTGCAGGAGGAAATGTGTAGGAGGAAAGACCTTCTCCCAGCTTGGGTTTAGGTGTTGTTTCCAAACAGATAAATTACTTTTGTGAGAAGTACTGAGATAATACTAAGAGCCAGTTCTTCAGACCTTGCGTAGGCTTAACCCTTTTCTTTACCTGGTGTATCTGGATTTAGTTAAAAGGGGCCCCCTCTAACTGTAAGGAACTGTTGGAGTCCCTTTCATCAGCTTCTTTAAATGGGCACCTTAACACAGGCATGCTGGGGAAATCTTTTGTGTTTTTTTTTAGGATGCTTTTTGAAGAAGCAAAGTTATAGCAGAAGCTTCGCTACACGTAAATCTTTTGTTGTCCTTTTGTATGGCAGTTTCTATCCTGCTTTGGTAATTGGAATAGCCAGGGCAAAGATGGTTAAATGGATAAGCAGTAGGTCCAGGACTAAACCTCTTTTATATCATCTGAGGAACTGTTTGCTTTACAGGACTTTGTCTGGACCTGTTCACCACAGGGAGTCCTTTTATCTATCTGTTTCAGTACTTAGCTTCAACAACCCTGGATTATTGGTCTAAAACAATACAGTCATTTTTTCATCAGATTCATAACAGAATTACAAAATCAGAATTAGTGGAATCTTGCAACTTCTGCCATTGCATCTATGTTTGTATCATCATATAATGACCTTTATTTTTTTATTTTTACAAATGTAGTTGAGCTGTAAAATGGCAGTCTATTTCTGTATACTACAGAAATAGATAATGCTTTATTTAAGATGAATATGTTTAAAAATTAGGCATTCATGACAAAATTTCTAGGACTGTGAAACCTTTGGAAGTGTCATATTCATGCCACATTAGTTCAAAGTTATAAGAGAGAGCATTCAGATGAAACACCAAAGGATAGGATGTTATAATACTGCGAATCCAGTATGGACTTTAGGCCCTAATTCTTCAAAGCATTTAAGCATGCATTTGCACATCAAAGGCATGCAGACCTTCTACCCAGCAACTTCTGGTGAATTACATTTTGGTGAAGCATATTACATTCTAGATGTCTAAAAGGCAAAACTTGGCTATGCAGAATGGTCATTTCAGCTCTTGCTGACAGGACCTTCATTATTAAAAGCAAGTAACCAAAGAGATTTTGGTTAGATTTTGTATTGTCTTGTAATTGCCTTAATTACCTTCATTTTGCATTAAAATAATATTTGTCTTTAAGATGGTGTTTGAAGAAACCTTTACATGGTATCTTCATTTGCTCTAGATTTGCTTTTGATTTTAGGTAAATATATACCCAATAAAGAACTATAGAGTTTGGAGCAAAAGCATGTTCTCTGTGGTTACAAATTCCTGAAAAGAGAGAGTACAATGGGAAAGCCTGCAAAAACCTTCAGTATAGCAGCTGAACTAGGCCCTGCAATAACATATCTCATGCACCAACAGAGAGAACCAGTTTTCCCTGGGAGATGTTTTTGTTTGTTATTGAATATGCTTTGTAATCAGAAACACTAAAACTAATAATTAAAAATTTTTGACTAAAACCTGCATGATATTTCAAATTAGATTGGAAATGTACAATAATATACAATGGAAATGTTCTGCACCTCCTTCAGCACTTACTGCGTTGCAGTCAGATCCATCCTAACAGGGTTTATCTGTTATCTCATTCAATTCCCTCAGAAAAATGAAATTATCTATTTCTCATTGTGCTCTCGAAGCAGCAAATTCACTAGGTCTGTAGAATTTTTTTATTTTTTTTGTATTGGGTTTATAGTCCTTTCCTTCTTTTCTGTGCAAGCTTATCAACATTTATAAATCAGTATTTATTTCTAAAATACTTCTCTTGCCCTACTGCTTAAAATTATACAATCCTGACAAGTAATGCTGTATGTGACTATTTTCTTTTGGGAGGTCATGATGGAGTGACAAAGAGAGGAAATGATATTCACAGTATAGCATATTAGAATACTTGCTTATTCCTATCACACTGGAATGGAATTCTTACCAATTTACAACATATTTTCATAGCAGTATAATTAATTTTATGAGGGGGGTCAGGGGCTTTTTTCCCTATGTGGTAAATTATGCTAACTCTTTGTGAGTTAATTAAAAATCTTATCTGTTAATTATCTCCAGTGTGTGCAAAATAGCTGTTCATGTAAGTTAGGATTTTTTTAATCATTGGCATCTTACTCTCTAAGTCTGAAAAATGTGCTACTATACAAAATTTTGATTTACAACTTTAATTGAAAGGCAATAAATGGTGATTAGTATCAATTGTCATGTCTCTATTACAAACAAAATTAATTGTGAGTGATGTAAGTATGAAATGTAAGGAAAGCCATTATTATTTAATGAATCTCACTTACATAAACACCAGTAATAGCATTATCACCATTTTTGTTAGTAATATAGCATTTTGTAGTTACACACCATTTTTGGGCATAGTCTGGGAAGACTAAAATCATCCTAAATTCTGTGTTTACTTGGGATAATAGTGTTATCAGTGATGCAAAGGATTTACCTCTAAACTGATTTTTTTTAGGCATAACTTAAGAATGATTAACATTTTTATTTCTCATACTACAAGTAAACCTAAATGTCTTAATATTGTTTTTAAAACCACTAGCTAGAATTGCCTGTATTGAGGGAAATATTTTTCAGATGCAACAGTCACTGTTTGATTTTTATTCATGCCACAGCTCACGTATGCATGTGTCTGTTTCTTCTTGTTCCCCCTCCTCCAAAAGAAGTGAGGCATGTAATGTGTCCAGAAAAGGGCAGCTCTGAAGTTCATTATCAGATTTATTCTCTAGTGTTAGCTCTGGTTTGTGAAGCGATTGTGCATAGGTTCACAGGCAATAAGATGATTTTTAAAAAGGCCCCTAAAGAATATTGCATCTCTTTTCGTGTCATAAAGTCAAAAACAAAAGACAGACAAATTAAGAATGTGGTAAAAGCTTGGCAGGGACACTTTTAAAACTGATGCAAGTACTGAATGCATAAAATCAGTAATCAAGTTGGGAGTCATATGTTAGAAGCAGCAAATGTGCTACATTATCTACAAAGATAACACACAGTGTTCATTTTTCTTAGTAGCTAATTTAACTACCAGGTTTTTATTGCTTCTTCTGCTCGGTCCTTCCATTATTAGCTGAAGTCGACATTTCCCACAAAAGTTCATCCTTGGTAGTAATAATTTGCTGCCATATAAAATAAATGACTTAACATAAAAGATTTTACTGATTGCAGTGCCAGTTGGCACTTTCTTCTTCTCTGTTGAAATGAGCACAACACATTGTCTATAACAGCTGCACGACTACCCTGTGACCGCAGTGTGTGTTGCAAGTTTTAACGTTATTGCTTCTGTATGTATTTTTCTCCCATAAATTATTCTTTACAGAAGAATGTTAATTAGTAACTGATAGATATAAAGATTGCCAGGGACAGCCCATTAATTCCATTTACCTTAATGGCACTTAGATCTTAGCTTGCAGTACAGCTGTATTCAGGCTGCATTATAAATGTAATTTTTTGCATCATTAACTACCCTGATTAATTTTAGACAGCAAAAGCATAATTTTAGAAACAGAGGACTCACAAAGTGCCACTTTAAAGTTGTAGCTTTGCTCTTTTATATTCATCTCATTGTAAACAACACAGGTTTTGAAAATTTTGTCAGGGAAATAGTTTTTCTCCCTTTCTTATTAATTAACTCATACCTTGAACTAGTCATTTCTCATTTCTGCATTTACTTATTTTTGTTGGTGGTGGTTGGTTTTGTTTTTTTTCTATTTTTTTTTTAAGTGCTTTTTTGTAACATGTTTTGCTTTTGACTGGTGCAATTAATGGATATTAGCATAGCAATTGACCACTATTAGCAAAGTGTTCATTATGCTCGAGAATTACTAAGGAAAGAACAAGAATTCCATGTCTGATTTCTGTGGAGGCTCCAGAGAGGAAATGTTGCCAGAAGGTTTCATTATGATTTTCATGTTTGGAAATCATGAATGCCCTGGTTAGAAGCAATTCACTATGTTGGACCAAACAAGAACACAAATTCAAATACCAGCCTCAGACAGGAGCAGGTTTGATGAAGTGGTGGCCTTCCAGAGAGCAGCCAGGAAATGGCATTTTCTACTTGAATTCATGCTTAGGAAACGTGACCTGCCTTATATCTTAAAAGGTTTTGCCAGGTGGTGTTTTCTGGCTTGTTCTTCTTTGATTTTGATCAGGGAAATACAATGTAACCCTTCATTGTTTGTGTGCCTTAGGTGCAGTATTGTCTCATCGCTGTAAAACTGATGTGACAAATCCCCACCCTGCTATGTGCATAATGCTATTTAAGGTGTTAAAATTCGAGTTGCAGTTGATAATGAAAAAGACAAGAAGTGACAGAAAGGAAGAGAAAACTTGTGCTGGTAATAATCATGAATCTGAAACAAAAACAACAACAAAAATCAACAGTTAATCAAAAGATGATACTTCAGAAATGCCCTTTCTAAGCAGTGAATGGCTAAGGTGCTGAAGGACTGTTCTCAAGAACATACAGAACAGTTCCTAATTTTTTTTTTTAGAATCAGCCAAAACTTGAATTGGTGAGTTAGTATGCTCATGTAAAGTGTGAATGGAACATCTTTTTGAAGGGGAGAAGAAGGAGAAAAGGTTTTTAGTGATTAATTGAAACTGGTGATTGCATAGATGCCTTTTTTCTTTTCAATGATTTCTCCTATGTGGAAGGGTTTGAGTAGATACAAATCCACTTTATCGTAACAAACAACACATTTGTTTTTAATTTTGTATTTCAGTCTCTGGGCTTCCTTGTCTTTCAGGCTGTAGGCAAAACATTGCAGAAGCAATCTGCTAAAAAAATTGCAAGGCAATTACCATAAGTATCATTCTTTCAGTAGAACCTGAAGAGGCTGCAGCACAGCCATGGCTGGGACAGAGTTAATTTTCTTTGTAGAGGCTCACACAATGCTCTAATTTGAATTTTGATGAAAATAGTGGTGATAATACACCAGTGTTTTAGTTGTCATAGAGCAATGCTTACATAGAGCCAAGGATTTTTCTGCTTCTTGTGCTGCCTGGCCAGTGAGGAAGCTGGAGGTGCCCAAGGAGCTGGTAGAGGATACAGCCAGGACAGCTGTCCCAGACTGGCCAAAGGGGATTTCTCACATCATGTGGTGTCATTGTCAGCAATAACAGCTGGGGAAAAGAAGGAAGAAGGGGAGGACATTAGGAATGATGGCATTTGTCTTCCCAAGAAACCATTATGTGTGAAGAGCCCTGACCTTCTGGGAGTGGCTGAACACCTGCCTGCCGATGGGAAGTAGCAAATGAATTCCTTGTTTTGCTTTGCTTGCATTTGGGGCTTTTGCTTTACTTTGTCTTTATTTTAATCTCATGAGTTCTGTTGCTTTTGCCTCTTCGGTTCTCTCCCCTATCCCACTTGGGGAGAGTGAGTGGGTAAGTGGCTGTGTGGTGCCCAGCTGTCTGCTGGGGCTAAACCAAAACAAGCACTTTTTAAAAGTCATATGAAAAGAAGAAGGGTAGAGGTTTGGAACACTGAACTTTGCAGCTTCTCCTGAACAAAACATGGTTTGTTTGTGTGTGTATTTGTTTTGTAGTTGTCCTATCCTGCAACAGAAGTGCTTGCAGTTCTCTTGAGAACTGCCAGGCAAATGCTTCCATCTCACTAGGTGAGATTGCGATTCGAAAAGAACCCCAAGACCCTCATGAGGCATAGTGAGGAGTTGGCTAAAAGTGCTACTTTGAGCTGGGAAGAAGGGGTGGATAGGGAAGATTTAGGTTAGAAATTAGGATACATTTTTTCTCAGAAAGAGCAGTCAGGCATTGGAACAAGTTGCCCAGTGAGGTGGTGGAATCACTGTCCCTGGGGTTGTTCAAGGAAAGGTTGGACCTTGTGCGTAGGGACGTGGTTCAGTCGGTGACATTGGTAGGAGGGTGATTGTTGGAATGGATGGATGATCTTGAAGGTCTCTTCCAGACTTTATGATTCTGTGATACAATGGGTTCAGCTTTGCATTCAGGCATAGACCTATTCAGTGACCCTGAACCACTGCTTGCTCTCAGTTCCTATCTGTAAGATGAGGATATTTCCTGGCCTTTTAACTATGTCACAAAGATCTTGGTCATTAATGATTAATAATAGCACATGAATGTGTACAGTTATGTAAGTATTAAAATCTGTACATAATTGTCAAAGCTGAGATCCAAGGTCAGGTCTTGATTTGAATTCATTTCATCAGTGTTGAGTTAAACAAGAAGAAGTGCTTATGGATAAGGTTCATCTCTAATATTATTTCAGTATAAAGCTGAAAGTACTTTACAGTAGCAGGAGGAAATATAATGTTTTTGTTGATGATGGTATTTTTATAATCACAGGTAATTCAATAGATAGAAAATAAAAACAATCTCAGTGTTGAGAGCCCTGCGGGTATCTAAGACAGGAGCAAAGCCTTTTCTATTTGTACTGCATTTTTTTTTTCTTCCTTCAAGAGTGTGTTAGTTACTGCTGTCTTATTAGGTCCTTCTTACCTATTCTGTGTTGTATATATCTGTGGTGCAGAGTTTTTCAATCAAGACAAGTCATCTGTATGGTTTCCATAGGCATCACGTTATACATAAAAAATTGATCCTTCACATAACCAGAGCTGCATCATTTCTGTATCGTGGAGTTTCTTTTCTGAAAAGATTTGCTAGCAGTGCAGATGCATTTTAATTACTTGACTTTCAGGCAACGATGAGACAGTACACAGGAAATAAAATTGTCCTCACATCAGTAGGTACTTGTATGAGGTACTCCGGACATAGATGATTTTGAATGAATTATGCCTCTGCTGTATAGTGCTAAGGCACAAGTGGGTTTGCCAAAAGTTCTAGTGCATCTCAGTTTTCATATGTTAATTACCTGCCTGATAAGTGGTCTTTCTAAAGTACTGTGAGATATTCAGATGAGACTCCCTATTGTGTCTAAGTTCATAATATACATGAAATCTTTTTCACTCTGATTAATTAACAATACTCGATGGCACCCTCGCTTCACTGAATGCTCTGGATAGGGAGGAGTGATACTGCTGTTCTGGCCTGGGGTAGACTGATGAAATGGAAGAACTCTAGAGGCTACTTGCCTGCAGTATCTTGGTGTACAGCTGTTTCATCTCTTCCCTTTTGATCAAACTCTGGTTCCCATCTGCATGTGTTTGCTCATTTGGGCTTCCACCCTAGAGGAACACAGAGAATCCCTTTTCATGCACTAGTCTATAGCTTATAACACAGTCATCAGCTATGACTACCTTGTGTGTTTCAGGATGCATACGTGACCAGTATATCTGGACTTAATTTGGGATAAGAGCATCCAGTTTGCTTGACTTAAAATCACTGAGAGACTGAAATCAGCATGTGGTAACTTTTAAACAGAGAATTCAAGGAGAAAAAAAAAAAAAAAAAAAAAAGAACTAGGTCAAAGCCAAATCACTAGTACAGAAATAGACTGTGTTGTGAAGTGTAATGATGATGAACAAGTGAATGAATTTCACACTCGTACATTGTCCTTTTATGGTAGGGGAAAGAAAACAAACAAACAAAAAAAAAAAAAAACCACAACACTGAAGTACCTCCAGAAACTGAAGGCCTCTACTAGCTCTACACGTTAATGTTTGGACTTGATGATCTTGAGGGTCTTTTCCAACTCAAATGATTCAATGATTCATTACTTTGTAGATATATTCATGTTGATTTGTGGAAGGAGGTGCTGTATAAAGAGGTATCTTGAACATTTGGTCTAATACTTCCCAATGCACAGAAGAACAACAGTTTTTCCTTCCTTTATTTTGTTTAGTTCTGGTTTGACCGTGACACCTTAGCTTTTTGTAGATAAGAATGGTACTGCCCTGGCAATAATTTTATCTATGTTTTAGTTTTGACATATCATTCAGATAAAGCTAAGGTGAAATTGCATGGAGATGTACACTGCTAATATGTCATCTTTTCCCAAATGATGTAAAAACATGCTGAGAATTATTTAATGTATCACATTTCAGAGATGGGTACAAAGGGATTAAAGCACTTCAAATAATGAATGAGCTATAACTGTATTCTCCACAGCTGTTCAGGGTGCTCTGGATCACACTAATGATTCAGTCACTAAGACTGACAGGAGACAAAATGAACCTCTGTAGAGAATTACTGAAAAAGTAGAGTGACAGTGTGGGCACCCGATACTGGAATAAGTTTTTTCTGTTCATCAAAAGGAAGCATAATTTTTGGTTTTGTTCCATCGTTTATTTGGAGAAAATGTGAGTTTTCAACTGTTTGGGAAGGGGGTCAATAACGTTATAATCACTATTTGTTTTAAATTCTTTCCTTTCTGTCTTTGGCTACTTTCTTTCTCCTTCAGAGACTGAAGCAAAAATCAGATTGGTCTTGATTTTGCAGTTACCAATACCTTATTAAAATGCAAGCAAGCAAACAATCAGACCTTCTGACCACCTATTTTCTTGTGTTCCTGTGAGCCCATTTAGCTAGTACTGAAGTCTAATGTTATTTACACATACATACTTTACTTACATACCTACATAGTTACTAAGCACAGAAAGGTTTATTTTCATTGGTATATAAGCTCTCAAATATATCAAGAGAATTTACTCTTTGTTTTAATTTTCCTATTTCTTTCTATCTTAGTTGAAGTGAGTTCCCTGAGCTTCCTCATCCTGGTTCAGTTGAGTGAGTTTCCTCATCCTGGTTCAAAAATTCAGACAGGATATAGAACTAATGATATTATGGAGAAAGTAAGCATGTTGGAGACTTCTCTTGTGGACCATAATCTATGAGCTGAGTAAAGTCAAAATATTTTTCTATGTAAGGAGATATAATGCTCTTAGTAATCTGTATGAGGGCTGTGAATATGTGTGAGAGTGTGTATGTGAATCTGTATGAGGGCTGTGCACACTGTTTACTCTTATACAGAACCACTACCTTATACACCACTTATATACCGCTTATATACCACTGCATATAAAGGTATATGCCAACTGTAGTACTTTCATACTCTATTCTATACTATATTACTATACTATACACTTTCACAACTATAGCAGTTCCAATGTGACTTTGGAGACAAGTATTTTTCTTGATTGAGTGCTGGTGATTAAATTAATTCATATAAAATTGTCTTGAGTCTTAAGTTTTATATCTTTGAATTTCCTGAAGAAAGAGAGCAGAACATTTCTTCTGAGAGAAAAGATTGGATTGGAGATTATGCTTTATGTACTTTTTTTTCAGTGTTGACCTAAAAGTGTTAAAAAAAAAAAAAAAAAAAAAAAAAAAAGGCCTGTGGTCAAATAATTACATCAGCAAATGTCTACACTTGCACCTGAAGTGAAATGTACCTATCAGAACGAGGAGAGAAATTCAATAACTTTTTCCTTACTCTGTAGTAAAGTGTTGTCAGAGACTTAGTACCTAAATAAGCAGAACAGCTTTGTTAAATGTTTCAACTGAAATGTTGAAGTGGTTTCTCTGAAATGGTTATAAAAAGAGAGTCTGGGAAAAAAAAAAAAAAAAATCCCTCTCCAAGATTCAACTACAGAATTTTAGCCTTTGCTTCATGAAAACATTTGCTCTCTCTTCCTGAAAGGCAACATAAAATGATTCTGTCCCCACAACATTTTTTCCTCATATTGTGCAAGGTATGGATTAAATGGTGCTTTGGGGTCCCTTTTAGTCTCATAATCTATGGATCTACAAGTATGGCTTAGAAGCTATAACTTCTTACCTCAGTGTTAAATCTTACCTCAGTTACCTGGATTTTATAGAGTATTTTTATGATCTTAGAAGATCTTGGCTTGGGTTTTTTCAGGTAATTATGTATGTTTTTAAACATTCTAATTATACCCTACAGTGTAGTTCTTTATGGTTTCCTTAGAGTCACTGGTATAAACATGATTTAAAAAAAAAAAAAAATAGGTATTTTAAAAACAGGCTAAAAAAGTATAGCAGTATAATTGGGCAGGCTGTATTGCAGAATTATTTTCCCACTCCTTAAACATGTCTTTACACAGACATTTCTTTGAAATATATGTAGTTGTTTGTAGCGGCTTCTTTGGACCCTCATCTATTTGTGAGGAATTCCTTCTTTCAGAGTTCAATTTTGTAGAAGTGAAGAATTAAGTGCCTCTCTGCCAGTTCTCTTTCTGGCACACATTCTGCTTTTGTTTTTGTTCTGATTAGAAAGACCCACTGTTATTAAATACCAATTATAACATTTGGTCCATTTTTCCAAAATTCATTCACTTATGAATGATCTGATTGGGAATTTGTTGTGTAATCCTCATTATGCCTGCCAACCTTTTGTTCCGAGCTCTTTTCTTAAGCACGAAACGTAAAAATGCCCTTTGCTTCTTTTTATTTTTTTCTCTTTTCATGCACTTGTTTTTGCTTTGTTCCTGGTTGAAGCTAGGAAAATAAATGGCATTTGTGAACCCTAGGTTTTCATCTTTATTTGTATCTTTAGAAAGGGTAAAATATTTCTGTCTTCATGTATCAAGAAACTGTTTTGGTTTTAATCATATTTTTAGTATCTGCCAGTGCTTAGGTTAGTGAGAAATTGGAAAGAAACAAGCCACCCCTTTTTTTTCTTACTGTTTTTGTAATGTCTACTAGACATTGAGTGAATTATTCTCTCACATTCAAGGTGGTCTGTTTCATGTTAGTCTGCTCTTTAGCTGCAATTGTATTGAACATTGTTCACCGAATAATTGAGCAATATGACAAACATGCCACATTTGTCACCCTTTCATCTTTCCTCCTTTGGGAGAATTTTTTTTAGGCTTGTTAGAAATTTGTGTGTTGTTTAAATCCGCACGGGGGAATAAACATGGTTTTGTAATTCAGAAGATTATCATCCATAGTGTTCTTTTTCTGTTTGTTAAAGAAACTGGAGAGCATGTTTTGAATGACATGGAACTGAAGAAAAAGGAAGGCCACCCCATGCCAAAAAAACAGTTGAATACCACCCTGGAGAGTCATGAGTTCAACTTGCATTTGGAAGGCTGCATTTAGAACTGTGTACCACCTTCATAGATGAGTCCAAAGTCAGGAACTGTGTAGTGACAATATGAAAGGCAATATAATAAGGTGTATTAAATTAGACAACTGGAATTAATGCCCTCCTTTGTCCACCATTTCAAGGGAATACCATCTTTTATCTAGCTAAAATTTTGAAAATAAGTTACTTACACTTGTGAAGTATTCACATTCTGTGTCAATGAAGACTGTAGGAGAGCCAATGAATAGGCAAAAAGGTGTGTTTGTTGATGAGAAACTCAACATAATGCACTTGCAGTCCAGAAAGCCAACCATATCCTGGGACACATCAAAAGATGTGTGGCCAGCAGGGTGAGGGAGGTGACTGTCCATCTCTGCTCTGCTCTTGTGAGACTCCTGCTGGAGCGCTGTGTTCCAGTCTGGGGCAACCAGCAGATGAAGGATATAGTCCCATCAGAACAGGTCCCAAGAAGGGCCATGAGGATTATCAAAGGGCTGGAGCACCTCTCCTCTGAAGACAGGCTGAGGAAGTTGGGGTTGTTCAGCCTGAAGAAGAGAACGTTCCATGGAGACTTTATAGCAGTCTTCCAGTACACAAAGGGAGCCTACAGGAAAGCTGAGGAAGGACTCTTTGTCAGGGGGTGAAGTGATAGGACAAGGGGGAATGTCTTTAAACTAAAAAGGGTAGATTTAGATGAGATATTAGGAAGAAATTCTTACTGAGGTGCTAGAACAGGCTGCCTAGAGAAGCTGTGGATGATCCACATGTATGATGTGGTGTCCCTGACACCACAGGGAGGTTGGAACTTTAAGGTCCTGGTCTTTAAGGCCCTTTCCAACTCAAACCATTCTGTGATTTTATGATAATTCTCAATAAGAGCAGAACTTGTGTTTTATGCAGTAAACGAGGTCTAGGGCCATTCATTGAACCACTTGAAGAAAACAAAACATTGAACAGTTGCTTGTTAAGTGAACATTATCCGTCTTGTGGACAGAACAAAGGATCTTTCAGAAATAAATATGTGAACATATCTTAAAAATGTATATTCAAAAAGATATTAAATTAAGGCATTTCCTGTTTTTAAGGGCTTGATTTGCAAATTCACTCTTTTTTTTTAGCAATGTGTTTCTGTATTTAACACACATACACGTACATACAGAGATTTGTTCCAGTTTGACAGTCTTTCACATGTTGTTTAGTGTTTGATTAGCATAATCACTGTGTGATTATTTCTCACTAGCCTTAGCATATGCAAATTCTTGTCTTTTGACTGACAACCATTATTAGACAATCAGAGTATATGGATTTGCATAATCTCTGTGTGGTTACAGTATTTCTACACAATGCCACTGTGAATGCAAATCCTTTTGCTCTGATGGTTTCTCTATATTAAATCGGTTTGCCAGAAATGCTGCTGCCACCTCAGCACCGCATTGCCAAGTGGGAAAGTCCACAAGAAAAAAATAACAAAAAAAACGCAAGGAAAGAATACTAGGCTCACATCAGAAATGTGACTAGACAACTGCTACCATTAAAAAGATTAATTAAAAAAAAAAGTAAGAAGAAAGAAAAAAGAAATCCTTACATTTCTACAAGATTTCAACAAGCAAATAAAAAGAGGACTTGGCAAATTCATCCTGAAGTCCTATTCAAATTACATAAACAAGTTACATTATGAAGTGACTTCAGGTTTCTTTTTTTTTGTTTGTTTGTTTGCTTGATTTCTTGATTTTTTATTTTTTTTTTTACAAAAGTAATTCTTCAGAAACTATTGTACATTATTAAAATTGTTGCACTATAATTATTAAAATTATTTTACATTTAGGTTGAGTATTAATTCTGGTTTATGTACATGAAAAGCGCCAGGTTAGTGTTAACCTGTTTCATTGGCAACAGCAGAAATGGTAGACACTAAGAAAAGATGTGTAATGCTGATTTCAATTCTGTGCGTAATTATTCACCATAATTACTTGGAAGATACTAAATAAATTTGATGTAAATGGATAAACCATGCACACATGTAGAACATGTATTTTAACCATTTGACGCTGCATTGCTCTGCTTTCACATGAAACCAAAATATTGTTGAACATTCATTTTTGTATTTATTTGTACTTGCTAAACCAGTCTCATCATTCCTTTTGAATTGTTATGTTTGGTTATAAGATTCTTATTCACAGATTAATGTGATGTTGGGGAAAAGAAAAAAAAAAAAGGACTGCTAGCACTAACAATAGGATTTCTTATGGAAATACAGAATATTAAATATATGTAGCATCAAATCATTGAGCTATTGTTGAACTGTTCTTTTTCTGATTTGGATGCCAGTTTATTAAGAAAGTATAAGGTAGATTGTAAGTTACACATCTGACAAATCTGGAAGGTATCAGATACACTTAACGTGAGCTGCACAGATTTTTTCAAGAGGTCTGAGATGGATATGCACGGGCAGAAATCAACAGTGATGTGTGACTCCAAGTGGGTCCTATGCTTCCTGGAAATTTGATCTGTGGCACATGCTTTGTCTACCTTGTATATGTGGCTGTCGTAAAATGTAGTATATCTCCTGGAGAAGATGGTGCTACTGCTCAGCTGAACTGTGCCCAAAATATAGAAGTTCAGCAATATAAGTCAGAATTCCTGGCACCTCCCCAAAACATCAGTTTCTACATAAATAAAAATATAAGAGCATAACATAATATAATAATATGACATTTGTATAATTGATCGGCATGATTGTAAGGAAAATTATTTGAATTTTTGATGCTGCTGAGATCAGAAAGAAGAAAGAACTACTCAATTTTCAATTGAAAATGGTCAAATTATGCCCAGAGAGCATTTTCATATCAACTAATCCTCTAACTATAAATGACAGTGACTTAACATGACTGAGGAGTTGCCTATAGCTTTAGAAGAAAGACAGAAGAGCATTTACTAATAAGTCATAGCTATAATCCAGGAGGCAGTTTTATGTTTGCACTCATTGGTATTAAAACTGCATCAATTATACAGTTT
Organism: Aythya fuligula; assembly: GCF_009819795.1. NCBI lineage: Eukaryota > Metazoa > Chordata > Aves > Anseriformes > Anatidae > Aythya > Aythya fuligula. Next base: position 39,501,671 of record NC_045560.1, on the reverse strand, counting down.
TAAGAATTGGTTAAGTTCAACAGTAAGAAATGGAGGATATGTTAGTACTGTGTTGTATTTTACTTAGTAAGGCATTGTATATAATGTTGTTACAAGATTTATGCTGTTTCCAATGCTCTCACTAGTTTCACCATTTCTTGGGACATGAGAATGAATGACAGGAGCTCCCACAGAGTTACCTTTATTTCTTATGAATTTTACAATTAAGGTCTTCACAGAAGACTCAACTCTCATGTGGAGATACTAATACCTTGCCTGCAAGTGCAATAACATTAGTGCAGTAGTTTAACCTAATTTTGGGGCTTATAATTAAATGTATTTGCAGAAATGCAGACCTACAGTAGGAAACTATTCTCAGAATGTCATTCCTTTATTTTTATTGTAACATAATATTCTATTAACATCTGGATTTTAAGAAGTTCGAAAAGATACTGATAGCTGTGTCACTGAATTCATTTACCTATTTGAGTAATGGAGGTCATTCTTTTGGTGGGTAATTATTTTTTTCACCATGAAATTTTAAATTACCGCTAGAATGATCTACAGCAATTTTTTATTGAGAGCTTCAAAAACCTGACTTGTTTTTCTGCTCACTTAGTGTAGGATCATAGTGATTTGTGTCAGTCTTTTGCAGATAATTTCTTTGGCTTTGAGGTAAAAATGTTTTCTTACTTATTTGATTTAGACCTACCATGTGTTCTGAACAGGCTTTGGGCATCCGCATTATCTTCCTCTTTTGACCTGGATGCTTTTGTTTATAGATGTCAGTGCAACTCAATTAGTTCACTGCTAAATTCAAGCATTTGAAGTGTATGTGTCATGCCCCTTGTCTTTCAATACACAATTAAAACAACAACAAACCCCTCCTTTTTTAATGACATTTTGGGATTTGAGCTTTTATGGCTCAAATTTGTATTCTTTCTTTTGCAGTTGTTGTAACTTAGGCATGTTTCTGGAATAAAAAGTCATATAACAAAGACTAATAAAGTAACATATTAAAAAAAAAAAAAAAGTTGAAATTCAAGATGATCTATGCTTGAATTCTGGTTTCAACTTAAAAAAAAAAAAAAAAAAATCATAATTTATGGAACTGATATAAAATTTATATTTCCAAAGGGTCAAATGTCTCTGTAGGTAAAATTTACTATCCCGAGTTCTACCTTCTGCAGATATTTAATAAAATTTAATGAAAGGGAGAGTTGGCTACAGAAGACCTTCAAGGATAGCGGAATCTGGAAAAGATGCACAGGCAAGAAGGATAACATGGTATCTCCTGGGTCAAGTTCTTGGTGATTTTGTAGTAGATGTTTCATCCAGAAAGCTTTGTACAACAAAGCTTTTATCTGCAGCCTGCAATATGAAGAACCCTTTTTTTTTTTTTTTTTTGCTCTGTGGTAAGCACAAGAACAAAGAACGGTGTTTAGGTCATTGGGCTTAAAGTTTGAATTTAAATCAAGCAAGCTAAACCAAATGGGGGTAGTAAGGTCAAAGCTAAGAAAATGGAACAAGAGGCCAAGTTCTTCCATGCCCCCCAGTATAAGATTGGATTTTTCTGAAATATGGTAGGCTTAACCTGAAGATCTCAGGAAGGGATTACAGTATTTGATCAATGAAAGTAAACATTATCATGTTGCTACAAATTTCAGATTGAATAATTAAAAAAATAAGTAAATAAATTAAAAAGACTACTACTGCTGTATATTTTATACAATGAAAACAAAAATCAGCTGAATGAAATACAAAACCTTCATTAGAATCACAATCTAATCTCAAGCTAACAGTTACTTTGTGGTTTGCAGTGAACCTTGAACAATGTGTTCTCCCTGGACTGACACCAACCATCAACAAAGAAAAGTTTGACACAGCTTGTGCTATGTAGTAAGAGATACCTAGTACTGGGTGATAGCAAAGCTAAGCACAGTGAACACATCAAACACAGAACATCACATCTTGTGTGTGGTAAATTGCAATGCAAATAAGTTGGCGAGAGAAAGTAAAGGGACATCTTGCAAACCTTGTCCTTCTGCACAGCTTTGTCAGCTGAATCATAATCTTTTATGTGAATTGTAAGCCTCTCTCTCCTTCACTATCAATGGGCATAAAGTAAATCAATTACATCTAAGAAATACAAATGCAGCAATAGAGCACTAGTAACAAGTAAAAAGCAGATTTTATCAAAGTTTATCATTATAATTTTTATTTTGAAAGCAAATACCATTTACTTAAGTTGAAATTCAGTCTATACGTGTACTTAACAACATTCAGTGAACGTGGAAGTACTTGGAGATTCTCTTAAGTATCTCAGCACTCAATTATTATCTCAGCTACATAATGTTATTTCCCTCTTTATATTTCCCTGCAATCCTTGCTTTCTATTTTCTTTGCAATCAGCTCCTTCTCTTTGTTCCTCTGACTCTCAGCAGGACTCCCCTCTGTCTTCCAAAGTCTTTGAGATCTTAGTGCTTATCATGCTGCACCTTGGTATCACATTACCTCTCTCAAATTCCCTACATAAAACTTTTGGAAGATTATCTGGTGCTTTTGGATGGTTATTTGAAATTTATGGATTGGGAGTATTATACAGATGAAATCTCTATGAAAAAAATAACAAAGTCAAATACCACTCCAATATTCAGCCACAACTTTATTAGAATCTGTTCTGTTTTGAAGTTTAATTCTGCTTTACAGTATCAAAGAGCAGTTGTCAGAGAAAGGATTCTTACTTTGAAACAGCTTTTCTTAATCAACTTGAAGGCTGTCCAGAACACTTCTTCATATAGAGCCACAAACATAAATCATCCAAGTTCACAATAAGGCCATGTAGCTGTATATCTACAAGTCTGCATCTTTAGAAAGAGAAAAGGAAATGTGCAGACAGATTTCTGTATCAGCAGATAAATAGGAAAAAAATCTCTGGAGCAATTAAGAAAGAAACTTCACATTTTTCCATAAAATTAGATACAAGACAAATCAACTACCCCACCCATTCTTTTTTCTCTTTTCTCTTTTCTCTTTTCTCTTTTTTTCTCTTTTCTCTTTTCTCTTTTCTCTTTTCTCTTTTCTCTTTTCTCTTTTCTCTTTTCTCTTTTCTCTTTTCTCTTTTCTCTTTTTCTCTTTTCTCTTTTCTCTTTTCTCTTTTCTCTTTTCCTCTTTCTCTTTTCTCTTTTCTCTTTTCTCTTTTCTCTTTTCTCTTTTCTCTTTTCTCTTTTCTTCCAATTGTGAGAGTTATTTGACTTATTCTAAATATGTGAGAATTGATTCCACCAGAAGTCCAATCCCTTTTGGAACTAGAATTCTTACTGTGAACATAAATAAATACAACTAAAAATGTATTTGTTCCAGCTTATGAGACATGGTAATGCCTTTCATATAACACTTAAGGCACTGTTCCATAGGCACTTTGATTTGAAATGACAAAGTGACATTTCTGTAGCTTGCTAACAACCCTGGCATGTTGACATAAGCCATTAAATAGACACAAGGGCTGTAGTAGGTGGATATTACTCTTTTCTCTCATACAGAACCAAAGGACTGATGTATCAAGGGAAGAATAACAGGAAAGAACCAGTTCTGAAAAAGGAAGGAAGATGTAGAAAGATGAGTAATTAAAACCTGCTTCTCAAGAAAACCTATGTCAAGAAAAAAATAGGGGCCTATTATAGTCAAAGCCCTAATTATCTATTACCAAAACATGATAAAAAATTAGTGATAAAAAAGGATCAACAATCTAAAAGGGTACTGTAGTACCCGTCACGACATGAGGCATAAAAGGCTACAGTCAGAAGCCACATTTGAGAATTGCTTAATTATACAGGATAGATGCATGCTACAACAGTGTAAGGTCAACTCTTAGTATATCATCTGTTAGGTAATCTGAACCTATGTGTTGTCTTGGAGCTGATCAGTTCAGCAGAAAGTTAGGAAGTTAATGTCTACTTTAGTTATCTGGGCCTCAGTGTAACATCCAAAGCACTCAGGAGAAATAATGAGATTATAGGTCAGACGTTTAAACTTTCTTACTTTATGGCACTTGAGGGAGAATGTGTCAGAGTTTATTTAACATGCTTACACTGAAGTCTAAACTAATAGCATCTCAAAACTGTGGTTAAGAACGTGAGTCTCTGGTTCAGATGTTACACTCAATCAAAGGACGCACAAAGTATTGCTACCGTGTGTTGACTTATTCATATATCTAAGCTTGAGGTTTCCATAAGTATTTTAGACCTGCAATGGTGAGAGGAACAGTATGTAAACGTCTTAAAAAATTAGGCTAACTTTCCTAAAAGTTCAGCAGCTGTAAAATAGTGTTGGTTAAGGTCAGGTTATGCTTTAGTGCTGAAAGTGTACAGCAAGGTAAAGGTAGGCTGGTTCTACTGGCATAAAAAGTCACGTCTTGAGGAATGGAGCAGTTGAAATAAGAACTGCTGTTACTGTTTGTTTACCTGCCTATGTAGTTTTCTTCTTTCTGGTCTATGCAATATTATCTTTGGATGTTGTTATTTTTAAAAATTAGGCTACAGAGTAAAATGAGTGTATAAAGCACAAGGTTGGATCACAGCTAAAGTCTTCATATTATCTTACACAGTACGCTGCAGTATCAAGAATCAACCTGAAATACAGTCTATACGTGTACTTAACAACATTCAGTGAACATGGAAGTACTTGGTCAAATATTCTCTGACTTTAGTGATCAATGCATTTTTTCGGTTATGTTACAGTGATGTCCCTAGTTCTAGGGACTAATGCTCATTTGTGATGGTGGTTTTACAAACGGGTGAGATATTTCACTTTTGCATTGAATTGAAGAGGATTTTCAAACTGAACATTTCTTCTAAACCTTTCTATAACATCACAGAGTTTCCCTTTTCCTCCCTCCCTCTCTCCTCTCCTTCTCCCCTTCTCTCCTGATCTGAATTTCTTTTCAACAAGAATTAGTTTAAGCCCATGACCTATTTCATACTTTACACTGAACAGATATCAGATGATGCAACAATTCTGTAGTGAACTGTTTTGGATTCACTGCAATAGAGGCCATGGCTGTCTACCATTACAGCTTCCATGAATCATTGATTACTTTGAGAAAAAGCTGTTATTCTTTATTATAAAATAAACCTTTGATAATTGACTCAAGAAAGTAAATCACGAGGATGTGAACATAGAAAAGGTGTTTGGCTCTCAAAGCACATATAAAGTATCCTGTCTGAATACTGATTATTGTCAGTTAGAAAATTAGATGTATTTGCTTCATCAAATTATGTGAATTTTTAGTAATAAAATTCAAAGATAAAATCTATATTTGAATTGCTTAAAGTTGGCATACCAACTTGCTGTAAAGCTGTTACTAGATTTTAGGAATATCTGTCAGATGCTTCTTGTAAAAATAACGTATAAATCATTTCAACCAATAGATTTGGGGAAGCTGATTCAAATTTTCTGCCAAAATTCCCCCCTCCCTCCCCCTTTTTTTTAACAGCATACTGCTAGATCAACTTTCTGGTAGAGTTTTTTTCAGAATAATGCTTTTCATCAAAGTAAAAATTCATCCTTAAGTAGGGTTTATTGAAAAATAAATTGTTTTTTCTAAATGCCTATGAAAATAATCTTTGGAGGATTTGTTTTTTTCATTGGTTGTGTGGAAGATGTTTTATTGAAAAAGATCATTTATTGGTTCCTCAAAAATTATTATTTTTTCACAATATTGAGCTATTGTGTTATTTGGGAATTATTTTTATATAATAGTCCTTCACATTTTCATTGATTGCTTATTTAGTAATTTTATATAAAATATTATTGTTTTATTTAGTGTACTAGCTTATCTTTGTTATAAAAAACATAAATTAATAAGTAAGTTTAATTAGTGTTTACAGCTTTTAGCTTTCGTCAGTAAAGGGATATTGGTACATATAGAATACTACTAAGGATACGTGTTTCAAGATAGCTAACAACACTTTTCTTTGTTCCTCACTGTGTTACCTTTTTGTAAAACTGCATGAAATAGAAATATTATTTTTCAAAGAAAAATAATAGTTTTCTGTAGTGTGGAGTATGGTTTGGAATGATGTATTATCTGTTTTGCAACTATACAAAACATAAAATACAGTGAAACAGCAAAAGCTTTTATATTTCTTTTTCTTCTCTCTTTACAGATGGACCCAATTCAAAAAGCTGTAATAAATCATACATTTGGGGTTCCTCTTCCTCATCGAAGAAAACAAATCATATCATGCAACATTTGCCAGCTGAGATTTAATTCTGATGTAAGTTGATCATTTTGTATCAGATTAGAAATATGTATTTATCTTTTAGGATGTGCCATGATTTGCATAAATTGAACCTAAATGAAACATTGTGATTTCAGTTTGTGATTCAGCAGATGAAAAGGCTGTAGGGTGCTTCAAATAAACACAATTATCTGATAGTGTTTATACACCAGGCCAGATTTTCCCTGCGGATATATCTCTGCAAGCTCATCAACTTCAGTTGTGCTGCACAGAGTGAAAATAGGAAAATGGATTGATCCATTACTGCTAATAGGGCTGAAATATTTGCTGGGTCCTAGTTCTTCTATCAGTCCCAGACACAGTTGCCTTTCTTTTCTTCCTGTAAATATTAGATGTTTTTCAGATGTGTTTATCATCTTTGTGGATTTACCTTCCATTTTCTACCCTTACAAAAACACACCTTTTTGGTTAGAGTTGTATTTTATTACTCCTATCTTGAGAGTACAATCTTAATAGTAATACTAATAATAGAAGCTGGTAATTTTTGTCTATTGGCTCCTACCCTGCATCCTCTCATTCCTTCAACAATTAAATAGAACAATCTGATCTGGAAATGTTCTCTAACACACTGAGGAGACCCGTCCCTTGTAATTACTCGAGGAAACTGCACTGTGGTACTCCTTGCCAAGGAATACCTCTTCTGTCACAGAAAAGCCTCTCAGAATTCAACTCCTTTATTTCCTTCTCCAGCAACTTTGTGTGTGAAGACAAAATCTGACATAGTACTACATATTGTCTTCTGCTATTCTAGTCTTCCCAGGGAGTTTCATGATGTGGGCATTGCTGATGGAAGCTTGTCTTCCTGTTTCAAATGTTCTTCAGTTATTACCTGTTTGCTGATTTACATATGGGAGTTACTTATGTAGATACAAAAATGTTTGAATTTATATTGAAGTTCAGCCCAAAAACATCCACAAGGTTCCTTACTCATGCTAGTCATATGAAGAAGTGAAAGAACTCTTGTGTGCAGCTGTTTCTTTGTTGGCAGCTATTTATGAACATTTAATTAACGTATTTTTAGCTTATCAATCATGTATCAGAGCCATAAACTTGTCAAACACTTAAATTGAGCCTTGAAGTCTTCTGTAATGGATTGTCCACGTAGGTATTAAAATAATGCAGCTTTCTTCATTCTCCTCTGCTTTTTATTGCTTAGCAAGAATTTCAACAAAATCCCAGTCATGATTTTCTCAATAGTGACTATCACATACTTAAGGTTCACTGAGGACTCTGGGTTTTCTAGTTCATGGACTGAATGCACACTCTTACAGCATTGACATCATTCTCAAACAGTGATGCAAATCATAATAAAATATCTGGAACAGTCATGATCCTCACAGATAAAAAATAAGAGAATCAAAATAGGATTTTCTGTTTAGAAGCTAGGTGTCAGAATTGTGACTGTGAATACTGAGCCATTCGCAGTGGGACTCTGATGAACAGAATTTTTAAGGGACAGCGGAGACTTCTGGGCCACAGCAGATCCCTGTGACTGAGCAGCCTGGCTCATTGCACATAATTTTCAGCTTCATCTGAAGAAAGAGTATGTCATGCTGAATCATGCTGAAACATAGCTAGAGGAGACGTCAAACACCACAGTGTTACGTATCAAAGTGAAGCATCTCCTTTACAAAGAGGGAATACCATTTGTTAGTCTGCAAAAAGATCCAGGCAAAAGTGAGGTTGAATATGTCATTAAGCTAACTTAATGACATATTCATATGACATTAGTATATATGCAACTCAGATTCATACATGGGGCAGAAAATTTTCCAGCTGACAGAAGCTAGGTATTTTCCAGAAGAAAGTGTTTGAAATAAAATAAATAAATAAATCTAAACTGAAGGAAACAAGATATTAGTAGACACCGATAATTCTGACTCAGAGGACTGGTATGCCCCCATTCTGTTCCTCTTCTGCTGCTCTTAGAAAGGATTCCAAAGAAGAGAGGGGGAAGAGGCAGCAGCCAATTTCAGAGTTATCTACGAACAAAAACAATGGTTTCAGTGGAAATCTATTAATATAAGCTGTTCACAGGAAACTCTTGGAAGAAAAGCTGTACAGAATACATTGAATTGCCCTTTCACACCTGCAGGTGCAAGAGTCTTGAATTCCAATTCACAAACTCTGTTCAGAGGAAGTTTGTTCTAATGGTCCTCTCTCTGAAAGTAGATCAATGCTGTTACATTTATGCAATGGGAAGACCTTACTGAGTATCTTTTGCTTTCTCCTTTTAATATTCACCTAAATTTTAAAGCATTCTCAGTGTTTCTGCTATATAGAGATTAGGATTCCAAATGTTGTCCAATGATTAACTTGGGAAGGCATCTCTTCCCATTTTCTCTAACACCAAAAAGAGATTTGTGGATGTCTTTATGATACTCTCTTCTCATTCAGTGTGTATAGTTATTACTGATGAAATTCACAAAGTGCTCTGCTGAGGCTTTTCAAGAAATAACAAGTAGAGTTCTGCTGTAGTTTTAGAAATGCTTTTCTGTAAAGTGAGTGGAATGGACAGAGCTAAGTTAAACCACAACACTTGGTTGCTTGGGTAATTCTGAATGTCCACTGTGGTTTTTTCTTCTAGCAAAAAAGTGCAGATTTAATTTTGAGGCTTAAAGAAAAGGTTGCTTTAAAAAAAAAAAATCAACTTTTGGTAATCCAACTATTTAAATACGAACACACACTGTAATTTTTTTTTCCTATTATTATGAAAAGGTTTTCATTTACTGAATATAACTACTTTTCATTTTCATCATATTTTGTTGAACATGATTTAAAACCGTAAGAACAATAAATAGCTTTCCTGTTCAGAAACCTAGGGCTTTGTGGCAGTACTACTGATATATCTTTATTTTTAGATGCTGGAGATAGGTTTTATCAGAGAATAATGAATAGAAATTCCCATTTACTTACTGCACGACAGTATTATGAAAATGTTTACAATAAAACTGGTCTTTGAGATTTTTCATTTTTGTAGAGAATACAGAATTTTATCCTCTCTGATACAGACTTCTTTCAGTGCAGAAGAGCTTTTTTTTTGGCTACATGGTATCAAAATTACATTTCAAAGAAAAATGAGAAAAGGCACTACAATAGTCTCAAATCATTTAGCTTCTTTCTGAAGGAGTTATCTATAAATCTTCATGACAACTGTGTGTTCAGTATTTCTTTTTAAAATAAATCTTCTCATACAAGGGAAGGGAGGAATGAACAAGTAAGCAAAGTCTGTCCATGCTGAGAAGAAAAACAAACAAACAAAAACATTACAATAACAGAGGTAGGTTCATAGAATCTGTTTCAAGCAGTGCACTTTTTTTTTTTTTTTTTTTTTTTTTTTTTTTTTTGCATTGAGGGAAATCTGTTTATAGCATTTGCATTTACATTGTGCACCAGGGCAATAGCGTGTGAGTTGCCCTTTAGGTTTTGCCAGCTGCTGGATGTTATTGAACCAGTTTAGAAGATCTGTTAAATACAAGCTTTATCATAAACATTAAACTTCTGCTAGAAGCACCCTGAAAAATAAATTCCGGCTAACCTGAGTAGGACAACTCATGTGCCTACCCTACAGGTAGATGTTGGAGAAAACACTCTGCTAACATGAGAACGTACTAAATGACAAAGAAACCCTATGACTTCAAGGAGAAAAAAAAAAAAAAAAAAAGTTTACCAAGTTTTCCTCATTTTTTGATCACCTGTCTTGATTATTTGATCTTGTTTTGCCTGCGTTTCTAATTTCATCATTTGATCTAAGGTGTAACAGTGTCTGCTAACCATTTTGATTCTTGCAAAAGAAAGGGCTCTCTTACTTTTCTGTCGTGTTAAACAGACACTTGGCTTCAGCTTGCCTTTAGAGAAAGGTTGTTTTGATGTTTTGATGTACTCACAGGATGTGAATTCCATTATGACATACTGTAAAAGTATTTCCAAATATGCCAGCCATAAATAATTGCTTGTCTAAGATAGAAACAGTGGTAATGTTCTCCTGAAAATCATGAGCTGAATGCTCATCCTGGAGTCCTTATTTATTGTGTTTTTTTGCCTTGTTTTTCTCCAGCCCTCTAAAGCAAAGGTACTTATGAAGTGATAAGCAGTTCAGCTATATGAATTTGTCAGGATTCAAAGGGTTCTGTTTCAGTATAAAACAAACAAACAAACAGAATGCTTTGGAGAATGAAGATGCAGTATAGATAGTATTTTACTATGGTTCTCACTTTCATGGAGAAGCAGAACCAGAGGTCTCGTATCCTGTTTAGGTTATGCCTAGTTGCTTGGTATCTAAAACAAATGATCAACGTATCAGTTTGTAAGTATCTAGGGTGATACTTACAGTTTGTAAGTATAAGGTGATAAGAAACTGACAACATGAATTTGTTAAGCACAAATCCCGTCAAACCAATCTAATTTTTTCCTATGACAGGGTAATTGATCTAAAGGACAATGGGGAATAAGTAGATGTGATATCTTCTGGCTTTAATAAGCATTGATAAAGTTCTATGTGACAGCTTTATAAAGTAAGTAGGGAAGTATGGTCCAGGTAAAATTGTAAAATTCTGTTGCACAACAGATTGAAAAACTATACTGAGAATAGTTGTTGGTAGTTTCCTGTCAAAACAGAAGAATGGTACAAGTCAGGATCTGCAGGATCCACACCTGCTGCTACTCTAAATTTTCATTAGTGATGTGTCTGAAAGAACAGAGAGTATGAATACTAGGTTTCTGAATGACACCAAGATGGAGGGTGACAGGTACGTGATAGAAGGTAGCAAGTTCAGGAATGTAGTACAAAATGTATATCCTGATTCGGAGAAAATAATTTAGAATTCCAATGAATGCAGTAAATACAAGCACAAAGTATTGTATTTAAGCTGGAAAAAGCAAATGAGCAAGCAGTAAAATGAGAAATGTCTGGCTTAATGAGTAAAAAAGACTTACTGAGTATATGTTGTCAAGGTCTAACTGGGAAAAATTACATATACCTGTAGACAGGTAAACATTCCACAGTATTTAAAATTGGCAATGCCTCAGATGAGAATCATTTACAACAGTGGTCATCACACTTCAACAAAAGCATAATTAATTGCAAAATACATCAGAATACATTAGAATACATCAACAAGTATGACAAGATGTGAAAAAATATCACTTGGCTGGGGAAAGTAGAAAGGATTGTATAGATATAAAGTGAAGAAGACAATGAAAATATAGCAGGTTTGGAATATATGAAAGCAGATTATTAAAAGCACAGAGACCGACTGACCTTTGTGCTCCTTGGATTTAGTAGAAGAATATTCAGCTTAATTTGCTTCTTTGATTGTTTGTTTTAATCAGAATATTTAGTGAAATAATTCCAGTTACAGTGTTTGTGAAATTCTGGAATGAAGATCGTAGGTTTGTGTATGGGCTCCCTGTCAGTTAACAGTCTTAAAAAGTTTGACACCCAGTTCTGAGGATGGCCAGGAGTGCTCAATGCTATCCCAGAGCTGAGAGAGAGATTAGATGGCCTTGCACGTGACTAACTGCAAAACTGTTTCTGTGGTTTGAAGGAGTTAACAGAGATTTCATTTCTTGTCTGTGCCAAGCAGTAGTCACACCTGTTCTGAGCTTCTCCAAGGACAGAGAAACTTTCAAAGTTTGTTCTTTGAGAACCAGGAAAGGCTGATACAACTAACTAAACGTTATTTAGCATTTCACCTTCCTGGTTTCAAAACTTATTCTCAGGTTTTAATTGTACCTCTGATTTTGAATTAGATTAAAATTTAGAATATAAATTAACCCGTAGATTTAAAACCCTGCTTTGGCATAAAATTTAGTATTAAAACAACAATTTCTGCTTGAATTGTAAGACACAGCTTTCTTAAAGTTGCTTCTTGCCATTATCATTTATTACCAGCTTTCAAACGCATTTATGTATTTTCTTGGGGCAATTTTATTTCTGGTTGTTCCAAACCAATATACCTCCCTTCTGTGAAGTTATCAGCCCAGTTCTTTAAGATTTTCTTGCACAAACTCAGATACTCAGCATCTGCTTCAAGTTAGTGTTACTCTGAGGGTATAGCATTAATTGCAGCACTTGTACCTCACTGAGAACAAATATTCCAGAATTAACTCAACTCCTTATATGGCTAACTCCATAACTTTTATATATGTGTGTGTATTAAAAAACAAAACAAAACAAACAAAAAAAACCCCTACACACTCATCCCCTTATGTGTGTGCATCTGTGTGTATATATATTTGTCTGTCTGCATGCACATGTGCATGTGTGTGTGTGCTATTTCTTTCTAATAATGTACAATCTTTTCTGTACTGTGAAGTTCAGTGTTAGGAGGAACAAATACTGATTTCAGTTGTGGAATTGCGCATGCCGTTCATTTGAGATCAGAATGTGAGTCAGAGTGGAAATATACTCATAGGTCAACACTTTTCCAGAGATGCTGGTTTATATTATTCACTGGAAAAAGTAGCAAGTAATTCAGAGATTTCTGAATATCTGGAATTTATGTCAATACACTATGGAAATCCAAAAGATTGCTAAAAGTATTCAAGATATTTTTGGCGTTCAAAAAAATAATACAAAAAATAGAATATTTTTCTTTTATGCTGCATACATTACAAATTTGTGAACAACACAATGTTATTTTGCTCATTGTATATTCAGAGGATTCTGTTTTTATAGGCCTATGCTGCACATTTTAGAAACATTACCTTCTTTTTCCTAGACCATAGTTTTAAAGCTCAGGAAGCAGTATGAATTGCAGTCAGGTCCTATGCAAAACTAGTCTTTCCCATGCTAGAGAATTAGAACTTTTTTTTTTTTTGTCTGTATGGACTATTTTGAAATAATATATATTTATTTTTTAAATTTAAATTCTATCTTCTCTCAGATGTTTTGTTCTAGGTAAACTTTTGTTTTGTTTTTTTCATGTAAGAACTAAGTAACAATTTACGAAGTAAGAAACCCAGAATAGTCTACTGAAAAACATGCATGAATTATGAATTATTATTAATATTCTGAAAACCTATAGTTTCTTGAAACAATTCTAAAATGCTTAATAAAATATAAATAAATTATTTTTGCTGTATATATTATTTTTTCCATATTTTTTACCTTCTATACAGTACTATGATGCACCTGTATAATGTAGAAGCAGAAATTATAAATGTATAATACAGCACCTTCCTGTTTAGCTTATGAGTACTTTTGGAGGTGTTGAACTGAGGCCTGTGACTGATACCCTAAGGATATATATAATTACCTTGATTGACAATCACGCATACAAACCAAACATTTTGGTTGATGCTCAGTAACCAACTCTTCACTAATCCTGGTACCTATCTCCTCTTTTGTAATGAAAGCAATCTGTTCCATGTAAGAAATCTCTGTACTGCTACAGAACATGGACCAGCCCAGTGGTATCAGGCTCACAGAAGCATTGGCAGGGACAAGAAGATATTAGAGAAATAAAGTTTTAAGTTACTGATCTTTTAAAAATCCTGCTCTGAATGTAAGCTGATTGCTAAGTCTGTTGTTGATAAGGACAGATGGAGTCACTTTGTGTCCACAGTATTCATACTGCAAGATATGCTTTCCATCCAAAATTCACTCTTAAACCACATTTAGCAGTAGTTGTTGAAAAGGGAATCTCTAAATTCAGGAGAAAGCAATGTCTAATGCTTACAGCTCCCTTCACAAGCACAGGCTGTGGAGGATGTTCAATATCTATGCCAACTGAACGTCAGTCATTGTAGAAAGGTGATCCTGGAGAGATTAAAACTGTCAGTTGATCAGCAGATGTTGCTGTGTTAGGACTTAAAGATGCTACAAAAGAATTGCTTTATACTATTTTTTTTGTTCATTTTTGTCAACTCTGCTCATCCTACTTGGTTATTTCATTTCCAAAGCACTCACTTTTTTTTGATAAAAGAAATCAGTTGTGCAGAAGGTTTGACATCTCTTGAAAATTACTTGAGTTTGCTAGAAATGATCTGTGAATAGGTAACGGCTCTCTTTTATAGTCCTGTTAATAATTTGCAGAAGATTAATGACCAGTGTTCTGACTGTGGAACATGGAGACAAATTGGTTTAAAAGGTTTCTGCTTCTGGCACCAAAGTGAATGGTTGCAATATTTGCCCATTGGAGCCAACTTTTAACTTACGCTTGGGTTTAGATGATCTTAGAACTACAAAGAGCAGCAGAAAGAAGAGAGAAAGGCAGAGGTGAGAGTACTTAACAAGAGAGAAAGTCTAAAATGCTTGTTACTGTCAGAAAGTTTTCCTTCTCTCAGAAATTATTAAATTGAGATATAAGAATGTATCAGGAAACATGAAACTGAGGAGGAAAAAGAAAAAAAAAAAAAAAAAAAGCTGGCATAAATGATATGATGGGTCCTAGATTTTCCAAAGTCTGACTTTAATGTTAGGAGTGCTATATAGATTCTCTGTCAGTTAGTAAGATGACTTGCAGACAAATTTCATATATGTATCTCCAGTGGTTTTAATGAATTGGGTCCTATATCTACATTCTTTGGGCTATACTAGTGTCAGAAAGATTTTGTACCTGGTGAAGGGTGGGGGGAGCATCATGGGAGTTAGATGCAAATTCTAACATTGGGAAGGTAGTGGGCAGCTGTTGTTTCTTAGGTGTCTTTGGCAGAAACTGTGGAAACAAAGATAATGCTTAGTATTATTCAAATGCACATTGAAAAACACCATTACTTACCTGATGGAATTAGGAGGGAATTAGTACAGACAGACAAACATATAAAAGGGGCAAGTGTTCTTCATGTTCTGATTCTCTCACATGATCCATTCATAGAAAAGGCTGCCGCTCCAACTGCAAGGAGAGAAACCTCTGCTTTATCACTTATTCCCATACACTTATTTATATTTGAGGTATTTTTTCCTGTCACCTTCCTCAGCCCAAATGTGAAGTAAATCAGTCAAATATAATATGCAACTGAAATTTATGAACAACTGTGATGGGAACTCTTGCAGAAACCACTTTCAGTAAGCGAGTCATCACCAAGAAAGAAACATAAATTGCAAACTCTTTTCTGTGTCATCCTCACCCACCTTTGTTTGGCCTTTTCTAACTTTTTGCTTATAGATTTATAAAAATAATATATATATATATATACACATCTGAGCATCTGAGATTCTGGATTATTAATAATAGGTGCAGATAAATTTAAAAATAAAAATGACAACATATTGGCTGTTCTCTGTCACCTATCAGTGATTCCTTTTCATTAGACTCTACTTACTTTCTTAGGCATTGGTAAGGATATGAGAAAAAAGGAACAGGCAAGGATGTATGCAAAAGTCTGGTCTACAGAAAGAGCGCATAGGGAGAAAATGTTCAGTTTTGTTTGATGTGGATAGATCTTTATTAAAGTGAGTTAACTGATGACTATTCAAATATATTAAAGTGAGTTAACTATTTTTTTTTTCTGAAAATGCTTTAAATATAGTGTTTTTTTTTTATTATTATTATTATTTTTTTCCCTTGGCTTTTGCTGGTTATACTCTCTTCTAACAGCTGTAAAACCTTTTCAAATAATCTTACACTAACTCTGGATACTTTTTTTTTTTTTCCTTTTTGGTCAGTAGAATTGCACTCCCTGGGATACCTGTGATAGTCTTCTTTCTGTATCTGTGCAGGCAGCTCTTGTAGCAAAAATAATAGTTCATTTTGTGAGAATTACTATTAAATATAACTGTCCCTGATGTAAACAAATTCCACTTCAGAACCTCCAGGCCTGACTTTTTCAGCTCCTTTTTTCTTTTATCACTCTTTGCATGTCTTTTACAGTCTCGGGGGATATTGTTATTCCATGTACTCAGTCACATCACAGCTAACAGCTGGGAGTCTGATCCTCTGAATGAGTGGAAGTGCAACCCGGTATCTGCTTTAAAAAGCTTTGTATTGGAATATATATATTTAAAAACAGCACATATTGGAACTATACCTTTGAGGGTATATTTCCCTCACTCGTGCATTTTTTTGATCTCAAATGAAAAAAAAAACCTTTAAAGGTTTAAAATGGCCAAAGGGGACTGACTTCTTTTCAGGAAAGAATTCAATATGGCACTTACACTGAACTTCCCCATGGCCTTTAAAAGGCTGATTATGAATTCAAAACATGTATTCAAACTGAGGCAATGCTTTACTGGTAGAGCATACAGTTGCTTCAGTATATGTAGTTGTGTGATCGGTTGATTTAAAACTATTTTAAAAATAAAAGGATTTACTCTCTTTGGGGTTTATATATGTCTCACTGTGTCAAGGTAGGACAACTATAGGTACAGATAGGTACTATAGGTACAGGCAAATTTACTAAATTCATGTATTAGCTCCTTTTGTATGGGCTTAAATGTTTCTTTTTCTTCTTTATAAAGGGTATTTTAGAAGGTAGGCCCTAAACAGGTTTTATCCTTTCCCCAGCATAGCCTATTTTCTCTGCATCAGTGGACTTGTCATGATAATCAACTTTTTTTGTCCCAACCATCAATCACTCCTGATTACAGCTGGGAAGAAGTTCTGTTCTGTTGATCAGCCCATCAGTGCACATAATGTTACACCTGGAGACAAGTGAAAATCATCCCTCGATGGGAGAATCACTTGCCTTCAAGCCTTTTGTCTGAAGTATTTTAATTTACATTTAGAATCTTGTTGCAATTGTCAGTGCTTGCTTTGATTTTACTATTTCTTGACAAAAATAGTAAGTTCAGTTGATCTTTCCCTACATCATTTTAAGAAGAATGCTTTTCTGTTCCAAATAACATCTGATGTTGTAACTTTTCACTTCATTGGACAAATATTACTATAATTATCACTATATAAATTAAAATCTAAACAATTATGGGGTACTTCACTAGGAGGAACATAGCGTATGTTAGCCCAGAATTTTTGCAAAAGCTATTTTATTGGCTTTTAATCTAATACTTAGCTAAGGTAATATTTATCTTTAGAATTCAATTTATTTGAATTGTTTGTGTAACAGATTTCATAGCAATGAAATCATTAAAAATTAAAAATCTTTCATTTCTTTGAAGGAAATATGTCTTGTATTGTTCTGATTGTAACTGAATAAAGCACTTCTGTCAATAAGTGCATTCTATGTATCTAAAGCCAAACATATTTTCTTCCTTATAATAAAAGTGTAACTGAGTTGTCACAAGTATGATAAAAGTTCATCTTGAGTAAATACTTTGTTTTGTTAATAACTTAAATATAACTTTTAGTTAGCTATCAGAATAACCAGACGTAGTTTAATTGCACCATTCATTTTCCTCCCACAGTCCCTTTTTAATTTTTAGCATCTTTTTAAAAAGAACCTGTATATTTATAAGAAACCTGTAAGCCTGATACTTCAGGGGCTACAGGATGAAGTGTAAATGAAAAAGAAAGTAGAGCATGAGAGTATGGAGTAATACAGATTTGATTAGCAATCATGTTTTTACATAAAAGGTTTAATTAGCAGCAGCTCATTTTCCTATTCCTTCTGGCCATTTTCTGGACAGTGATATATTGCTTTTTTGCAGTGAACCATGCCAACAAATAGAAGGTGTTATGTTTTCATTAGGTGCAGATGCTTCAGCATTATTATCTCTCACCTCGATCTACACAGTGATACAAAACATGTCCAAATGTCATAATTTAATAGGCCAAGGATATATACAGTAATTTAAAAGAAAAAAAAAAAAAAAAAGAAACAACTATGGCATACTTGTTCAGATGTTTTATTATTTTGTTCTTAAACTGATGATAAAAGTACTAAATTGCAAATCAAATGATCTCTCAAACAGGCTCATTCCTTATGCTCTGTCTGTTTAAATACCCTATTTGCCAAATACAGAATTTCATCACTAGTATTTGGAAGTTATTCTTCCAAAGTGACATCCTGTTTATTTCATGTTTTAGTAATTAATATGAGTATATTGCAACATTTTTATTTTACAGGGTATATCAATCTGCATTACCTTTCCAAAGACTCTCAGCACTTATGACTGTTATGACATAACAGAAAATTTTCTTTTGTTATTTAAATAGAGGCATTTGGTGGTTCTTCATTAATACAATTCTAGTCAAAGAGCCTGCCACAAGGTACTTGTCACTGCTTGTCAATTTCTTCTCTAACATGATTTTCATACCATAATCTTATTCAGTTATAAACAGTTAAAATAAATCCAGTTTCTAAGATAAACGTGTTCTGAGAAGCAGCAATAAGTGAGCAACAAAGTCTGGAGATGCTGGAAAACCTGGAGTATATGGAAATAATTAGCACTTTCGGCACTGGAGGAATGAAGATTTTTACAGTATTATATTGCATATAAATCCCAGTGCCTAGGATTTATTTTTTTTTTCTCCTGAAATTAATTTACATGACTAATTTGTATCTCTCTAGTGCTTGAAAAGTCTGTAAGAATGAAGCTTTCTTCAAAGAAAAGCTGTGGAAGTGTACATTACAAGATGCGTGAGTTTTCAACAAAATACATTAGAAATGGCACAATGCCATTTTGGGTATTTTTCTAGAGCTTAATTAGTGAAACAGGCCTTATTATCAAGGCAAACCTTGCTGGTCATGAGATGCAGTGAAAAGCCTTCAGTCTTTGTAGGCTTGTCCCAGTGCTTTTGGAGTTAGTGCTGCCAAAACAACTGGTAAGAAGTAAGGAGGGAACAGGCATTTTGGAGAAGGAGCAGATGCAGGGGCATTCAGCAGCAGGGATATCAAAGAATGGAGACTGCACTGAGAAAGAGAAGCTCCTGGTACTGTCTCTTGGCTAAAATAGGTTTGATTGCACTTACTCGTTTCTATCTTATAGGGATGATTGTATTTTCACAAGTACAGACTCATTCAGTCCAAGCCACAAGGTCGGTCGTCTTTCCAAGATGGATCTAACTCTTTATTATACATGTTGTGCGTAATAAGTGAACTACATGTTGTGCAATATGAGTAACTATAAAGGAAGACAACTTTCTGTGGAGTGGAAGACATGCATTTCATTCTTGACAGACCTCTGCTACAACATGGTATGGTCTGAATTATTCCGCAGTAGTGATCTTAAAAATTGTAGCATTATTATTTAATCAGTAATCTACTTAAAATCCAGAGAATGCTCTGTCTCTTTTATACACAGAGCCTACAGCTATGTATCTGTGCAGCAAACTCTGTTCTCTGCTTTACAGGTGTGTAAGATGAGATCTTTTCCCTAGAGAGCTTATTTTCTAATAAATCAGAAATGAAACAAGAATATAAGGTAGGTAGAGCAGCAGGGTAAATGAATAAAGGGAAAAATACTTTCTGAAAACCATTTTTAAGAGTTTTGTTGAAAACAAAGGGTTTGTCAACTTGCTAGACAACATTTGAGAACATTTGAAATCAGGCCTGGAAAAAAAAAAATCTAAGGGCAAATAAGAATAAGTGCATTTTCAAGACTAGTAGTTTATGTAATAGTTGATTGGGGTAGGTGAGTTTTTCTAAGGCATGTGAGAGGGAGATAGAGCTGTGTAAAAGAAGAGACAAACAACACTGAAAAATGTGTGATGGTGCAGAATAGTAGATTGCTGTGGAAAGAAAGGAAACTCTGTCAGAGTTCATAATTAAAATCTGGGCTATAGTTGTATGTATAGTGACAGAAAATAAGTGATTTGAGGAATGTGAAATTTTAGGTGGCAGAGCTGGAGAAAATTTATAACCATTCAAGCTCAACAATCATAAAATCTTTGGTTGAATCGAAGGAGAGGGCAAAGTCCCAAAGAGTGTGTCAAAGCCCAGAGAAGTGGAAAGGCTTGAAGGCAGACTGATGAAATATATTAATCTGAAATACATCAGTCTGGCCAGTCTGGCCAGCGTTTTGCAACTGAAAGGAGGTTTGTCATCCTCCAGCTGGTGTTACTTAGGGTTCAAATCTTCTCTAAAGTCAACCCTAATGAATATTTATTTTCTTCCCATGCTACTTAAGCCCGTATAAAAGCAATGATGGCTATAGTCTGTCAATTAGATCTTTTATGGTATTTGTGCTAAGGAGTAATAACAGAAGCAATTCTACAATAGTTTAAATGGGTAACTGTTATAAAACAACACAGATTACATTTTTTTGTTTGTTTGTTTTTCTCTCAGAAAATGTACTTATATGAAGAAATATACTGGTTTTGATATCCTTGAATAGGAAAATGAAGGTCAAAAATATTTATTTACTTTCCTACTCAACGTGCTGTTCTCCTTTCCTCCCTCCCCCCACACGTCCATATGAAACCATGTTGGTAATTCACTATGGCTGCTCCTGACGTGAAACAGAGTACTAAGAGTGACTCATGGTGAGCAGTATAGCCACTTAGAGTAATTGGATTATGAATTTTTATCTATTTCTTCAAAGTGTTTGTTGTTACAGTCACAAGAATCTGTGTTTTGCAGGCATGACTCCTTTTTTTTTCCTACAAAAATAAGTCCCACCAGTTATTATGCATTTTAAATCAAGAGCTTATATTGACTGCAAAGAGATGGATTTGTACTATAGCTAACAAGTCAGGAATTTTTTTAGTTGAGGTGCTAACAGAGGCTTACCTCATTTCAGAATGAGTTTACAGAAACAAGAATTGCATGTTGAACAAGGCAGAGGCCTTTAACATTTCACTGCAAACTGTTCTGGTGTGTGCAAAATGACATTTTAAAAATTATGAGTGATGGGATGGTCCTTGAGGCCTTTTGGCTGTGGATCAGCAAAGTATACTCATAATTCTCTTTTATCAGCTTAAATAAGATAAATCAACAGGATAGTGATCTTATCATTAACATCAAATCTTGAGTAATTTTCTGAAATTCCTGCTCTGGAAATAACCACATTTTCAGGCCTACTTACTCAATTAAAGCTGTCAATTTGGTGGCTGGTGCGGGCTTATTGTGTGATAAGGTCATTCTTCATTTCTGTTGGTTTAATGAACAGAGGTGGACTCCACCCATTTTAGAGATGTGACTGGTTTAAATGGGGAGAAGGAGAGAAGACTGTGTCATCTGACACTGGAGTACACCCATGGTGAGTAGTGCTTCAGGACAGAAGCACAGTGAAACAAATATAGAGCTAACTTTTTTGAAGGTGGAGGCTCTCTATGTAATTACTCTAGTGTCCAAATTCCTGACTCGTTTATCTTGTGGGCTCCAGCCCTTAAAGCTTTATTAGGAGTTTGTGTACAGCTGAAACAAAGATTCCCATAGGTAATAAATTCTGTTGCTGGCTTCTACACTGATAAGCTGTAAAATCAAAACGCTACTGGGGCCAATGATGTTGACTGTCTGATAGAGTGGTTCTCAAATAAAACACCAGGAGGGGTTGGACCCAGATTCCTGAACCTGCGGAAGTCCTAGACTTATACCGACTGACTGCAAAATGTTTACGCTCAACTGAATAAATGGTTTGGCTGTAGATTTAATATGTTGTTAGCATACAACTTCTCATCATGCTACCATATTTGGACTAGTAAAACCTTTGTTTTAGCTGGAAACCTCTCCACCTGGCCAGTTGTCTGCCTGAAGAAACTTTACAAAAAAATTAGATTTATGATGTATCAACGTGAAGGTGCTAATATGTTGTAAAACTGTGAGCTGGAAGTATCTGGTTTGTATGAGGAATGCAATTCAGTTTATTTTTTAGGAGATTGAAGAGCAAAAACATTGAGGCTGAAATTACATCTGCAAAGTGAAATTGAAGAAGCACTGAATTAAAGATTAAAACCTTAGCCCTCTATAAAGAGAAAGTCTTGGAAAGAATCAGAAATTTAATCATGTCTGGACTTAATAGGAGCGTTGGTGCTAAATCCAGTTGTCCTGAACTGGGCCTGTATGTCCTCTTCCTCTATAAATGGCTCTACAACAGTCTTGCAAGGTCTCAGATATAATACACTGCACATAACATTTGTGCATCTGTCCTGTCTGCCTTTGGGATCTTGTTTGGAGAGTGTGACTTCTCAAAGGGTCCCCATTAAAAGACCTTGGATGATACCTGAGATTGTATCCTCACCTCTTCTTTTGGGGTACAGCCACAGTGCTGTATGGTTCAAAATTCTTATTACTCAGTAAATCTGTGTATCTTTAAGTGGTGATCATTTCTCAGGCTTATGCTTTGACTGTCAGAGTGCACACAAGAGCACTTCAGTCAGAGCTGGGAGTGGGGGCTTCGTGAATCTTGGAGAAAAACGGCACAGGTGCAGCATAACCATATATACTAGACTACTAGTATTACCTGGAACTCTGAAAGCCAGGAAAATGCCCTAGGAAAGTTAATATTTTTTCTCTTGTCTCAGGAAGCCTTACGTGACCAACTGCTAAAATATATCATGATCCAATACATCATAGCAAATAGTTACTTTCACAATCAGCATTTGCTGTCTGCTGTTGCTCTTCCATATACATTGTTTAGACTTGCAACCTTAATGTTCTTTTAAGGTACTGTCTTTGGTTGTTTTATTTATTTATTTATTGTGTATGTGTGCTCTGTCTAAAGTTCTTTCATGTCGGAGTAGGTGTCAGTCTTAAAATGATTTATAGTTACACTGTGTTTGAGAGATAATTTTATTTTATTTATTTATTTTTTTTTTTGGATTATGGGAAAGACTTGGATAGATTTTGGCTCCAGGATCAAAAGTAGGAAATTACTCTAAAATAGAAAGATAGTCACACAGATTCAGTCCAGACTGAGTTCCAAGGGTTATCTGCCTTCTCCTGGTGTTTTATTCCCTAGATACTGTTATGTAGTGTTTCTGATATATTCAGTGGCTTTATATCTGTGTGTAAGCTGCTGCACAGATTAGTTGCAACCCAGTAAAAAAAAAAAAAAAAAAAAAAAAAAAAGGACAATGGATTATATATTTTTTAAAAAAAAAAAAAAAAAAAAAAAAAAAGTCTTAGTTTTATAGCTGGATGTCTGCAGGATATATTTATATATATCTCAAGTGTGCTCAACACTGGAAGCCTTCTAATATAATGTTTCTGGTGAGATGGCAGGTGGCTTGTGGTGTGTGTACAGCCATTTTTATATACATATAACTTTCATAACTGTGTTTGATTTAATATAAAAGAAAGAGAAACTGTACAGATCTCTCAAATAGTGCAGTTGTGTTCAGCAGTGTAAGTAGGAACTGTCAGAGGAAGTACAGAGAAACAAAACAAGTTATCTTCATTTGAGTTAAATTGCTCTGGATGTTCTCAATTCTCATTTTGTCACTATACTGTAGACAGTACGTATGTGTGACAAACCAGTAAGAGTAGGGTATCAGTACGTAGCATCAACCAAGAAAATATGGAGCTGCCCAGACAAATGCTATAGTGTAAATGGTAAAGTTATATATGCAAAGTTGAATATAAGTTTTTGTGGTGAAAACATGGCTTTTTTGCTCAACCGATGCATTTCTGTGATGCTATACATTTTATTTTCTTTGCTTAGTCAAACTCTGTCCATCCACGTTAAAATTCTTTTCACTAAAATAAAATGGTCCAGGTGGAGCATCACACTTTCTTTCAGTCACCAGTCCAGGGTGAAATAAATGTCAACTGCTGACTTAAGTGGAGCCAGGATTTCACTCACAAAATCTAAACTAAGCATGCTTGCTATCTTTTTTATTTTTCTCTCAGCAAGAAGGTCCTTCCAGTTTCCAAGGGGTGATAAACAGTATGGTTCATTGGTTCATGGTTCATTGTAAATTTTGGTGTTTAATGAGTTCATAGGAGTGAATATTGAAAAAGTTGTAAAGATTCTGTAAAGATTTATCAAAATATTCTTTATGAGAAAAGGAATGAAGTATATTAGCTACACTCAAAAAATAACTTCCAAATCAATATTCAAGAAGTTGATCAATAATATTCATATGGAGAAAGTAACAGAGTATGTTCTGCATTTGAATGAACGTACTAAATAAAGTTCTTCTTTTGCAACAGGGTTTCTAGAGTAATTTGCTAACTTTCTATCATGGTTGATTTCAACATAGATTTCAATGGAGCTTGGACTATTGAAGCAAATAGCTCATTCTTGAAGATCTTTTGTTGTTTTTAACACATTGAATTAGCTCATTACTGCTGAATATGTAGTGGAAAATAGCATCTGTTTACACTGCAATAATAAAAAAATTACTTACCAGTAACAGAATAAGGAGCAATCTGCAAAAGCTAATCATATTTGTGCACTTGTCTGCAAAAAGTAAATTGTTAATACATACCCAAGGGAGAAAGCACTTACTGTTTTATGCAATTTAATAGTAGTGTTAAGCATAGTGTATTAAATATTTTTTTTTTTTTAGGATTCAGTTTTGAAAGTCATAAAGATATGATGTAAAAAGCATAACTATCTCATCTTGCTGCTTCATCTGTACTTGGTGATGGCTGAACTCTAGAAAGCATCCTGAAACTTGGTTTGCCCAAATCAGTGTCAAACTGTCTGTTCATACACGTCAAAATGTGCAAATCTAGCTTAGAAAACTACAAGATTAGTGAGAGTTCTCTATCCATGTACTTTATTACTTCAGAAATGGGCCAACATTTGGTGGTCATGCATGGTAAACTGTTAAATGTTACTGACTTGATTATACTAATTTAAATATATCACTAATTCTTAAATGAGTATTTTTTATTATTATTATTTATTTTCATTTGGGTTTCAGTTACTGTAAATTAAGAACTAGTACCGAGGTATAAAAAATGACAGCATAAAGACAATAATGTGTAGTAAATAAGTATTAATATGTTAGTAAATACAGTGAGTATGTGTGAATCAGTTTGTCTGCTCCAAAAACTTTGGAATGCCAGCATTATGTTTCAATGCTGTTTGGAAATTTCACTCTTTTGATAATATCTGCCCAAACAAATATAAAATATGAATGATATCTTATGCTTTAAAATCAGAAAGGGCTCTTATACCTGTCTTGTTTGACCTTTTTTATATTACACATCATACAATTTTGTATAGCTATTCCAGGTTTGAGCCTGATAACCTGTGCTTGACTAAAGGAGATGAGAAATATCAAAGTCAATGTGATTGAACATGAAATATGGAGCATCTCTTAGGTACTGGTCCTATGACATTTCAACATATAAAATGTCCTATTGATTTCAGAGGGGATACTCTTATCCAGTAATGTCCTTAGAACTGCAAATATACCTTAAGTAAGTATTTATTCTTGGTCAATAGAAAAAATAAAAAATCTTCAGATTTCAACATAACATGAAGTAGAAGAACCAAAATATAACTGCAGTGTAAATAGTAAGTAATGTCAGAACATTCTCATAGGTTTGGTGTCCTGCCTTGAATCTCTGGCTTCTGGCTTCTTATGCAGAACAGAATTTCTATTAATATGAATTGCTTGTATAAGACTTAATTTACTATTTTCTCTTTCTCTTTCTCCGTCTCTCTCCCTCTCTCCCCCTCTCTCCCTCCTTCCCTCTCTCCTTCTGTCTTTCTTTCTATAGTGGGAAATGACATTTATTCATTCTACTTTGCTTTCTCTCTCTCTATTTTTTTTGGTTGTTTTTGTTTTTTAATGTAACATATATTTCTTCTCAAAGAAATATTCATTTCTTCTCCTGTGCAGAAGCCTACAGTAGGATTTTTTTCAGCAAACCACTGGCACAGGTCACTCTTGGAGTTACAAAGTTGGTTCAAATGAGCCAGGAACTGTTGAGTTAAGAGTCCTTTTACTCCATGAAAACATATTGCCTCTCCTTGGAGGTTCTTGTACTTGAAAAGCTTGGATTCTCCTTGGAATATGAGGAGAAGAAAAGAATCTGTGAACTATGCAGTCTTAGTTCTAGCCTTAAATTATCAGTCTTCCTGTAGCTGTGAAGACTTTTCTGTGAAGATTTTATCTGTGAAGATAATGGACAATTCATATGTTTTATATGCAATTATGACCTTCTAAAAGAAGGATGGAGATTTGACCTGGAGACCACTTTACTACAGGCAAGTGCATGCAAAACAGTGCTGAAATTAGGAAATTTGAGCACTTACAGTTCTAGTCTGCGGGTTTTGAGTTTCTTCTTATGGGTAAGAGCTGATCTAAAGGATGCGGGGTAAATTGATATTGAAATAACCATTGAAGTGGAAATTCAAACTATATTTGAGTAAAAGAATCAGAAAGTTGAATCGGCATTTTTCTGAAAACAAACTTGAAATTTGAAAAGCTTCTATGTAATACAGCATTAAAAACAGTAATTCCAGTAACAATATGAAGACAGTACATAAGAATACAATGCAAATATCTCCATATACTCTTTTGTGGTTTTGTACATACAAGCTCAATTACCCTGTCTGTCATTTCAAATACAAAATTCAAAAGGTACTAAATAGGAATTTAAAGATACATTAAAAATTTTTTTTGTGTCCTCTTTAAAACTGCTTGTGATATTTTTGTCTTGCTTACCACTATTCTTTGATGGTTTAATTCAGTCAAAATAAATAAATAAATAAAAATCTGAAACTCAGAATTTAATGAGATTGCTATTCTGAATGTAAACAGACAAAAGTATTTTGCTTGTTAACAGAAACCAGGTGAAAACACTCAAAGGAGCTATGCTAAACATACCACTCAACTTTATTTAGTTAACAGTCAACCAGCTAAATGCAGGTGGAAATCATGTTTTATTTCCAGTAAATGTACAATTCCTAAATAAACTGAGGCTCTGGGAACGTAAGTGTATCTGTATATCCTTGAATCGCTTTAGTTGTTGTCAACTGTAACAAACTGAAACTCAGAAGGGTGTTGGCTACATACCCACCATTGTTATTCCTTTTCAGACAACACCAGAAAAGTTTGAACTTTTCAATACTATTCAGAAAATTACTGTAAAGCAGTTATTTTAAATTCAACATCTTTTGTTTTTAGGCAAACTGTGTATAAACTGAATACTGAATTACATTTACATTACTTAACTCATTATTGAGTAAATCACAGGAATATTGTATAATGGTGAGCTTATTTTTTTGTTGTTGTTTCTTTGTTGCTAGATAAATTCTACATCAGCTTCCACTTTTAGGATTTCCATTATTGACATATCATTCAAAAAGTATTAATTAACACAGTGAGTAAAATATGGACGGGTGTCTACTGATACAGAAGAGAAGCTGGGGTACATTTGTAAAAAACAGCAACAACAACAAAACATTTGCTCAAGATCTTTTCAGTTCCAGATCTATTTTCAAGATCTATTTCAGTTCCAGATTCAAATCTAGAAACATACATATTATATTTACTAAGCTGAATAAATACATCATTTATTTTATCATGAGCCACACAAAGTGGTGTATACATAGATATAGATTAACCTTCCTCTATTTTATTCTAAAATTAATCTGTGATTAACCACCTGGTTAATCTCAACAAAAGATCAAACAAGCTCAATATTCTCTTGAAATTCTAACTACAACAAGATTTTTCATGTGGAAAGTAAATGGTGCTTGAAAGTCTGCCAATTAATACAACAAAGATCAGATTAAATGTTAAGGTTAATTTCATTGATTAATGTTTCACTAATACCTGTTTTCTAAAGAATGTTTCATCTCTCCATCAAAATTGTTCCCCCAAAAGAAACTATTATGAAAGTCATTATGTAAAATCTTCCATAGAACAGAACTCGAAAACTCTGTTACTGAGTTTAAACTTCATCTTCCTTAGCAATAACAAGGTTAAAATAGATGATAAAATAAACAATCAGTTTATTAAACTTTGGCATGCAGTGAACTTTTGTTGTGCTGCATGAATAAGGACCAGTTTCCTTAAAAGAAAATGCCACATGTGGGAAGAGATTTATTACTTGAGCTGTATTCCCTTCAGCATATATATTATGATGTCTTCTGTGTCTGCTGGGAATGAAGTGTGAAGTGTTCTATACCTAGGCAGATTTTTGTACCTTGCCTAGATAGTTTAAGGTAATGTCACACTCGGTAGCAGCCTACAGTAAAAGTAGGTGCATGGTCTACTAGAGTGCTACAGGACAACAGATATTACATGGGGGATTTTTACCTTCTTTATCTGACCAAGATAAAATAGATTTTCCTCTCCAGAATGACAATTTCTGATTTTACTATAGAATGGATGATTTTTCCATAAGAATGGGGTCAATGCCAGTCTCTCACAATGTGATGCAGACTCTTGCCAGGAGCAGTCTCTCACCATTATATAAATGGATCTGGAAGGAGCCCAAGCACAGGGGATGGGATGAAGCAGCTTTGTTAATATGAAGGAAATAGTGAGCTTAGAAATCTCCCATCCTTTCTGTCATCCTCGAGTCTCAAAGTACCCTCAGGAGTGTGTTGAATTAATGTTCTAAGAAGGAGAAAAGGGAACAGAAATTATTTCTTTCCATTGAAAGAGAAAATTAAATGTCTGGGAATTATCAGTTATTTTATTCTGCCATGGTAATGGAGAATTGTTTTATTTTCTACATAAATGTCCTTTTTGGTGCTTGCTCTGTTTTTGTATGCTAAGCTCTAGGGAAGGGGGGGAAACTGATCAGTAATAAAACTACCACTTTTGATGGGGTAAAGGCCTTATCTCAGAAAATATCTGAAAGATGTCACATTACACACACATCCTTGGCGTTTCATACCATGGTTACATTTGAGCCTGTAACATAATTAGCTTTCTGGCTCTGTATTACAGACTGATGTTTATGATAGAGTGCAAAAAAAATTGAAATGACACAATTCAGAAGATAAAGGTAAGCCTAGCAGAAGGAAGAAATGACGACAGGCAACATTTATCTACAATATAATTGACTGCAGATTGAGTTTGTATATATCAGGCAGAAATCAGGGTGCTCTTCTTGTTCAATATAAAACTTGTCATTGTGTTGACATCACCTTTAAAAATTACATTTACGTCTTCACTTAATCTCTTATTCTTCAAAGGCTCGCACAGGGTCTTAGTTCGTTTGTTTCTTGTACTGTGACTTTGTTAAGCTCTGAAGTCCATGGAGTTCCTCCATGTTTTAGAAAGTGAATATAGGCTGTTAAAGTAATCCTGAGTTTCCTGCCTGTACTCACTGGGCAAACAAAATAGTATGTGTTGCAAGACATATTATTTTGCAAATTTTAAAATACCCTCAAATAAAGACTTATGTACTAGAGCAAATAAATCTCAGTGCAAAAGACTGTACAACACTCTTCTTATTTTATCAGGTATGACTCACAGTAAAAGCCCTGTCATAGGCAGTACCAACTGTTGGGAGCCTCAAGGCTGCTAGACTTCCTGTAAACTTCTACAGTTAACTTATTCTTCCATAGAGATCAGCTCTGGTTATGAATGTAGCACATACTTGGTAGACAAATGTCTCAGCTGCTTACTGCAGTTTTGTCTGAGCTCAATGATGTCATCACTGACTGGCAAGACTGGCAGTCAACCTGGCAATTTTGGAGTCACTAGAAAAAAACTTTGTCAGTATGATGCCTTTTCAAAAAAAAAAAAATTAATAATAATAATAATAATTTGATTTTGATCAATTTCTTGTGTTCTTAGAGCACCTGTAAAATTACGTTTGAAGTACTTGTTGACAGCCCAACTTCAGGAAGATAATCTGTACTCAGTGATTAAGATAACATGTAGCACAGGCATCTTATAAACAATTTCTCATTACATCAAAGAACAGAAGCCCTTTTGCCGTATGCAGCTCTGTGTTACTGCCTAACCTAGAGTGGCCAGCTTAGTGACAATATTAGCTTGAACCAGAAAACTCATTTTTTGTTTGTAAAGCTATTTTATATACTTTTTACTCTGGGAGATCCTCATGTCAATTACTGATATATTAGCCAAAGTTGTTACTATTTTACTGGGAGTGACAACAGAAGTGATAATAGCATCCAGCAACTGGTAAAAACAAAGACATGATGTGAGCTACTGAAATCTCAGACAGACAAAAAGGGGTTTTCATCTCTCTCAACCCTTGTTTGGGACTTTCTGAGGGTACAGGCAGACTGCAGCCTTGCAGTGATTGGTTGGATGACAAAATGGAGCACAGCACTCTTCCCATTGGACAGCTTTCAAAATATATTGTGAAATGAGAAAGATATAATGCATGATAATTTGATTGAATTTTTGTGAGGAAGAATCACTGGAATGTACTGACTATACTTTTTAAAAATTTCTTTTCTTTGAGTTGGCTTTTATTAGAAAGGTATTGCCTAGAAGGAATGAAAGAGGCAGGAAATCAATCTGTAAGTAGACTGGTAATATGAGATGAACCAGGAAGGATATAGAAAGGATAGAAGATGTGGTGCTGCTAAGCTGAAAATTCTCTGAGAATAGGAGACCTTTTTGTGTTTCAGTGCACAAAATTAAGCACAATGTTTTTGTTGAACCAATGCCTAAAGAACATAAGTGAGAAGACATGATTCACTGGAGTATATTAGTCAGACTGACAAATGTATTTTGAAGACTGCTGTATAGATATGATGACTGTAATTGTACAAGAATACTGTCTGGATTGTTTGAAATATTCCATATCTTTCTCATCATATTTTACACATTGCAATTTTCTTGGTAATGTGATGTCCTTATGGTAATTGTGGTACAATATTGCACTTAAGCAAAGAAAATACAGCTGAGTTTTGACACTATGGCTGTTATTTCTAACTGCTCTCAGGTGTAACTATACAAACTGCATATAGAATTGTTATTATTTTATGGTATGTACATGTGTATTTATAATAAATATATATATGTATATATACTTTATTTTTTACACAGACAAATATGTTTTTATATTCTAACAATTTGGCAAGTTTAGAAAATCTGTGAATTAGAAAGGTCAATAATTATTCATCATAGATATGCAGAACCAGAGGAAATTATTTGTTTTGCAAAAGAGATTCTTGAACTGATATGTATTGCTGAAACAGGCAGGACTTTAAAAATAACCTTGAAAAGTGAATTGCCATTTAGACATCTTGCCATTTCTTTGGTTTTTATGTAACTCATATAGAATAAATTTTATCCACATGTAATTTTCAGGATCAGAGCTCTCAAAACTTAGTTAAGGATCCATGGGTTTTCAAATTCAGATACAAAGTAATATAATATACCTTTTACTTTCTTGTTTGACATCTCTTTGAAGAATGGATATAGTTCCTTAAAGTGCACTGTAATGTTAAAGCAGCAATATTTGGCATATTTTTCATGTTCCATCATGAGACTAAGACTGGGTAACATGTCAACTGACACTTGTATTCACAGTGCTAGGGATAATTCTGTGTATCAAACATGGAATCAGAGGATCACAGAATTATAGAATGGATTGGGTTAGAAGAGACCTCAAAGGTCATATAGTTTTGACACCCCTGCCATAGGCAGGGATGCCACCCACTAGATCCAGATGGCCAAGGCCCCATCCAGCCTGGCCTTGAACACCTACAGGGGTAGGGCATCCACAGCTTCTCTGGGCAAGCTGTTCCAGTGCCTCACTAACTTTACAGTGAAGAATTTCTTCCTAATGTCTAATCTAACTATATTCACTTTTAATTTTAGACTATTCCCCCTTGTCCTATCATTATTCACCCAAATAAAGAGTCCCTCTCAATCCTTTTTATAAAACCCCTTTAAGCACTGAGAAGCCACAATGAGGTCTCCCCGGAGCCTTCTCTTATCCAGGCTGAACATACCTGGCTCTCTCAGCCTTTCTTCATAGGAGAGGTGCTCCAGCCCTCGGATCATCTTTGTGGTCCTCCTCTGAGCTTGCTCTAACCTTCCTTGTGCTCGGGGCCCCAAACCTGAATGCAGTACTGCAGGTGGGGTCTCATGAGGGCAAAGTAGAGGGTCACAATCACCTCCCCTGCTCTGCTGATCACGCCTCTTTTAATGCAGCCCAGGAAACAGTTTGCCTTCTGGGCTGCAACTGCATGCTGCTGGCTTATGTCAAGACTTTCTTCCACCATAACCCCCAAGTCTCTCTCCACATGGCTGCTCTCAATGAGTTCTCCCATTCTGTACTCCTATCTGGGATTGCCCTGACCCTGGTACAGCACCTTCTACTTGGACTTGTTGAGCCTTATTCGGTTTACGTGGGCCCACTTCTCCAGCCTGTCCAGGTCCTTTTGAATGGTATCTCTTCCTTTGGTATCAACTGCACCACCCAGCTTGGTGTCATCTACAAACTTGCTGAAGGTGATGTGAGAAAAAAAAACACTGTGTTGGAAACTGTGATGAAAGAAGAAAGTAAGGTCTGTCTTAAGGTATTATTCTGATGATGTTTTAATCATAAAAAGAAAAAGAAAATAATATTAGATGACTTTTAGGAGAGATGTTTGTGATTACCAAGCGTTCTCTAATAATATGAGAGTTTTCATTTTAGGATTGTCCTGAATCTCTGTTGCTTGAGAGAACATCTGTTTTTTTAGACTAAACAGCTGTTTCTCAAAGGAGGTTGGCTTTCACCGAGATGAACAATTATAAAATTCACTACTCCTTTATAAGAAACGTAAAGGGAAATCTTCCCTTGATTCCCACTAAATTCAGTAGA
This sequence comes from Aythya fuligula, assembly GCF_009819795.1. NCBI lineage: Eukaryota > Metazoa > Chordata > Aves > Anseriformes > Anatidae > Aythya > Aythya fuligula. The sequence continues at coordinate 39,468,894 of NC_045560.1, read as the reverse complement.
TTCTTGGTTTTATGTATCCTCTGCTTATAACTTGTCTGAGCACAACTTGTTGCACAAGTTGTTAAGACATATATACACATAAGATAATATTAAGATAAAATATTAAAATATTAAGATAAAATAGGGAAAATTGTAATTTATGATCATTTTTTATTTATTATTATTTAGGCTGACAGCAAATACTATTTTAAGTAATGAATTTTATAAGCTACAAGTAAATGTCATTTAAGTAGTGAGGATTATTTTAGTTCTCTTATGGCTGCAAGGAATGATAGTACCATATTTTATGTTGCCATGTTGAAAAGATATTTATGGATATTTTTCCATTTCTCCCACCCCACTCTTGCAAGTAAAAATCTCTAGAGGTTAGGTAAACTGTCAGTGATCAGTGGGAAGTGAGCAATGGAGAACTTTTCGTAACAGCCACTGTACCTGTAAGTTTAAGCAACATTTTTCTACTTTGGAATGTTTTCATTAATGTATTTCAGAATACTGAAAAGGTCACCACTTTCTACATAGGGCCTTATTTTATATTCCTTGTGCATCCAAAACTCTGCTTAGGTTGAGTTTTGTGGAGCTGTAGCTGTGAGAATTTGGAGCGAAGAGTGGATGCAGGAGGCATAAACCTGGTTGTGTTCTACCAGTAAGTCTGTGAAGAAACTTGAGCTGCATATCAAACTAAAATTGGTATTCATCATCTAGTATTAAGGATCATGTTCTGACTACTTTTCTGATATTTGAAGGATGACACTATTAGTTAGGGAAAACAAGTGCACTCAGAAACTGAAGCTGACTGGTAATTCATTTTGACTAGAAACTGTAAAAACAGTTGACAGGATAGTATCATAAAGATGTACTTTATAATGTCATTTTTAATGCATCGTCATAACCTGACACTGGTCTTTCAGTTTTACAGTAATTAACATCTCTTGACTGTTTGTATCTGGCTTACAGTATGTCTTGATGTTACGTGTTGGGAATTGTAAAAGGTGCATGATTGTGCTGTTTCTGTCCAAGTTGTTTCTAATTAATAACTTCACTGTCCAGTGTTCTTTCAATAAGGGTACCTACTATAATGTTTACATTATTTTAGATACAAAGAAACTGGCTTTTCAACCAAACTGAATGATGCATCTCGATATACAAGAGCATGTGTGTGTATGTATTTCTATGTGTACATACACATACATTTATGTGTGTTTATTAGTTTAGATAAGGTCTCTCACTTCTTCTCACCTTGAGCTTCTCAAATCTCAGGCATCTGGAAGGAAACATGACTTTTCATGAATACTGAAAACCATAAATCTCGAGATTAATTAATCAAAACTCTTATTGTGATATTCACTAGAACTTCCTCACATCCTAGAATTCAGCACAGGGCAGCATTAAGTAAAGGTATAATGACTAACAGGTACCAGATAATGCAGGCATCTTGCACCTGTACAAATGGCTTAGTGAATTGATGACTGTGTCATTTTATCCCTCTGACTCTTTGAGTTTGTAGCTCCTAATTGACATACATGTTTATTTCTTCTTGTGATTCCACAATACAAAGTGTTTACCTTATATGTTCTCTCTAAGCATCTGCAGTTGTTTCATGTCAGAAATAAAATACTGACTTTAATGTATCCTTGGGCTGACCCAGCATAGTTGCTTTTATTTTATTAATTTCTGTTGTAGTTAAATTTTAATTATTTTCCTAGGGTCTCAATAATGTCCTTCAACTAGGAAAGGAGTTGCTTTCAATTAAGTTTGAATTTCAGCAATAAAAAATATACAGATTTTATCAAATTATTATTTTATTAATTGGAGGAGTATTTTTCTAAGAATTTAAATATTAGAGGTAAAAAAAACAACCTCTGATTATTCATATTAATTCCAATGTCTTTTTTAGTAAGGTTTAATCCTATACTTAAATACTATTCTTAAAATATACATACAACATAAATTAAATGAAGAAATGTTGCTATTAACTCTTACAATAAGAGTTCTTTCAGCATAATCCTTTTCAGTGTAATACATAAATCTCAATAGCAATGCATGTACAAATCTATTTTAGCTTAATATCATGTAGCCAAGACATATTTGTGAGGTTTCTGCTTAAAAAGGATGTTCCTGGCTTTGAATTTCAAACACTGGAACATATGTATTTATTTATTAAGAAAGCCAGATAATTGCAGTTAAATCTTTGGTGATGGACTTTGAAGAGTGTGGTTTATATTTCGCTGTGTTTTTTTGTTTGTTTGTTTGGCTTTGGGTAGTTTGGTCTTTGCTTTTCATTAGAGAAGTTCCTGATACCACTGTTAAATGGAAACTGTTCTTTGAAGGAGCCTTTAGCAAAATCTCTAGATTCTAAGAGGAATTGGAAAAGTCAAAAGCTACTGGGAGGATAGTGTTTTCTTCCCCATTGCCTGAGAATTATTAATTTTTTAATGCAAAAAAAAAAAAAAAAAAATCTTGATAGAAAAGCTGATAAAGATACATGTTTTAAGCATAGTATACTAAAACAATCTTATTTTGGTCTGTAAGTAAAATTGTTATACAGTAATATACTGTATTCATTGGATTGCAGATGTTTTAGTATTTTTTTCCATTGTTTTCCAAGCATCATTCTAAATACAGTTTTCTGTTTGGTCAGTACTTGGATAATGTTAGTGGTACCCATTATTGAAAGGTAGTCTGTATTTGTACTAATACAGAGAATACCAGTTTAGAAATGAGCCTGATTGCATGGTTCATTTTGTTCTCCTTTGTAGAGCCAGGCTGCGGCCCACTACAAAGGCACTAAACATGCCAAGAAGCTCAAAGCACTGGAAGCCATGAAAAATAAGCAGAAATCTGTTACTACCAAGGACAGCGCAAAGACTACCTTCACTTCCATCACTACCAATACCATCAATACCAGCTCTGACAAAACAGGTTAAGCGACAATCTTTGTTGGTCTTTTTTTGTTGTTGTTGTTTTTTCGTTGTTTAATTCCATGTCTGTTTGGTTATGTGCTTGCTACATTGATTCATGCTTGATCCATCTTTCTGTGTGATACTGATTTCTTTTAGTCCTTTCAGTTTGCTGGTGAGAGTATGACAGTCCAATTTCTCTCTATGAAAAGAGGCTTGTTATTCTTTAGGATAGAATGCAATACTTATGATTTGATTAATTTTTATAGCAACTGAACTATTACATATCAACTGGTCTAAACCTCATAGTCTATGCACAGCACCACTCTATGTATTATTGCTTATGGATGGTTTATTCTAACCACAAATAATGCAGCAAATTACACTGTGTTCAGAAGCCTCTTGAAAAGTAGTTAGTATAAACCTAGTTTCCATAAATTTCAAACATTGCATTTTTTTTTTTAATGGCTATTGCATGGTTTTGAGCTGGAAACTAGCTGTATAATCTTTATGCCACATGATCAGGTAAGTGATGTTGATGATAATTATTTTGTTTAAATGAGTCTTCAGACTGAAATCATATCCTTTAAATTATTGGATGGGTATTCCTTTGCAAAATAAATAAATAAATAAATAAAGTTCCTTTGAAAAGTATTTGAAAGTATTTGGTGAAGTCAACAGGATTTGATTAAGCTCACATTTTAAATATTTTGTTACTCTACTGGAAATTTCAAAGGAAGGTTGTAAATTCATTGAAATGTAGTCTAGTATCACACAAGGTATGACTGCTTTTGTTTTTCTCTGTATGAAGGTTTACAGTTTGCATATTTACTCATAACCAGCCCCCCCCCCCCCCCCCCCCCCCCCTTTACCAAACAAGTCAAACACTGCAACAGCAAAAAAGCCAAAGCTGTGAAAAAGCAGAGACTACTGATGCTGAAAGCTGTTCACTTGGAACCACTTCTCCTGATTCAGTAAGTTTAGCACTGTAAATAGGTGTGTACTAGCCAACTATAGTAAAAACAAACAAAAAAAAAAGTACCTTGCAGATGTGCAATATTTTCTTTAGATTACATTTTTGCTGTATTTGTTATAGGCAGATACCTTCCCAAGTATCTGTCTCTCTTTATTTGGTATAGACCTTTGTTATACACAGCATATATTTTAATGGAGATTTATATCCTAACAATAATAGCATTGCTTAAAAAAATTGTTATTGCAATATTGTTGTGTTTGTTTCAAATAAATAAATAAATATGGAAAATATTCCAAGTATTTTTGTTTCTACGATGAAAGATATGAAGCATAGGGACAAAGGGGGGAATGTAAAAGTTATTTAAATATATGTGTTTCTAAACATACAAATACCTGTAAAAGTTCATCCTCTTTACTGTGACCAGAACAGTAAGAGAGATGATGTTTCTATTAGGAAAGAAATGAAGTATGGAAGAATGGAACAAAGACGGGAAATGTCAAAAGTTATTATTATTTTTTTTTAATATATATTTCTAAGCATACAAATATCTTTACAAGTTTCTTCTGCCGCTATCTGTTACCATAGTCAGAAAAGTAAGAGGGAAAGTGAATTATTGTTTACAAAATATGATCTAGTGTTTAGAGGAAAAGAAGAAAAAAGTGAGAGAATTTGAAGCTTTTTTTTTTATGACTCAAATCTGTTTTTATTGTTGTTTTTGTTTTTAGTTACTTTATTTCTTATTCAGTGCAAATTTGGAGGATTATCCAAAGTGCCTTAAAACAAGTCTGACTCCATCAGGCTTTGAATTAGACCCTTGACAAGACATATGAACTGTCTTGTATTCAAGGTCAGTAGTACAAATCAATATTAATATCAGCATAAATAACATCACAAAACTAGTTAACCACAAGAGCAATGGTCTGTGCTGGAGTTTTCTCAGCTTTACAAAGCTTGTGACTTCCTAGATTAATTTTGTAAATGTGTGTAGCCTACATTGGAAATGAAGGTCAGTACCTCCATAGTGTTCTACAAGAAAAAAATTAATATTAGTTGACAAACAGCCTAAAATCCGACTGTTTCACAAAACACTGAGCACTGTTCAACTTGTGGCAAAAGCCCTATTCAACTACTGTTATTCAAAGAAAGGCAGCATGTTCTATCAAAAGGCAAATATGGTTATTACAGGTCTGCATTGATATGACTGGCAGTAGAATGGCATATCCTTGGTGTAAGTTATCCTTTGTAGAATCAAGTATGTAAGCACACTATCAGAAAACAAAAACAAAAACATTTTGAGTAGATAAAAAGGATGAAATTGTCTGCCTTGTAAGTTAAAAAAAAAAAAAAAAGCTCATAAATTTTATATTTACTTGATAGAAATTTCAAGAGCAAAATGTTTTCTGAAAGTCAGAATAAAACATCAGAACATGCTGCACTGCATTTGCTATTTATAAATGATCACTCTAAAAGTCAAATATTCTGATAGTAATGTGCAGTTCTGAGATGATAGTTACAATAATGAAGATATTTTATGAATTCATAATTCATAACTAGAAATAAGTTCTGTTACCTGTACTTGTGATCATTTGTAACCAAAACTTTTCCTAAGTAAAAAATAAATAAATAAATAAAATGCTCAGTGCTGAAGATTAATACTTGATCCTAAATACACTAAGGATAGGGTCATGTTCATATCACCTCCAATCCATCATGCACAGCAGTGGTTAAACGGTGAATTACACATCAGTCACAGCACATTGGTCAGGATTTCAGTTCACTGGTTCTTTGCACACTTAGCAACTCCAGCAATGAAACACCATCAGGAAATCGGCAGTGCTATGCATTGAAGATTATGAAAAAAGACTACACAGTATACAAACTTGTATTTCGTTAGACATGGTGCCAACATGTGTTATTGCAATAAATAATGGAGACTGTGCAATCCACCAAGCAGACTCCTTAATAAATTTCATAAATATTTCCTTATAGTGAAAGATAAGTACTAAGGAAAAAACATGGGATCATTTTGCTTATTCTGTAAATGTCAGGTTTTTTTGTTTATTTGTTTGTTTTTGTTTTTTACTATTTTAAGTACTATTTAGAAGGCTAGAACTTGAGGAATTTGGGGGGAATAAAATATCATGAAGAGTTATACTGCCAGTCACAATGGATGATGATATTCTAAGCATGTGGGAACTTTATCCATTCTATTATTTAATATCCTCCTTTCATCTCTACTTATCATTTTATATGTGATACCTGTAGTTACTTAGCACAGAAAAACTGAAAGTATGACCATTCCAAAGACAAGCTCACTTTGTGATAATATACAAGCCAATTCAAGGGGTGATAACAAAAATGAATATTTTCAGCATATATTATGATACGTTTATATATATTCCCTGCTACAGAGTCATTAAAGGTCTGTGATAGCTTTAAAATTTCCTCCTGTTTTCTGTCAATATATGTTTTCCTCATAAAATGTTTCACACCTTCACATTGGCTGTAAGGATTGATACTTTAGGAAAACCATTCAGAATATATTTAGACTGTTTTCTGTCATTATTAATTATATATATTATATTAATTATATATATATATTAATTATATATATTCTGTCATCATAATTATATGTCCTGTCCAGTAAAGTCACTTTCCTGAACATGGATTTTTTGGATCTAGAGTGAGTGTTCAAGTTTATATCCGTGTAAAACAGTATCTCTGTATCATTGTATACGTCTGAGTATTGATCATTTCAGAAACTATTTGAAGTTAGGAAGGACTCTCTGTAAGCACATTATTCACATTATTATGGATTAAATTCTGAAGATTTGGGCCTTTATTTTTATTTTTTTAATTCAGCAGAGAATTCAGCCATCATTTCTTATCAATGGAGAAGAATAAGTAGAACTTTCCAAAAAGGAAAAAAACATTATTGGAAGCTGTCATTATAGCAGTCTTTGTCTCTTTTTTTTTTTTCTTTTTTTTTTTTTTTTAAATCCATATATTGAATATAAGTGTGGTAATAACATAGGAGAAAGTTTTCTTTTACTGACCCATTTGAAAATTGTTCTTTGTGGGAAAATTTTAAGTGAGCCATGCCTTCACAAAACACTTTTTTCTTTTATCTAAGAAATGGTAGGTTATTGATGGTCAGCAGATTCAACTCACCTTTGAAAAAAACATTTCAGTCCAGCTGGATTAACTCTGAAATAGTTAAAGGTGGAGTAGGTTGGTGACTGATAGAGAAGCCCGTTTGCCAAGGCCTTGGATAAAAAAAAAAGAAGAAGACAGGGAAGAGAAAGAAATCAGAAATGTTGTAGCAAGTCAAGGTGGAAGGAAGGAAGATGTCATGAAAAAGAAGATATGTTGGAGTTTGGAAGGTACTAATGCCACAGAATGACAAAATTTTTGAATTCTCTGCAGTGAAGAGACCTTAAAAGGGACATTTGGATGTCAGCTATTTCACCTTCCAGCTCGGAGCTGTCAGCTAGAGTAGGCTGATCATTACCTTGTTCAGTCAGGTTTTGGGTATCTTCACAACCTTGCTGGGCAACCTGTTAGTGTTTGACCACCCACACAGTAAAAAGGATTTTATGGGGTACTTAATCTAATCTCTTGTATTTCTTTTTGTGCCCATTGTGTCTTGCCCTGTCACTGGGCACCACTGAAAAGGGTCTCTTGCTCTGTCTTCTTTACCCCCCACCCCTGACCTTATAAAGTATTTATATACATGGATAGCAGTTCCCTTAGCTGTTCTTCTCCAGGCTTAACAGTCCCAGATCTCATCTTCTCCTCATACAACAGATGCTCTAAGCCCTTAATCAACTTTGCGGCTGTTTGTTGGACTTGATCCAATGTGTTCATGTCTTTTGTGTATGGAGTATCCCAGAACTGGACCAAGCACTGCAGGTGTTTCTCACCAGGGCTGACTAGAAGGAAAGGATCACATTCCTCAATGTACTGTCAACATTCTTCCTAATGCAATTCAGGATGCCATTGACTTTCTTTGTGGCAAAGGCATGCTGCTGGATTTTGTCTAGCCTGGTGTTCACCAGGACCCTGAGTTCTTCTCCACAAAGATGCTTTCCAGGAAGTCAGCCCCCAACCCAGGCTAGTGCATGGCATTATTCCTGCTCAGTTTCATGACTGCATTGTCCTTTGTTGAGCTTCAAGAGACTCTTGTTATCCTATTTCTTCAGACTGTCCAGGTCCCTCTAAATAGCAGCACACCCATCTGGTGTATCAGATACTCATCCCAGTTTTGTATCATCTGCAAACTTGCTGAGGATGCACTCTATCTCAGTGTCTGGGTCATTAATGAAGACAGTATTAGCACTAATAATCCCTGGGAGCCACTAGTGACTGTCCTCCAGCTGGCCTTTGTGCTGCTGACCACAACCCACTGGGGCTGCCAGCTCATACATTTTTTTTATTATCTTTTGTGTGTTGTTTTGTTATTGTTGTTTTGTGTTTTGGTAAAAATGAAAACTAAGAAACTGTAAAAAAACAAACAAACAACAACAAAAAAAAAAAAACGTAAAGAACGTCAAGCAGAATAAGAGGATTAACATGGAAATGCATAAGATTTATGCAGATCTCTAAATTCTCCTAATGCATGGCTTTAATAGGTTTGCACTAGTTTCCCATTAGGCAAATCACATTGATTCTATGTAAAATATATTACTATTATAAAATGTATTTTACATGCAATTAAAATAAAAGATCATTGATGGGACCTCGTTGAATGCATCTTTTTACATCTACTTTGTGCTCTGTTATATACTGTATTGTCTTTGTGTATTGTGACTTTTCTAATAATTCCATAGTGTGTTTTATCACCTGTTTGCAACCTTTAACTATGCTTCTGGGGGATGACAGACATTCTGGGGTCTACAGACATTGGGAGTAAAAACTAAAGCAGACCTGTTGCCTTATATCATCTTACACCAGAGATGAAATTGGTCTGTAGATATGTAGGTAGTGGCCATAATATTGAACAGTATCCAGTATATCTTCTGCCAATATTGAGATGGAGAAGTCAAGCTTCAAATGCAGCGTTTTCACGGAATATAACCACTGAACTGCATAGACTATATATCTGTCCTTTTGGTTTTATTGATAATATAAAGGAGAGAAAGACAATGATTTTTTAAACACAATATTTACTGAGAACCTATGTGGAACTTCTTTGACCATCTATAGATATATACATCGACAGTTGCATATGACATATTGCACTGGATTCTCCTTAGTGTGAGAGGAAATCTTGTCAACGGAGTCTAGGGCACAGTTCATCTCATTCTAAAATACATATCTAAAATAAACCAGATGAATGAAGAATTCATAAGAGTAATTATCTTCATTTAAGTGCATGTATTTATTAAAAACAAAGAAACAAACTGTAGTGACTAGGTCAAAAGTTAAAGGCTAAACTTAGCTTAGACAAATTCCAGCCTCAGTGAGCAAATTGCCCATTCCTTCAAGATGTCCAATTTTTTTCTCACAAATTTTGTTTCTTTTTAACTGAATTGTGAATTTATCTGTAAGAATTTTGTACTTAATGTTCACAATCTGAGTTGTATCAGTTAATTTTAAATGGTTATTTATCAGGTGACATTATTACTATTTGTCAAGTGAAAATTTTAATAAGTTTCTGAATAGATTTTGGATTTCTGACTGATGAAAAGAGAATTTATTGAATTTTATTTTTTTTAAATCGTGAATCTTTTTCTGATCTCATTTTTTAGGCTTTGGAGAAAAACTATTGCCTGTTAAAGGTAGGCAGCTGGAGTATGTATTGTTTACTATTACTACGTTTACTAACTTCATTTTTATGTTATTACATTCAGCCAGTGGTGTCCTAGGCAACGTGTCCTAGCAGAGCACTGTTTGTGTCTCTTTCAGGTTTCTAGCAATGACTGAAAGGATTCTTTTTTTTTTTTTTTTTTTTTTTTTTTTTTGATGCTTTATTTAATATTCAAAACTTTTGCTCTGAGTTGTAGGGAAAAGTTTTCAAAAGTAGTGTTCAAATGAAACTTGGTTGTGTGAATAGAATAGAAAATAGAAAATAGAATGAAAGCATATAATTGGCCAGTAATGCAGCAGTTTCATTTAAAAATAAGAAAAAATGTTTTTTTGAATATGATTACTTGAATGTTTATATGCATGCATATTTGCAATAGTAGTCCTTCTTTTCAGGTTCAAGGCAGATGACTGACTGTTGTTTCCTCAAATATAGTGGATTAACACACCTTTCTTTCTTTCTTTTATGGCTTATGTAGTCAAATCCACGTGTACACTAGCTCTATAGATAGATATATTTTTGCAGTTCCTGGTCCTGCTCCAGAAACTGTAATGAAAAGGAGCTTCCATTTGAAAATGAAAATCAGTTTCCTTTCATCTCTGCTTTTCATTTTGTTTCCACTTTCATTTTATCTCTCTTACGTTTAGCTTTTGAGCTTTTATTATTATTATTATTATTATTATTATAAACATCTGTTTCAGTAATACTTAAGCTTTGTGGTTTATGAGGGCTTCCATATATTAAGAATTATTGGATTATTTCCAGTGTTGCTTGGTTTAGTCACCCTACCTTATCATTTGAGTGACTTGTTTAATCCTTTCTTCTTAATGGCAAACTGCACTAACTTTTTCTTTCTTAAGGAAAGATGATGAAATCATGCTGTTTACATATATATATGTATGCCATTAAGATATATTTAATTAAAGTGTCACTGCCTATCTATTAGCATTTTTATATATAGCTGTTGTTAGGTACAAAAGATTTTTGTTAATCTTTTGTAACTGAAAGAAATTCTAATTCTAATAATGACTTAAATGCCAGCTATATTTAAAATTCAGAATAGTAGTTAATACTAATAAAAATCTGCTAGAGGATGCAGAACCAATTTAATGTACGATCCCAGTGTGCAATTTGCTAGTACAGCTTAGGCTTTGGATACCCTTTTAAATTTAATTGTTACATTGAGGATATTTAATCTAAGAAGACACTTCAGTGCAGTCTGCTTGTATAATTTAGTTGTTGTTTTGTTTCTTTATGCTTTATTATATTATAAAGTATACTCTTGTTTGGACAAGTAATTTCTTCAGATCGTTTCAGCATCGCTTAGGGCACAGCAGAAATAGCAGCCTAATTCTGGGTTTAGGATCATGAGATCCTAGATCTAAATTGATTTTCTTTACAAGTCAATGTTTTAGTGTGTGCCAAAACATAGCAATGACCTTGAAGCTTTGTAAGGATTATTACTTCTTGCTATCTCATAACTTGAGATAATTCGGGTGGTGCATTCCAAAGTTGCAAGCATGAAATAATAAATGAGGAGTAATTGCTTGGTGCTTAACACAACACAGAAGCATTCCAAAGCCAGTTAGAGGGCTTCATTGCCTGCTTCCCAATCACCCAATTCAAAATTTGACCCTTTTCAAATTTTATTTGAATGAAAACTCTTAAGGAAAAATTTTAGTGTGCAAAAAGTGTTCTTATTTCCTGATGCTCTTGTTTTTTGCTCATTTGGTTGGAAATAAGAGATTACTGATTCATACTCATCAATTCTCTTAATCACATGCTCATAAAATTCAATCCGAAGCAGTCACATTTAACTGTGTTACAATGTCTTTCACTTTAAATCACCTATGCTTTGACTTTTCCACACTTCATACAATCTGTAGCTAACTGCAGCACAAAATGTTATCAGCAGTCCACAGACTGTTGTACCAATTTTGCATTAGAGCTCAATGGTAATTTGGAAGACAATAGCCTCTCTTTTGATCTTTATGTAGAACTAGGGCTTTTTCTTTCTTTCTGAGTGTAGCTAACTGGCGATATAAAAATTACAGTAATTTATGTGCGCCTCAATTGATCATTAATGCACAATAAAATCCTTCTTTGCTTCCATCTATGTACACGGAGAGCTTTGTCATATGAACACCATGTGTTTTCTGTGGACTCAGCTGCTTTTGATTGGGATTGCCTTGACAACAATTTTATGCTTGAATAATCCTGCAGATAGAAACCACCGTCAGTCACAACATCTGTATCAGTATGAAAGTCCAGTACTAACAATGCTGTTATTCATAGGTATGAAAAACATTTTCCATTGAAATATTAAATAGGATCTTTCACAGTATCTCAAGGAAATGTCAGCTTGTTTGCTGCATGCCCATAGCTGCAACTGCTAGAAATCTTGAGAATAATCTCCAGTTTATTAGATTCTGTTTATCAGATATTCGTGAGCATTACACTAAAAACTATATCAAGTACTGTAACATGCATCTGCTTAATGACACAGTCTTCATGGTGTGTTTTGTTTTGTTATGAGTGGAATTGACACAAGCTAATAGGATAGGTTTGAAGGCTCCACAGTTCTAGTCTTTGGGATTTCAGAAAAGTCATGGTATTTCAGATATTGATCCTCTTTTAAGTTTTTATTATAAAACTTCGGATTCAGAAGCCTGTTACTATTATGTAATTGTTTATTTTGTTAGCTTATGGATTGATTTTGAATGGAGTTGAACTTCCTGATCCTGAATCAGGAAGTTTTTGCAAGTCTGAAATTCTTTCAAGGGACCTCTGCTTTGAGGGCAACAGAAGAGTAGATATGTCTTCATTTAATTGATTCATTTTCTTCATGCTGACATCATAATGTCTGGACAAAGTAGAAACAGAAAGTGGTTGTTATTTGAATATTTTTGTTTGTTTGTTTGTTTTTATTTGACATTTCTAAGTCAAAGGCAGTCTCTTGTCCTAAGAAGTTTAAGAGTTTGTCTGGTCTTTAATTTTTCACTTTTTTTTTTCCCCTTTTCTTTCATTTTATTTTATTTATTTTATTTTATTTTGGTTCTTGTCATATTCTTATCATGCCTAAAACAAATAAAGAAGAGTGTGTTTGAAAGCATGAGTAAATGTACTGTGCTAAACATTTAGTGCCATTGCGTTTAGTCCAGATGCTTGGACTTACTGTAGTTTTCCATATAATAAATAGCTTGCTTATAGGTAGAATCATAGAATATCCTGAGTTGGAAGGGACCCTTAAGGATCATCAAGTCCAACTCTTGACACCGCACAGGTCTACCCAAAAGTTCAGACCATGTGACTAAGTGCACAGTCCAATCTCTTCTTAAATTCAGACAGGCTCGGTGCAGTGACCACTTCCCTGGGGAGCCTGTTCCAGTGTGCAACCACCCTCTCTGTGAAGAACCCCCTCCTGATGTCAAGCCTAAATTTCCCCTGCCTCAGCTTAACCCCGTTCCCGCGGGTCCTGTCACTGGTGTTAATGGAGAAAAGGTCTCCTGCCTCTCGACACCCCCTTACAAGGAAGTTGTAGACTGTGATGAGGTCTCCCCTCAGCCTCCTCTTCTCCAGGCTGAACAGGCCCAGTGACCTCAGCCGTTCTTCGTACGTCGTAGGTCAGGCAAACCATAGCTATAACTTCAGGATAGGTATATTAAGATTCTCTTATTCTCAAAATTCTTATAGGGTTTCAAACATCTTGAAGAATGATTGTGTATTTCTCATTTCATCTTTGCACATACTGTACTCTGATACATCAAATAGCAGTCTGCCAGCATTAAAGCTCTTATTTTATGGCATATTAACAGCCAAATGAATATCAAAGGAACTAATCAAAGGAACTAAAACAGATTATATAAGTAAGACAGTAAGGATTACAGAATATCATTATAGGAAATATGCAAAAATAAACATAGGCTCGGGGGTGGGGACTTGGGGGGAAAGCACTCTTTAGAGTTGCAAGAACTAGGGAACAGGGAACTGGGAACTAACTGGGAACTAATACATTTGATTTGAGAAGAGAAAAAAACAGTTTGCTTACTTATGTCAATTTGATGATAATCTTGATGTTTAAATGTTTTCCATGCTAATGGCAACATTAAGTATATTAACACAATTACTAAATTAGACAAAAGACCAGGAAAAGTAATATCTGAAAGTTTAAAGAGAACCAGATAAAGAGCTGTCTGCATAAACTGTTACAGTTTTCTGTGTACTGTAGACACTGGAAAACCCAGGAGTAGAAGAAAGTAAATGCTGCGTCAGTATTCAGAAAAGGTAAACAGAATGATTCAAGTAATTATAAATCTATCCCCATGACATCAGTCTTGGGATGGAAATTGAGTAGTGAAGTAAATGAGATCAATTAATTAATGGAAATGAATGGAAATTAATAGAAAATCAGTCTTTCCTACCAAAAATTGTTTTCATGAGTTTGCATATTTGATTGATAATTGTTAAGCATGCTGATGTTTTGTGTTTGCAGTGTTCTAGAACATGCAAAGGTAAAAGTTATCTAAGATACTGGAATGATGCAGCATGAATATCGAACATATTAAGTGGATTTAAGCCTAATCCACCAACTGAGCAAGTGGGGCGCAAGTGTGTTGGGGAGCAAGCTCTCTGGGCTGATTACCAGGGCTTTAAACTAGGTTTGATGGGGGAAGGGAGGGGAGCTAAAGGTGAAAGAGAAGGGCTGGGGGAAGTCGTCACTACTGTCACTGTTGAAGACAGGGAAACACTTCTGAGCTCTCCCATAGGATTGTCTGAGGGTTCCTCAGAGAAGGTAGCGTTCCCGATCCCCCATTCAGTATCTCCTTCTTGCATCCCCCCAGGGGTAACTGCATCTGCTGCTTCCCTAAAGTGCCTGTACACCAGTGCATGGAGCATGGGAAATAAACAGGATGAGCTCGAGAGCTGTGTTCAGTCACAGGGCCATGATCTCATTGCGATCACTGAGACGTGGTGGGACAGTTCGCATGACTGGAATGCTGTCATTGAGGGCTATGTCCTTTTTAGGAAAGACAGGCTGGGGAAGTGAGGGGTTGGGGTTTCACTTTGTGTGAGGGAGCAATTAAAGTGTACCCAGCTCCAGCTGGGGGAGGGTGAAGGACAAGTGGAGAGCTTGCGGGTAATAATTAAAGGGTGGGCTGGTATGGGAGATGTGATGGTGGGGTTCTACTACAGGTCTCCAGATCAGGAGGAGGAAGTCGATGAGGCCTTCTACGAGCAGCTGCTAGTAGCCTCACGATCATGAGTGCTGGTCCTCATGGGGGACTTCAATTACGCAGACATCTGCTGGGTAAGCAACTCGGCCAGGCATGAGCAGTCCAAAAGGTTCCTACAATGTGTTGAGGACAATTTTCTGACGCAAGTGGTGGAGGAGCCGATGAGGCAGGGGGTGCTCCTGGACCTCGTTCTTACCAACAGGGATGGCCTTGTTAGGGATGTGAAGGTTGGGGGCAGCTTGGGATGCAGCGACCACGAGATGGTGGAGTTCCAGATGGAACTAGGCAAAGGAAGTAAGGCTAAAAGCAGGATTGCTACCCTGGACTTTCGAAGAGCCAACTTCGACCTCTTCTGGGACCTGCTTGGGAGTATCTCATGGGATAGGTTGCTAGAAGGCAAGGGTGCTTATGAGAGCTGGGCTACATTTAAGCAGCACTTATTCCATGCTCAGGGTCGGTGCATCCCGAAGAATAGGAAATCGGGGAAAGGGGGCAAGAAATCCATGTGGATGAGCAAGGAGCTCATCAATAAGATAGAAAGGAAGAGGAAGGTCTATGAAATGTGGAAAAAGGGCCTGTCCTCTTGGGAGGAGTATAGATGTGTTGTCAGGTCCTGCAGGGATGCGACGAGGAAGGGTAAAGCCCACCTAGAGATGAGGCTTGCAAAAGAGATAAAGGATAATTAGAGGTTTTTTTTCAAGTATGTAAACAGCAAGAGATCCCTAGCAAACTAGGGATAATGTGGATCCCTTGCTGAATGGGTGTCCTGAATGGGAGACGCTGAGAAGGCAGAGATACTGAATGCTTTCTTTGCTTCAAGGACACTCCCCCAGGACTCCTCACCCCTGGCAATAGGACAAAGTGTCTGGGAAATGGAGGGCTCCCCCCTGGTGGATGTGAGAGTGGTTCGGGGGCGTCTGAGTGGGCTCAACGCACACAGATACATGGGTCCCGATGGGATGCATCCGCGTGTGCTAAGGGAGCTGGCAGATGTGATCGCTGAACCGCTCTCTATCATCTTCGAAAGGTCCCGGAGAACAGGTGAGGTGCCTGAAGACTGGAGAAAAGCCAATGTCACTCCAGTCTTCAAGAAGTGCAGGAAGGAGGATCTGGGAAACTACAGGACAGTCAGTCTCACCTCTGTCCCTGGAAAGGTATTGGAGCAGCTTGTTCTGGATGCCATCTCCAAGCAATTGGAAGAGAAGAAGGTTATGAGGAGTAGTCAGCATGGATTCACCAAGGGAAAGTTGTGCTCGACCGACCTTGTTTCCTTTTATGATGGCATCACCAGCTGGGTAGATGGATGGATACAGTGGATGTAATCTATCTTGACTTTAGCAAGGCTTTCGATACTGTCTCCCATGACATCCTACTAGCAAAGCTGAGAAAGTGTGGGATAGATGAGTGGACGGCAAGGTGGGTTGAGAACTGGCTGACTGGCCGAGCTCAGAGGGTGGTGATCGGAGGAGCAGAGTCTGGCTGGAGGCCTGTGACTAGCGGTGTTCCCCAGAGGTCGGTCCTGGGTCCGGTCTTGTTCAACATCTTCATCGACGACCTTGATCAGGGAATAGTGTCTGCCCTCAGCAAGTATGCTGACGACACAAAGCTGGGAGGAGTGGCTGACATGCCAGAAGGCTGTGCTGCCATTCAGCGAGACCTGAACCAGCTGGAGAGATGGGCAGGAAGAAACCAAATGAGATTTAATAAGAGCAAGTGTAGAGTCCTGCACCTGGGAAGGAACAACCCGAAGTATCAGTACAGGCCGGGGGACAACCTGCTGGAGAGGAGCTCTGAGGAGAAGGACCTGGGGGTCCTGGTGGACGACAGGTTGACCATGATCCAGCACTGTGCCCTTGTAGCCAAGAGGGCTAATGGGATCCTGGTGTGCGTTAAAAGGAGCATGGGCAGCAGGTCAAGGGAGGTGATCCTCCCCCTCTACTCTGCCCTGGTCAGGCCTCACCTGGAGTACTGTGTCCAGTTCTGGGCTCCCCAGTACAAGAAAGACAGGGATCTCCTGGAAAGAGTCCAGCGGAGGGCCACAAAGATGATACGGGGCCTGGAGCATCTTCCCTATGAAGACAGGCTGAGAGACCTGGGTCTGTTCAGCCTGGAGAAGACTGAGAGTGGATCTCCTCAATGTATATAAAAATCTGAGGGGTGGGGGACAGAAGGATGTAGCCAACCTCTTCTAAGTGGTTTGTGGGGATAGGACAAGGGGCAATGGCTGCAAGTTAGAGCACAGGAAGTTGCGCACTGACATGCAAAAGAACTTCACGGTGAGGGTGATGGAGCATTGGAACAGGCTGCCTAGGGAGGTTGTGGAGTCTCCTTCTCTGGAGATATTCAAGGCCTGTCTGGACGCCTACCTGGCTAGCCTGCTCTGAGGAACCTGCTTTGGCAGGGGGGTTGGACCTGATGATCTTTCGAGGTCCCTTCCAACCCCTACAGTTCTGTGATTCTGTGTGATTCTAATTACAGACCTTGCATTGCAATCACAAGGCACTAGTTTTTGTAGACATATTCTAGTTAAACTCTTTTGGAATTATTTTACAAATATCATTCTCTAGATAAGTAAAGATATTTTATTTCTTTGGAAGACTAATTTCTTTGTATTCTTACACCTGCTTTAGTATTTTCTTTTTCTGTCATTATTAAAATTTACATTAAATGACACAATTGAAATTCATGTCTTAATTCCCAAATTGCTTTCTTTTAAGCATTCTTTCTTCTTTCAATCAGAATTTATGACTGTTTTCTTTTTCTTTTTCCACCTATGGTCAGCTTTAAGTCATGTAATAAGCATTTTAGGAGATTCAGAACTATCTTCTAATTTAATTCAGTAGATCTACACTTATCCAAAAGTAGACATTAATATAAATTCCAGTAGCCTGTATTTCTAGCTGAGTATTACAGAGAATTCAAGTTTGTTTGTTTGTTTGTTTGTTTTTTTAAAAAGACTTGTCACACTTTTCAAATTATTTTATTTCTCCTTGCAAATAGCCATTTTCTATCATTAGAGACTTCAAATGAGCTTTTCATTTCATTCACCTTATCATGGGAGTCCTGAGACAGCTGCTATGCTGTTTTAATCCCTTCCTTTGCTACATTTTACTTTTTACTGTTTCTGGTTCATTTTCTGCTCTGCTGGTTTAATAGCTGCAAGTTTCTAACATCATCTTAGCAGATCCATCTGCAAGTTGTATCAACATATTACCTACTTCAGCCATCCAATGGATTTCACTAGCAGTAGTTGTCCTTAATAATTGGATATTTCCAATATGGAAATACTTTTTCCTGTTTATAATTATAAGGAAATATCAGCAGCCATTGATGGTGCTTGAAATAAATGGCAAATCTTGTCACATTTATCCTTCATGTGATTCCTAGTTTTTTGTTAGGTCACCGGGGCAGGGGAATGCTCTAGAGGGGGGGTTAGTGTATTGTCTCTGCTGTAGAATATGAATAATGTAAGTGAGCTTCAGCTGCGTAATTTGATTTATGACTAGTGGGGACACCTCAAGTTCTTGCACAGGAGTAACAGTGCTCACAGCAGCTGGGAACATGCTACCTGGGGAAGACCAGTAGCGTCAATGGCAGTATCTTGTGACATGAAACAGCTTTTATACTTCAAGCTTATAAGATTTTGGAACTTTTAACCCAATAAAAATTGCCTTTGTGGCAATAAACTTAAAAATGACAAAAATAAACTTAAGAATGACACCTCCAAAATGAAAATCCACAATTGCTAATCCATCTATTTTTTTTTTCTTTTTTTTATTTCCTGTTTTTTTTTTTCCTCTGAAAGCACAAAGGATAGTTTTTTTTTTTTGTTTGTTTGTTTTTTGGGGTGTGTTTTTGTTTGTTTGTTTGTTTGTTTAAATTTAGATAAATTCATGCACAGTACCTGGATAGTCAGGCACTGATTACCAAGACGAAGGGGGGAACTAAGAGGGCTTTCATTTCACTTACTGTTTTCTCACTGTAGTTTACCAGCCTGAGGCATATACTGTGTCATAGATCCTGCAGATCCCCTGCTCCAGATATCAACAACGAACATGGCAACTGCACCACCAATTGGAGAAAGTGAATTAACCCCTTATGAGTGGAAGTCCAACACGGAAACTAATGGAGTAGTTGTACAGTTCATATTGACAAAAACCCTGAACCAGTGGCCTTGCCATATTTGGGGGTCCAACCACCACTTGAACAGGGACTGCATCTTCTTTTCATGATTTTGAGAGATATCCAAATGCTTCATTGAGTTGAAGTCAGGGTACACATTTAAGGCTCAAAAAGTTGTTTGAAAGGCAAGAAGTGATTCTTGGTACAAAATTGCACTTAACTAGTGTGTTTGGATAAATTTAAAGGAAAATTACCCAGCCTGCTACTGCAAATTTTAACCTTTAAACTCCACTTTTATTACTGTTGTAGATGATGTTTCAAATGTGCTCTGACTGTACAGATATTTGAGATTCTCCTCTATAGTTCCATTTTTCCTAGGTCAGAGTATCCTTCAAGCTGTCTACTGTGATAGCTGTTCATAAATGCTGAATTGTCACTAGGCTGCCTATTAATTATCCAGTAGTTTTTCTCCAAATCAAGGTCCCTGGTTGCCTTGAAGAACTGTGAACCCTGCTTCATCACTACCTTCCCACTGTCATTTTATTTTAAGCATTTAACAATTCTTAGCATTAAACAAAGGAATAAAATAAATAAATTTTTGAATTAACCCACTCCTACTTCATAATTAACAGTGTTTTTGTGAACACATATTTTGTGTTATGTATTGGTTGATCAGTAATAGTCTAGAAGAACCATCTGTGACTAGAAATCTCTGTCTCATTCTTTCCTTAGTCTTTCTAGTATGTTGCAGGACACTTCAGAGTCAGTCTTTGAAATGAGAATACCGAGGGGAAAAACAGTGGTACAAAGGAAAAAAAATATCCAAGTGTTGTGGATACTGTGCTGGTTCATCCAGAACAGGCCATTATATTTTGTATTATCTTGCAACTCTGTCTCCATTATTTTTATTCAGTTTGTTACCTGCTGCTGTTTATGCAAGAAAAAATACTAAAAGAAAGTTAGAAAACAGCAGTTTCTTTTCTGAACTCTAGTGGATCTACTCTAAACTTATTGGTTTTGCCTTCCTCAGATACCATGGACACTATCTAATCAAGATGGCTGTCATTATGGAACTCATGAGATATACTGCTGACATTTCCGGACTTAAATATTCAGGAGTACATTTATCTTCTTTTGGTAGTGTGTCATCATTCTCTGAGCAACAGCTATTGTGTGCCTGCTTGTTTATGGTTGACAGGGAGTGCTTTCCAGTGACTGAGCCCACCCTCCTACCTATTGAGTCTTTTACTACCAGTTTGAAGAATATACTTATCTTTTTCAAGGTTATTACTACACATTTGGGCAGTCTCTGAATTGAGAAAAAAGATCTGATATTTTATCAAGGAAAGGAGACTGTGGTACTTTTGATCTTGTTTTCTATTTACTTATTTATTTTTAAATTTACCTCTGATTATGTGAACTGAGTAAAAACATATTTATTTTCGATATTAATAGTTAAGCTAATATGCTACTAATTTTTTCAAGTCCTGGTTTGAAGAATTCATTACTATTTATTTTATTTTAAGGTGTTTTTTGTTGTTGTTCTTGTTCATATATTGACCAGAAAGAGGCCTTAGGAGACTTAAATATTTGATTATTTCACTGACAGTTTAAGACATTTCTTCATTTAATGTAACTTCAGGTGTGATCATCACCGAAAAGACCATTCTTCCAGAAACTGAAATTGGTAGAAAGTTGTACAGAGTAGTTGTGGAAAGATGCATCTCCATGGTACTAAATGGTACTGATATCAGAATAATGAAACTGGTACCCCAAATCATTCTTTCATATATATGAACAAACATCCTCTTGTAAAAGAGCGGTACTTTGGCAACTTATAGTATTTTCTTCAAAAGGAACTTTCAAATAACATTTATTATTTCAAATGTTTCTTTAACCTACCTTGGCTACAAGCTAGGGAAGCATCAGTGCAGCATATACAAGGTTTGTCTTTTGTGTTGCTAAGGAAATGAATGGTTCTGATTGAGAAGCGTGCGATTTTATTAGCAGTACAGTTGTGTGCAGGTTCTTTTATTATTTTTCCCCTTTAATTGCTGCAAAAACTTGTCTGTTTTCCAGATAAGACATACTTATGGATATCAGACATACAGTTTCCAGCTGTAAAAGAAGTGATAAAACTCATCATATTGTAGTAGCGTGATTTATAAACTATTTGTGAAGTTTTGCAAAGAGCATGCACCCTGAATAAGAATCTTCAAAGACTTAATAGTCTTGATCATTTGTTTCACATGATAACCTCTGGCAAGTTAAGGGCATCTCTCACTCCACAGACGAAGAGACTCTTGCCTCTCTTTGTAGGAGAGCTGATGTACCAGCCCTCCCAGATCACAACATTAGAAACTTCTATACAAAACAAACAAAACAAAATAAACAAAAAAGTGACACAATTTAGCAAAATTAATTATCTGCTTTAAAATAACTGTAACAAAACGTGCTTGTTCCCTGTTCTCAGTCTGTAAATGTAAGTTTGAATGATGCTACACACATGCTTCCCTGTGAACTGAGAACATATTATTCCTACATTAGTACATTATGCATTTCAAACATGGGTCTATAGGTAGTTAAACAGATTTATTTTTTGAGTTAAATACCTGTTTGCCATCAATATCAGGAATAAGAAGTGCTTTCCCTGAGTTTTGTTGCCAAGATGACTTGAGGACTGACTTTGAAGAAAGTCAAATCTAGACTATGCCTTTTTAGGTGTGCGCATGACATGCATTTTCTGGAAAACTTTGACATCTCATTTAGTCTATTAACATAAATCATACTGATGTCACAAAAAAACACAAGGAAAGGAGACGGTTGATTATAGTGTGCCCAGTGTTAATTTTTTGGTAATTCTTTGCCTGAGGCAAATAGACTCTAGTTATTATAGCAAAAACAGTGATAACACGTATTTTACAGCAACTTGTTTTTCAGTGTTTTGTTCCAAGTGAATTAACTAACATATTTATGAATCTGAGCTATGATTGTGATATACTTGATGACAGATGCTGAGTGATGGATTCTACCAAGTATGCATCAGAGTTCTGCTAATATTTTTATAGTAGCTCCTGGTCCATGGCATTCTGCCCTATGACAGTACAAAACCATTTTATTGTTGTAAAATTTGAACATAATTTGTAGAAGTACATTTGAAACATTTCTCTGTGGAAGCCTTACTACAGCTCTATAGAGCTCTAGTAAACCTGACAGACAGGTTTCTTCTGCTTTATGCTTATAAAAATTCTGACTGTGATCTAAGGTTACATATGGATAAGTAATATTCATGAACAAGTCATCTTCTAAAGAGGAAGAATTTGTTTACTATAAAATAAGATAGAGATCACAGCTAAGGAAAGTGATTTACTTCTACTAAAAACATATCTCCCCAAACCAAAACATCATAGCAACATTTGTTTCTTCAAATTTCTATAAGCACTGAATCAATTTATTTTTTTGTGTGATCTCAGAAATGATTCAGACTGGTGTATAGATGTTATCAAAACTTTTACTAGCGAAGGGATTGAAGAAGAGAGGAAAGGGTAAATTCAAATAAAAAGGAAAATCTTAATATTTAAGTAACAGCAATTATCAGAGGTTCTGCTTGTATTAATATTGTCTGAGCACATTAGAAAGCATTTTTCATAGCTAATGCATTCCTGTCAAATCAAGCAATATTAGAAGAGGACTTTTATAATGAATATTAATATAAAAGACAGCTGTAAGTGAAGTAAATTATAGAGGCATGTAAATGTAGTATTAGCTGCTACAGCAAAGTAGTCTTCCACTGTAAATCAATTTCTTCCTATAATGTTACTGAAAAATTAGGCCACTTGGTAGTTGTCTGCAAGCTGCTGTGCATTGATATGAGTTTTGAAGTACTTTGCTCATGTGTCTACCCTTAAATTAAACGCCATATTCACAAAAGTGAGTTTACAGTCTGTGCACTCAACTTTTGACTGTGCTGTATTTTCTGCACAGTTTTCAAATTCTTGTTCACACATCAGAGCATATCTTCCATTCAGCCACCTATGACAATTTTGGCAAGTTCAGGTATACGTACAAGAATTATACCACTACATCAAAAATAAAATGCATGAATTCAAATTTTATCTGTCTGCTTTGATCCAGCTCCTGAACATGGTGGTTTTGTTTGTTATTGTTTAATTCAAGTTTCTTTGGTTTTACTTTTCATTG
Source organism: Aythya fuligula (assembly GCF_009819795.1). Taxonomy (NCBI): domain Eukaryota; kingdom Metazoa; phylum Chordata; class Aves; order Anseriformes; family Anatidae; genus Aythya; species Aythya fuligula. The sequence goes on along the minus strand of NC_045560.1, from coordinate 39,445,659 downwards.
TACAAATACACATCTGGATTTTTAGGGGGGGACTTGTGCATTGATTTTAATTTTGATGTGTGCTATTTTGGATTAGAAACTGAAGGCAGGACTTTGGCATGCAAAGGATTTTGTTCATGAACATAGGCGCTGTAATTTTACCAATATATTTTGAATTCATTTTATATTAAGATTCAGAAGCTAGTAACATCCAAGCCATATTTTAACAGGAAAATTATTTTGCAGTGAAGTTGTGATTATTGCGTGTTGTTATTATTTGGAACTTCTTTCTCTATTGTCAAAACCCTTGACTTAGAATCTTAATAAGTACACAATCACTAGAAAAACTGTTTCAAGAAAGGTGTAAAGCAGCTAAAATCTCATTCCTTATTTGTAGTGTTTTAAATTGGAAAACAAAGGTATTTTTTGTATTCAATCTTCTGATAAGTAATCAGATCAACACTCTTGCACTCTTGGAGCTTTGAAGACAATTGCCACAGTATTGTTTGTGGTGGTGTTGTCATTATTACACTTTGATAGCTAATGGTGCACTATCTATAATAGAGATCTGCCAGTTTTCCTATTTATTTCAGGTAAATATAATTATTTTGAAATAGTAGTGTTATTTTAATTCTGTATAGTGATGTGTCCAAGGAGTACTGAGGAGAAATAAATCTGTAAATTCTTTTCCAACTAAGTAAGTATGGTGCAAAGGTGCTGCAGAATTTGGTCATGTAATGAATTTCTGTCTAGTGCTAGGTCTTAGATATTTGAAGTGTGGAATTTAAGCAGACTAGTCCAGACCATTATAACCTTTTATAAAGCCCTTGCTCATCTGTTATCTACATTTCAGAGACGTTTCAGTTTTCAGTTCCCCATGTAAATCTGGGCATACCTGCAATCAACCTTCCTCTTTCTGTTCTTTCAGAGAATTAAGCAATTAAGGATTCGTTAGATCAAAAATTAACTATTTAAACAATTAAGTCATATGAATTTGATGGGGGTAAGGACAGATATGCAAATGACAGTCTCAGAACTGAGGACTGTTGACTCATTTTATATAAAACTGTTATTTACAAAATGAATGAGAGGGCTCAAATCAGTTTCTGGATTTGTTTTTCAATAAACGAAGCCATTTTCATTGGTCCTAGCCAATGAAACTGAGAGTGCATGGCCTCTGCATTCAAAAGTGACATTTTCAGATGTGTAGTTCAGGTGGAATGGCATTTAGGTTTTCTTTTTGTGGTGGTTTTACCGTGCTGGGCAGCTAAACCCCACAACCGCTCTCTCACTCCCCCTCCTTTAGATGAGGAGGGGGAGAAGTAAAGCAAAGAACAACTCACGGGTTGAGATAAGGATAATTTAATTAAAGGGAAATAATTATAATAATTAAATAAAGACTACCATGAACTAAACAATTTAACTAAGGGGAAGTAAAAGGGAAAAGGGGAAAAAGGGAGGAAAACAAACAAACAAAATAAATGAAAGCTATATGGAAGTGCAGAAGAAAGAAATTACTCTCTACTTCCCACAAATGAGCGATGATTGACCACGTCCTTGAAGCAAGGCCTCAACGCACGCAGCCGGTGTTCGAGAGGAGGACCGACGTCTTCTCAACGAGAGCCCACCCCTCCCCTCTTCTTCCTGTTTCCACCTTTTATTGCTGAGTGTGACACCACATGGTATGGAATATCCCTTTGATTGGTTTAGGTCAGCTGCCCTAGTGATGTTTCTCTCCTCACTTTTTGCCCACCCCCTAAGAGGGTTAGAGAAAGGCCCAATGCTGTGCCACTGCTGCTCAGCAGTAGACACAACACTGGTGTGATAACACTGCTGTTCCAGCTACAAGTACAGAGTATGGCACTGTATGGGCTGCTGCCAGGAAAGTTAACATTCCAGCCAGACCCAGTACACTTTTCACTAGTCCCACTCACAGGATCTCTGAGTGCCTAAAACCCAAGACTCAACATTATAAAAATCAGAAATCTTACAATTAACATTGAAATATGATTTCATGTTGCATCAGCAATATAGCTTACATAATGATCAATGTGTAATGGTTAAGTTACTTGCTTGGAAATAAGTCAACAACAACTTATGACTGTGCAACTATTTCAGTCTATCTACATATGAGAATCCTTGTAAAGATTTTTATGTCAGTCATTCAAGATTACCTTCATCCATATATCGTTGCCTTTCAAAGGTGAATATATGTTCAAAAGTAGAGCAAAGCTGAAAAACAGACGATTTTGACAACAGGCTACTTGCATCATTCAATCCTTCATTAACATGTAGTTCTTCTATGTAACCAGGGGCATGAAGAGGAGAACTCTTAATGAAATAGCTGTAAGTGAGGTAAAGGGGTGATGAGTATGTTACATGTTTTACATACAGAAAGTTATGTTCCATATGCCAACAGCTATAAGCCACATTATATATCAAAACAATATGTTTACGTCATGATTTCCATAATATGTAAACTGAAAAAAAATCAGAAAAAGATATTTTTATTCCTGTAGAAATTCTTAATGATTTCAATGAAGTCAGGAGTTCATGTTTTTTACTGTTTTCATCAGCTTTTTAGATATTTTCAGTTTTAAAGGGAAGCTAATAGAAGGATGAGAATTCTGTCTTACAGGTATGTTGGATATGCTGTGTTTTTTGTTTTTAATGTTTTTCAAAGGTTTTATAGCACAGATGTAAATGAGGGAAAATAGATGTCAAGATTTTAAAAGCATATGTGAGTCTGCTGTTTTTCTTATTGCTCTGGGGAATGCTGAGCAAAAATTTGAGAAAACATATTTCAGAATTTCCTAGGTGAGATTTCATTCTATCTCATCTTATCATTCTATCTCATCTAATTTTATTTCAGAGGAAGCATAACTCTTAATAAGAGCAAATCAATGAATTTCACCAGCAACAGAAGAGCATTGTGACATCCTTGAGGTGTTTTTGGACCACAGAGCATTGCATGGAAAATATATGTTCTGTGAATTAAATCATTTCTGTTAAGCTGCTCTTTTCCCAACATGTCTTCAAGTAGTCAGTCAATTTTCACTGAAAGTGAGTTTAATAGTCCTTTGAATCAAAAAATTGATAATGTTGTTTGTGTCTCAGCAGAGAAGTTGAAGAGGAGATATATTTATAAGCCTCCTACATTGTAAATATATTGTGTTTTATAGCTGGAGGTGGGAGTAGGAGTGAAGGGCAAACAATGATCAAATGACCATTTGATATCCTAGTCAGGTAAAGTCCATCTAAGTTCAAACTTAAATGTTTAATGTTCCCCTAACTCCTGTGCAGTGATTCAATTATCTACTTTTCAGAAACAAATGAAGGAGGAGATAAAAATCAAATACACAAATAAACTGAGTCTCATACTTGGTCTTGAATTTATATCACCAAGGATTAGGCAATTTGAGCTTCTTTTATGGAAATATATCTTTTATAGTCAATAGTATGAAGTCAGCTCTTTTAGGGAGCATTTGATATCTCTCTCACACAGTTATCTAAAAAAGATCACATTGGTCTCCTATCTCTTTCCAGAGCTTAGGGTGAATTGTTCAGGTGTAGACAATTGGAGTTGGAGTAGATGTATATGCCAATTAATTGATTAATTAATTTAACTTCAAGGATCATTCACAATATTGAAAAACTCTTCCGTATTTTAGTTTAAATTCTACTCTGCTGTTACTGAATTTAGTACACATGTTCCTTTGGGCTGAGGTACCAGTGAGAAACAAACTTGAGTTTCTATTTTTATTATTCCCACCACTTTCTTATTCCTGAAATACATCATTCATTTCATACATTTACACCTTCTAGCCTTTGTGAAAAGAAAAAATTTCTGTGAAGAAAAGTGCCAGTCAAGATACAAGGTTTTGGCTCTGCTATGCTTTTTATGCTTCACAGCTGTAATAGGCTATTTCCAACTTGCTATATAGTACATTACTGTAGGATGCTTTCTAAACATGTTTTATTAACAAAGGATCTGTTAATGTTTTTCCTAAATGAATCTCCAAACAAGGTAGTCTTTAACAGGTCTCTGTTTCCTTCAGACTAGAGATAGTAAAAGTAATATAATGGCCATGTTTTAATAGCATATTCCCCCATCTGCACTCTCAGTGCTTCACTGAGGCCAATTTAAAGCATCTGTTTCCTTCCCAAGCTACTCGTATACATATGCAGCATTTTCATCTATTATCTTTAGCTTGACATAAGAAGCACAGGGAGCACTCAGCTAAGCCAAAAGCAACAGTTTTTCTTGCAGATTACTCTGTAGAAGAGTAATCTCTGAATAGCTGCAGGAACTTTCATACCTGCTAATCCTATACCTGCTATTCATGTTTAGCATTTGGTGGCTTGAAAGTTAGAAGTAGAAAGCAGCAATTTTTTTCATCTTAGGTAGGAGCTTTGAGGAATATGTTCAGGGCCAACAAGTTGTTTATGATACATGTTTATGTGAGGAAAAACAGAAAGAAACAAACAAACAAAACCAGGAGAATTAGAGAGAATATGTAGGAATGAGCATTGTTATGAGTCTCTGTATCCCATGTCTGTATTTGAGTGTTAACATACACAAGTGGAGGTGGCAGTTCCCCAAGAAATGATATTAACTTAATTATTGCACTGAAAATTTATCTGTGTATTAGTTGGATTTAGCTATATGTTATTTACAAGGAAAATGATCATGGTTGCTGTCACTCCTCACAGCACAATTTTGTAGATTCCATAAAAAAAGATGTTGCTTTAATACATTGTTCAACAACTGAAAGTCCTTTTATAATTTTTCTTTTCTCCTCTTGGAGTGGTTCCATGGGTTCTATGATTAAAACTTCTGTATTAAAGATATTCCCATCAGTTCTTGGTCCGTTTTATATACAATTATTTCTTATTGTGGAGTTAATTTTCCTGGCTATGAGTATCCTTAACTTCTTTTAAAAATAAACGTTATATTCTTATGTTTCTTGACTACTTTTGATTGCATATTTCAAGGAAAGAAAAAAAAAAAAAGGAGTGAAAATGATTCATCTAACAAACAGAACTTGTCCCTTCCTCCTTCCCTTCCTTCCTCCCTTCCTGTCTTCCTGTTTGGGACTCTTGCTGTTACAAATATATTCATCAGTGCTGTCCTAGTTACTGCACAGAATGCTGAAATCTCCTTAACTATATCATTTTACTACAGTTTCTGAGTATTAGCAGTGTATTGCCAGTAAGCAAATATGCCTATTTTCCCACATATAAATTTTTATGATCATAAGCTTTTCCATGTTTCACCAAAATAATTCCAGAAAGCCAGGTGATCCATTTAGATATTGCTTGCTTCTGTAAGCAGCAACAAAACTATTGTACAGCAACAAAACTATTTTAGAAAATATCAAAGAAATTAAAAAAAAAAGCAAATTATGAAAGTTCCCTGAAAATTAAGATGTTGATGCAGTGCTTAGTTTTTACTAAAATAAATCAAAACTGTTTTCAATGGGTTAGTAGTTAAGATTTCATACTTATGTTTTATTCTAACAGGTGGGTGACCACAGAAAGGTACTGTCACACACTCCTGCATATCAGCTTTCATCAGATATTGACTTTTCTAAAGGTCAGTGCTGGAAGTGATCAAAGTTTTATTTAAGATACTCAACAGGCTTAAGTTGTGCAGGCTAAGGAGAACAAAATATTTTTCGTTAACATATACATGAAAATAACATTGCTTACTGCCACATTTCTCCCTAGGTTGTTCCATTTGCAGAGGAGTGTTTTGGCTGTGATTTCATAGCTAAAAAAACATCTGAGTAATTACTCTTCACTTAAATTCAGAAATCATCCTGTATGTGTGCTCAAATCTGTGGAGGCTTCCATAGATATTCATTTAGATGTATAATTTATGTACATAGTCAATGTAAAGGAATGAAGAAAAATAAAAAAGATTGAAATATGAAATTATCCATTTCACATCGTACCTTTCTAAAGACATACAGACATAAAGACATACATATTGACATCTAAATAGATACATTTCTTACTCCAATACTCTTGTTCCTTTAAGTGAAAGACAAATATCTACCATTGACCTGCAGCTCTTTTTTGGTTTGCTTTTCTTCTCAAGATGTATTAATATATCTTTTCTATTCCATTTGGAATTTACTTCACATAGCTGTGCATATTGGCTGTAATATTCTAAACTGTTAGTGCTCATTCAGAGAGCAGTACAATTCAAAATGTCATCATTAATGGATACTTATGACATTCATAATGATTCTTTCCTAAAATGGACCAAAACTGACTTGACAACATGAATGCATTCTCTCTGTGCATTTGCATTTGGTCAAATAATGATTCAGCTTTGATCTTCTAGCCAAGGGGGAAACAGCATTCCTAGCAAGTACTAATTGAGCATTCTTCTGTCTCTGTGATTTTTGTGCTGAAAGTTTTCTGGCAGGTCATGTAAATATTGCCAAGAATAAGTTATTTCACTAGCTCAACCAATGTTAGGAGTCTGAGGGGAAAATTAGCCATGTAGACTTAAGGCCACAGGAGGAAAATTCTTCTAATGGTATTTAAAGCCCTTGATGTTTATAGTTGTATGGTGAAAAAAAAAAAAAAAAAAAGAAAAAAAAAGTTAACAGTAGTTCTTGGGAGTTCTCTAGTCATTTAGAACATCATGCATTAAAGATAAATGTAAATTACACAAATGCAGTTATTTTGTGTAGCAGTTATTCATGAAAGTTCTAAAGATGAAACTGGAAAGAGAGACAAAAAATCAAATAAATCCAAAGCAGGTGTGATAAGATAAAAACATCATCTTTTGACTTTTTACATATTAAAGCATTAATGTAAGAAAGTAAAAATAGATATTTAACTTCCAGTTTTAATTTGTTGTTTTACATATTTTAAGGATGTTAGTTGTAAACTGTCTTCTTGATGTGAGAATGAGATTCTTTTACCAAAAGTCCATTTTATTTTTAACAAAAGGATTTACAAAGGGGATCTATACTTTTTGATTTTCTCATAAGAACTACAGGCAAATAAATCACTGCATTCTGAAGTTGAATCTGTACACACACACACACACACACACATGAAATCTTAAACAGAGATGCAAGTAGCAAAAAAAAATTCTAGTCTTCGTCTCTACTGTAAAAATAAATGTTTACCATAGATGTCAGAAATGTGGACCATATTTTACATAGTATTTGTTAATGCTATGTTCACTACTAATGTAGCTGGTTTTAAACTGAGTATTTATTTCATGGAGACATGAGGGTATCAGACCTGTTTTTTGTTGTTGATGATGATTTTTGTTTTGTTTTTATTTTAATGAAAGCTGCAGATTTAGATGTCATTAACAGTATAATATCTCTTAAACTTCTGGCAAGGCACTGGAGATCAAAGGTCCTAGAGAGTAAAGTATGTTGTCCTTTGTATTTCTCAATCAAGTAATCTGAATAGAATAGAATAGAATAGAATAGAATAGAATAGAATAGAATAGAATAGAATAGAATAGAATAGAATAGAATAGAATAATGTGGATATACATTACCGTGGATACATCCCACGCATGGTGTAGAGCCTATAGAGCAAGTCAACAGGTCCTACTAATTAGTACTTGAAAGAAAGCAAGCAATTTAAAAGAGCTAATGTGGATTCCTTCAATTTAGCAACAGCTGAAGGAAAGTAATGTATCCACAAAAGAGAAAAATTATTTCAGGACCATATCTCAGCTTCTTTTCTGACCAGCAATGGGTCTGCGATGCAGTTAGGGCTCAAACAGTGCTTAAATATTCCTTCTCTTCCACTTTCTCTTCTCTCTTTTATCTTGACACGTGGTATTGCTTATGGTCTCATTTACATCATGGTAACTTCATCATGTATCACTGGATAATCCTTTTTGGAGAAGGATGTTAATAATGATAGGTGACTGGAACCATTGCTTTCAGCTATCACGCTTATCAAAGGGCAGGGAACTCTGCTTCTACTACTTTTAATGGTGTTTCTGGACTAGAGAAGAAAGAAAGGCTAAAAAAATATATTTCTATCCGTTCTATGTTCTTCCGTTTTCTCACCTACTTATGTCATACTTTATCTCTCTTTTGTATTCTTTGCTGCAGCTCTATGGTTTTGCACTGCTACTATCCCCTAGTTTTCTTGTCCTCAATCTGTCAGCCAGAGACAGATCTCCTTGGACTGCAACCTACTATAAACTGTGCATAGTTGCAAATAAAAATTTAAAATTGTACAAGATATGAACACTTCCTTATTCTTTGAAGACACAAGTTGAAATCCACAGCTGTCTTCCATAAGCCTCTAGAAACCTGTATCTAGATAGTTTATGAAATAACTGTAATTTTGCTGTCTTTTATGTATTTTATGTGTATTACTAGATTTGTCTTCCTCTAGTTTCAAAGAAAGTCAAAATAAGAATTAAATTCTCTGCATTTCTAGTTTTCAGGTAGGAATTATTTATTACCCTAGCAAGATGAATGTATTACTTGATAAATATGCTTTTCAATTAATAACTGTTATGGTTTTGATTTACTTGAGAAATAAAAAAAACAGGTACACTTTTCAGCCTGACATGAGGCAATAGTTATCATTCCTAATTTTTTCAACTCTTGTATTTAAACTAAACACATCATTTAGATGAAGCTTTGCATCATAGAATGCATTTATTCAAATGAGCATCACTAATGCGTTGCACAATAGCTTTTTAACTACCAGAATTTTCATTCCTCAATTTAAATAGGCCAATTTAGGTCCTCAATGTCATTGTCACCAAAATTAAACCCCATAACAGCTTCAAAAACTAATCTCCAGTCATTGCCATGACCCTCCTTTGCCATTTTAAGTGCAAAAATTACACAATTAGTTATACCTGGAGGGAAAAAAAAATAGTATTTGAGCATTTATTGTATGGATTGATTGAGTTAATTGCATCTGTGTTTATTAAAATACTAAATGTAGCCTAAAATATTTAGGCTATTTTTAGCAATATGATAGAATTAATTTGTTACCTGGTCTAGGAAAGAAAATAGATTAGTTGTGCACCAAAATGATAACTCTGGTTTGCACCATCACTTAGCATGCAAATGAAACAAACTCAGCTGTTATATGGGCAACCATATGACATCAAAGAATGGCCTCCTTTAATTTAAAAAGAATTTATATCAACCCTTTAATATAAAATAAATACATTTGATTTTGAAGACTCATTTGATTATGAAACTGTAGTGGACAAATGTAATATGTGTCTTCAAGCAGGCACATGCTGTGAAACAGTGAATGAGCAGATTTAGAACAGACAGAATATACATTAAACAGGCATATCATGTCAAATATAGATGACGAGTAATATCTGCATGTGACAGTAGACAATCAACGAATTAAACTCAATATTATGTATAAGTGAAGATAAAAAAGTAAACAGAGGACTGATAGTGTTTTAAGAGGAGGATAGAGTGCAATGCAGAGCAAATTATTTTAATGCTCCAAGGGGCTTTTAAGATTGTGTTTGGACAGCTGTGTGCAGTTTTGAGCACATGTATAATCTAATGTGTTAGGCAGAGATTTAAAAGGTTCACAATAAGAATGAGTCATGTTCAGAGGACTTGCACATGCAGAAAGCCCAGCAAAATGAGACAAGCAAAACTAAGAAAGCTCTTTAGATAAACCTATTTTTCAGGCTTCCAAGGTGCTATAGATTGTAAGGACTAAAGCATGTTAAATCTTCTGGTGCCACTAAGGTAAAAGGGTTAAAGACCACATGATGAAAGTTAAAATGTAATGCCTGGTCAATTTGTATCATCAGTATGCTATAGATAGTGGTAAATATGTTTTGACTTGGTTTCCAAGTTACTTCATGTAGAATATTTCTGCCATAATTCACCATGAATTATTTTCCTTTTAGTTTTGGGTGAGAAAAATGGTATGAAAAGGTAAAAAATATATACATTGCATCAGAAATTATGCTTTTTGTTGTTGTTGTTATTTATCTGGACATACATATGAATATCTTATTATATATGTTTTTTATAAAAAGCTGAAGAAAGCTGACTGAGGTGATCATAATTATTCAGTGACTTAAGCACTGGGTCCACAGCCAGATCAACGTATCCAAGTCACCATCGTCACCATCACGAAAAGATTATAGTAAATACCAGTGCATTGAAATTTTACAGCAGTAAATTTGACAGATACATAGGTGAACCAATGCTGAGATGCTGTAGTTAATTTTATTCAGGAAACACATATTGGGACTAAGGATCTATGCTGGTATCCCCAAAGGGACATTGAGGTGGTAGCCTCTCATACTAGCTGGGATTTTGAGAGGAAGTGACCATTTTCAGTTAAGCTGTTGGTGTGTGTGAGGCCTGCTCTGAGCATATCTCTCCGACAGACTCTCAAAATGAGTATTTAGAGATGGAAATGCTGAATTATGGATTCCAAAAGGCTATAAGACTGCTCACATTAGCAGACGACACTGCTTTGGCAATTTTCTACTACTAAATTAATTAAGCAATTAAATTTAAGTCTATTTGGAAAAGTTTTGTTTTTGTTGTTTTCTTGCTGTGGTCCCCAAATTACAGCTGAACTGTTCAGTGCTCAGACCCTATCGGTGTGTGATTCTTTGGTCAGCAGTTTTACCATGCATCTGGATCCTCAAATGCAAAATTAGGACATGCAACACAGAGCTAGGAGCCTATCTGTTCTGAGATTAGAAGAGATGGACATCCAGTGACACTGTTCAGTCCTCACAGCCCAAAACTTTCTAGTAAGTTGATGGTAGATACCCTGACATTATGATGTAATAAAACATAACAGCAATAGTTAGAATAGGATATAAGAGAATAAGCATTACATGTCAGGAAAGATTATTTGATCTTTTGGTTAATATTTTGATGTTGAGAGAGATTTTTCTAATCCAGACAGGTCATTCTTGTTTCTGTTTCTTACTCATCCCGCCTTACGAATTCTCCATCCCTCCCTATGCATTCTGAAATGATAGCATTCCACCTGCTTCTCATTCCTCATAGCTGTCAGGCTTAAAAAACAAAACAAAACAAAACAAAAAACTGCTTCTTCCGGAGGCTGCCCTGTTTAATGTTCTTTTCTTGTCTTGCTAATGATGTCAGATAGGATTACTTACTCCATTTTCTGTCTGTGGTCCTAAATTGAGATTGTATGTAAAGGCTGTAAAACAGTTTCTGTCCTGCTCTGCCTAGTTTGAGGCTACAGAGTTGAGTTTGTTTCTTTTTTCATTTGAACAACATTTTAACATATTTATGCAGACAAATCTTTTTTTTTTATAGATCTGTCTGTACCTCAGGGAACCAGGGAGAGAAAGTAATGGTGATGTTAGTCATAAACCTTGTTTGAAAGAGCTTTAAAAATTAATTTTTTGATCTTTTAAAACCTGTTTGTCTAAGAATTTTTCTAACTTTGAAACAGAAGTTGTGTCTCTTTTGCACAGCTTTGGGTTTAACTCACCCTCTAGACACAATACTGTGATTTTCCCTAGGGAGAGGCCCTACCGAAAGGGTGGTGTTACTGTGTTGTTTTTGCTTGGTTGTTTTTAATTTGTTTTTCCTTTCAAACTGATAGTGTCAGCTACTGTTGGAGACAGAATATTGAACTAGATGGACCATGGATTATTTTCGAGTGGTGTAAAATTCCTTTTTATATCACAACACAGTGTTAAAAGGATCTTAAATGCATTATTGCTTGTCTGTCTTACATTGTAGACTGGTTATTTTTGAAGAGAAATTTCATCATTCCGCATTTGTTAGAATGGAAGTAGATATCTCTAGCTGTGGTTCTTTGGGGATATTTTTTTTGGCAAACCATTACTCTTTGAAGATCTGCATTCACTGCTTGAATGGTATACACAGATCTGGGTGAGAGAGATAAGCAGACAGAGAAAGGGATGAGATGATCAAAAATGCATGATAAATGTCTGGATTTGAAATTTATCATGTGCACCCCAAACATGCAATGGCCTTTATCCTGCCTGGAAGACTGGCATAATGCTAAAATTACAGAACTATCTTTCCTCTGCTAACTTCACTGCAATAAGCTTAAATGTTTTCTTATAAACCAAATAAGAAATGTTTTCTTATAAACCACTTCCTTTTTATTTCAGAGTATATTTATCTCTTTATATAAGGTTGGGAGCAGAAGGAAAGAGGAGTTGTGGTATTTTTAATTTCAGTTGAGAATGTTTTTGAGAATTTAAATTTTAATTTCAATTGAGAAGGTATGGAACAGCCAAGTTCCTCAGTTTCTGAATTCAGGAAAGATATTTGGAAACTCAGATATATTTGGAAATATATCTAGGAAAGATATTTGGAAACACTACAATTCAAAATATTTTTTAAAATTCTCATTTTCTTTTTCTTTGTCATTTTCTTTTCCTTTCTTCTTTATTAACAGTTGTGTTACTCTTTTTCATCTGCTTCATATTCCTGCACACTTACAGACTTGAATACACATGATGCAAACGTAACTCAATATTTTCTGTTATTTTATATAGAAAATATAAATTTTTATATTTTCTATATAAAAATTTTTATATTTTCTATATAAAATATAGATTTGTGATTTTTAAGGTATTTTAAATGAATACCCACTTTTTCCACATATAAACAAACAAGCAAACAAACAAAAACTTTCTGTTTCTGATACACGGTGTATCAGAATTTTGAATATGAGTATTGTTCAGTGTATATTTTTGCTAAGCACATCATTTTATTTAAGTTCTAATCATAAAACTAAAAACATGTAACATAACCAGACATGAGGGGGAGAAAAAAAGTAAACAAAAATTGACTTTTGTTTTTCAATGCTTTCAGAAAAAAAAAATAAATCATATTCAGGATTCAGTTTTTGTGTTTTGTCTGTTTGTTTTTTCTTTGTTTTATTTTGTTTGCTAGAGTAATTTTTTAGCCACAGTGCACCAATAAGCATATCAAGAAAAAGTTACCAGTAGTGAGTTGTATTAGAGTCTCTGATAATCCCATGATTTAGCAGTCCAATATGCTTAAAACACTATTCTTATGGTACCATGGTACCAACATTATACTTAGAAAATAGAGGGTGGCTTTAAACAATGAATAGCTAGCTGTGGGTATTAAAATGAAAAAGAAAATGAGTCTTAATGAGTATTTTGGATATGGTTTTTAAGACTCTCCCTTGTCAGAAAGGAAGAGTGCTGTTTCTCTCAAGATGTTTGTTGAAATTGTCAATTGTGTACTCCAGTGAAACAGTGAGGTCTGTGAAACTGCGTGATGTTAGCAGCGTGATGTTTTGAGTAGAGCTGCCTGTTCTGTGGTGCAGCAGTGGCACTGCTTGTGGTCCCTTCTTTCCAGAGAGCTCTGCTGTATGAATCCCCAATATCTTTTAAGGGACATTTTCTATCATTTAACAAAAAGGTTTTGCGGTTGCAAAGGAAATTGCGGTTGCATGGCAGGGCTGCTACTTGCTGTATTCATGTGTGTTGTTTATGGACAACAATCCAAAAACAATCAACTTGTAAGTTAATTACCAAAGAGTTTACACTGACAGAGACTAATTTGTCATAGCAAGATGACTGCCAACTAGTTCAGCCAGTCAGACACCACACAAATGGAAATTTTGGAAGGGTTTATCAGGAAAAGGTTTATGTGCTGACCATTTTGTCTCCTTCTCTACTTGCTCTCCATCAATACTGACCTTATCTTTCACTCACAAAGTTTAGGTGGAGAGTAAATTTCATGTACAGCACTCAGTAAATCTTTAGCAAAATGCAATGTGAAACAATTGTGTATATCTCTGTTGTTTTAATGTTCTACGTTATATTGCTGTTTGCTAACGTAACTGTAGAATGTGCATGCAGCAAATTAGAATTAATAAAAACACGTATCCCCCAGAGATATCTGATGGATATCTGAACCTAGAGCTGGTTTTTCAGTTGTGGGAAAAAAAGAATCTGGTAGATGTGATTTTGACAGAATGATAGCTGCCTGCACAGTAAAAAGTTCATGGGAATTAATGCCAAATCTTCTATAAAATGACGTAGTTACCCAAATGAGGTGAAACATTCTGTTCATTGTGATCCTTTTATTATTTTGGACTCTGATACTTCTGAAACATGATTTAATTATCCATATATAGAGAATTACACAGAGAATTATTTTTATTATATTTCAAAACTGGTTCCATTTTCATTTAAATATGCACATGTAGTGTGCTCAGTGTAATCTTTCTTTGCAGCAAAATAAAATAAATATTAATTTTACTTGCATTAAAAATGTATGCTCTTTAACTTGCTTTTTAATTATTTATATTATCTCCTGTTGCTCACCTCAGACCTCAAACATACAAGTAGCTCAAAAAAAAAAAAAAAAAAAAAAGCCACAGAGTTTAAGTTTCATGCTGATCCATGTGCCACTGGGAACATGAGATAACCAATATCTGAACTGTGCAATTCTTTCAAGTACCCCAAGTTACCTCAGAAGGTTTAAGGACTTTTTTTTTTTATATACATGTGTATATATGTATATATATATATAAAATATATATATATGTGCATATTGAGGCTGCCCCATTTTAGTCTAGGACAGATATTACAATCTCTTGTATACTGAAGAGACAGGGCTTTGTTTTCAAATGAATAGAAACATATCCACTATATCAAAAGCTTCAGCACAGCAAGCCATATTTTAACACACATGCAAGAGTTCAATGCAGTTTTGATGTTTAAATTGGTCCAATTTCATTTTAGAGCCACTGGCAGTTCTTGTAGTTCAGTGTAATATCTGACCACTATTTCTCTCAAAAGTGCAAAGACTTAATTTATGTCCTTACCTCTCCATGAGCGAATGAAATACAAATGTGTGGGTAACGTAGGCCAAGTAACATCACACACAATTTTGAGATTAGATGAGAGCGGGTTTTAATCTTGGAGTTAGCTTGGTCACTTCAGGCAATCAGTAATGTAGATAGCTTGAAATTATACAAAAATGCTGTCAATTCCTTCTGAAGTTAAACTCTTTTTTCTAGGGGATGAGAATAACTGATAAATCCTTCTGATATAAGAGAAGAAATACTATCCTTGTCAACTCCAATAGCCTCCAGTAAAAGCATGTGCTCCAAGTATGTATTAGTCACATTCTTTATTGAAGGATGTTCTAAGTCTCCTTGAACATTGATTAGTTTATGTTCTCTTGTCCAGATGCTTTTAATACCATAACGAACCTCTATGCATGATTTAGGTAAATGGTATTAAATTGAAATGGCTACTGTTCATAGGTTTTTGGAATATATTCAATAAGAAGTGAGTCAGCATTCGTGAGTCGTTATGTAGCGTTCTCATCTGATCTATGAAATCTCTACATTGGGTCTGGAGGAGCACAGTCCCTCCCTTAAGAGTTGCACTTACAGAGAAGAGCTGACATCTGTTATTCATTAAGTTGAAAATGGAGAGGGCATCTGTGGATGTATACATGACAGAAGGTAAGAACAACCCTGTCACCAAAAGATACTGGAATATCTGCCTTAAAGGGGATAGAGTTTTGAGGATGTTGTATTATTTGCCTATCCTTATGAAGAAGGATTTAAGCTACCAAGGTAAAAATGAACAAAGTTATTAATTTTCCTGTTGTGAGGCACAAAGATCTTTTCACAGGTAAAAGCAGAAAAAAAAGAGGAAAAACACAACAAAACAACAAAACCCAACCACATTTTGGTTAATACATTTGCTTACAAACTGTGCATTTTTTCTTGCTTTCTATTAACTTTTTAAAATTTTAGTAATGTCTACCTCACAAGTGTGACAAAAGTCATACTGTGAAGCACAACCAAGAAAAAATATCAGTTAGGAAAATAATTTGCAATATACAGTAAAAAATTTGGCAATATAAAGTGGAATTTGGGGTTTTAGGTTTCTAATTGCCCAAGAATAACTCTTAATCTTTTCTTTCCCGAGATAAACATAACTTATTTGTTAAATTAAATGACCTGCTGAACTGTCTTATCAGAAGATACACTAAGTGTTGCTCAAAATATGTCCTTTTTATCTTACTGAAGTATTATCATTGTATTTTGATAGTCTTTTGTTAGGAAATTTCCATATTCCTAGTGTTGCAGTAGATACGATTTTCACTTAATTTCAAAATTGAGTAGCTTAAAAAAAAGGATTGCCCATTTCTCTGGATTGCCACATTTTATTTGTCTGACTAAATTACCAAAATTTGTCAGCAGTTTTCACTTCTTAAAGAAGTATTTATGAATATGAATAAATTCATGTTATTTGAAATTAAATACACTTAATTAATATATATATTTAATATTTTGAATCTCATTTTCTTTTTGGCTACTCAGGGAGTAAAAGTTTCTGTTTCAGTGCATTAAATCTGCATCACATTCTGTCCATTAGGTTGCTTCTTGGTTAACACAGGATTAAGTTTTCCCCTATTTTAGAACCGTGACAAATCAGTGCTTGAGATGAGAACTGGTAATTAAGCCAAATTTGCTGTCTAGATAGAATAATTGATGTATTCAGTGAGGAAGAAATGTAATCTCAAATTGTTTCAGGCAGTTGCTGCCATCAAAGAACTTCTGTTTTTTAATGATCCATTAATGAATGTTTTTTATTCTGACTTGAAGCACCTGAGAAATATATTTATAGACTATATACTCCCTTTCCTTTGTTGTTGTTGTTGCTGTTGTTGTGTTTTTTTTTTTTTTTTTTTTTTTTTTTTTTTTTTTTTTGTTTTTGTTGGTTTTTTTGGTTGGTTTTTTTTTTTTTTTTTGGGGGGGGGGGGAGGAGAGGTTTTTTGGTACCGATACTGGACAGAAGTTTCTAAACCTGTGGTAGAGTAATTCCAAATACACTTTACAACGTTTGTTACTTATCTTGCAGAAAATGTTGAGGTTAATTACTGTTTGAAATACCTGCTATTTTGTCTTAATAAATCACTGAAATTATCATCTGAGAGCTGAATTTAAAAAGATAAAGTAGGTATACCAAAATGGTGGTCACATTGCAATGAGAATTTGCAAAGAAACCTGTGCCTGATCTTTGTATTGAAGAAAAAATTATCATGCTGTAGCTGATGCTCAGTAGTACATACTTGCCAACTTTTTTCTGTGCAAATATCTGGATGGAGAAATGTCTGTATTATTCATGGGTGAAGATCATTAGTAATATTGATATCTTTTCAGTCAGGGAAATCATTCTGGTGCCACATGAAGTACATGTTGATACAGAATTATCCAGGAATATAGTCAGTGCAACATGAGACTTTCTTAAATTAATGACAATATAAATGTTTTTTGTAATGGAGTTCTTACATTTATTCTTTACATTTATCAGTGGACACAATGGTAAGCAGTATTTTTGGCTCTGCCACTGTGCAGTATTCATTCCCTGAACAGTGAAGGTTAACACATGATGGAAAAATTATGTGTCATACAAACGTATGATTTTTGTTTGTTTGTTTTTGTTTTTAAAGCCTGTGATCAAAAGTTTTCCATCAAAAAATGGAAAATCATTCTTTAGTCTTTGTTTTCTTACCTCTTAAAGACCTGAGCTTCTTAGCAGATTGCTTTCTGTGATATTCCTTTTGTCTCTTTCCATGCTGTTTTAGTGTCTATTTTTTTCTTTCACTTCTATTCTTGGAACATCTGTCTCTTCATATGTGCTAGTATCCCTGTATCCCTTGCTTCTTAAAATCTATCCATAAAGCCTGTTTCTCTTATATAGTCTTCCAGATTTTTCCACTATACCCCCCACAGCACACCTACTTCCCCATTTTCTTAATATTCATGATAAATTAAGGGCTAAATATGTTTCTTTTTCCATGATGCTGCAGACACATATAGCTATGCAAAGTATTTTAATCAGTCTGATTGTACTATGTTATGTACTATGCTTAGAATGTATATAAGTAAAAACAAAACAAAACAGACCAAACAAACAAACAAACAAAAACTTTTCCTAGTTTAGAAGTGTTTATTCAGTCTTCACACTATTTTGGTGTAGGTGCAGTAGTTAGATTTTGTACTTCAGAGTTCAGTGAGTGTGTCCCTTATAATAAGGAAGGAAATCCCTGCATACTGAAGAGGCTCACTTTTATGAAGCCCTTGGAAAAAAGTTCAAACTATGTCTTCATAATAATCTGGGTGAATGAGAGGATAGTAGATACTGCTGCTTTTTCCATGTAGCACCTCTTGTTCAACAGCAGATACAAAAACATGCTGATGTTCCAAACCAGTACCATACATCTGCACAATTTTTGTTGAAAAGAGTGGTTTGCAGTATTATAGTCAATGCTTCAATTTGGAAAAAAAAAATAAAAAAATCAGGAAATAAATATTGTAGGTGTTGCTACTACTGCTATTTCAGATGTTTGAAACTTTGTCCTAAACTTGGTTAAATGATCAGAGGTATTCAAGTATAGGAGGGTTAACATGCATAGTACTGCATGTGGACAAGAGCACTCAAAGTAAAATAATGATTTAAGGAGGAAAACAGACAAGCTGTTGCATTAAACTAAGAAAACAAAAAGCATTCATTTAAAGCAAAAACAAATGGTATCTTCTTCATGCAGATTAACAATTTAATATTTAACATAGTGAACGCTGAGGTGTATCCTTCACAGACTGATTCACAAATGGAACCACTGAATACTACTTAGTATCATGTTTTTCTACAAAGGGTTTAGCATCAGTACAATACATGTTGCATATGCTAGAAGTATACCCTAACAGAAGATGGAAATCACTATCAGTGAGGGAAATCTGCCATTCTTGCACAACAAACTATATTGGGCAGGCAGCAAAGATGCTTATGTAATATTAAAAACATCATGTTTTGCGTGTGCATATATATGTATAAAATAATGCAGCATCCTAAACCGTGCAGCTGGAGTAGACATTCTCATGACAAGTGTCTTGATACTGTGAACTTATAGAGCTCTTAGTGATCGGGATTTACTACAGTAAAATTATAGGTAATGATTTTTATTTTTTTTTCTGAGAATTTTCTGAGAATTTTCAAATTTGTGTTTGAAACTTCTATTAGTAATTGCAGACCGAACTGGAGATTTTTCACCTTTAATTTCTTTGAGTTGATTTTATCTGGCAGATCTACTTTCAGTCTAATCATTTGGGGGGGGGGGGGCAACGGGACAGGGGAAGGGGAATGGGGGGAAGCAGGGGGAAGGGGCAGTTGGGGTAAGAGGAGGGAGAGAGAAAGAGCTGAAGAAATGCTACAGGGTTTTCAGTCTTCTGCTTGTGCCATGGCATCCAAAAGGAACATTCTTGGTTATGTAACGTAGGAGTGATTATGCAATT
Organism: Aythya fuligula; assembly: GCF_009819795.1. NCBI lineage: Eukaryota > Metazoa > Chordata > Aves > Anseriformes > Anatidae > Aythya > Aythya fuligula. Next base: position 39,426,354 of record NC_045560.1, on the reverse strand, counting down.
CTTCCCTTCCTACCAGCTGAATATAAAAAGGTCTGATCTGAAGCATTCCTTCTATCTCTATGTTTCCATTACTGTGGTGGTCTGCTCTGAAATCTCTTCTAGAAACTTCATCATATCTGGTGAGAATATTTGTTCTCCAAAGATCTCATTGACTCTCTTTTTGGTCTGGAGTAGAAAATGTTGCATAAAGGACCATCATATTTGGTGAAATTCTGTAAGCGTATAATTTGCAAGACTTTGGTATCATCATTTGATCTACACTTATGAATGAGTTTTCATAGAAATTGGCACATTGCACATACAAGCCAATTTATGTTCCACATATGCAAAGTGATTATTTCCACAACAGAAAAATATATTACACAATAATTAATGAATTTGTAATGCATCTGCACAGTAGGTTGGACAGCTAGCTTTCCAGTTAGATATTTCAAAAGCAAAGCTGTCTACTATGTACATGAATCAATGGCTCATGCAACCCAGTACATAAAACACCAACATGTATTTGAATTTTGCTCTGTTTTCCATTTCCTAGTGGAGAGACAGTTGGTATTAAAAGATCATCTGTGCATGAAGATCAAACTACTCGGCCATTGGTCCCAGCAGAACCCTTTTATAAACAACATGAACAGAAACATGGACAGAAAAAGTTCAAGTCTGACAATCAGGGTAAATTGAGTGAGAATTTTGCAAATTTGACAGGTGATTTAACAGCAGCTGCTGATACTGGTGATACAACCCAGTAAAGTGCAAGGATTTGGTTATTAAAGCAGCAGCCTATGAATTGCTGAGCTGCTATGGAAAAAAAAAAAAAAAAAAAAAAGGAGAATCTGAAAGAATAAAGCCTTAAAAGCCATAAAGTTCAAAGGGGAGAAGACAGCATACATATACAAGATAAATGGAATGTTTTTAAAGGCTGAGTAGATAAACTTTTGAGCTAAATATATATTTCCAGTTTTTAAGAACATTGCTAAGATATTTTTCATAATTTCCAAACTCATTTAATTTACTGTTGCTGATGCCAACATTACCTGTTGGAAGCCTGAAACAACAACAACAAAAAATATTTACCATTTGTTCCCCTCCATCGTGCATGCAGATTGGTTTGTTATTGTATGGATGCTGGCATTATTTATTTTCTTTTTTTAGAAAAAACATCATTGAAGCATTTGTTTTGGAAAAAAACACATATAAAGAACTACATGGACTTTGCTAACAGGTATGAGAAATTATATTCAGAAAAGGTAGGTCACAATTTAGGCCTAAAGGTGTTGTCATACTCCCTTAAATTCAATTGGTTAGTTCCAGTAAGTATAATCTTATATACAAGAAGCTATGGAAAGATAAAAGCACACTACTTTTTTGGAAGAGATCTATTGCAAAATCCTATTTTTTAGACATTTTCATAGACTTTGTTGCTGCAAGAACAATTTACTTTGTTCCATTTTCATTTCTACATATTGAAAAATTCTAATCTGGGGTCTTCAATCTGTGTTTGAATGAACAAGCAGAGTAGGAATCTGGTACCACGAGTTCAACCTGTACTGACTGGAGAGTGCAATCACAGCTATTAGCTGACTCAAGGAGGTCTTGAATTTGTTATGTTTTAGACCAGTATTACCAGTGGCAAACTTAGCAGAAACACTGCATTTACCCACCATACTAAATGAGCAAAAGTGAGATTGTACAAAGTTCTACAGTAGCTTTGATGATTACTGTTGGTAAGAATTAATGTATGTTTTGAGTCATGAAATGCATTCCAGTGATGTAGTCAGCTTGCAATAGACTTTTGTCTACGTGCAATGGAATGAGAAGCCTATTTTTTTGTTTATAGCCTGTATCTTTGAGGGAAATATGCTAAATGCACGTGTTCTAGCCACATTAGTTTCGAAGACACTTTTGAAAAACACTGATTAACCTGATATTTTACTAAATATCACCAAAACTTGCTTTTTCTCAAATGTTAAATGTTATATGGCATCTTTTCAGTATCCTGGTAGAGCAAAGAAGAGATGTTTATCAGACTCATCTCTTTTGGCTCTGTGGCAGCTTTAAAATGATTAATAACTTTAAATAAAAGAATTGATAATCAGCAATACATCTGCATATTTCTTGACATTAGGCACAGATAGGTTATATCTACAATTCCCTTGTCCATATTGTCTTTTTAAATTCTGCCCTATTTACTGACATTTGAAACAGCTGTCACAGCCTGAAGTCACAGTAAGAAAAATGTTACTACATGTGAATGCTTTCCAGTCCAATCCTATTTATTTTTGTAGAATTAGCTAAAAACTTATGTCTGTGGAGAGATGCACTGGTCAGTTGACTAAAATGTGATTAAGGTGTTAGCAAAGCTTGCTTGTTAGCTCTCAAGTTTCTGTGCTGAATGATTAAAAGGTGTGACTGAGGGAAAAGATATATTCACTAGCTTACGTGGTTGCAACAAACCAAGAAATTTCAACTGTGATGAAAACAATGCAATACAAGAAGTTGGAAGTTTGAAATCGGTATACAAAGTTTTTCCAAAGCTGGGCAAATTCTCTGAGATTCTGCCTAAGACAAATATGTTAGAAAAATCATTTGTGAAGTCTTACCTAATATGGGTCTGGAATGTCAGTTACTGTAGACTATGTCTTTAGATTCAAAAGAGCAAAGAGTTTAATCCAGATCATCTTTCCTGGCACAGTTAAGTCCTGTTGTCAGTAAAATACAAGAGGTTACAGTCTGACGATTACATATTGAAATGGACAGTAAGCTGATTTTAAGTCATTGTTTAGTTTTTATATAGGTGTTTTATTGTTTTATTTCCCATAAGTAGAAAAGTAGAGAGGCAAAGACCTAAAAGAGCACAGAAAAAATATATAACAAAGGAAAAAATAATGTGAAATTTTGCTAGTTGCTTGTTTTCAGGAGTTCCACTTTGAATTTCCTACACCAGCATGGTTTTGAGCTTTCTTTCTAAGTGCTATTTATGGTTAGCAAACTAATATTTAAAACATAACCCTAAAAGGGTACAGGCTTACAAAGCATTTATATCCTTAAGGACTGGTTATATTAAAACAACACCCTATGCTTCACTGTTATAGCTAATGCTAAGTCCAGTGTGCCCCAAGGAATCTTTAACCAATATAAAATTGGGAAGTGTGTTCTTTGTACTCTAAGAATTCCTTTATCATCTCAAAGTTTAATCTTCCAGTGCTTATTGTAACATTTGAAAGGCTGGAATATAATCTCTACTATACTAACAAGTATAAACAGAGGGTAGAAGGAGCAAATTTTGTTTTGTTTTATGTTAGTAGTGTTTAGTTTGAGCTTAATTACACTTTTTACCTGCTGGAACTTTCCCTTAATTTCTTACTAAAAGTGCCTGAAAGCATAATAAGAAGTTGTTTTAGAAAACATAGTCTTGGAACACTGTTTGACATCTCTGAGTTGTGATGGTTATGATTGACATACGGACTCTCCATTCCTGCAGATTTTTACCAGCACACTTTCTAGATGGAACCAGTTCAGTCATGTCTACCCTCATCTTCAGATAACTCTTGTCACTACAATTCATTTTATGAGAAGTTGGTATTCAAGTGTTTAACCAGTGTAGATTTCTGACATAGAAATGAAAGATGGAGTATTCTATTCTATTCTATTCTATTCTATTCTATTCTATTCTATTCTATTCTATTCTATTCTATTCTATTCTATTCTATTCTATTCTATTCTATTCTATTATCTGTATTCTATTCTTTGTATGTGTGAACAATGCGCAGCCATTAGAGATCTTGCCTTCACTATTAAAAGGACATGAATGAGATAGTATATCAGTGTGCTGTATGTATAGTAAATAGACTTGAGAAAGTATATGTATAGTAAATAGACTCTGTGAAAATTGGTGGATGGCTTATTTTGAAGTCATTTTCAAAATTACTGGTAAAATATTTGTTTTAATGTGGTACAGTATAAATCCAATATATTTGGGTTGCACTAGTATAATTATTTTCATGCTAATTTAACGTTTCTTAATTTGTGAGGGAGGGGATATATGTATAATGTGTAGTCCTTTGAAGAGGAGATAGGCAGCAGTTTTTACTAATGGTTTCACAGTAGCTGAAGCCTACATTTATTGCTTCAGGCATTTTTCCAACTTTCTTGTTTTCCATTTCACAAAAAAATCTTACAGTATTAGTATTACAAATATATACATTTTTCTTATGGTCATGGATAGAGATTTTGGTTATCTATTGATTTATTTAATCTATAGTTCAGAGGCTTTGGAAGGGATGAACCAGTATTCTCTTTTCTGGTCAGTTTACTGTCTCTCTCTCCCACTCCAAAGAAAAATATAATAATAATGATAATAATAATAATGACAATAATGATAATGATAATAATAATAAGAATAATAATAATTTTCTTTGAGAGATATATAAAATAAATATTATATATAATATTTAATACTATAATTAAATAATATATAATATTTGTAATATTTATACTAAATATAATTATATATTTATTATATATATTGTATTTATTATAAATATATTATAAATATAATATGTATATTGCACACAAACATGCACATATATATTATATACATATATTTAAATATATATATATATATGTATATATCCTAAGACTATAGGTACAGCACCACTACAATCAATTATCTTACAAGATCATGACTCATGCAGTTTTTCTGAAGGAGGGCTAAGCAAGCTCTCTACCTTCGTACAAATCGTTAATGCACCTAGTATGTAAGCAAACCATTTGTGCAAGTGTTGGCCAAAGTCTTTACATTTTGCATGAATTGCATATGCTTTCAGAAATGAACATACTGAAAGGCCCAAACCTGTATTTCATAGCATACATGGCAATTTCAAGTACTGTCATATGGAAAGATTTGTTTCAGAAGAACAGTGCTGTCATCTTTAATGTTTTGTTTTGACTTTTCTAAAATGCTGTGAAGTAAAGTGGTCCTTGCTTACGCCCATTTGTGTTTTTTTTTTTTTTTTTTTTTTATATATATAGTAAGGGTTTTATATAAGGGTTTATATAGTAACTTTTGATTCTGAGAAAGTCTAATGTGGTCTTTCAATGTTAAAGAGATGCTTAAATATTCATGTATTGGATGCTGCTGAAGCTGAAGGGTATTCCAAAGTATGTTTTTGCAGCGGTTATTATTCTACTAATTCAGTCACACTACAACTGCTTTCTAAAATTTTGTAAAGCTAAAACAAAGAATTAAGTTATTAATTCCATATTTTTCATGCAAGTAGCTTTTACATTACTTTAAGTACAGCAGATTTTCCCTGAGCAATTTGAAAAACTTAATCATATGTTTTTGACTATCTGCTAGATATTAAGAAGGCTTAAGCCAGAAGAGGTAAAATACACTTTCCATCAAAAAATAAATAAAACCAAAACTAAACAGATAAACAAAACAAAACAAACAAACAGCAACAACAACAAAACAGCAATCCCCCAGACTTTATAAAAAATTGTTCTGGATTATTATTTTTAACTGGTTGCTCCAATTACTACTCTTCTCCCCCATTCTCTGTGTATTCTGCTCCTCAGTATGTCTTTGAATTGGATTTGTTGAGATTAGATTAACAAATGAGACCAACAGGCTGATGGAAGTGTTAAAAATATTACTTTTATGATTTTAAATAAATTACTGATGCTAAGCTGAGCGAAGGTGTGCCTGTGGAGTAGTGATCTGATTGTTGCAAATCCATGATACTTCAGACTTGCATGTTGATTAAGAACTACTTTTATGGCTGAAAGGCTCTTGAGTCAGTCTATTCTTCTAGACACTGCGTAAACATGAATGTGAAAAATACATTCAGTTATTCATTAAAAACCTGCAATTCCATGCTCTTAAAATAAGGGCAACTTTCAAGCATCTGGTCTTGTATTTGTGCTTTTTTTGGACTCTTATTCATATATTTGTCTCTGTTATAGTGCACATGGGAGAGACATACGAAATGAAAACTGAGCAGTATAGTATATTAAGCTCCTAAAGAGAACTTTTATTGTTTCTCTTTCTCTTTTCTAAGAGCTAACACTGGGTCTGAATAATGTCAGATTTAGTGATCTCTGCATAACTGTTATGTGCAACAAAATAAAAAAAAAAAAAGTTAACAGAGGAAGCTAGGGTATGATCTTGTAAGTGGTGTAGTATTTGCAGCCACATGTAGAAGAGAAGCTGAAACCACTTTTGTTGCTACTGTATTCTGTTGTTAGGAAAAGGAAAATGTAGCACATGTAGAGAATGCCAATTTGGGTCTATCAAATAAATTAATAAAAAACTGTAATTATGATCATTAATATGCTCCCCTACTGGAAAACAAAATGTGAAAAGACCAGCCATTACATAGCTAGCACAGTTTGCAATTATTAGTAGCCCTTCTCCTGTTCCTTAGGGCTGTCTTCTTCAAATGCCCACCATCACCAAGTCACCACTAATCACCAAGTCATACCAAGGGGTCATACCATTCACAATATAGCTACTTTTACTCAGCACATCAGAACCTTTGTCTTGTGGAAGCATTGGGCAAAACTGTCCAACAGAATTAACTGTCTCACTATGTATATTAATGTATGTCAGTTTTAGTTTTCCAAATAAAACCTTTGATATGAACATTACAAAAGAATGCATAAGGGAAGGCCAAAGAACAGCAACAATTAAATGCATCCTCTGAGATCCTGCAAATATTTGCTAAAACTAGTCTTGAGCTGCCATTTTAATGCCAAATTTCATGAGTACATAGCTGCTCTCTTCCTCCGTCATTGCAAAGTAAGAGTAGCCATCTCCTTATTAAGGTCTATTCTGCTAGCTTTGTGCCCTGAAATAGAAATCCAGAGTCATTTTATCTGTATTGGTTAAATCAAATAATATATATATATATTTTAGGTTTTTTTCCTTCAATAAGATTTGAAACTAGGAATGGCATCAAATTGTGCCATTTGAAAATATATTTGTAATTTTCACTGTTTCCCTTATTTGCAAAAGAATTTATATAATTCACCAGATGAACACCTTTGTGCTAGGAAAGCCCTCTTCTTCCATTTTGCTTCTGTGAAGAGCTTGACTCTATGATACCAAATAGATAAACATCCCAAACTGCAAAGCACCAATAACCTCCCTGCTGGGTATTTGTGGATAAAGCCAGGGAGTGAAACTGGAAGAAAGGATGTTGTTTCTGATTCTTCTGACACAGAGAAAATTTGATGAAAAGGAACTCGATAAATTATTGAATGAGACAGGTTTCTCCCACTCTTTGCCTAGTCCCAGGACCAGGCATCCAACCCCACTGTGGTTTACTTAACATTGCTTCTGCCAACTAATATAATTAAACTAATAGCTCAGTTAGTAGCAGACTTCCTGCAGGTAAAGACTGACATGATAGCCAATGGAGGCTGTTAGTGTTGCGCAAAATAATTTTATCTTTTATTTTAAAAACAAGCCAAACAAACAAACAATGCACAGAAAACATTTTTCAATAAGACAAAGCAAAACAAAACCTGTCAATCATGCCAGGAACTATAGTGACAACAACTTGTTTTGAAATGGCTGGCCTGGATTGTTTGTGCAACTCTGTAAATATTATTCAATGTCTTTTAAGTGTAATGATGATACAGTGTTTTTAATAAGCCCTTCATTTCAGTCCTAGCCCAGACACAGCCTGTGGTGGGTTGGAGACAGGAAGGAGTAGAAGGGATGGAGGCAATAGAAGGAATATCTATTTTAGGTGATGGAACCTGCTGGAGATGAAAGTTAAATAGATGGTCATAGAAGTTGCAGGTGTCCATAGTAAAAGACTCTCTGGAAACTGAGAGAGATTTCCTTTCTCAGGCACTCACTTTAGTACTAGACTTGAGATGCGTCTGTCAATTTATGAAACGTGTTACCAACAGTATGCAGTCTGCCAAAGGAACATTCCTTGTAAAAGCGCCAAGCTGGAGAGGACTAGAAAAAATCCAAATATGATAACAAAAAAGTTGTAACACTTATTTGCTGTAAAGACTAAGGATAATAACAGTAGCATGTCCTGTTCTATTCTCTCATTAATTTATTGTGAAATTTGTTGCTCTAAAACTTAAGCATTTGGTATCTCAAATATGTACAGAAGAGCATGTGGTTGTAAGAAAGCTATTGCTGAGCAATCCACAGAACAGATCTGCTACAAGCTTTACTTACAGTGAACTTTGAGACAGATGTCTTCTCACTGCTCTCCCTGCCTTCACTCTACCGAAAAAAATTGTTGCAACAGATGCTTGTATAGCTTCTGACAATTCCTGTATTAGATACAACATTAGTTTATTGCCAAAACCAGATTTACTAGCTCAGTGCTCTCCAGTAAAGGAAGTAAGTTGCTATAAAGGGAATAGCTTTAATTATTCCTGGATTCAAGACAGGAGAATACCATGAGGTATTACACTTATGAGGGCAGTCAGAAGTCAGAGTTCTCAGAAATTCCAATTTGGATACCAGTTATTTTAATTTACTTTGAGGTTCTAGGAATATGTTCTAGGAAATCTGTTTTTAAACTTAGAGTTTAGATGGACATTTAGAAGAGACCATTCAACCCGAGACCAACAACAACAACAACAAAAAAAAAACACAACCAAATAAACAAACAAAACAAACAAACAAAAAAAACACACAATCACTGCTTAAAATGGAGAGCAATCCTATGCAATTTGTGGTGCAGTTCACTCATTCTTTCCTTGTTCCATTTGATTAATGACATCAATATATTTTCTCTCCTTCTGCTGGTGATTAATATTTCCCTGTACTTCTTTGCTTTTGGTGGCAGATTGTTGGGGGGAGAGATTCCATAGTAAATTGTTTCTGATATCAAGTTTTAAATAGGCTTTGCCAGCCTGATGTTTTATGAAAAACACTTCTCCATCTCCAGTAGTCTATAATCTGGACTGTGTTTGCTTTATGTCTCTGTTGAAGAAAAGGAGAACTTAGAAAACGCCCCTTTCAAAGGTCACTTCCATCACTACAGTTCGTAGTGCAAAGTGAAAGACAACATCTCAGTTGCTTCTTCCTTTTCCAGGTCTGCAGTGTAGATGTGGGGGCAGCAGGAGTAGTAGGCATGAATCTGAATCATGATTACATATTGGCCTTTATAATCACAATGTGTTCTTCCAGGTACATAGCTTGAGGTAAAGCCCTAATGGGTTTGTTGCTCTAAAAGCAGGGCAGGGAGATAATAGCCATTGGAAGTTAGTGATGCAGATTAAAGTTACCCCCTGCATTCCCCTTGGGGAAGTACTGCCTCCAATACTGACTAGGTATAATCCATACATATATCACTGTGTGTAATGACTTGGAGCTTGATTGTGAGACAGGGTATATTTTAAAAAGTACTTTGGACTACTGGTTACACTACTGATTCTCATGGTGCCAGGGATGTTCCTGGACACAGGAACACAACTATCCATTAATTCCCACTGCTATAGCTGTCTCTAGATGACTTCTGACCAAAGCTAAATCCCCCAAATATCCCTGGGCACAGTCTAGAGTTCAGTATGAGCCAAGCAGTTCACGTGCAGCCACCCTGTTTCGGGGGATAAGAGAGTTTAATAATATGGATGGGGACTGCTGTGCACAAGTTGGCATCCATGCTGCAGAAAAAGGTACATTCAAGGCAATTTAATCTGACTGTAGTACTTCTTACAGAATCTTTTTATTTAGCGGGCTTTTAGCTTTTAAGGAATGGCTTTCAAGTTCTTGTTTCCTACTGATGGTAAACTCAACCAATGCACAGATTTTGCTCATGCATTAAGATTAATTATAAATATACTTTTGATTGTGTTTGCTTTTACTTAAAAGTTGCAAAAAATATATAGAAGCATGTGCAGATGTAAAATTGGTATCATTTTTCCAGTGTTGTTTCTGATGTTGCCAAGCGTGGAAGAACAATGCATAGGATAATGCAGCTTTCCTTCTATATGTGATCAAACCACCAATTGCCTGCTTTATTCATTATCTTCAAAGAAATGTTTTACATTGCACCCTACAAAATAAAGTTGTAACTATTGAAATGAAAGCTGACACTCTGCCTTATGTATAACCTTCAAGTTAGACTCTAAACAGGAAGTGTATTATTTTAGCACGGCTGCTGAGCCCCAATCTGCACAATCCTCTTTGCACTTGACTGTAAGCTCCACCCTTTAAGCAAACACTTTGTCCAGATTTTAAATTGAATTTTTCACTACATGAGTCTCATTAATTAAATGGCAACGGTAGCTTCAGTGAACATGATTTTTCCCTTAAAGCTCCTTGCGAGAGGACCTTTTCACTCATAGTTGGTGAAGGACATTATTCTGTCTCACTGAGGACGAAATCTGTGTGATAGGCCCAAAAGGATGACTTAAATCTCAAATCCAGTCATAACCAAGACTTACTTAAAGTAGCTTGAAAATAAATAGTTTCTCCTCATTGTCTCCATTCCTTCCAGACACGTTTTTGTCAGCTACATTTACTCAAAAGTCCCAATCCCAGGCACAGCATGATGTTTCCCTACCTTCCTCTTTCCCTTTCCATAGGCCTTTTACCCCCAGCTGTTGCTGCTGCTGCCAGCTCTGTGCAATTAACCTTAACAGGAATGCAGTTGTCCCTCTGTGGTTAATCCTGTTCAGGATTAATGAACTGTGCTTTAAAACGAGGGAGCTGCTAGGAAAAATGAGGTATAATTTTGTTAGAAAATTGTGTACTGCTAATTAATGAAGAAGGGTCATTTTAGGATTCAGCAGACTCAAGCTTAGCTGGAGAAAAAAATTACGAAGAGCAGTTATGTGAAGTTTGCTACTTTCTCTTGACTCTTGCTCTCTCTACAGACATCTTTTGTCACCAAACATACTGTTTTCTGTTTTGCTCCCATCAGGTCAGCACCAAGGCATGTCACTGGGAAGCAGGGAATAGAGACCACAGTAAAATGAGGCCACTTTTTGTAGGGCCACTTGTTTCTTCATCCTTTTTTTCTGAGCCATGAGTACTGTGTATAATGTGATTTGTTTAAGTGTTAAAAAACAGGGTCTAGTCAAAACAGTGAGGTCATTGCTTCTCCAGTTACAAACCAAGAAAACTCCCAGTATTTGGCTTTAATACTGATCCTGGGAGAATTTTGCAGTCCTCTTTCTCAGTAGTGCTTGTTCTGTATGTTTTAGGAAATGCTTGGGCAATACATTAGAAACACTAAGCCTCTTACTTTCTAGATATCAAAAGCAGTAATGATGGACACCTAGACAAAGCAAAATAACAAGGAATATGAGCAAGACAGTGACTAACAATCCAGGGCAGTGAAAAGGATATAAAATGAAAGCAGGTGGTTATCCGGTGTTTAAAAAACAAGGTTGGAAGAGGCACCTCATCAAAAATTTCCAAATTGTATGAAAATTTTATAACCTGTTTGGTCTTACACAGGTTTGTTTGTTATTTCAGAGCCCTCAGATTGTCCATTATGGCACATTGATTAACTGTCCTGTAAAAGATCAGTCAAATATCATGACTTCTGATACTTAGTGGTGTTTCATTGAAGGAGATCTTGAGGTATTGAAGTACACAACTGTCATTCGGATTTCAGATAGTTAGATCTTTTATTTAAAAAAAAAAAAAAAAAAAAAGTAAGCCTTGTGATGTAAGGTATTTAAGTCTCTAAGCCGTGCATTTGTAATTATTTATTTATTTATTTTTTCTTAGAGAGAAGTTATGTGAATCCTTCTAAGTTCTAAAAATATACATCTGACTCTCTAAGTGAAAGATATCCATGTTGGGTGGGACAGATCTATAAAACTATATTGAATCCAGGTTTTGAATGTAAAATTAAATATAACGAATGGAATTTTCATAATATGATACTCAAAAAAAAAAATCTGTACAATATATTGTAATGGGACAAATATCAATCCAAACCGCAAAATATGCACGGTTATATTATCCACATAAAAAGGAGGAGGAGCTGATACATTCAAGTCAAAGTTCCCCAAAGTGTTTTATTTAAGTGCCAGATGCAACCAATGTGCTAGCACACGTGCTTATGTTTAAGCATAAGAGTACAGAAAGTCAGCCAAGTACAAAATAAAGTTGATCACAGTTATTTTTGAGATGGTACTTTGTTTATAATACATTCCACTGTTATATTTAAAGATTCAAAAGAAATGTTATCTTATCTTCTAATGTAATTACCACAGAGGACACAGAGCACGGGATTTTAAACACAGACAGATGAAACCAGGGATCCAGTTCCTAGAAGGCAGGAAACTAGTATGTTGAGACTGTTTTGAATGTGCCACCCATACTGGAGCAGTCTGTTACCTGATACAGGTTTGCTACAGCAAACCAGCTGACAAAGTTTCTGCAATAGTGAGAGCTTTTAGTATAGTGAAATACTTCATATCAAATTCTGTGTGGCATAAGAAATAACATACTTTTTTTTAAATTAATTTTGTTTTCCTTCCTGGACAGCATTATGGGCCAAATGCTCAATCCTCTTATGTCAAAGACAAAGCTGAATTTAAATGAGACCAGAATGCATGAGTATGCACTAAATCAGGCATATTTTTAAATGCATGCCACTTGAGATTGTGGAAGAAAAAATAAGCTCATAAATAGTTGGGATTTGTTTGAAGTCAGAGCACTTTTCTCTCTGTAAGTCTATTTATAGTTTTAGGATAAGAAATTCTTATGCTTAGAAGCAGGAACTGATGAGTGAGACTTTCTCATACTCAGAAGAAAAACATGAGTTGACTGCAATTTTCTGTTTCTTCAGTCTAAAGAAAATTCATGAGGCTTGTAGCTGGGATATAAAATTAATCCTGCTTACATAGAAGGACCTTAATCACACACTTGCAGTTCTGCACTTGAACTATGGTATCTGTACTACCCAACGGAGTCAATTCTCACTGAATGCTTTTATTATGGTTTTGCCTTCTTGTTAAAATAAAATTTGATTTTGCCAGTGAGCAAGATTAGTTTTTAATGACATTATTATTATTATTATTATTATTATTATTAATATTAATATTAATATTATTTATTCCATTGCTATATTAGAACCAGGAACCTAAATGGATTTGTTTTGAATTCTGAAGTGTTCCCTTTTTTTGCTGCTGGAGTCCAGTTCCATTCAATATTAGCAATCTGCTTCTATGCCGAAGCCAAGTAGTGACAGTTGCAATAATGAATATTTGCTGCAGGCCACTGGTATGAAAATAGCACAGTGCTGCAAGCCTGCGTCACCAGAAACAAATATTCCATTTGACTGTGACTGAATTTCCAACTCAATTTTAGATCATTTATTATTGAAATAGTTCTTAAAGCACTGTCATAATATAATGCTAAGAAATGCTGATTCAGTCTTCAAGGCATCTGTTCAAATGTCTTCCTACTGCCTTTTTTTTTTTTTTTCCCCTTAATCACTTATACCTTTAATGCAGTATGCTGTATTTAGGACACCTAACTGCGTACAGGCAGCAACACTGTAATACACTCAAAGATGCACATGCTGGTTAGATTAGAAATTCTGGTAAGAAAAGGATTTTAATTCCTTCTTTGTAAGCTTTCTTAAAAGCTTTTAGAATGTTTCCCCCATAATTCCTGCAGATAATTGTAAAGATTGTATGAAGAGGAGCAGCTTTGCATCTTTAAATGTGTCATGGCTTTCACATGGTGAACTTGGATGATTTTCTTGTATGTGTTTTGATATCATTAATGTGTTTGCATTAATGAAATATATGATGTATTAAATAGGTGATGTTTTCGAAGGTATATGAGCCAGATATATGCTCTGAATATTGGTATTTTGGAATGATATTTACAATTTTTAGTTTAATTTTTGTATACAATGCTGCTTCCACGCATACATATCAAAATACCTTCAAAAGGACTATGATAATTGATTATATTTTCTTTTCACTTTAAGATAACTAGATGGTTAAATAAAAGGTCAACATACATATTGAGGTTCACATATTTTAAGCAGAAAAAAATCTGCGGTTATTTAAGCTTTTTAATGTATACATATTTTTATTTTATATTTTGTCCATTGCCTTAGGTTTTCCTATGTAATATAAAGAAATAAAGGTCCATACTTTGCTTAAGGCATACTGACCCTTGCACCACAAAGCTGGTAATGGTGATTGATGTACATATCTAATTTCCTGCAAGATTAAGATGAGCACCAACTTTGACACCAATTCTTAGTTAATATTAATGTCTTCTTTCTCTCTTCCTTTTCTCTCCCTCCTGCTGTCCTCTGCCTTCCTTTTTACCAGGACAGTACATTAGCTGTTAGTAGCTACTGTGTCCCAGGAGAAACTGAAGTTTTAAAAGCAGTGTTACATACTACTGGGTGTGGGCTTTTGGTATACTTGCAGCACCTTTCAGCTCAAGAAAAGCCAATGTCAACACAGATTTTCTGGAATGGTGAAGAAGTGACTAGTTAAATGAGTAATTTTGTGGACAGACCTACTCATCATTTTTCCAACAAAAGACTTAATTTTTCAAAATATTGTTTTTCTTTTGCAACATTGTTGTTAATCAGTAAAAAAAAAATAAGAGCAGAATGTTCAGCAAGAAAACACCATTTCTTCTACAACAGTATTTGATATCCTCAGTACATTCAGAATATTATCACTTCCAGACTCCAACTCAGGAAAAAAAAGTACTTTTATTAAACTTTGAGTTGGACCTTTTACTATATGTTTTAATGCCAGCAGTATGTAGACTATTCATATCACAAACTCATCTTTTTTGGTTTTATAAATAATAATTCATCAAACCCTTTGAGAGAATATATAGAAACATTGCAAAATATAGAAATTGACAAGGCTAGAAAGTTCCTCAGAGGTAAGCTGCTAGCTGAAAGGGGGTCAGACCTGGGTTGCTCCTACAGATATTTCTTCAACCAGTCCTTCAATAGGCAATATTTCAGGATCTCTGTAGGTAGGTTATTCTAAGGCTTTAGAGCTTTAATATTAGAAAGAATTTCCTGATGTCTAATCTAAGTCTCTCTTGCTGTAATCCAATAGTCCTTGTCCTATTAGCAGGGATCAGGGAGAAGAGTATATTCTCCTATTTTTAGCTACCTTCTGCAGATCTGAAAAATATTGTCACTGTTTACCCTTCGTTTTTCAGATTCATAGGTCATATTTTCTAAACTTCTAATTTGTTTTGGCTTCCTCTCTCACAACCTCTTTCCTGTTAGTTTGCGTTTGTATTGCTGCTGAATTAACAACAAAGCATATCATTGTTTATGTGGTGTTTACTGTCCCCAGACTGGATACAGGGCCACCAGTGCTGATTAGAGGAGAAAAAAATACTTCATAAATCTTTCACTTCACACTTTCAATATGGCAGGAACCTTTTTCATAACATCATGGTATAAGTGATCTGTGTTCATCTTGTTATCCACTACTGAAAGTTTTTACTGAGAGAGAAAAAAAAACAAAAACACACTAGTACTGGGGCTAATGTTCTTCATCCTGTTTTAAAAGGTTACACATCCTGTTTTAATAGGTTACATTAATCCTACCAAGTGTGGACTCCTGCAATTGTCTTTACTGGAAAGCATCTCGTTTTCTAGACTGTTTCTCCAATGCATTAAAATTGATTTGAATCACATCTCCCAGTGTGTTTGCCCTTCCTCCAAGTTTGTTACTGTCTGCTAAATTAATGTGTGTTCTTCATTAATGAAATTGTTGAACAATATTAACATACTTCTGGGTTAAAGTGTCCCTCCTGCATCACAATACATACTGAGATCTATCTAGATCCAAACAATAGTTATTTTGCCTATTCTAATAGCTATTTTGCCTAATACTGCCATGCCTTTTCTTTTCTCTCCTTTTATGACATGGAAATGCATGAGGATCAGTAGAGGGGACTGAATGAGGATATTCCCTTTTTCAGAGGCAGAGGTCTGAGTCGAGGGCACTCAGGCTCCAAAATGGGATGGCAAGATATCTGTGAGAACTCAGTAGGAGTTCTCAGGAGGCTGTCAGCTCCTTGGTGCATTCAAGACTTGGATCCTTGGCAGGGATGTAGGCCCTCAGTACTTATTTGTTGGAAATCAGACTCATCTGGAAGCTGGGTTAACTAACAATATTGAACATGGATATTTAGGACTTATACAAAGTGTAATTTATATGTTATTCAAACAATAATATCACTGTGTGTTTTCTCTCTTCAGAATTTGAAAACTACAGAAAAAGCATGTGTTCTTAGATGTAAGCATTAGATTTCCAAAAAGATTAAAATATGTAACATGCTGACAGTTTTTCCAAGCATACTACTGACAAAATGAAAGTCTTTTTAGTGCTTGTGTAGGTATCAGAATGTTGTATTTTTAATTACAGTTATTAGTATACATTACTAGTATGTAATATTGGATAGTAATAATGCATAGATAAACGGTGATAGAAAAATTATTTTTTTATTTTATCAGATAACACTAATACAATTATTTTGATTCTATTTTTTTTAGTACAGAATGTTCAAACTTTAGCTCAGCTACTCAATCAGTGTAAGTATTATGTGGCACTGTGACAGTTTATGTATCTAAAGTGCTGCATATAAATTTTAACTACCTATTGTTCTGGTAATTTATGCAACCATTTTAATGGATTATCCTTCAGTCGTACAGTACAGTCTTAATGACCTGTCTTTTCAGTTTGTGAATTTTGTATTTACTGGGTGTTAGCAGAATGGAGGAGACAGTACATGGCATTTTGATACATGGGAGTAACCATACAAAATGCAAAGAATAAGGTCAGATTTAGTTCGTTAGTCAAACCATCAAAAGCATGGTCTGGCTCTCTGTACAGTTACAGTGTTAGCAAGCAAACACTGAAGGTCACAACCTTCTATTTTGTTTCCTTCCATCTCATCCCTTTGTCCACAGACGTTACCACAGGGACACCAGCAATATCAACGACGACAACCGTGGAAATCCGGAAGAGCAGTGTTATGACAACTGAGATCACCTCTAAAGTGGAGAAAATCCCCACAACAGCCACTAGCAGCACCACATGTCCTTCCGTTGAGACTGAGGAAGAAAAAGCAAAAAGACTGCTGTACTGTTCACTATGCAAAGTCGCTGTCAACTCTGCCTCGCAGCTGGAGGCGCACAACAGTGGTGAGATGGAGCAATACTTGCTTTCTTCCTTTTTTTTTTTTTTTTTTTTTTTCCTTCTGTCTCAAGAGCTCTGCAATTATCTTCTCCTGAATAGATTAGATCTCTTGCAGCAGGGGACAAAGAGGTGGCAGAAAGCTGGCAATTACATGGAATTCATTAACTATTAAAGAATAAAAATGACAGGCAAAGAGGCTTTCAAAAAGGGGGAAGAAAGGAAATTTATTGCACGCAAGTTACCCATTTTCTTACATTTTAGCTTTTGCAGCTTCCAGACCTTATAGAGCTAAATGACAGCTCATGCTTCATTACCTTTGGTGTTCAGAGTTTGCATAATTTTGTTTGTGCCAGCTAGCAAACTGAGAATGAATATCATTAGTTTTGTTTGAAATCTAACAAATTAAGGCTGAAAGAGTGAGTGTCAGTCAGAGTTCAATGATGAGTTAAAATTTTTAGGCCCATATTGTCTGTTAATAACTTGGTAAAATTTATGGTTTTCCATTGTTTTCATCAAATGATAGCGACTGGTGCATGAGAGGTGAATGGGTAATTGCTTACCACTGTCTTTCTTAATTTTTAAACCTTTTTTTTTTGTTATTAGAGCTAGTAACATCAGTAAGTTCAGGAAGTAGGCAACCATTATCCACAGTCACTATTTTAAATGTCTTATTGATTGGCTTTGTGGTAAACAGCATTAAAATATCTTGGAATTTAATATGGAGACAGTGACCACCTATAACAGTCCTGTAGAAAAACTCCTGATTTTGGATGTCAGTGGTTACCTGACAGCAGAGTAACCAGAGTTAAGAGGTAGAAAGAGACCCTCAGGACTGAAAGATAGAGACAATGCTAGTATACCTGAAGTAAAATGATAAATGGCTTAAAAAAAAAAAAAAAGTTTGACAAGCCTATAGAATCTGTTTAAATTAAAAAGGAAACAAAAATTTATTGGTATTCATGAGAAACAAAGCTTAGTCAGTTTTGACTACTGTGTTTGCTGTATGCCAGATCTTCAAAGGGTGACATTTCAAGTTCATAAAGCTGTATATATTTAACCTATTTAATTACCTATGAAGCTTAGACTCTAAACATTTTTGTGATCTAGATATGAGCCAAAACATTACTGTGAATATTTAGATACAAACCTCCAAGTTTCTACTTTCTATGCTGATAAACTGTGTGTGTAGCTGTACACATGCATGCTTAGAAAAGTGTATAACGGGATGCATATAGTAATTATCACTGGAATACTAAATCTGTACATGGCAGTAGTCCATTATATTCACAGACTACTTGCCTGGAAGGCAACAGTGTAAGAAACTGGTCTGAATAAAGGTACAGCAATAGACACAATTGCTTTCTATCCAACCGTTATTTTAATTACCAATGCAAGTATGTTTTTCTGACATGCATGTTTCTCACATGTTTTGGTTTCTGTCCAGGTTGCTGCTAGCAACATCTGCCCCTTTGTGGTTTGAGAACTAATTAGTTAATTACAGATTTAAGTGTAAGCTACCTAATGAATACTGTTTATCAATCCATTCAGAAGGGCTACAAATCAAAGGCAACTACACCTTTAATAGCTAAATTACTCTTCCTTTGCAACTACAATTCAGGTCTTATTAGCAGCAGGAGTTAATGAGAAAAGTCACACTCATTTAACTTCACATCAGGATACCTGATTGTGCCACTACTTATTGGTGTGGCTGCTTTGTTCTAGTGTTCTATGTACAGAACTGTAATTTAATAATTAAATATCAGATGTGAAATACCATTACATTAGTATTAATATGATACAGACAAACACAGACATATTCCAAGGATAGCACATAGCACCAAGCTGAGGTGCTATCATATGATTTTCTTTTAGAAAGAAAATAAAACAGTGAATGCAACCAAATTATGAAAGTTCTTTCTGTTTCCCATTTCTAATGTCTCCAGGGACTAAGCACAAAACTATGCTGGAAGCTCGGAATGGAAGTGGAACCATAAAAGCCTTTCCCCGGGCAGGCGTAAAAGGCAAAGGACCTGTGAATAAAGGAAACACAGGCCTTCAGAACAAAACATTTCACTGTGAAATATGTGATGTGCACGTAAACTCTGAGACACAACTGAAACAGGTACTCAGCTAGCTTGCAGAGTGTGATCCTTGGTTATTCTTTGTTTTTATGGTGATAAAGTACCAACACAATCAGTATGTGTCAATCTAATAGTTCACATCAAAATGGAGCTTATAGATTTTGTCCATTTTATTTGTCTTTTATGCAATATGTTTCATTATTGATATGATTTTCTCCTGTACAAAATGTGTTTTCTCAAAAGCTTGTTTATATATATATATTAATATATATATATATTAAAATATATATATATGTTTTTATTTAAAGCATTATAGAAGCTATAAGCTGCAATGTTTTACAACTGTCTTTAGACTACGATAGTTGTCATGAGCTAATAAACCCTGACATTTAGTGTACTGCATGATATTTGCCTTGACAAAGATGTGGAGGTGGTTGTAGCCAGTATTTTCACAGAACATTGAACAACCTGCTTAAAAATATGGGATGGAGAGGATTTGATTATTTCTTTTTATCGGTGTTACTCTGTAACTGAGAAGCATGACCTCTACATTGCAATTACACTAAGTTATGTTTGGTCATTCATCAGATGAACAAAGCCTTTGCACTGAAAAACACTTAGTTTAATACCATATGCCTTTTGGAATTAAATGCTTGTTAAGGAACTTTACAAGAATGAAGATAAATTCTGTAATGGACAATAGAAATACTTGTCTTCTGCTTTCAGGAAAAAGTCCAATTCTTTTTCTCTTTTGTAAGAACTCTCTCAAGAATGAAAATCAAAGTAAAAATACAGTTCTAAAAAAGGTCCCTTACATCTAATACTGCAATAAAGTCTGTGTAGAAGGATTCGTGTAAAATCTAATAGATTTTATAAAGAAGATAATGGGCTTTGTGATTTTACTTCACTGTCATTTAGTTTGATATGTAGCCACCTTTCAGCTGAAATCTTAAAAGGAACTCTAGGCTTCTTAGGGATTTAAACCCTTTTGTGACCTTTTTTTTTTTCTTTTTTTTTTTCCTTTTTTTGAATAGTGAGTGCAGTACTATCTAATATTCTTCCAAAACTTTCTATCAGCAGTGGATTGAATTTGATGGGTGCTTTATAAAGACAGGGAGGGGAAATTTTCAAAGGATTCTAGCTTTGTCCTAATTCAGATCTTGTTGAAGTTAACAAAGGTGAGAAATTCATTGACTACAGTGGAAGCAAAGTTGAACTGAGCACTGCTGAAAATCACAGTCCCAGTGTGTGGTGCACAAAGGAATCACTCAAACTGGAATAGGCCCTATTCTCATTCATTATTGAATTAGTCAAATAATGCTGTTGTGGAGAGCAGCAGCCTTCAGTATTAGAGCACACATGGAAAGCAGAACTTGAAATTAAGGAAATATCATTTTTTTCTTTTTTTTTTTTCCTTTTGTTCCAATGTATTTTAACAGCACATAAGCAGTAGAAGGCACAAAGACAGAGCTGCTGGGAAGCCGCCTAAACCTAAATACAGCCCATACAACAAACTCCAGAAGGGAACGCATCCTCTAGGGGTAAGCCAATCACCGTTTGATTCACAGAATCATGCTGAGTAGGGTATTTAGAAAATGAGAATGGAAGAATATTTAAAATAAGAGGATAGTGTAAGCAATGGGAGTATGCGAGTGCCTAAATAAAGTCATGGAAGCCCATAGGAGACTTTTTATATCCTTTGAAGGGTGTGGACCCATGAGTCCTTGTTTTCATGGCTCCTCTAAATAACCTTAGGAAAGAAGCTAGTTTCAAAGGTCATTAGAGAGCAAGAGAGGAGAGAAACATGCAAACATTAAACAGGATTTTTCCAGTTTTCACTGAAGACAATAGTGGTGAAATAACTAAATAAAGCTCTATAAAACATAAAACCTTTATTCATTCCTCATTTAGAAAATTATTCAAATAACAATTGAAACAATAACAATAAAAAAATCCATCTCTCATTTCATTCTGCTCAGTTTCAGGATGGCTCTGGTCACATTTTCAACTGACAGGACAAACTTTGTGGAGTTCTTGCTAGTTTCAAAAGATGAAAAACATGTTTACTCTTTAATAAAAAATAATAAAAAAAAACAACACCAGGATCTTGCCATTAGTCAAGAAACAGTTTATGTTGTGGGTGGGATAGTGAAGCATCTGACAATTATCTACATCAGATAAACTGTGTGATTGTTTTATGTGACATGGTGTTTTGTAATGGTTTATAGATGATTTTGGCAGGCTGAGGGTGTTGATTCATTGGCCTCATACAGATTAGGCCCTTATTCATTGTCCATTTTCTCTAATGCAGACAGAATTTAGAGCTTTATTCTGTGAGATCCCAGTTCTCTGCTAGTTGAACTTAAACTCTTTTCTTGACCAATATAGAATTTGTCGTTGTTGGGGCAGCCCTTTTTTTTTTTTTTTTGTAGTACATTCATGCGTTATTCAGTTGTGTAGGAACTTTCCTAGATATTGCAACATAATGCACTGCACTATTCTGGTAGATCCACTAATACAGAAATAGCCCCATAGGGTTGTTCAGTAATCCACCTGGGAGACCAAGGTCTCCACTACATATAAGATACACTGAAAAGAATAGAAAATGTACAATTAGGAAAGTGGTATATAGCTTCTCTGTCAAGCTTATTATTCCTTGAGGAAATTCATTGTTTCCTAGGGGGTAAAAATAACTATTATGTTACTGTTGTTGTACACAGTTGTCTATTTAACAATTTATGTAGTGGTGATTTCTAAGAACTCCAGCCAAGAATCAAGGCCCTCCAAGCGGTGCATAGACAAATAAAGTCAATAAGTCCTTTTCTTTCTGCCTCACTCCCAGGTGCTCACCATACACAAGTCAGAACAGAGGTGAGTCAGAGGGAATTTAAAGCAGAGAGAATGACTTAGCAATAAACCAACAGATAGCTATAGTAAAACAGAGGCTGCATTTAGTCTTTTTGTTTGTTTCTTTTTGAATAGAAGAAAAAAAAATGCTGTCACTTGAAATGCAGAATGGCATAGCAACAAGCCAAAGATGTGCTAATGTTTGTGATGAGCTCTAGGCTTTAACTTTCTTTACTCCCTAATAATTTTTCAAGTCATTCACAGTCCTTTTGTTTATTTCACTGTAAATGAAATGCATAATGCCTACTGAACTCTTAATGTTGACCTGTGTGTTAATTAGCACTTGCAGAGAGATTTGAAAATGAATGTGCATCGTACTCTATATAAAAAAATGTTACTGTTATTGCAGCTATCTTGAAATCACAACGATGTTGATAAATTAGCTGAAAGTCTAACTTCATTAGAAGTTCCTGATTCCTCTAAGAATGACCTAGCCTTTTAATATTGTCACCTAAGATCTTTGGTCTTCATGATAACAAATACATGAGCATCATCTTTCCTCCTCTCCCCCCCCCATGGAAGTTATGAAAAGGACATATTACATTCTCATATGTTTTCTAGACCAAAAGCTCTCCAATGCCATATTTTCAATATAATTTATACTGCTTCAGAGAAAGAAGCTTTATGAATTCCCAGAGTACTCTTTTACACTTGAAGAAATCTAGTTTTGAGACTTAGTTGAAAATGCTACACCAGAAAGAAAGAAGTTATCGGGCATTTCATAGCCCAAACTGTCTGCCATGAGATAGCTTTTATGAAAAACATGTTCTGTTGTTTTGGGTTGGTTTTATTTGTACTTTGTACTCAGGATTTTTATTTGTTCATTTATTTATTTAGTTTGAAAGTATTTTTCTTGACTGTTCTAAATAAGGCTGAAAAAATATGTACTAAATAAATAGTAAGGGAGGAAGAAAAAGTCAAATGTTCAGCAAGGGAAGAAGACAGCTTGGAACAGTGGATGTAACACTGATAAGATCATCTTTATCTGATCATAGTGTCTATTGCCCATTTTATCCTCTATTAAGAAAATTACAGAATGTGTTCCCCTCTGAGTATCCCTTCCAGAGCTTTAAAGGACATTGAGACCACCACAGTTGGCAATGGATATTAGGAAAAGTCAAAATCCTGTATCCATCTGGCTAGTAAAGAGCATATTTATTTATTTATTTTTAAGGAATACAGTGATAACTTTATGAATGATGAAATTCACTTTTGTTGCATGTCAGAGGATTTCTTTCTGACTATTCACTCACCACAGTACTATTGAGTGGAAAGGATCAGAGTGATATAAGGCACGTGAATTATTTGAAAATCCCTTTCAATTCAAGAATGAGAAATTGTATTTCATTATGTGTCTTTCAGAAGTGTCTGTAGTTAGACTGAGATGTACAAGAGCATAGTACATATATTAATATATTCGTATTCTGTATATTGAATACCATATATTCAGGTATACATGCTATGCAAAGGACCTCAGGTCATTCCAGGACACAAACCCATCCAGAGTCAATCATAGCTGATGGGAAGTTTTCTTTGTTGGTGGATGAAGTCTCTACCCTTACCTCAGAGTTGTAAAAACAGAACAATTAAGGTATTCAGGCTCCTGGCTTCTCATTAAAACCTTAAAATCCCATCAAAACCTCCAGAAATCTATATAGACTAGACTACTCTGATGTTCACTTTTATGCATACCAAACGTAAATTCTCAAATACTCAAATAATAGTGAAGGTCTGTTGAGTATTTTCAATTAGTCTGAACAAAGCTTGAGCTTATTTATTTTCTTTTTGCAAACTCTAAATGCAGAGTTTTCTAAACTGTATTTCTTATTGTGCAAGACTTGTGATTTAAAACTATTTAAACCAAAAGCCCCACCAACAGTAACAAAAATATCATCCTTTGGCACCACACTAAGTGATACAGGAAAGAGTTTTTCATGACTATATATATATATATATATATATATATATAAAGCATAGATTAATATATATATATATATACACATATATATATACATATACATATATATATATGTGCGTGTGTGTATATATATATATTAATCTATGCTTTTTTCACAGTCGTTATAATAATGAACAGTACTTTAGTGAAAAAGGTCTCCCAACATTTTCTTCAGAAGACAGTCTTCTGAAGACAAGGCAAGACGTTGTATGATATAGGGAATACACCCATAGAATTAATCACGTATTTGGTCACATGAAACACATTTAGGAGATTTTCATAACTGGTGAAAGATAAACTTTGTTTATGTATTTGTTATCAGTAGCTGCAGTTAATAAAGAGGAGATAGCTGTGGATCTTGTTTTTAAGTAGAACTTGCATCCTAATGATGAAAACTAAAGTACATTCTTAGTCACACCAGTGAATGAGATGTTTTCATTCTGATCTGGTCTCTATCATAAAGCTGTCCAGATGGAGATCTCTTAATTAATGGCTAATTCTTTCTTATTTAATTCTTACAGTGTACATGTAGGTTTATGTAGGTGCAGATTGCCCAGCCCCCTTAGGTTTGCTTTGATTTCTCATCTCATATTAAATTATAAGTCTCGGTGATAAGGAGGTTAGCCCACAGCCAAGAGAACACTGAAACTTTGTTTTCTACCAAATCCAACTCACTCTTGTTTAATGTGTGAGATCAAGTCTCCTGTCACAACCCTGCAGCTTGCAGAGTCCGTAACCAGTACAAGGCCTCTCTTAGTTGATTTTCCACTTATAATCTTATGTCAAGCTTCCTGTCATGTAGCTAACATGAACAAATTATGTTTCTCTGTTTGTTTTTTTTCTCTTTTCCCCACAGGTAAAATTAGTATTTTCAAAGGAACCTTCAAAGCCGATAGCTCCACGAATCTTACCAAATCCGCTAGCAGCTGCAGCAGCAGCTGCTGCTGTGGCTGTGAATTCCCCCTTCAGTCTTCGAACAGCCCCAGCAGCTACCCTTTTCCAGACTTCAGCACTTCCTCCAGCACTCCTACGACCAGCTCCAGGGCCTATACGGACCACCCATACTCCCGTGCTGTTTGCTCCTTACTGAACTCCAAACAGGAATTAACTGCAATAATTTTTCAAATCAAAACAAACAAAAACGAAAATCAAGAACATTGAACTATGCAGTGTTTATTTATAGTTTAAAGTATATATGAAGAGCCAGGACTTTTGATAGAGAACTGAACAAATTCTAAAAGGGGGAATGGGCAGTATTTTCTCCAGATGAGAGCATTCCTCTTTTGAGCATTGATCGTTTTAGAAATGATCTCCAGCATTGACTTGTAGTGACATATAAAACTTATGAAGCCTTTTGACTGTGCTTTTTGGCACATATTTCCCTGCAATGTCTTTCCTGCTTTATGAAACAACTTACAAATTTGTCTAAAGGGCATTAACTGGTTCCAATGTACATAAAATACTTTATTCTGTAGATTAAAGAAGAAGGAAAAAAAAAAAAAAAAAAGAAACACTGTGAATAGTAGTACCCTTACCAATCCTCCTGCCAAATCAGCAGTTACTGGGTATTTGTCTGAAAAAAGTAGATACAATAGATGTCTTGTAAAACAGTAGTATTGTGTCTCTATCTATGCCACTAGGTTTCTAACTGAGTTGCAAAAGATAAAATGAACAAATTATGTCACTTGGTAAGTAGTCAAAAATGATGACAATAATGTGGAGCTGTTCCTGGTGAGCAAAATTGTTTTCCTCACCCATGGAAGAATGGGCATGAAGGTTATCTATGGTTAAGATAAGGTAAAAGATAAAGAACATTTAGTGAAAAAAAAAATCCAAATGCTGTACACAGAATAGGTCAAACTTTTATTTAACTAAAAGTGGATGTGTACAGTGTGCATAAATTCAAAATGTGTAAGACAGGATTGATCAATGTTTAAGGAATGCCAATGGACAGAAAAAAATGCACTCTGGTTATGAAACAGGCCTGACACTTTAGTGTTGAGCAAAGGGAAGACACAAATGGGTTATGCATAGTCATAACTAAGAAATGAAAACCAAGAGAGAAATCCTGGCCTCATTTAAGTCAGTATAAAGTTCCTCCTGACTGCAGTGTAGCCAGAATTTCATCCCCAAAATGGCACATATTCTTTTTATATCATACCAGTGGGAGTGTCTGTAGATACAGGTAACATTTTTTGCAATAGGCTTAGTTTTAGAAACTGATTTATTCTCTTGTTTTATTTCCTACTGATGTGATATAAAATGTTTTAATATACCTATAAAATGTAAACAGCAACATGAGATACATATTATGAGATAACTGCACATTGTGGGTTTGGAACAAATTCAACCTTTAGGACCTGAAGGGACCCTTGAATTCTGTAGCTGACCTTTATGTATGGGCAGCTTAAAGCCTTATATATTTACTGTGAGGCTTAAAGGGGTTGACTGTGTCCCTTTAAAATAAGATTTATCAGGGGTATATATAGATATATTGTATATATGTTAGAGTAAGAAAAATAACTTATAAACAGAAAATCTACTATATAAAATAATTATATAACCATTGAGTTTCACATGTGGGTCATTAAGTGGTAAGTAACAAACAGCAGAGAAAAAAATAGACGTCTTGAATACGATTCTTGCTGCCTGCTTTTTCCCATAGGGAGCTGAAAAGTATCTATTAATATTATGGAGTGCGCTGCTGAGTCACATGCGACCACTCTGACGTGTAGCTAAGTGAAATGCCTACCATACATTTAGGAGGAATAAAAATTAAAAACATAATTTAAGTTTTGATGGGGAAATGATTTAAAATATTTTATTAAAAGGGTGTAATGCAAAATATTGACCATGTGGTTGCTATATAATACTGCCTGTGGTTAATATGGACAGGTGGAAGATATAGAGGATGGGAATATACAGCACTTTTGACTTGCAGTTCATCAGTGAGCCTTCCACATACATTGTTATTTGCCATTTTTTAAACCTCTCTGCATATAGATTTTATAAATATATATATATATAAAGAGAGAAAGAAGAGGTTCCATGGATGTCTGTGTCCAAAGAATTCCAAAGAGATGCATTTATTTATCTAGAAGTATTAAAATAAGTTCTATATTATGTATATGTATTTCATCCAGTTTATTTGCCAACGTTTGTGCCTTGAAATGAAATGGGCTTTTGGTTATATTTAATTCACTCCAAAGTAGCCATGAATTAGAAGTGATAGTGATTTCAGGGCTGGTTACTAGCTGGATTGCTTTGCTCGAGTTTCCAAAAAGAGAAGAGTACGTGTAAATTCTTGAAGTTTAGACAACTATATAACTAGGGGCTGACATTTAAAAGGGCTCCCTACTCTACAGCTCCCAGTAAAGAGGCAGTAATCACGTCAGCTTTCAAAACCTGTGTCTACCACTCAGAAGTTAGAAAATGTTTCCAATTATTTGGGTACATAAACATAGTGTAGTAAGGTTAAACTTGTCTTTGCAAAATCTTGGCCTTGGTCTTTTAAGTCTATTTGCAGCCTTCCTTCTTTTTTGCAGAAGTTGTAGTGCCATTGCCAGCTGCGTGCAGATTCCTTCTCAAATAGGCCACTGGTTTTCAAGCTGTGCTACATGAACCACCATTTATCTCCAGAGCCTTTTATAATAGGTGTGTAATTAACATTTGCTAAACAAATAGAGGAGGGATGGCATTCTGGGGAGGGAGGAGGCCTGGGCAGACAGTATTTTCCCCATGAAATAATAATGCAGACTAGAGGAGACTCACAATATCCTGTAGGCTCTTACACATGGCCTTCTGATGCGTGGGCACATGCTGTACATCCTGCCATGTTGTCATGATGCCATCAAAATCAAAAGGCAGCTTCTTGAGAGAATATGGCCTGTGGCATGCATGGAGGCACAGTACTAAGCACAGAGTTAATACAAGTTTTGCCAGAAATAAAAAGAGTGTCATTCCAATGACTTTCATCAGCTAATTCACAATGACACCTTCAGTTTTCTTGGACCTCTTTTGTCACAGTGCTCTATGGAACACGTTTTTGTTCACACAAGTCTCTTTTAAATTTCAGCTGTAAACAAACTCAATTCTTTTTATGTCTCTTACTCACTACCTAATAAAGGATAAAGCCTAAATGTTAGAATGTATAGTGGATTTTCTGTGCCTTGCTGTTCCACTCCCATTTGGTCAGTAACAAATCAAAGCACCGGGGATGTTAGCACAACAGTTTTATATTATATTATATATATGTCAAGGAAAATACTGGCACAGCAATCTGATTGGGCATGGAGAGCTTCCAGTCAAGGGTATATCCACAACACCTGAAAAAAGAGCTGGCAAATGGAAGACACTTTACACTTACCTGTCAATACATCCAATATGGAGAGCACTATAAAAAATAATAGTAATAATAACATGTGTCATCATATTCACATTCTAGGGCTAGGAGGAAGACTAAAGCACAAGGAAACAGATAATTTCATTGAAGACACAGTCATTCACTGGAACAACAATGTGAAATCAGCCTGCAGGGAAATGGCTGGGTATGATCTCAGAAAAACAACTAGGTTCAGGGATATTTTCTTAAATTCTGTGCTGTGTTAAAGAATGACTCTTCTGTTCTGACCCAAAGAGATGGTACTTTTGTGGGAGGGATATGTATTTATATTTTTATGCTATCTGCATTTTTCCAACTATCACTGGCTTTAAACCTTTGTTCTGAAGGTTCATCATTGCTCTGAACCATGAAATCAGTTACCTTCATGCAAGCTGCTGTAAAAGCTGATGTGAGAGGTCAGTAAGCAAATGGTAAAAATATGATGATCTAAAATGAACTGGAAGAAAAAAAAATGAACTGGCCATGTCAAGGAATACTGTATTTGAGAAATACACATCTTTATTTTAAAATAAATATATATATATAATTTAAAATAGCTAAATAAAGTTAATATAACTAGAAAAATTACATTTGTCATTTTAGTAATGGGATATCACAATTGGCACTGTATTTTAAAAGATAAAAGACTCTTTAGCTGTTGAATCAATGCAAGGATACCATGTGTAAATTTCATGTTTCACACTTACTATCTTCTAGTTATGCCAGGAATACCATAAATGAATTAACTTGCCTATAGTCACTTCTACTCCAGGTCTCAAAGATACAGTAGAGTACTGGCCCATTGTTCCCTGGAAGCTGAAGTCCTGTTTCTTAGTAGCCTCTGCTTCTGCCTTCTGCTCTCCCAAAATTCAAAGCTTCTAGATTCTCTTTGAAGTGTCTTGGAGAATTTCTATCTTAATAGCTCTCATTTTTGCAAAAGTAAATGTCATTCATGAACATTAGACGAACACTGAAGAGCAAGATCTGAAAAAGTTTCTACAAGATTACAACTTTCCTATGGGTAAATATAAAACACAGCTACCCACATTGTTTGGATGCATAAATCTCTTTGACAACAGGTGAATTTGAAAACCTAAAACACTTTTTATAGGATCTGTGATGTTTATTTACATAGATGGCTAAATTGTCACATTTAAAAATGAGTCCAGTACAGTTTAAGCTTCAAGGATCTAAGCACCTAAAGCGCACAGAAAACTAATCATGTTAACCTAGATGTCTTTGAAAATGTTAGCCTATGCTATGTAAAATACTACCTTTTTTTTTTTTTTATTTTTTACATCACATCTTCCCCTGTTCTGTTTGTTTATCTGTAAGCACCATTACTTCAGTGCTAGCGGATCACACAAAGGCTTCTGCACTGGGATGCAGTGCATGACTGAAAGAAATAGCAATACTGATAAATCCTATCTGAAACTGGTTGAATTCTCAAACACACAGTTAAAGGTTTAACCAGTGCTGAGGGCTTTATGCCCTCCCACACCTACACGTTTATTAAAATTCAGGACCATTTAGGAGTAAATGTGACTATCTGGAGGATGGTTATTACACAGACTGATCTGAAATGTCAGAGGCTGAGTCTGTGTTCCAGACTGAAATTAAGGATAGTACAAAAACCATAATGCTCTTAACCCTGGGATTCCTGAAAGCAGTTGCAAAGCTTTTTGACTGCAGCAGAGGCAATTTTTTTTCTTCAGTGCCTGAGGCCTTTTGCAGTCATGCTGTGTACTGCATTAGGTGTCATTCAACTCTGATTCAGTATTGATATATTGATAAAGAAACTTGGATGAGCCTGAAACATGACTTAGTGGCTGTCTAGTTTCTGTGATCAGCTTCATGCTGGGATGGTGGATAAGTAAAGAGAGTCAAAATAGTCAATGCAATGAAAATGGTAAAATAATTCGGTTCCTTTTACTTGTGGAATGTGAGGCAATAACAAGCTAGGACACTCAAGAGAGCCTGGATAAAAGAGGCACCTTGAAGGTCATGAGATTGTAACTTTGAAAACAACTTGCTGATGAGAAAGATCACAGAAGACTTTCTTTGGTTTAAATAGTTCAGTTGCTTTTTAATAACGGGCTTCACACTATTTACACTGTTAGCACACTGACATTTGTTCTGTTCACAAGAGATATTGAATATTTGACACCCATAATGAGAAGAAAGTACATATTAGTATTCATTACATAAATATTGGATACTCATTTACAGGAGACAAGACTTTTTCTGTGAAATCCATGTATTCATGTCTGGTTATACAAGCCAAGATATCACTGCATCTCATCAATGCCTTGGTCTTCCAGAGATGATAGCCATATTTTGTTTGCTTTCATTACCAGTTGATTTTTCTTCTATTTTACTTTATTCATACATTCATCTCTCATGGTAATGAACAGAATCCTTACATATTCCCTTAAAAAGCTAGTATTCATCAAGCTTACTGATGGATCAGTCGATCAGAGTCAATAAACTGAATACAAAATTGAAAGCAGTAGTGCCATAGTAATATATTACGAATAGAGAGGATACACATACTACAGTACACTTTATCTAAGCTAGTCAGAGTTGTATGACACAGTTCTTCAGTCTTTCAGTTTCCTGAAATTTTCATCTTTGGGGATTCTTCAAAGCTTTGATTAAATGTAATGTTATTTCTTATATTCAGTATAAACAAGTAGGCTATTTCTGAGTAGAAATGCAATAGAAAAAAGGATAAAAATTATAAACCATTTTCTCACTACAAATACCTCCAACATTTGTTAACAACTCCAGCCTTTTGGTTGATGGCTGGCATTTGCCATGGGAACAGTTCTCATTGACACACGTATCAGGTGCAAATTGCTTGATACACAGCAGACAAGTGCAGGTGTTCTTTTGGGGCACACCAAAGTCAGAGGTGATAGCATGTGGGCAAAAACTATTCTTTTATAGCAACCTGTTATAACACCCTTAAAAGTGCTTCGTGGCTTGATGGAGAGAGGCAGCATCCACCCAACAACCTTGCAGGTTGCATTCTGCTACTTCCTGACACGTTCTGATGTGGTCATTTTCATTTACTTATATTACCAATTAAAAAAAAAAAAATAAAAAAAATCCAGATTTGAGGAATTCACTTGCATTCCAGTGTAAGTGGTTTAGTTTGAAGGACAATCCTTTCCACTCCCCCTGCTCCCACAGTGTAAATTTTTAGTTTCAAACCTATTTTCAATCTATCCTTTCCATGACAGTGCCAGTCAAACCGTTGGCTGCATCTGTTTTGTTCATCAGAGTAAAACCATGAAGATAAGTTTTGGAGCACCTGAGAAGAAAAGACTAAAACAAATCAAAAAAAAAAAAAAAAAAGTAATCAAAAATGGCTCGTTTTTTAATTATTGCAGTTGCCTAAGTCCTATCAGCTTGCTGAAATTTAGGTTTTTGTCCAAGAGAGAAGGTTTATTTCTTTCTAATACTGTTTTTTGTAGTTTTGGAAAGGAGATGGAAACAGTTACCACTCCTTTTCCACTTTTTCAAACACTAAAATCTCCACATAGGCAATCAGACAAATATCTTTGCACTTGCTTCCTTCTTTGTATGTACACTGCATTTATTTCTCTCTCATCCCTCTCCTATATCACCCCCCAGCAGGATGAAACACTACAAGGAGTATTAATAAATAAATAAATAAACCACCACCTATGTGTGTATAATACAGGTATATAATATTGTAGACCTTTATTATTTCAGTGGTATAATTTAACCAAGCACATGACTGGGTTTTTGTGCTACCAAATCCTGCACTCAGCCCCTTGCTTTAAATGGTGGTCACTGAAACCAATCTTGTTGGCTGTGCTGCAGTTAAGCCTTCTCCCTATCTGTGTGAGATTCTCTATTCTCCTCTGGGATATATTGCATGGCAAGTGAAGCCTTGGAAGAAAAGCTGGAACTATTTTCATCTCCTTTGCCAAGCTATGAAAAGCAGTAGGAAAAACAGAGACTGGCCTTTCGTATGTTATTGATATCTGCATTCCAGCTAACTGTCAGGAACTTCACAGCTGCAGTAAATATTTTAGAAGCTTTTCTGTTCTGCTTCTTAAGACAGGATGCAGTGGATCACTATTCCATACAACAGACATTTAATCCAGAGTAGTGTGCAAATCATCTACACTATGCTACCAACATACTTAAAACCTAAACTTCAGTTAAGAAAGCCTTGAAGCCTCAGAACCTACCAGGGCCATCTGAAAGTGCTGCTGATGAAGAACACATGTTACACAATGTGGTGCAAATGAACCGGTAGGTGGACATCCAGGTGAGTCCAACAGTTGCATTGCATTAGTGCAAGAAAAGGTAATGATTCCTGGCAATTAAATGTGGGGAATTTCCTTCTGAACCATGTGGGAATGATTCCAGCTCCAGTGAGTGCATTGTAGAAATTGGGAAATTGAGAAGTTTGTCAGCATCATTAAACCTTATGTCTCTAGCCAACATTGCAGTAGAAGACCTCAAACTTGAAGCCAAGTTATTCACCAGGATAGCAAAAAAAAAAAAAATCTTCCTAGGCCTTACAGTTAATCAGCACAAATCCTTCATTAAGTGATAGAATGGATATTTAAATTAATGGGTACTAAGAGTACTGCAGGCATCACCAAAAATTGACCCTGATCCAATCACACTTCAAAAACATTGTAAATTTCAATGATGTTTTTATAAGTTTATAGTAGTAACTTTGACTGATAAATAGTCAATATTATGTCTCTAATTAAAAAAGGGTGGAGTAAGGTGACTGGGGCAATTATATTTTGCTATTTAACCCCCTGATACTCCAATGAATTCTGTGTAAAGGTCAAAGTTATCAATCATGTGGAAAAGGCAGTAGGCTAGGAAACAACTGTATTTTCTCAGAGGTATGTTGAATGAAACAAAATTATCAGTATTAGGGTAAGCCCCTTTATTAGTTAAGTTCTTTATTGTTTATTAATTGCTGCAGGTTAAATTAAGTATTTGAGATAGTGCTTTGTAATAAATAAATGGGTACTATGAAGATTCAGACAACAATTTTAGAAGACTGGCTGAAGTGAAAGCTTTGTGGATTGTAGAATAAAGAAGTGTTATTAGGGGGAGGAGGGAGGGCAGAAGGCTGTTCCCCAGGTGCAATTTTAGTTGGTGCCTGGTTTCACAGGTTTATACAGAGGAAAAAGTGTGTGCTCTTGAAATTTTATGATAATGCACATTAGGGACTATCATCAACATAGAGAAGAATGTGATCTTTTCCAGAAAGAATAGAATGACCGTTAGATCTGGTATAACAGAAAGGAGATGAAATGCAATAAGAAAGAGAGGAACAAATATATATTTAGAAACTAATAACAACTAGTTCTAAGAATTCAATAGTTAAAACAGAAAAAGATAGAACAACCGTGGTGTATTGTCACTCATGGCAATGAGCTACAAATTTGATTCAGTTGTTTTAAAAATGCAAATACCTCAACTGAGGTATTTTCAAAATTTGCATTATGTCACCATGGAATACAGACATATTTTGATAACTTCAGTTAGTCATAATCAAGAGCAATTAAGTCTTTTTAGAAAAGATTTAGAAAAGAGTTGAGGGAAAGCAGAGAACCTGATAGATATGAAAAAAAATATATATATAATAAGATTTATATGGTTAGAATAAGGGAAGGAAGGCAGGGACAGAAAGGGAATCAATTGATTCCTATGCATCCAGGGGTGGAGATCGTGATACCCATCAAGAAGAGAAGAAAGCTATTCAAGGTAAGAAGTTGTTCAAGTATAAACACATGAATAATGGCATATAAACTTGCCAGTGAATATTGGTTGGAAATTAGAAAATGTTTGTAAATGTTAAAACACAGAAGAAGTCAAAAAATTCTCAACTGGCAAAAATTTAGATGCTCCTCAGGTGGACACTGTCCAAGTTATGGATGGAGTTGTGGGCTGCATTTTCTGACAATACAATATTCTCTCCATATGTATACTTAGCATCCCTCCAAATGGTATCAGTGGATACTTCATGATTTGATGAGTCAGGGAGGGAAATATGAGAGGGGCTTGCATTGAACAGGGAAAAGACTTCTGAATCTCACCCAGGGCCTATTTCACCAATCTATTTTCAGTCACTTTAAAATAACAAAAGAACTAACAATATTCAGATGGAAAATTAAGTGTTCCAAATTTGATTCTAGATAGATGTACATGGCAGTGGCTTTTTAGACATTGTATGTCATCTGGAAGAGTCTGTCTTATTCTTGCTGAAATAAGATTCAGTATAGTTTTCCTAGACAATCTAATGTCAAAATATATCGATCATGCTCAATTGTTAAGCATAGTTCATGGTTTTAGAAATTCAGACAGATGAGAGAAAATATTTAACAGTGCTGAAAGGAAAAAAAAAGTTCTCTAGTTCACTGAATTTATGAACACAAGCAGAGTTCAGCAACCACGCTATAACACAGCTAAGCCTCTTCAGTGTTGCTTCTTTTGTCTTGGGTGAGGACCCTCTCATTTCAGACTCCTCAATGAGGTTGCTGAATCCTGTGGATTGTGTTCTTCAGTGTATGAGTTCCTATACTTTGTATGATGGTACCAAGTGGTTTAGAACACAATCAGATAAACTGTGGAGTTCCTAAAGATAAGCAATAAAATATTGCAGTTTCATGTTACATGAAGTTACTGGTTACATGATATCTGAGTCTTAGCACTTAGCATTCAATTCAGGCTTTAGGTAATAATTAAGTAAATTGCCACTTGACATCTGCATGTCTTTTATTCTTAAAATGTTTATCATTCCAAAAGTCATGTATTTATCCTATTCAGACTGTATATAGACTTCATGCTTTGGCACATTACGGCTACTCTTCTACTTTACATTCAGTCCCATATTTTGCTATCAACCAAAAGTGGGTGTGTGTGGGGAACAAAGGAATTTTCAAAAAATAAGAAGAATAAAATCCAAAACCAGAGTTAAAGCTCAGCAGGAAGGTTCAGTACATTATTAGCTGATCTGGAATAGTTTTTCATACAAAGCATGTTCCAAAACATTTTACAGAATTAAAAGCTTTGTGTGACTACAGCACAAAAACATAATCCAAAATGTTTTGGCTAAAAAAAGAAGCCTTCTGTTTTCCTTATAACTGAGGCCAAAGCAATTTTAATTTCTGGCTTCTTAATTAATGTTAAATACAGTTTTGACTGAGTTTCTCATCAAACAAATATTGCAACATTTGTAGATTTGCAGTTATTTTGTTCATTGTCTTATTTTTAATTTGAGTATCCTGAGTATGAGGGAGCAGTTAAATTTAAAAGTCTTCATAGATTATGCCATCTGTTAATGGAAATCTGTATTTCAGAGCTATGCAGAGTATAGTTGATAATTCTGTCATTTTGCTATAGCTTAGCCTCTTCTTACTCTATTTATTTGTGCTGTATTCATGCCTAAAGGTTCTAACTGTGATCATAAAGTAAGAATTTAATTTTATGATAAAATAGAGAAGTCTTGAAAGTTGCTTTCATTATACCCCAGCATAGACTGAAAAGCTTTTGCAGTTTTTCATGAGAGAAGAAAGAGGTTGGCAGTCTGATACATGGGACTCAAGTTCATCTAATTTTTTTGTCTGGAAACCTGATCTTGTGTTAGGACCTAGGTAAGACTCCAAGGCACTAAAGTAGTTCCCCCCACCCCTTGCTTTGTTATTTGTTATTCTTTGTATCAATAAGCACTTTTTATGTTAGGTCAGTAGGTGCTTTAACTCCTTTATCCACGGTACTGTAAATATCAACACCTCAGCCAGTGACCTCACACTAAATGTAGATTTTGGGACTTGATGTAGCTGGCCTCTTTTAGAAGTCTACAGAAGGACTTCTAGAAGTGCTTATCCTCTCCACAGACTGGAAAGGAAGCACTGGATGTCAGGTGAGAGGTAGTTACCTGTCCTATTTATGTTTACAATTGAAGAAAAATTTAAGAAAACACAAGATGTCAGAAACAGATCCAATCTAAGCAAGTGACTTGATAGTTCAGGATGTTGGACAGCCATGGTGAAGTCCAGCACACTTATGAAACTGAGTCTTCTGTATGTAAAAGGAGCGTAAGAAATCCTTGTTACTAATTTTGATTTTAGTCTTAAAGTGTAATTTATCTTTTGTTGCAGTGAAGGTTTTACTACTGGGAGCCAAGAGTGGCAGGAGGGCCAGCTGGGCAGGGTCCTTACCAAGAAGGAATTTGATCCTACAGTGTGGTTGGCAGAGGTGTTCTGGTGACAGTAACCATCTAAGGTGACAGTCCAGACATTTCCAACCCAGTCTGCAGTGATGAAACAGGAATCAGGCCAGGGTCAGCAAG
Organism: Aythya fuligula; assembly: GCF_009819795.1. Taxonomy (NCBI): domain Eukaryota; kingdom Metazoa; phylum Chordata; class Aves; order Anseriformes; family Anatidae; genus Aythya; species Aythya fuligula. The sequence goes on along the minus strand of NC_045560.1, from coordinate 39,389,521 downwards.
ACAGACTCAGGATGAGCACAGTGCAGTGCCAGGTACAAGCAGACCTACAGCATAGACTGGGCATCCTCCAAGGGAAGAGTTTAAATGTAGCTCCCAAAACAAGAAACAGAGGCCCCAGACAAAGGCATCTTGCAGCTCCTTCTTTCACCTTAGCTGTTCCCTGGCCGGTTACATAGCTGTGCTGTGTCAGAACTGCCACAAAGTTCAGGCAGCCAGTCCCCTGGGAGGGGAAGGAGGAGGCTACAGAACTTACGAGCATGCAGAAGTTACTTGTAATGTCACCATCCCTTTGTAAAGGGTAAAAAAGAAAGTAAAGGAAACATAGGCATTGAGTTTTACATATGATCATGAAGATGGATGGAGCAGAAGTGATTGAGCCCTACTCCTCTTGAACAAGCATCTCAGTGAAATATCAGCATTCACAACATGGGATCATGGTGCTAAATCAAAGCTGAATTCTACAGCAAATGCAGATGTTCACTGGGGACAGGAGAAATATATCTTAAGAGTAAATACTATCTGTTTATAAAAGTTTTCTTAGTACTATGTTTTGCTTACTTCCAATACCATTCAATCCACCTCAGGAAATCTAGTTCACACAATTAGTTAGCCTCTTCAGAAATTCCTGATTTATCTTCACTGCACAGCAATACTCATCAGATGAAAATCTAAAGGTTTCATTTTATAAGGGGGTGGATAGGGATGAGGGAATGGATTCTTTTACAAATGCTGAGGATGTTTGATTTTAAAGTTCAGAGCCAGCTCCTTAGCTGGTCTAAATCAGGATAGTTTCATTGTTTATCTAGGTCTGTAACAATTGGTGTCTGAGATCTGGCATGTAGTTTGGAACACGAGTATTATTGTCAAACCATAAACAGGGAGATGATCCCTTTTAAAATGGTTATATTACTGTAAATATCTGCTGTCTTACCAGAGAGACCACAGCTGTGAAAATATTCCAGTAGAACTGTTCTTTCCACTTGTTCTCTTCTTTAGTATCGAGCTACTACAGATGAAATACTTCAGTCACTGGGAGAAAAAACAAATAATAAAATAAATTTTAAAAAATACAACACTTTATTTCCCAAACAATGTAGCTGTTAATAGTCTCATGTTTTTCTGACAAACTATAAATAGTTTATCACTATTTTATAGAATCAGTATGTATTTTATGTTTTTTTTCTGGGTATTTCATGTTTTTACTGAGGTATGGTAGATGGGAGCTTCCCCATCCAGAGCCTCCTGGACGTTTACAGCCTAAATATTTTCACAAGACCGAAGTCCAAACTTGTGTGTCCCATGACTGCTGCGCAAGAAACTGTTCTGGTAGCATAAACGTCCTCTTGTTGCTATCAAAGAGCTGAAGTGCTTTCTGTGTGCTCTTGCCTTCACCTTCTGTTACTTTACATATTAAAAAAAAAAAAAAAAAAAGTTGTGGAAGAAAAAGGAAGGGTATGTTATTGTTTTACAAAACTAATATAATTCAGTGGAAAAATTAGTGGAGACAGAGCAGAAATTGGAGAAATAGGCTTCTTTCAAAAGTTCTCTTTGCAGCCTGGGGAAAGCAGCTGGGAGTTTGTTTTGTATGTTGACCATTCCTGGTGCTGGGCAATTATTCAAGCAAGGCATCTGCTACTAAGTGTGTATTCTGAGGAAGTGCTGTGTTTGGTTTAAGGCAAATAAGACCTTGTCTAAGATCCTATCTAGTGACTGAGCTGTCATGAAACTGCTGAGTAACCACTAGTTACTGGGCTTAAGTAATACTGACTAGCAGGCTCAGCCCAGTATAAATGGTAGTATTGCCCAAATACTATTTCCATAAAAATTACACGAGAAGAAAGTATAATTGTAAAAAGTAAAGAAAGATTCATAATCAAATATTCCCCTTTCCACTGAAGAAATTATCTGAGTCTCTGACTGCTACTAAAACTCCCAACCAGTTTACTATGCCAGTTTTCCCTGACTTGCTCCATCCACTTTCAAAATCAGAGAGGTAAATATATCCTAAATATCTCCCTATATGTACATATCTATGTTGATGACACTACTTGGGATGAATTTCTTTGCTGGTATTGTCCTTGGTCTGGGGAAAGATGTAAGTCAGTCAGGCGAAAAATTTATTTACAGGATATGCTATGTGTAATTAAGAGCCTACATAGAGAGAATTGGCTGAAAATGCAGTATCTGTTCCCAGAAATAAAATATCACCTGGTTCCTGGATACTTACTGGTTCCCAAGCCAGACACTAAACTCTAAAATTTAGACGCTATGTATTAACACCCATGTGGTAGATGTGTGGCCTGGGATGAAGGCCAATTCCCTGTGCAAAATACTTTTCTCCTCATCCAGTTGACAGGTGCATCAGTAGTTCATCATGCTGCAGAGCAGGAAGCATCTTGCTGGAAGCATGTTGAGTGTTAGGAGGTGCCTTGGGTGCTGGTTTATAAAGCTTATGAATGCAGCTTCTACCTGCTTTGAGTCAGGCATTTTATACTATATTAAGACTACATTCTTTCAAACTGGCATTTTGAAATCTGGAAAAGCGTTAGGCATAGACTACCATTAGGATTAGGTGTCAACACCCTTGTTACCAGGCATGATGCTTTACAGGAGGGAAATGCAGGCACTTGTATGATTCAAGCGATTCTTGAACTAGAGAGGATTTTTCTGGATTAAAGTGTTCAGTTAAGGGTTGCCAAAATTCTGCTCAAACCTCATGACAAATATTTAGCTCCTTTTTTTTTTTTTGGATCCCACTGTTGTGTCCCTTAGCTGCTAAGATCTCCAGAGACTTGGACAGTGGTAGACACAGTGCTCTTCATGAACTATTAAAGAGAAGGGGGGGAGGTGGTGACCATAGTGTAAGAGATCACAAATCTCCTTCCCATGGGGGTTCATAAATGAGCCTAGAGGGGCTGGCATGCATTAATTCATCTCTGCCACTGTAAATGTGTGCAGGGGCAGGGGGAAGACTAGAGAACTCTTGCTTTAATCCCAGTTGGCTCACAAATCACTTTAATTCAACTAATAAAACCGTTAGCAACATGCAGATTTCAAACAAAGATAAACAAGACAGCAAATGATTTAATACAGAAACAAACTCAAGGAAATGTATGTGTAGTAGCTAGGGAAAGTTAGCCTTGATATTTCCCCATTTATTCAAGAGAATGTGTTTCTGCCCAGTGCTGATCTGTGTTAACCACATCAGATATTGGTGGCAGTCTCCCTGGAAATAATAAATTTCCTTAGTTTCCTTTCCTTGTGATTTATTTTTTGCTGTTCATTCCATGTTCCCCAGTTTAACTGCATTGTGGGAAACTTGCCTAGTTCCACTTGTTTGTGCAAAACGGAGTGGTTCCATTGCTTAAAAACAGATCTGTGCTATCTTGCTTAGATTAGGGAAATCCTGTGGAAGAGAAAGGTGCTTGAATTTTTGGTCAGGTATTTGGTCTGTAGAACAGTCATGTTTTCCTTCTTTCATAGAGTGATGTGTCATTGGTAAGTTTTAAGGGTGCTTTTGATATTAAAAGGCAGTAACTAATTACCTAGACAGATCAGAGCATGCTATGGCCTTCATGGTTATAGTTACAGGCACATGCAGTTATAGTATACAGGCACGTGGTTATAGTTACAGGCACGTGCAGTTCTTTTCACAGCAGACTTATGAGGCAGCACAACTGCTGCTCTCCTGTAAGGATTCAAGAATGGGAACAGCTCCAAACTGGGACTTCTAGCAGAACATAATTATAATTTATTTCCCCATAAGTATAATCATTGCAGTCTCAAATCCCTCTAAAGATGCCAAAGGCCTATGTATGCTCCATCTTCTGGTATTCAATCGTCAAATTGTAGAATAATTTAGGTTGGACCACTGGAGGTCATCAAGTCCAAACTCAGAGCAGGGCTACCTTCCAAGTTTGGTCAGGTTGTTCAGGGTTTGTTCAACTGTGTTTAAAAAACAAATAAACAAACAAACAAAAAAACCCACCAAAGTTGGAAAGTCCACAGCATCTCTAGGTAGCATGGTTCAGAGCTTAACCATTGTAAGATTTTTTTTATTTTTTTTTAACCTTATGTCTGATTGAAATCTCCAACTACAAGAAGCTATGGCTTTTGCATTTGGTTTTGCTGAACTTCATGATGTAACTGACAATCTATTTCTTCTATCTATGAAAGTCCTTTGGAGAGACTACTTTACCATCCAACTTATCATCACCTCTTCTTTCAGCTTGCAAACTTCATGAAATTACTTTAAGTGCAATTAACCCCGTCACCAACGAAGCTGGTAACCTGTATTTGTCTCAGAATCAGCTTCTTAGGAATACAACTTCTAACAGGCTGTTGATGAGATTTTTGAAACTTTGACTTAGGACATGGCACGACACCCAACTTTTAACCTTGTAGTCCACCTATCTAAACTATATATGTTCAGTTTGAGTAAAACATCTTATTTAAAAGTGTGTATAAAGCCTCCTTAAAGTCACAGTAAATTAGCTTACCTTGTTCAGAGGCAGTCATTTAATGAGGAAAGATATCCAGGTTGATCAAGTAAAATTTGTCCCAATTTGTTCACTGTCACCTTATTCTTGGGGCTGGGAAGTAGCTTCCATAAGATTCATTCCATAATTTTGTTTGGGGGTTTAGATGAGGTGGTCTGTGGTATGTAATTTATTTGAGACTTCTTTTTTTCTTTCTGTGAAGATGGATGTAACACTCAATTTTGTTTTTCTGATATCAGCCAGGTACCTCACATGCATCCTGTCCTATGGATTACATGGGTCCAATTTACTTAACTTGTCCCTAGCTCTGTCATTTTCCTCTGTCAGTGAAGCACCTCTCTCTGAACAAACTCTACTACTAGGGTAGGAGATCTGCAAGGCCTGAAGGCAGATCTTACAAAGCTGTCATAGATTGATGTGAAGTTTCTTTATTTCCTTTGTTACTGGATTTACCTGTTTCTTTCACCAATATATTCCCTGGTCTTTTATTCTTTTTCTGATATAACTGTAAAAAACGTATATGTTGCCCTTTACATCTTGTGATGACTTTACTCAGCTGGGCAGCTGAGCTCCACCACAACTGCTCTCTCATTCCCCCTCCTCAAAGGGAAAGGGGGAGAAAACATGATGAAAAGGGTTCAAGGGTTGAGATAAGGACAGGGGGATCACTCGACAATTATCATCATGGGCAAAACAGACTCAGCATAGTGAGATTAATAAAATTTACTACCTATTACTAACAGGCTGGAGCAGTAAGAAACAAATTCAACCGAACAAACAAACTAAAAACACGTTTTCCCCCATCCATCCTCATCTACCTCCTCTCCCCAAATGGCACAGAGGAACAGGGAAGGGGGGCTGTGGTCAGTCCGTAATGCTTTGTCTCCACCACTCCTTCACAGTCACTCTCTGCCCCAGCTCCACGTGGGGTCCCTCCCACAGGATGCCGTCCTTCCAGAACTGAGCCTGCAGGGCCACGGGAAGCAGCACTTCAAGAACTGCTTTAACATGCGTCTGTACCATGGGGTCCATCCCCCAGGAGCAAACTGCTCCAGCACGGGTACCCCGTGGGTGGGTGGCAGCTCCCCCCAAACCCCCTGCTCCTGCGTGGACTCCTCTCCATGGGCTGCAGATCCATCCCAGGGCTAGCTACTGTGGGGGCTCTCCATGGGCTGCATCCTCCTCCAGGCCACATCCACCTGCTCCTCCATGGGCTGCAGTGTGGAGACCTGCTCCATGTGGGACCCATGGGCTGCAGGGGGACAGCCTGCTCCACCAGGGGCCTCTCCACAGACCTCAGGAGAACTGCTGCTGCATGCCTGGAGCACCTCCTGCCCTCCTGCTGCACTGACCTTGGGGTCTGCAGGGTTGCTTCTCACTCCTTGTTCTCCCAGCAGTTCTTGCACAGCACTTTTTTTTTTTTTTTTTTTAAATACATTCTCACAGAGGCATGAACATCGCTGCTTGGCTCTTGGCAGCGGCATGTCCCTCTTGGCGATGGCTGGAGCTTGTTCTGATCTGACAAGGGGAAGCTTCTAAACTTTTTTCACAGAGGCCACACCTGCAGCCCCCCATTACCAAAACCTTGTCACATAAACGGAATACACATCTCTGCCATTTCAACTCCACCTTTGGCCTTCCCAATTTCACTGTTTCACTCCCTCATGCTTGGTCAATAGTTTTGTAATCTAGGGAGATGCATCCTTGCTTACAGCTCCTTCACAGATAAGCTGTTTTATTCTTTTTGTAGATCCTTAGCTGCTGAATATCAGGTACTGTACATCATGCAGATAGATGGTGGAAATCTGTTTTCAGACTCAGGAAATCACTGACTAGTATCTCCTCGCAAGCAGAGATAGCACTTCCATGTGTCCTTTTTATTTCTGGCTTAGAAACTTTGGCTTGATTTTGTTCTGACACACACAAGACCCTCCCCACCTACCTCATCCCCTCACTCCCTCTCACCTCCCCATTTTACTTTCTTGAAAATAAACTGTGTCAGAAAAATGTAGAGACTATAATGAACTAATTTGGAAACACATCTATGTCAGCATATAAAGATTTTTTTCTGTGACAGAATGCACACAAGTGAATCAGAAGTTACTCATTGAGGCAGAATATGATTTGTCTAACTGGTAGCATCTATTTAGGAAAAGCTGCCACCATTTAATTGTGAGATTTTATTAGTATGTAAAATGACTGCTTTTAAATGTTTAGTCTGGAGTTAATTTCACAGTGAGTGCTGGAAGGTGCTTCACATACGACTGCATGTCACAACCATGCTATGAAATAAATGTACGCAATGGTGAGCAGCAAGAATCCGAGACTACAGTTAGTATGTCACTAATGTGGCCATTAAGTTTTCATGTTAAGATTTATTATGCTGTCATTATAGCACTTTTCTTTTTGATGTATCAAACCACTACTACAGAGCATATTTGTTGACATGTCATCTGTTTTAGGAAGGCAAATGATTACAAGTTACCAAGGAAACTAATAAGCAGTATGCAAGGAATGGGCTGCACAATTCGTTTTGTTAGATAGCAAGTCACTGCTGTTTTAATTTCAATTAAATTACACCTACTTCTCACGTCGATAACATAAAAACAAACCGTGTACCATTTCAAGAAGAATTCAGATAGCTATATTCATTTAGTAAATGGAAACTAACATTGTTTTGTAGCCTGTGCAGACAGAGGGTTGTAATTTCTTGATGGTTTTGTGTGCTTTACATATGAAGTGCTGTATGAGTTTGTAGAAAACCTTCTGTTTCACTGTGTAAGTCCACAAGACTACTCAACCACAAACCTTAGCATCTGAAGGAGTTTTAAAAACTGGATAAATTAAATTTGTTTTCAAACTGCAAGCCTGCCATTTGATACAAAAACTCTTATTAGGAAATAAGAGCTCCGTGGAAAGAGAAGTTTTAAGTAGAGCAAATCGGGGGGGTTGAAACTAATTTAAGCTAGAGGTTTGCATAAAACAGGTCACCCGTCCCTAACTACTGAGTCGGTTATACTGATGATCTACACAAAGTGGTGAGTGAAAATCAAATTTTTTGGAAGCAGGAGGAGATCTTCAGGGCATTGAGTTTTTTAGAGCTCTAATATCTGTTTTTGAGAATTGTTGGTACTTACTGTGGAATGAAAAATTAGGCATCGTCTGTCACCCTGAAGAGCATCAGGGTGGTGAACTTTGGACAAAGGGCTATTAATTTTTAAAGCAATGTTGAAAAATCTTTATTATTATTCTTTGCTCTATTCTGAGCCTGATGTTTTATGGATGTTTTGCTTTGAGTTGTACCATTTCCCCCACCTTTACTGTAAGCTTCCACTTTCTGTAAGTCTAGAACATCTGCAAGACAGCTGGAGAATACAGCAAATGCTGCTGCTACTCACGCACACTGAGGATGATCAGCAGACATGGCAGGCTAGGAGGGCATGCTTTGAGTCCCTGGGGAGACAGGGAGTCAAGCAGGACATGCCTACAGCTGACAGCATGGAGAATAGGGGAAAAGGACAGGGATTTGAAGAGAGAATATTGTGGAACATTGCTACCATGATGATTTCTGTGGTGGAAGTTTTTTCTCACTTGTTGGGTTTACTCCCAGTAACAGTCGGACTGCTTTCACTATACCGTTTGCTCATTACAGTTTATGCAGAACAGACACATGTGTGCTATAACTAAGACCAGACCATTCCACGTTATTTTCATTGTGTATGCCATAAAAGGCCTATTCTTAACTATTCGTATCAGTAAGGCCAAAATGAATGCAAAGCATGAGTGTTACTTGATACCAATAAGCTTCCAAAATGCTGTGTTAACTAGATAGCATATCTAGTGCAGGCCAGGCAAGATGGTTTAAGATTCCTTTTTGCTTTAGAATCTCTGGAGATGTGAGGGGATCTGCTGTAAGCCTTTTTTAGCTTCTTTCTATTTTTGGACAGCATTTCTCCAGAACAATTTTTGGCAGCAGGGTTGGGGAATGGGTTGACCAGTTTTATAATGAAGTCTAATAACTGCCTGTGGCAAAATTAGATTGACAAGCTCTATAAACTGTTGGTGGAAGCTATGAGTTATCCAGTTCTTATCAGCAACTATTGCATGTTTTTTGTGTAATAATTGCTGATAGAAATACACCATGGTAATTCAAACTACAGCTTTCAGTTAATATTTTTTTTCCCTATCTTTCTGGTTGTCTGCTTAAATTAACTCCTGGTGATCATACTGCAAGCAGCACAATAACAAATGCACACACAAGTGCATCCCATGGTTGTGTGCCCAGGCAAATAATCAAAAAGCGTAGCTCAATAAACCAAAGCAGTAATTGAAACAGAGTAACGCTGAAATGTTACCTTTGGAATATGAATGTTTGGGGTGAAATATATATATATATATATATATATATATATATACATACACATGAGAATATGAAAATCTGCTATGATACAGCAAGTCTCATGTGCTAGAATGGGTGTGGCAATGTGCATGACTATCAGTGGATACCTGGATAAGCAGTGACTAAAGCAGATAAGAACAGATAGGTGGAAAGGAGAAGGTGGGAATGGCATGCAGAAAACTGTACCGATGCAATTCTTTCATGATTTTCTGAACTTCAGTTCTACCTGGCCAAGTCATGTGATTTAAATAATGCTTTAAGTTATCCTGTCTAGAGTCCTCTTCTGCAGGTTTGTCCTGAACACGTGTCTTGCACCAGTCCTCAAAGCTGCATGGGAAATAGCAGAGGAGAAAGCTTCATGGGTACTGTTTCTAACATACTTCCCTCAGGAGTTGTAAATATGCTAAAAATTGGTTGCAGAGAAAAATGAGAAAATCCCTTTTTCAAGTGGGTATCCAATACAACAATAATTATTTTATGGGTGTATACAGAATACAACCATATATACAGAATACAACCATATACAACCATGAAACCTTTATTTCACTTTACCACGTTTGTGAAGGTTGAAAATTTAAATATGTGCTGAATTGTTCATCAAATATTTCATGTTTGGATTACAAGATTACAACCACATAGATCAGTGTGGTGTATTAGTTAGTATAGTGTACAGATGGACTAGTAATGTAGTCCTGAGCTGAAGAAAAGAACGAGACAGCTAACCTTGAGTTAGCAAAACCAAAGGAGATAAGGGATGAAATGATTAATGAGGAAAGCAGCTGAAAAAAAAGATTCAAGACTGACCCATACTAACCTTTTTCTCATTAAAAGTGATTAGCATAATAAAAAAAAAAAAAATCAAAATGGAAATGTGTAGAAACTCAGGATTTGGTGTCCTCACCACCCCTCACTGTTCCGCTGTAACACACTTGCTCAACAGAAAATAAGTTAGGCGAGCCAGAACAACCAATTAGAAGTAGCTAGAGAGATAGTTTCACAAGTTGACCATGTGTAAATAACAACACTCCAAGTCAGAGGCATGCTCGCTTTGCAAAAGATCACCAAGCACCTGATTCTGCATAGAATTAACTAGAAGGCCTTTTTGTGGATTCTGACTGTGCGCTTATTGGCTAGGCACACTGGGCAGGAGCCTAGGGATGTGAAACAGAAATGTGGCAGTACATACTGCATGATTCACAAACATTTGCATAAATGTGAAAATCAGAAAAGTGTTTTCTGCTGAGGAAAATACATCATCATAAAAGAAAAGTTGTTGCAACAAATACAATTGTTGGGTGTTTAAAGAATTACAGATGAAGTTAAAGTAGATGAGACTGCAAACAAAAAATCATTCTGTAGCATCTTGTTTAAAAAAAAAGATTAAAATCATCATAGTATATTCAGAATACATATAAAAAAAAAAAAAAGGAAATACATTCTCTAAAAGTATTAAGCAAAGACAATAGTTACAGGATGACTTTAAGCCAGTCAATCAAACTTTAGACAAAGGAAGAGAGTAGCATTAAGTTTAGATTCAAATTAAAGAGTTCAATTATATAGTAACTCAGGCAACTATTTCTGGGTTTGTATAAGTAGAAGCCAGTCCATAATTTTCCCCTGTGGAATAAAGATGAGAATTTCAAAGGATTTCTCCCGGCTAAATGCATTTTACATAAATGCATAATGCAAAAGTATAAGCTGCAGGGAGAAACATTCCGGTTATATACAAAGTTAAATTATGTGACATTTAAAGTATAGCTCAGATATGCATATATGGAACTAAGTGTTTATTTCTTGGACTCGGATCAACAACAAATTGCTTTTGTGGCAGCTGCTTCACAGAAGTGCCTTAAAAGTCAAGGAGGTGAGGGGTACAGCTTGGTAGATATGAACTATTCTCTGTCTGTCAAAACAACACACCAGTCAATTAGGGAGGAAAAAAAGTACAGGGGCAATGAAATGGAAATGGAAATTGTGATCAGAGGCATGAGACTCTTCAGTATGCAAGGAGAATGGGAATGGGTCATTAAGACCTTGTATTATGTTGGCTGGATTGGACAGTACATGGAGTAGAACTTGCGATCTGCTCCACATGAGTTTCTACTGTACTTCCAGAAAAGTGATAAGGGCATGCTGAGGAGAATAAATGAAATATTCATGTTTTCCTAATGAGCATCAAGGGGTCCCTCTATTTTCTGTTTGATATTATTCTGTCCAGGCTACTTGAAATTGAATCATAGGTGTGAAAGCCATGGGGAATAACGCAATGGTGAAGATAAGGTGGTATCACAGACTGTCAGGAGCCTGTGAGAAATAGCAGGGAAGCTAGGGACTGGCAGGCTAGCTACCAATGGCAGATCATGTTATTAATGTTCACTCATGCCAGTCTAGAGCACAGGATCAAAAGAGATACCAAAATTAGAAACCTAGTCTAGGGGTAGGACTGAAGGGTTTTTAGCAGTTGGTGGTTATGGTGGTAGAAAATGATACAATCAGGGATGCTAAAGGATGAGGTAGAAAAGACAGCAAAGTCAGTTTGCTTCTCATCCTTGAAGCTGAGGAAACTGCTTCTCAAGGCTCACAGAAAATATAAACTTTCAGGAAAAATGAATAAATATGACATTAGACACTTAGAGCTAAAGGTAAAGGTAAAAAATGCAGCTACGCTGAACTGAAAAGTCCCTGGTGGCCTGAGAGAGACAACTCTGTGTAAACAGAGCTTCAGGTGAACTACTCCAGACTCCTAAAGCAACACCATCCTGCACATGGTTTCCCATCTTCCTGGGATGGGCAAGAGCAAAGGCCCTCTAAACCAAAGAAATAAAGCCCTCTTTCTACTGTTGTAGGTACAACATTGTTGCTTATAGCTGCTGTTTTTGCTCTGAATGTCCATGCGCAGAGACTTGGGAAAATGCTTGGTATACCAGAATTCAAGTGCTAAGGCTATTTATTTAGGCAAAGTAGGGGAGGATAGTCTGCTCCGTGACTCTGCATGAGACGTGCGCTGAGGCAGCTGTTACACTGTAATTTGCTACAGATATGGTGTACCTAGAGTCAGAGCTGTTTTCCTGATGTTCTGCTCTGCAGTCACTAACTCATGCAGTCATATGAGCTGGTTCTGTGGCTTTAGCCCTTAGAAGAAGCTTTGCTGACCTCCTTTCAGCTTTGGTAGCTGTAATAAGGAATCACAAAGAAGTCTTCATTAGCCATTTTGCATTAGCTCTTAAGGGAAGGAACATAGAGAAAGTCTTCAAGTTTGGTTATTGAAAAATGGTATGGGAAGTGGAATTTTGAAGTCTAATCTGGGAATGTCAGGATCTAATTTTCTACAGAGTTTAAGATTTTTTTTTTATTATTTTTTTTTGAGTTAAGAAACATTTAACAGGCTCAGTAGTACAAATGCATGTTGCCGTATAAATGAACAAAATAAGGAGCAGAGGGCAGAAAACTTTGTTTCCTGTACCATCAAATAAACTAAGAATAAACCCAAAGCTACTTTCTGGAAATGCTGTGAAATAGCTGTGATCTTTTACTCTGACTTGGAAGAAAAGTGTAAACTGAAACTTGGGTGGGCTCCTTAGGGGTAGATGCAACCAAATTTTAATAGTCATTCCACATGTCCTGCTATTCATATCCAACAGCGAACACTTGCAGAATTAAAAACTTGTATTTCAACAGCAATCCAAACAAGCATCAACTGCAGCAAATACAAATGACTAGAACAAAATCCCTTATGAAATATTACCTTGTCATGAAATTATCCTTTATTTCCTTTAAACACTGTTAGTTTTACATTGTTGTTTTATGGAATTAAGACTTCCAGCCAAATTCATTGGCATGTATTTGTGTGGCAAACTATTCTTAAATGATGAAAAACTAGAGATAAATCACAATTTTTAGTGCAGAAGGTGAACTTTGGTATGGGACCAAGCACTTGATCCACACACAGTACAAAATTAATAATCTCTCAGAGTTTTCTATACTCAGCTTCATTAATCTAGACAAGGTCTAGATACCACAGTGGCAGAATGAATAATTTGAAATCAAATCCCTGAAAGAGAAGGAAAAGGATCAGTGCACAAGCTGGCTCTCATTCACCCTTGAAAAAATATATTCAGTTAAAAATACACTTTGGTTTGAATTTCAATGCTTGTAAAAGGTTGAGATATACAGATTGAGACACTGACCTTTCCTTTTCCTCCTTAGGTGAAATAGAACACAAGCAATGTCCGTGCAATCACCCAGAGCCATGAAAAAAAAGGTGAAGAATACAAGTGTTTCAGTGATGTAAGGATAAAAGTCAGTCTTGCAATTTTCTGAAAAGAGAAGAGGTCATGTTTGGGACTTTGGTCAAACCACCCTGAGAGTTTTCTAAAAGACCCTGAATTACTCTTTTTGACAAAGTAATTAAAATATGAAAAGCAGAGGAAGTCACACAGTACATACTGAAATTTATAGAGAATAGAAGGCACTTTGACCCTGTCAATATGATTGAGAACTGAACAAAATCCTCCCAAAAGGACCTGCAGCAGAAAGGATAAAAGAGTTCAAAATAACATTTAATGAGGAGCTTCCAATACAGTACAGCACTAGTCCAGTACTGAGACTTCAAGTTGCTACTGCAGTTCTGGCAGCAAGAATAAAACCCCAGGTCATCCCTACAGCTTGCTGCTCTGCCCACAGTGATGCCTTTCTCTGTCCAAGTTAATCTTTCACCAGGGGAGCAAGGAAGGCCTCTGGCCTGTTGACTCAAGTATTTAAGTGACAGGTTTGCACCTCATTAGCCCACAGGATCTGCCTTCCCTCTTCTGGCTAGTGCTCCAAGGGTAAGCTATTATAAAGAGCTGAGTGGTAAGAAATCATAACCCAGATGTGTTTTACCAGGTTATAGATAAGAGTGTCATTACTGGGATTATGTTTGGTTATGCCAGCATGCGTTATGTGTCATCTGCAAATGTTTGCTGGACTAAGCCCCTGGGCACTAAGCAGGAGAACATGCAGGTTCTGGATCATGATTAATCCTGTGGGAGATCTTTGGATCTCCAAACGCTGTTTGGAGAAAAATGCCTCCCATAACCAGAAACTGAGCTGTGGCTCTGGAGACCTTCTGGAGCCATGTCGAGATGCCTCTGCAGAAAAAACACAGCTGAATCAGGACTGCTTAGGGATCACAATACACACGTTAGACTGTACACGTAAGTATGTTAGCCAAACTCAGCTTCAGCACAACTGAATAGCTGATGTACATAATTGAATAGCTTTATAATGGATCAAGGCATGTGAGCTGAACTATGACCTTCTTGGTCATAATCAGTTATGACCAGGCAGGCAGTTCCTGGTTGTTCACACAGTGCCTTTAGCACCAGAGAACCCAGACCACTTGGTCGCATGGCTGGGAAGAAACCCATGGAAGATGTTTGCAACGCTGCTTAGGCAGGGACTGAGAGTAAGAGTCTCCACTTAAAGTGTCCCCCAAGAAAGGTATGTGAGGGGGCATCCCTTGTTGGGGTTGCCTCTAGCATTCCTTGTTACAGCTTTCTTTAAGGCCTCTGGTTATGCAGTTTGGATGCTGGCCCCAAGCGCAGGTGGCTGAAGCCTAAAGGCATGGGGGTATGGGGACATGGTGGTGTCCTGTTCATCCCCCCACTACAGCATGGCCAGACACAGCTTTGCAACTGAGAAGCATAATTTGTTGTCCGTGTGTGTATGTATGTGTATGTCCTTATGCATGTGTGTGTGGCATGTAGAGTGAAAAATATGCCTCCTTTTCTGCTGCTGAGCACAACTGATGCTTCAGAAAGAAACAAAATCTTAGGCAGTCTAACTGCACACAGATTACATGGCTGGAAAATTATATAGCAAATAATTGTGGCTTAGAATTCAACAAACTATTAATTAGGACAGTTCAGGACAGGTTAGACCAGGATCAGCCAACTTCAGAGCTTTTAAAAGGCCTGTGGAGTGCTAGATGGCCACACAAACACAGTTATGCAGGAGCACTGGCAGCTGCATGGACTCCACGAACTTTTCCAGTCCCCCGTGTGGTGCAAGCATGGCTCAGCCATGCTGTGGAGGAGCCAGCAGGTGTTTGTGGATGGGGAGAAGGCAGTCTCAGTGGCAAGGTTCTTCATGGCCACCTTTGGGGTTTTGTTGGGCTCAGTGCAATGAGATGCACGTGTTTCTCATTAAATTAATAACACACAGAGGTGCCTCAATTGGTTTTCAGACTTTTCATGAGTAAGAGCTGTATAAATTTAATCAGAGACCACAATGGAATCTGATATTAGCTGAAGTCACTCAGTATCAGTAAACCTGATATCTCAAATGCAAATTTGATACTTAAAAAAAAAAAAAAAAAAAAAAAAAAAGTCAAAGCCAAAAAAGCCAAACTGCCTTTGATCAAGAGAATTGGATCCATCTTTGTCGTAACAGACTACTCAGAGAGAGATTTGCTGTCTTCTTGACAACCAGCAGAAGAATGTAGGTTTAGTTTTGAGTCTGTCCTGACACGGGGGTTCCTGACAAATGATTCTCTTGCGAGACTTATGACATGTAATTTAGACCATCCCTACAGCACGTACACTGCACTCTGATGTACTGTATCCTGATAAGTGGGTTTGGAGGAAAAAAACAGCTGCTGGAAGAGAAGTAGGTGTCATTCCCACAGCTGGAATAAAAGGTGATTGAAAGAGTAATCTGACTGATGAGGTATAACAGCTTACATACTTTCATTACAGAAGAAGGACAGGAGAATTCTGCTTAAATCAGTCACAGGGAAGTACTTTCCCCCAAAAGAGAAAAAGCTCTTTAAGCTATAGCTTAGGCTGAAAGTGTTCAGTATGAAGCAAGAAGGACTTTTATGGGGTTTGAAACAAATCTTGATTACCGAATAAAGTATGACAATCACTTAATTGGGAGATGAATGCTCTGAGGATCTAAATGTGGTCCTGAGTACTGTTGATTACGATGCCTGGGTGTTGCTATGCACTATACTGGAGGAATTAGACTGATTGTCTAACTTGGAGTGTTAGAGAAGTATATGAAGCTCTGGTTTGTATCAGTTAGACCCAGTCTGTGCTTTATTCAAAGTTAGAAGTCAGATACAACACAGACACTGAAGCAGACCGCTGTCAGATGATCTGAGTGATTCTGAATAACACAGGAGCTGCCAAAGGAGTGTATACAAATCTTCTTTTTCTTCTGCAGATCACTCCCTCAATAATGCCACTATCACAGGAATCCTTTCCTCAGGATTCTCCCCCAAACTAAAAAGCTTAACAGTTGCTCTCTCCTAGAAAGCTACAGAAGTAAAACAACAAAGGGAGGAGAAAGGGATTTATTTATCTCATATGTTCCAAGTAGTTCCCAGTGTGGTTTGAATAAGTTTTGTACAATGGGAAGGCCTTTCACTTACTATATATGCATTAAAGTGATGAACTGTGTTAATCCAGGGCAGGTTGTGGTGCCTTACATCCAAAAACATTAAACACGAGGTGAGTTGTCCTGAAAACAACCTAACTTACACACCAATAATGGTAAACAAACACCAGGGACTAAACTAGTCACATCACGTATGCCTTTTCCTTCTTTCTGAATATACTCTATCTGTTTGCAAGAGCTTTCTACAGAGTCCTGCCCAAGGGCTTTGTTCTGGGCTTTACATATCAATTCCTGTATTGATACAGTTAGGCTACAAGCAAATGGCTTCAAGACTTTTGTAAAAAATAAAATAATATTAATAATAAATCCTAGCAAGCCTGCACATCCTCTATCTGTGCTCATCAAGTGTTCTTTAGGCATATTAACAGGAGTTGCTGGCCTTTGTATATTTTGGTCTAAAATACTGTTTATCATCTATTTGTTTTCTGGTGAATTTTGCAAGCAAGCTAAAACTCAGGCATTTCTCTGTTCATTAAAAAAAAAAAAAAGTCATTAAGAAATACTTGGCCAAAGATATAACAAGCCTGACCCTACAGATGTTCCCCTAATATTTTTTTCCTTTTACATTTCCTCCTGTTTCATAAGTGGAAATTAAGCATAAACATTTTAAAAATAATCTTCCATGGTGTTTTCTTTTTGTATAATGCCAGATGTTTGGATGTTCAGAATCTAAGTTTTTTTGTTGGTGGTGGTTGCTTGCTTACTTATTTCTGGGTTCAGTTGGTATGTAGTTACCTATTAGAACAGTTGTAGAAAAGGTGGGGATCTGAGCAGTGAGCACAAACTGGAGCCAGAAATTGAGGAGAATATAGGGCAGGGACTTGCCAAATTTTCTGCTTCCCCACTGGGAAAAGCTGTACTTCCCAGGACTCTGGCATCCAGAAGGGAGTTTTCTGGCTCTTTAGAGCATATATAAAGATGAATAATAGGATGCTTATTTTCCCTTCCATTTCTCCTCCATCTAAAATGGAAATGAAATCAGATTCCACCTTTCTCTGAAACTGCAGTACTGTATTAAAAGAGAAGACAATGTTTGTAGAATTTAATGGAAACTTATGCTAAAGAAAACAGCAGTGACTGTAAAGCCACAACCCAACAAAACAAAACTCCAGCTGCATCCTGCAGTTCTGAGCATCTTTTCACACACACACACATATATATATATAAAAAAAAAAAGGGGGGGGGTGGTTAAGTGCTTCAGAGCTCTATTGTATTGTCTCATGCATTATCTAGTTTACTTTTAACTCCAGATAAGTACCAGAGTAATTTAAAATTCATTCCTTTCCAAAATTTCATTTCTTTGCAAGCATTTGGTATCTCCTCTCAGATAAACAGATCTCTCTTAAGTTGATAGTATGGGAGAAGTTATCCTGCTTCACTTTTCTTTTGCATTTCACTGAACTCCATTAATAACAAATGTCAAACACTACTCATATTAGTTGCATTTGAGAGAAGAATTCAAGGAAAGCTGGTGAAAAATTGTGCATCTGATCAGATGTTTGAGAATCTCTGAAGATTGAATTATGAAGAGTTGCAGTGGAATCTGTCATCTGAGTAAGGGATAATGGAAAATCATCCATCCCTTTGAGCATGTCATGGGAAGGACCTTGGGGAGCATTGTAGAGCAAAACCTAATTGATAGTCTAATCCATGTTTTCTGTTTATTTGTTTGTTTTTTCTGATGGATTCTTATGGAATCTTTTTCATGGAAATTGACTTTGGTGTGCACGTATCATATGCACACACTGAATAACACAATCATGGTCACAGAAATTAATCTGAGTTATATATTTGAATTTATGTAACGGGAAATGAATCTGAGTTCATGCTGTTCTTCTCATTGAGCTGAGCTGATGAGAGCAGTGTTTTTGAATATTGTGTTAAGAGGCCCATTAGTTTTACTTATCTTGTATAGAACTTCAGTTCTGTGAAGCCTAAACAAGGACATTACAAGTGTTAGTTAATCTCCCTACACCCTCTACCTCTTCCCCCAACCACCAATTATCCAGGGGGTTTATATAATTATTATTAACTGGATCAATGCTGTTGTAAGAAGGAACTGAAGAATCTTATAGTGCTAACTAAAATATAGGGAAAATATGCTCTTTTGATGTCACATAGTTCTTTTCTCTATGTGTCACCATAAGATCTGGAACAGAGGAAATACATGGTGTAAAAGTCTGGAGAGCAAAAAAGCTGACTTTCCAGAATAGATCTATGCTGAAAAGGGGCAAAACCAGTGATTCCAAAGAGAGTGTGTCCTGGGGATGAAGTCCAGAAGAAATTCTTGTGTATGAAATAAATAAATAAATAAATAAACAAATAAATCAAATAAATACATTTACATCATTTAGTGTTTTTTTTTTTTTTTTTTTTTTTTTTTTTTTTTGGGGGGGGGTGGGGAGGGGGGAAAGGAGGGAAAACAAATTTGTGCCCTACTCTGCAGCAAACAGTTTGTGGTACACGAGATATTTTCACATGGACTTTATTCTCACAGATGCTCACCGGCAAAACGATGAAAGAGGTAGTATCCCTGAAGGAATCTTTGTTAATGTCTCATCTCACAAATCATTACAAAGCAAAGCTGGATGGATGGAAAATGCCAGATTATTTCAGTAAAAGCTGACAGAATATTGATAGCTTTCTCAAGGAGGAATCATGGTAAAGCAGACTGTCACTGGTGACTGGAATTTGGGAACTGCAGGTATATTAGTAGGGAAACTTAGGCAAACCAGAAAGTCATTAAGAAAATTACACTGACAGTTGGTGGACTTTATTAATTGCATTTAGTGAAGATGTTAAAAATGGCAGTGAAGGAAGCAGTAACAGTGATATCAGCAAATCTTTTGACCCACCCACAGAGCACAGAGAAGAGAAAAACAGATTAAAAGCAATGCTGGCATAATGGCCGGATGATGAAACAGATGTTCTCACAAGTAAAAGCAGCAGCTTTTGTTTGGAAGACTGAAACCCAGGGAAAAGATTTGCAACGCATCCCAATGTTGATTATAGGCAGGAGTAGTAGAAGTAGCATCTTCAAATTCGTTGATATGCTGGATATTTTGTATTCATACTCAGATGATTGATTCACCTGCTACAGAGGTGAGAACTAATAGAATTCTTCTTACTTCTAATGTTGCTCTATCATTCAGCTTGAAAAAAACTTTTTTTTTGATAACAGTTTACCAAGCTTATATTGGCCTTTTGAGGATCTCTGTAAACTAGAAAAGATAGAGCTCTGCAGAGATCACCAGCTTTCTTCAGGATTAAGATCTAGTCACAGTAGATTTGGGGGACAGAGATTCAATTTAGATATGTGGTTGATAAATTTTTATACCTTAATCTATATTGAATTAGAATTTTAAATGACACATTAGATTCTCTAGCATTCTGAAGGAAATATAATAATACCGATGTTGTGAATAGCCTGCTTGTTACCAAAAGGAAATCATGATTATTACAGATATCTATTATTAGTGGGTAGTAAATGCTGAGGAGAAAAACTCTTCCTCTCTTGTGAAAGTGTCTGTATAATATAAATATAAAATAAAACCAAAGGAAAAAAAAAAGTATTGTGCAGCAGACCTTAGGCAGGGAACACTTGCCTTGAACTGATGAGAAATAACATAAGCTTGAGTCCAAAATGACCCCATTCATACTTTCAGCCAATTTTAGACATGAAAAGAGATCAGAATCTGTAAGGACAAGAAAAGCTATTACCACCTCAGATTGAGTTAGGTTTGGACCTGCCTTCTGTCTGAATGCTGGCCATATGCTTCATGGACTTGGGCCCTCTCCCCCAAACTAGATACTGTAGAAAAGGTTTCATGTTATTGAAGGATAGATTTTACTGTTGTTCACTAGTTCTAACCTTCATCAGTGAGTCCCATAATCCACCTCTATTCTTAAAATATCACTTATTTAGGGTTATTTTGTCTCCAGAAATCATCTTTAAAGTCTAGCATAAAAAGATATTTTTAAAAGCTAT
The DNA here is from genome assembly GCF_009819795.1 of Aythya fuligula. Lineage (NCBI taxonomy): Eukaryota > Metazoa > Chordata > Aves > Anseriformes > Anatidae > Aythya > Aythya fuligula. Next base: position 39,369,195 of record NC_045560.1, on the reverse strand, counting down.
CAGACCTGAACAAATTTAGCCCCAAACCATGGAAAAAGAAATCTGTAGTAAAATCTCTATAAACATACTTAAAACAAAGTCACTACTGCCGTAAATATATTGTCTAAGGACCAGCTGGAGAAAACTGTAGGTACAAGCAGTAAAAGGAAACAAGAGAATCAGTGTTTGCTTGCTGTGATAGGTGGTGTTCTCAGACTATTAATTGCTAGGTTTAGCATTCACCAATACTTGTGTAAATGTTGTAAGGAGAGACATTTTTAAGGACTGAAAGGTGAAATTTTCTGAAGTGTGTACAGGTAGTTCCTCCTGCACTTTAGGAGAAGCCTAGAAGTAGCTCAAAGCTGTTAGTGTGAAAACTTGGTAAGCAAACAAGACAGACTTGTGGAGGAATAGAAGCATAGGTTGATCTTTGATAGTGAAAGGTTCAGGTTGGAAATTAGGAGAAATTTCTTCTCAGAAAGAGTAGTCAGGCATTGGAATTGGTTGCTCAGGGAGGTGGTGGAGTCACTGTCCCTGGTGGTGTTTAAGGAAAGGTTGTTTGTACTTAGGGACGTGGTTTAGTGGGTTATAATGGTGGTAGGGGGACTGTTGGACCAGATGATCTTGAAGGTTTTTTCCAACCTTAGTGATTCTATGGGATACAATAAACATGAAGACTGGTGGAATGGAGGAGAGGCATGAAGAAAAACTCAAAGGGAGTAAGTCGCAATCAAATCTCAAAATTTGTGCACATCCAAAATTACCTCGTGTCATTCATCCAAAATATATGTGGAGCATGCATTTAGACTTTGGATGTCCTGGATCCTACAGTACTGTCATAGTTAGTGAGATTCTTCCAAGTAAAAATATCCTCTGTGATCACAACGGCAGAGGGCCAGTTTGAAGGCCTGTGAGAGAAGGAAAATGATCTTTGATGCACTGTTTTGAACAGGTATGGGCAGAGTGAGGTTTAAGAGAAAAATGTTTTTAATATGAGATAAGATCCTAGATATAGAGAGATCAAAAGACCCAGTGTCTTAGAGATGTATGGAAGAAAGATACCTTTCTGGATGTAAAGACCTAGGAAAAGATCTGAATTGAAGATGATGTTCAGGCTGTAAGCCTGAAGGAACGACGAAGAAGGTGAAGTCATTGGCACCAAAGAGTGGGGAAAAGAAAAAGGAAGGGGTGGGGGGTGGGGAGTGGAGGGGTGGAAGAGAAGAGACAGAAAAAGAAAAACTGAGTATATAGCTGGTAAGAAAAAAATTATAAAGAAAACCTCATGAAAACATGACAACTGATTGTCCCACAAGGACCAGGCTTTGGAGAGCTCTCTCTAGAACCCAGCCAGCACTTTAACACTTCCTAGCAAGCTCTAAGCAATAAATTTTTCTGTTTTCTGATAGTTTGCCCTCCTAATTTCAGTGTGGTTGGCCTCTGAACAAGGCACTGTTCATGATGTGTAATATTTGGATTTGGAAATATTTTATCTATCTGTTCCTTTTTTTTTTTTTTTTTTTTTTTTTTTTTTAAGACACGTTTGAAGTAGATTTTGTAGCACAAGAAGCAAGAAATTATGAACAAAGGAACATACTATTCCAATTGTGTGGGAGGATGTAAGAATAGGCAGGCGATTAGGTAAATATAAATGTTTATAAAACACTCTTCAGCAATATTAGATGGCAGGATTTCTTTGAATAGGAAAGCAAGACCAAATATAAAGTTCAGCTTTAAATATTTCCACTGATATATTTTCAGTTGTCTTTTTTTTTTTTTTTTTTTCACAGTACCTTTTACTGCTTTTAATTAAGACCTCAAGGGAAGGAAGCATATTATAATTTATGGTAATGACTTTCAGTCCCTGGCTTCGTTTCCTCTCTTCTGGTGTCACAGTAGCAAGAGCTATTTTACTGGGTTAGGAAGAACAGGAGAACTCCCACTAAAACTGCTGTGACAGGTAGAAACAACAACAACAAAAAGAAACAAATTTTTTACAAGTGGTGAAATGTCTGATGAGATAGTAAGTGGTTTCCCTATGCCTAAGACCTAAGGTCGATGTCTATTAGAGGAACCAGAACTCTTCAAATAATCTGAAAGTTTTGATTCGAAAACAAGGTGGAATGCCCTGTAATGTGACCCCTAGTCCTGCACTGCCACAGTGGAGGGACACCATGTGTCTAGATCCCATTGTAGTGAATGCACACACATGTGCACACAGATTCTGGGAAGTTCTGGGTCCAATGGGAATCCTTCCAGCTGGAAAACCTCAGGAATCATGTCTCTGTCCTTGAATATTGCAGATATGGGTTCAAGGCAAGTGCAGAGGTCAGGCTTGTCCCCTTGTCATAAAATGAACGGAAGGAAGTGTCAGGATATCTTTTTTAAATGAGAAATGTTAATGAGTATTTTTTAACAAAGGTATTGCCCAAATAGATTCAATTCAAGGGGCAAAGGGGCAGTTGGAATTGATGGAATGTTGTTTGTGAGTAGGAATGAAAAAATTATTACTTGAAAAAAGCTTTTATTTCCCTTAAGACTTGTGGAGTTAAGGGTACATTTATGTAGATTTTTTTTTCTTCTTCTTACTGCTGAAATTAATTAGTCTAATTTCTTATGATCTATATTCAATAGTGGTTTTCAAACTGCAGCTCATAAACCTGGAGTGTCCATTGACTACTTCTGAGTGTGTTGTGAAAGTTAAATGAAGTACAACAAAAAAATTCTTAGAATTACAGTAATTTTCTATTTACTATATAAATTCTGCCCCATACTAGAATTATTCTAAGTCTGTTCATTAAAAAAATAAAATTAAAATTAAAAAATGTTGAAAATTTCATCTCTCTAGTGAAAAACAAGAGTAGATGTCAATTTGTATTTGTTAGCTTTTAATTTTTCATGCTTTACAACTTGAGCATCAAGAAGAGAATAATTTATTGCTAGACAGTAACATATCATAATATTTCAAGGTTAAAACTTTCCAACGTATAAAACAATAATCTGCATACTGTTACAGGCATTACAAACTGATGCTGCAGTCTTAGGACAAAAGCTATAGCAAGAATGAGGAAAAGGATTATGCTGATTTTTCCTTTATGTAGTAAATATTAGGAAAAAAGTTGTTTGTTTGTTTTTGTTTGATTTTTTTTGTATGTGGTTTTTATAAAATATTATTTTACCTCTCCTCTGACACTCTCTTGAAAACCGTTTTGAGCTTTCTACACATCAAACAAGTATGTCAATAACAGAATACCATGACTTTCATGGTGAAATAAAAAATAAATTTTGTGTTAACACTCAGAAATCTAGTTAGGATTCAGTTCTGGAAATAAACTCAAGGCACGTGCAAACAGTTACAAAGGTAAAGAATTTATCTACTAAAATATTCATTGCTGAAACTTCTTTCGTGTTACATTTAGGTCTGAGTCCATGGTCAGTATTATAAATACAATTTTAAAAGTCTGTTTGTGACTTCAAACATGTTTAATTCAGTTGTCTAATATGGCCAAGTCAGGAGATTATTCACTTTGATGATTAAGAGGAAATGTGTTTCTACCTTTTTAATCCTGTATTTATCAAATTTGTAACAGTTTCCTCTGCCCAGTGCCACTTACAAACATGTAGTCTTGATCTGATTTGTGCCTTTTGTCATGGTGCTTTTTGTTCTCATATTCTAGAGCCATAAATTTCATTTTAATATTTAATTAAAAAACCTGCTACGTCAACTGATTAGTAAGTAGATACGTTTGTACTAGTAAAAGTATTGAATATGCTATACCATTGATCTCCTATGTCTTCTCCTTTTATCAAACCTAAGCAGTGAAGATGAGTTACTTACTTCATATCTGGCTATGGTGGATGAAAATTACTTAGCTACAAGCCAGTTCAGATAAAACATATTATGGTTTCTTCTTCACAAATATATTATTGTTATTATTATTTTACTTTTTGTGAAGAAGAAACTATAATGAACAGTGGTATGTACCTGATGTGTTACCTTGTGTTCACCACTGTTCACAAACTAGACTCAAATTTGAATCTTTGCCTGGTTTTAAATAAATACATGTGAACATTTCTAATATCACACAAGGCTATTTTTATAAATATTTAGTATACATCTCTCTCTTGCAACTTGCTTTGCTTCTAGCTATTGACTCCATGACCTTTGTGACTTGCACTTCTGTCATTTTCAGGCAGTAGTATTTGAGCACTCCGCAGGGAACAACACATGAAAGCCAGGGTCTGTAGAGGCATTTCCTGTCCTCTTGCAATGTGCACCAGCTCTGTGGCATGCACTGCTAGTTGTACTACTTCCCAAGGAAGTCTAAGGTTTGATGTTAGCTCTGTGAAGTCCTACATGTCCTCAGCAGTTACAATCAGTCCTCTGGGAAGAACAGAATGTCCAGGGAGAATTTTTTATTTTTTTATTTTATTTTATTTTATTTTATTTTATTTTTTTACAGAATTTGTCTGGCAGTTTCTGACAGAGCTATTTAGTTGACTTGATGGTCTACGGTTAATGTGGGTCTCACAAAATCTTCATGAGGTACTGGGCAGGTGCTTATTGAAAATGTGCTTGAAACTGTGCAAATTGAATTTCCATACATATTACCAGGGTACAATCAAAGCTACATTGGCTGAAATAATTTGAGTTAGTTTAAGACTAGAAGGTAAAATCTTTCTGGATTGGATGCTTAGAAGCAGAGGGATTTGCTAATCAGATTTAATTGTGTCAGCATGTGGTGCCTGATAAAATTCAAATCACATACTTTGTTGGAATGATAAGCTACGTAAAGCAGTGCCAAACTTAAATAAATAAATAAATAAATAAATAAATAATAATTTAAAAAAGAAACAGATCTTCAGACACTCTACTTCTAGCTAGAGGTACTGCCTGCCCAGTGTTAAGTCCACTTTTTGGGTAGGGACTTTATTCTCTGTCTCCATTTATCTCTATTGTTACATCCTCATTTTACTCCAAGTAGCTTCACAGCAGACTGCTACTGCTCCTTGGTGTGCCTGTCTCAAAGAGGATGACTGTTCCTGCAAGGAACAATGTTCCTGGCTCTACATGGTTGGAATCAGATGAAGGAAAGCTGGCAAGAGATGATGACAAGAGAAATGTGCCTGAAGCAGGCATGTATTTGAGCTGAAGAGAGGGCAGATACTAACGACTGTTAGGAACATAGGTGATTTTTTTATTTATTTTTTTTTTTGTGGTTAAAAAAATAGGTTGATCATTTAAATTGCCTCAAGCTGAGAAAATAGTTTTCATTAGAAAGGAAGAATAAAAGCTGGTGACAAGAAAATGACAGTATGGAGTGATAAAGTGAACTCTTGATGCAAAGGAAGGTATTGTGCATAATGTGTACCCCTTCCAAAATATCAGCATTGCCGGTGATTGCTATAACACCGCTGGATTGCTATAACACCTGCCTGTTGCAGGGAGGTGAGGTAATGTGAGGAGTCCAATCAAATTACGTACCTGACAAAGAATATGAGTGTAGTGCTCATGACTATTCTAGTGTATTACCAAAGCAGGTGCTAAACTGTTTATGCCTGAGAAGGACAATGAATCCTCTGTTTCCCTGACATGATTTCCTGCCTAGGAAATGATGCTGGCCTCTGTGCTGTAACACACACCTATTAATTATGAGCTTCTTCTTCACATGAGCTCTGTCTGTAAGTAGTCCTGAGCCAGGATACTGGGGAGCTGGGATGCTCCTCTGACTGTGCTGTAAACATAGAGCTTGGCTTTGGGCACTTTACTAGCCTGCACTTATTCCTTCATCAGCTTCTTCTGAAAATACCCCAGGGCGCAGGTGATCCTCTCATGTTTCTAGGGAGTTTGGCACAATGTGTGTGGACTTGGCTGGGGCTTTGAAGCTCTACTATATTCAGCATATGTTATGTTTTTATTTTTTTGCTGGGTTTTGGTTGAGAAGTCATGGGATTTGGGACTAAGGCATACGTTTGATGTGCTTATCTCATCCCTCTAAGGACAGAATCAAGAGTATATGCCTTTCAGAGTATATCTAGGAGAAGAGAAAGGTACAAAGGAGACCTGGAGTTGGATGGGTATGACATTCTGAGATCATGTGACTTTGCCAGATATTTTGTGTTATTGTGGCTGTATGTGTGTGTGTCCTTGTCTACCAGGGACAGGCAGCTGGGCAAAACTTTTTAGCTTCAAGCCTCTTTCAGCATGGTAACGCAGTTGTGCATCTTAGCCACTTGCTGTTTTTCAATTATAGCTTTTTTTTTTTTTTTCTCTCTCCTCTTTTAGAAGAAAACAAAACAAAATATCCCAGGATTTCCTGCTGGCATGCATATTCTATAAATGAACCACCCTTTCCACTGGCCTGCTTGGTACTGGAATTACTCTCAGCAAAAACATTTAGTATTTATGTGTTGGCAATCTGTGTTAAGGAGAGATGAGAAAAGGATCATCAAGATGAGAAAAGAGGGCAAATCTGAGGAGGTAAGGAGAATATGCTGTGAGAGACAGAATGAGAAGTGAGACTGCTGAAAGAAAGATCTGGAAAAAAATTCTTGTTAGGAAAGAGGATGAGGAAATAGAGATCTTAGAGAAAGGAAACTACTGAGAGTGAGAGAGGCTGAGAGGCTGTAGTACTTGGTAGAGAATGGAGACAAAGGCTGAAGAATGGAAAACAAAATTGCCCATGTGTTGTGGTATGGATAAAAATGATTTTCGCCCTGATTTTCCAATAGCAGAAGATAGGAATGTGAAAAGCACAATGCAGGTTATTATCAGCAGAAGGGACTCCAATTCCAAGGTCTGATGCTTGTAACAGATTGCCTATAATTTTCAGAAGAGCATAAGGGATCACTCTAGTCTCCTGTACTAATAATTATGTAGTTATGGCACAAAACATTTCTGGGCTTCTTTGCAAAACCTGCACTCTATATTGCTGCAGCTAGACAGCTATTAATGCCTGAGCTGGCGAATGGAAAGCTGCCTTACTATTGTGAGAGCAAGGTAGACACAGTCTTTCATGGAATTTATGATATGTCAACTTTTTTTTTTTTTTTTTTTTTTTTCTTTTCCAAGAAAATGAATGTAAACTTCTAAGTAATTTAAGTGTCTTGAAAAACCTACTCTTTCTCTCAGTGCTCTGAAACTATTAGTGGGAAGATGCTTATGAGGTTATATTGGGTAAAGCCTTTGGCACTGTTCACTACAGCAGTAAAAATTCAATAAGGAAGTGTTGAAATTGTGTCAGAGGAAATTGTTCCAGCAGGGAACTTGAGGCTATAAAAATAAATATATATTGCTGTCTTGTGAAATGTTAATAGACAATTTGAAAAAAAGACCTTGGGCCTTGTAGTCCAGATGTTAGTATATATATAAATAAATAAATTGTGAATGTCATTTGAAGTTTTCCTTGTGATACTCTCAAGGTTGGGGCAAAAAAGTTGGGATCCATTCAGTCTCACTAAGTTTAAAATGACTGGATTCAGTCTCTTTGTAGAGGGATAGAGTTCACTTTTGAAGCCCCTTGTTTCAATTTAATAAACACATAAGACATTAAAATATGGAAGCGAGACCACATGAAAGTCCTACACTTAGCATCACTCACAAAAGCAGTGCTAAAAGGAGCTCAACATATATATTATTTTTAAATATATGTGATAAAACAGAGGACTCTCTATAGAGTCTAGTGGTAAATTCGCTCAAACTCATTTTCCAGACCTTGAAAAAATGAGTCATTTTTACACAACAGAGAGTTGTTCCAGGAACCAGTTATATTTTTTTTCTCAAACAGTGTGTCAAAAGTGTGCTGCAAAATCAGAAAAGGTGAAGCATAGTCTACTACAAATGTTTCCTTTCACTTGCTTCATTTTGATGGTAATTGTGTAGACCTGCAGCTCTCTTTGGGTGAAATTTCTCTCTCTGCAGAGCAGAAACACTTAAGTTACAATTAAAACACAATTTTCAATGCTCAAGTGGGACTTCCATGGTGCAGGGACCCTATGTTGCAGTAATTTTCATGTTATTGCTTTTTCAGTACTTTCTGTCTGCAGTAGGTTGTACTATGTTCTCAGCAAGTATTTATGTGTGGAACATGGCTTAAGGCAGCATATAATTTTCAAAGAAGACAGAGGTACGAGAAAAGGATACTGAGATTTTCATGTGATTGTTGTGACTGTTCAAACTTGCTATCTAGTTCACTGACAAGGCATTGCACAAACACATTCTACTAATGAAAAACACATTTGTATTTACTTTTTTTTTTTTTTTTTTTTCAGTCTGACCTTCTTTCAAGTAAGAACAAGGGCAGTGTAGTGAGTTTTTGTGCATCAAAAGGGTTAATCTGGAATTGTTCTGGATAATCTTTTGTGTTGCCTGCTGTTTTCTTTAAATACTTCCAGCTGCCTAACTACTGTAATAGCTATCCTAATTTTCAGCCAATGGCCAAGACAACATGAAACTTCACTCCAGGCCAGTTTGATTCTTACTTTTGCATTTGACTTCAGTGGAAGCAAAAGCACACATTTAAAATTCTAGTAGAACACATAGCTTTCTGATAAACCAAACTAATATTAATGTATAATCACTATTGTATATTTTCTGTGTTTTTCTGTTAAGTCCCACCTGTGAACATACCATTTCTTAAAAATCATTTTAATTTTCACATGTATGACAAGAAAGAAAGGGAAAAAGTCTTTTGAAATGATATTATGATTTGGTGTGAAAAATCACATCACAGTTGCTGACAAGCTAAACATCACATATCTGGTTCAAGGAGTGCATTCATGTTGAAATTAAGTTTATATTCTTAGTCAGTATGGGAGAGGACAAAAAGGAAACCACCTCACTCTTCTTCAGTGAGGGTGATGTAATGGATATACCACAACCAATTCCACTGAGAGTAATGGAGTGAGGCTGCCCACATCATTACTCTGCAAATGTTCCTTTTGCCTGCTCCTCCTGCTGCTTACAGGATCTGATTTTGGTGGTTCATTCCTTCTGTCACTTCTCTGGAAAGATGACTTTGCAAAAATACAGTTTCTTTCCAGGCATGCTGTAGCAAAGTTTCCTTTCAGCGTGTTGGAGGGTACTACTGAAAAACAGAGGTTCATAAATAAATAAATAAATAAATTATTTTATTTTATTTTTTCATTTCCTGGGAGCTAAAATTATGCTTACAGCAGTGTTCAATGGCCTAGGAACTAGGTGTCCCAAGCTCTGCTCTTATCTTTAACATGGCTCTTCTGCTTTTTTTTTTTTTTTTTTTTCCCTACTTTTTGGCTGCTGTGTTTATTTGGACTCAAAGTCCAAATAAAGTGCACTAAGTGTTTGTGCAATGCATGGTGTGTACAGTGCAAAGAAACCATCAACTTGTCTGGTGCTTGGAAGCCCTAAGGTTGAAGGATGTTATTGTGATGACCTGCATGGGCAGAATTCTGCATCTCATCATGCTACACCTAGTTTAATAGCTATGGATTTTACCAAAAGGTATATGTTCAGTCTTTCATTGCTTACAGTCTTAGGTGCAAAAGGAGATGAAGGAAATGACTAGCATAAGTGATGATGAAGTTACAGGCCTAGCTTCCCTGCTGGGGGTCCTGCTAAGCGCCTACTTACACTGGCATGGCTCTCTCCAGAACATGTCATCTGCCTTTACACTGTCCTATTCAGGCTGCAAAGTGTTCCCCTGAGATACTCTTCCATGTGGAGCTAGGACAGTGGAAAATCTGCAAGTACTGTCTGCCTTGGCACACACTATGAGTTTTATGGTACAGGTAAGGGTTTGTAACTGTGCCTACACCCTGATAGTCCATAGTCTGAATGTTGACTATATTTGTACTGTTAAGTGCCTTGGGGACAGCAGCCCAATTTTGGTACCTTATCATAAGTGGAGAGAGAGAATATGTTTTTTAGAAAACTCCAGAAAAGGCACAAAGAAGTATTTGGGACAAATGAATGTCAAAGGCCATCTCCAGCTAGTGCAATGCAGCCAGCGTGGGTATTCCAAAGTGGCTAGTTTATCTCAAAATACCCACACTGGTTGCATGGGATTTATTCAATTCACTACTTTTTGGCTTTTTTTTTTTTTTTTTCTTTCACTAAAGAATTGATCTAATTACCTATTACTAAAGGTGACTGTAAATCCAAAATTATGTATTTGGTAAAGTGACTTAAACATGGTCAGGGAGTTTATAATTGAGGTTCAGTTAGAAACAGAACAAGATGTCATAAGTGTAAAAATTTTAATGCATGGTTACTGTCAGAAGCCTTTAAAGATGTAAAAAAAGAGAATTCAATTATTTTAAGTTCTAATAGTCACTCAAGGAAAAATATGTCTTTTACCAGGCAGAAGTATTTAGGTTCCAAAGAGGCTGATAGTTAAATTGTCTTCTTTGGTTTCTGTTACTTTTAGTGTGTGGATTCAACACCATGTATTTTAAATTGTTAATTAATACAGATGGGTAAGAAGGAGAGGATGGCTTCTTCCTGTGTACATAGCTCTGTCATAGGCCTTATATTTTTTTAGTTTCTATTTAATTCTCTCACAAAATACATGATGCAGTCCAAGAAGTCAGAAACAACCAGGAGCAGCCCAACAGGACACCATTAAAGACCCAAAAAGTCTTCTCACAGGATGAACAAAAAACAACTAAAATAAATAATTAGTCATATTGAACTTTGTATTATAAAACTTCATATGCCATAGTCAGCCAGTGGTCATCTATGAATTAATTATATATAATTCTTATTTCGTCATAAGAAATGACGAAATCGAAGCCTTTATGTTTCTGTAGTTCTTCAGCAGTTAAGAAGTGGTGAAGAGCAAATTCATTGCATACAGGACATCATGAACGTAAGCTGATGAACTCTCTGCATTTGTTCTGGCTTCATGAGGGAAGGTGAAAAAACTAATAGTTGTAGTATGTAATGTTCCAGTTTTCTCAGTGCTTAATCCAAGAATACTGAGTACAACTGGTCTAGACTGTGGAAAACCTTGAGCATAATTTTGCCTTCCTCCTCTTTTACCACAGCTCTCACCCACTAGAGCTGTACATTTAAAGTAAATGAGATATCTCAAAGTTCCCACTTTGAGAACAGGAGTTATATAAGTATTTGGGATAAGCATATTTATCACATGGCTCTGATTGCTTTTCTTGAATAACCTATCTCACCACTTCTCTGATATCAAACAGCTTTTAACATCTATCACAGTAAATACAAAGCCCAAGCAATATGGAAATGTTTTCTTTGAGACATTTTTGAAAAACATAACTTCCATATGCCAAATTTAGGGTAAATCAAAATGTAGTGTTTTATCATAAACAAAAATTGGATGGACCCAACATAGGAATATACGGTCTTGATACTGCAACAATAAATATTAACATTCTACAGTTTATAGATCAGCATTCTATAGCCTACAGATCAAAATGTGGCAAAATGACAGTCCTCTCTGTTCTAATCCGGCAGATTGGTAGAAATGTATTACTGGGCTTCATGGACTACCATGGCTATAAATTACTATTGATTGTGCCCAGTTATTGTGGGCTGCAGTCTATAACAAGGGTGTCAAAAATATTAGGTCCAAGCAAGGCAGGGCTGAGAACAATTTCTTATGCTTAATATAGAAAGGTCAACAAAACATGTCATCTGCCTTTGGAAAGCACCGTCTTACTCTAGTCTAGCAGTTTGCCTGCTCAGCTTATCATTATTTTCTAAGACTTTCCGTTATCAGGCAAGCTTAGCACTATATTTTCAATTTACTGACTGCTGCACTAACAAACAGCTTTGTTTACCCTTTAAAAATGGTCTTGTAATTTCTTTTCATTTGCATCCTATTGTACACAAGCACAGATGTAATGTACACAATGCACTTTAATTAACAGAGAAAAGTCTGAGGAAGGCTGATCACATTCTTATTACCTAAATCCATCCTGAATGCCTGTAAAAGGAAATGTGGGCAGTGGTATGCCCTATAGGAAAAACTTTTCTTTGATTAGCCTTATTGGTTACTCAAGGTCATTTTTTCTTCTAATGAAAAACAGCTGCAGGTGCCTTTTTATCTCTATACAAATAAGGAGTTTGTGAATACTGAAAACTCCTGAGGGACTGTTCAGTGCTTCTCTTTGATACCTGAAGCAATAGTAAATAATTCCTTACATACTGTGTGCAGGAATAGGACAGAATGTCTGAACTCACTGAATATATCTGACATAAATTTCCACGCTGAAAATGTTTCTTTGCATAGATTTCTTTAACATGGGATAGTTCCATTCATGATCAAAACTTTGCACTTTTATTTATTTATTTATTTATTTGTGTAATATAAGTCCCAATAGTATTTTTTTTTCTAGATTTTTTTCATGAAAATCAGGGGTGCTCAATTTTGAACTGCTGACTAAATATTATAAAGTGTTTCTGGAGGCTTCAGATTCAACAATTGGAAATAACCACTTTTCCTATTTTTATGCCTTTTATCTCCAACAAAACTAAGTTGATTCACTTGAAACTTTACATGCTGTTTTTTATTGTTGTTGTGGTGATTTTCTTTGGTTTATTTTTCTGAAGAGTTTCAGAAAAAGTATATAAGGTATTCATGGACAGGATGAATTTAACTCCTTTCTCCATTGGAAAAAACTAGTGTTCTTTGGGCTCTTATTTCCACAGTGGATCTCTTTTTAACAGAAATAACTTGGTATTCCAGTAAATCAAACTTTACTGCTTAATTACTAAACACAATTGATTCATAACTTTTCTTTGAGATAAAAGAGAAATTTGGAGTGAGCATATTTAGTATGAACACACAAAATCAGGTAATGCTGAAGTCCTTCCTTAAAATACAATGTAGTATTTTCAGTCAGGTATGGATAGACTCCTTATGGTAGGGGGACATTCAATACAATTTCTTATAATCTTCCAAATTAACCAGATCATCTGAATCACTGTACACCATACCAGACAGACCCACTTGTCCACCCAACTGGCCCCATCCAAAATGGCAGCTATTATATGTCTAATTGTAAATGTGACTTGAGCTCTATCTATTTCAATAACAGTTAAATATGGGTCTGACATTTAGCTTGTCCACAGCTTTCCTGAACTAAGTTAATGTCATTATGTTATGTTATGTTATGTTATGTTATGTTATGTTATGTTATGTCATGTCATGTCATGTCATGTTATGTCATGTTATGTCATGTTATGTTATGAAATAGACTGTGCATGAGGAAACCCATGGAAAAAAAAAAAAAAAAAAAAAAGAAAAGAAAAGAAAAAAAAAGTTTTCTTTGCCCTGAGTCTTCTGATTTAGTCTCTTTTAAGTCAGCCAGAAGTAATAAAGATGCCACTTCAAAACCAGCCATATCTTTACGCCTAAGAAGGCAATTGAAAATGTCTTGGACAAGTTGAACTTCATCAGCAACAAACACTGTCGCCTTTAACGTGAGTCTACTTTGAGAAATGGCTGTTTAAATGGCACTTTCAAGTGAACAACTCTGTTCCTGTGTACTTTCAAGTCATAAGGGACAAAGATAAATCAACAGCTGTTTATTCCAGTTAGTGTTGCAGAGCTGATGCAGCCAAGAGTAGTGAGAGCTGATCCATTTTTCTTCCCACACATAGTGAAAAGAACTTTTTACATTGCTGTGGATAGATGCAAAGACATGACCCTTTACCCTTTTGGGTGCCAGGGACAGACTAAAGGCTTAATTTAGGCTGCAGAGTATTTCTTAGGTGCAAGGAGAAGAAGAGAAATTACATTACAGCTTTAAAAATATTATTTTGGGGGTAATTCTCCATAATAACAAAAGGAAGGCAACAGTTTACTGTAATCCAATAAGGAATTTATAGTGTCAGTTAAAATGCCTGAGTTTTGGTAGTGTGTATGAACATTTGATATAAAAGGCTTCAGATTGAAAGCTCAAATGTGTTAGTGTAACAATAACCAGTGCATAAAACAGGCAGTTGAATGAAGTGAGATTATTTTGTCATTTGCTAGAATATTCACAAAACTAAGAAACCAAGTGTAAAAAGTTGCATCTCAACCCCTTACTTACAAAGTAGAATATGAAACAATTGATTCATCTACTTTCTGCCCGTATGTGTGATGGCCAAGGGCATTTTTACTAGGTTTCCATAAAATTTGTGCACAGCTGTATTTGGAGATGACTGTATTTGAAAGGTTTAGTTTTATTCAAAAGTTTGTTAATTCCAATTTTCACAGAATCACAGAATCACAGAATTTTCTAGGTTGGAAGAGACCTCAAGGTCATCGAGTCCAACCTCTGACCTAACACTAACAGTCCCCACTAAACCATATCCCTAAGCTCTACATCTAAACGTCTTTTAAAGACCTCCAGGGATGGGGACTCCACCACTTCCCTGGGCAGCCTGTTCCAGTGCCTCACAACCCTTTCAGTGAAGAAGTTCTTCCTAACATCTAGCCTAAAACTCCCCTGGCTCAACTTAAACCCATTCCCCCTCGTCCTGTCACCAGGCACGTGGGAGAACAGGCCAACCCCCACCTCGCTACAGCCTCCCTTGAGGTACCTATAAAGAGCGATAAGGTCGCCCCTGAGCCTCCTCTTCTCCAGGCTGAACAAGCCCAGCTCCCTCAGCCGCTCCTCGTAGGACTTGTTCTCCAGGCCCCTCACCAGCTTCGTTGCCCTTCTCTGGACCCGCTCAAGCACCTCCATGTCCTTCTTGTAGCGAGGGGCCCAAAACTGAACACAGTACTCGAGGTGCGGCCTCACCAGAGCCGAGTACAGGGGGACGATCACCTCCCTAGCCCTGCTGGTCACACCGTTCCTGATACAAGCCAGGATGCCGTTGGCCTTCTTGGCCACCTGAGCACACTGCTGGCTCATATTCAGCCGACTATCCACCATCACTCCCAGGTCCTTCTCTGCCTGGCAGCTCTCCAACCATTCCTCTCCCAGTCTGTAGCTCTGCTTGGGGTTATTGCGCCCCAGGTGCAGGACCCGGCACTTGGCCTTGTTAAACTTCATGCAGTTGACCTCAGCCCATCGGTGCAGCCTATCCAGATCCTCCTGCAGAGCTTTCCTACCCTCAAGCAGATAGACACACGCACCTAACTTGGTGTCATCTGTGAACTTACTGAGGGTGCACTCGATGCCCTCGTCCAGATCATCGATGAAGATATTAAAGAGGACCGGCCCCAGCACCGAGCCCTGGGGGACGCCACTAGTGACTGGCCTCCAACTGGACTTGGCTCCATTCACCACGACTCTTTGGGCCCGACTATCCAGCCAGTTTCTAACCCAACAAAGCGTGCGCCAGTCCAAGCCAAGAGCAGCCAGTTTCTTGAGGAGAATGCTGTGGGAGACGGTGTCAAAAGCCTTGCTGAAGTCAAGGTAGACCACATCCACAGCCTTTCCCTCATCCACCCAGCGCGTCACTCTGTCATAGAAGGAGATCAGGTTCGTCAGGCATGACCTGCCTTTCATAAAGCCATGCTGACTGGGCCTGATCGCCTGCTTCCCCTGCAAGTGCTGCATGATGACTCTCAGGAGGATCTGCTCCATGAGCTTTCCTGGCACTGAGGTCAAACTGACAGGCCTGTAGTTTCCCGGGTCTGCCCTCCGGCCCTTCTTGTAGATGGGCGTCACGTTTGCTTGCCACCAGTCGATTGGGACCTCCCCCGATAGCCAGGACTGTTGATAAATGATGGATAGTGGCTTGGCCAGCTCCTCTGCCAGTTCCCTCAGTACCCTTGGGTGGATCCCATCCGGCCCCATCGACTTGTGCACATCTAAGTGCCGTAGCAGGTCACCAACCAGTTCTTCATGGATAATGAGGGCCACATCCTGCTCCCCATCCCCTTCCACCAGCTCAGGGTACTGAGTATCCAGAGTACATCCGGTATTGCCGCTAAAGACTGAGGCAAAGAAGGCATTGAGCACCTCCGCCTTTTCCTCATCTCTTGTAACTAAGTTTCCCCCCGCATCCAGTAAAGGATGGAGATTCTCCTTAGTCCTCCTTTTTGTGTTGATGTATTTATAGAAACGTTTTTTGTTATCTTTAACGGCAGTAGCCAGATTGAGCTCCAGATGAGCTTTTTGTGATTAAATAAAACCAAAAAGAGATTAATTTTGTGATTAATAGTTGGAATATTACAAGGCAAGAAGGAAGATATGATTGGCATTCAGGCTAGAAAGACTTCTGCCTTTGAAATGCAAACTCTGGCAAGAGGCAGTCACAACAGGGGGATTAGCAGTAGGATTAATGTTTTAGCCACCATTTATTCATTTGATCCTATTGTATTCTGATTACAAGAGATGATGGGAAGGGCCAGTTCTTTGTGTGTAGGTCCATAACTAAATTAAGAAGATATAAGAGAATTTTCTTCTATTTGATTGTGAAAGTTCCTGGTAATTTCCTCAAGAAGAAAACAAATGAAGTTGTGTATCTTGAGAAACACTAGAGTAGACAGAATGCTCCATGCTGGATTTCAGCTTGTTTAGGGTCCAGATAGTCTCAGGACAAGGAAAGCTACTCTGTGAAGGACTGAAACTGAAGCAAAACCTGGAAGAGTACAGAACCTCTGTGTGCTGACATTTTCAAGGGTTCTAGCAGTTACCACCCTTCCTAGGTGGAAGCTTCATTGAGTATTTTTAACCCAACCCGTTCAAATGCTAAACTAAGCCATAACAGGTCTAAATAAGAATTCCCATTCATTCTTTTTGCCCAGTTCTAAAAAAATACAGGACTGTACAGTGATCCAATGTGTTTTAAAGTTAACTAATAAGAGTCTAAATAAGATTCTAAATTAGGCTGTAGATGCTTTCAGATAGGGCTGGTTCTCTTTTGCCTGGCCTGAAATCTCGGTATCTTGAGATCTTGGTATTTGATGTTAAAATTTTATTATTTTTTTTTTCAAGCTCTGGTGCTTCTTAAATGAATGATAATTAAGATTCAATCAGGCATCACTTTTCCCATACTTCTGCCATTTTGCAAAAGGCATACTAAGCTATGATTTCAATTTTTGTTTAAGAACCTTTACGATACTGCATTTAGCAAGGCCCAAATTCAAGAAAGTTCTTTATAAAGTTAAAGAAAATAATTGAATAATTATGGAACTGAGTTGCTAAGAGTCATATATGTGATTTAATCATGCTTCGTGTAAAGACAGTGTGGGCTGGTACTACCTAGGAAACCTTATTTTATTTCTAGAAAAGGCAGAGTGCAGCACTAAATGTTTTGGTATTCAAAAGCTTTTAAATGTAGAACATAATTCTCATGCTAATCTAAGAAAAGCCTTTCAAGAAACATACTTTTCCTTTTTGTATAGCTCCTAAGTTTTGGTTAGATGTTATTAATTTCACAGAAGAGAAGACCTGAAGATTTCATCTATTTCATCCTTCTATTCCAAGGCAGCATCAGCTATATCTACTCTTTACTTGATAGATGTTCACCAAACCCATTCTTAGTGTCCTAAAATAATGAAGTCACCACACTTCTCCGAGGCAGTGTCTTTTAGGATTTCACTGTCCCTTACCATTTAGAAAGTCTTTGATAATGACTAACCTGGACTTTCCTCAGTGCAATTTAAGTCCATTACTTCTTTTTTATCCATAAAGAACAGATTATTACCAGCTCCATGCAGGAGCTTTTAAAGCATTTGAAGTCTGCTCACTGAGTCTTCTCTTTTCTAAACTAAACACTCTCAATTAAGGAGGCTGAAATGGAATAGCACTAAAATCAACTGTCAAAAATAATAATCCACTAAGAACCTAAAAAAATATTTATAAAACTGCCTCATGTCATAAAAAGAACTGATTACAGGCTATTTAAAAAGAATAATAATAATAAAAATCTTTTGATGTTTTGGCTGGCATGAGAGCCAGTCAGGAATAATCGGATTAAATGTCTTTTTTATTCTTCACTTAAAACTTTTCTTCCAAAATGTGTCTAGTTTGGTAATTTTTGAAAAGGAGTTACAGCCTCAGTGAGAAAATATCATTTATCTCTGAATAATGACGGCTTTTGACACCGTCTCCCACAGCATTCTCCTCAAGAAACTGGCTGCTCTTGGCTTGGACTGGCGCACGCTTCGTTGGGTTAGAAACTGGCTGGATAGCCGGGCCCAAAGAGTCGTGGTGAATGGAGTCAAGTCCAGTTGGAGGCCAGTCACTAGTGGCGTCCCCCAGGGCTCGGTGCTGGGGCCGGTCCTCTTTAATATCTTCATCGATGATCTGGACGAGGGCATCGAGTGCACCCTCAGTAAGTTCGCAGATGACACCAAGTTAGGTGCGTGTGTCGATCTGCCTGAGGGTAGGAAAGCTCTGCAGGAGGATCTGGATAGGCTGCACCGATGGGCTGAGGTCAACTGCATGAAGTTTAACAAGGCCAAGTGCCGGGTCCTGCACCTGGGGCGCAATAACCCCAAGCAGAGCTACAGGCTGGGAGAGGAATGGTTGGAAAGCTGCCAGGCAGAGAAGGACCTGGGAGTGATGGTGGACAGTCGGCTGAATATGAGCCAGCAGTGTGCTCAGGTGGCCAAGAAGGCCAACGGCATCCTGGCTTGTATTAGGAACAGCGTGACCAGCAGGGCTAGGGAGGTGATCGTCCCCCTGTACTCAGCTCTGGTGAGGCCGCACCTCGAGTACTGTGTTCAGTTTTGGGCCCCTCGCTACAAGAAGGACATCGAGGTGCTTGAGCGGGTGCAGAGAAGGGCGACGAAGCTGGTGAGGGGCATGGAGAACAAGTCCTACGAGGAGCGGCTGAGGGAGCTGGGCTTGTTCAGCCTGGAGAAGAGGAGGCTCAGGGGCGACCTTATCGCTCTTTTTAGGTACCTCAAGGGAGGCTGTAGCGAGGTGGGGGTTGGCCTGTTCTCCCACGTGCCTGGTGACAGGACGAGGGGGAATGGGCTTAAGTTGAGCCAGGGGAGTTTTAGGCTAGATGTTAGGAAGAACTTCTTCACTGAAAGGGTTGTGAGGCATTGGAACAGGCTGCCCAGGGAAGTGGTGGAGTCACCATCCTTGGAAGTCTTCAAAAGACGTTTAGATGTAGAGCTTAGGGATATGGTTTAGTGGAGGGCTGTTAGCGTTAGGTTGGAGGTTGGACTCGATGACCTTGAGGTCTCTTCCAACCTAGAAAATTCTGTGATTCTGTGATTCTGTGAAGAGTGAACAGTATAATTCTGAACTATCAACGTGTGTATTATTCAACTGAGGTCAAGACCTTTTCTGTGAATGGTTTGGGATGTGAACTTTAGCACCTCGTGCTACAGGTGAGTTTGACAGAGATTGAATTGGATACTATCTCAGGTGTTTCTTTTTTTTTTTTTCTTTTTTTTTTTCCAAAAAATTAGTATTGTGATAACTGCCCTTTGAAAGAAGTAACCAAAGAATTGTTCCATATAGCCACAGAACATCACTGTTGTCATCACCATCCTTCTCATTTTGTTTGCAGGGGTGTAATGTGTGACTGTATGCTAAATCCATAGGTAATAGTATTCATATCTGAATACCACTTCAAGGGCAGCTGATATGACATAATTCAAGAATTTTCCACACAGAACAGACTATCACTTTCTGGTTAACAAGTGGTATAATGAGGACTCTTGAAAGGTAATACAGCTGTGATTCAGATTAGCTGACAGTCCACAGTATGAGAGAGTGTACAAGAATTTCTGCTTCAATTCTTGAAGGTGAACAGACACTTCACAGCCAGCCATATTCATGGGCAATTTGTAAGAAGAAAAATTCTGAGTCTCTGCTGAAAACACACTTTTTGAAAGGACAAGATTTTTGAGTCATCTTTTAGAGCTGTCAATTGTTTAGCTGCCTTGCCTAAGACTGTCTTCTTTTCTTTCCTTCATAATATAATGAATTTCTGGTGCAATCCAAGCAGTTTTTTGTTTGTTTGCTTGTTTGTTTCTTTCAGTAAAAGTGAACCACAACAAGTAGTGGAGAAGGAAGCCATACATGTATATCAATACGTTTGTCTCTCTTCTGAGTCCAAAATAAAATTAATCTTTGTAATTTCAAGGCAGAAAAAATCTGTTTTTCACTTACGAAAATATAACATATTCCTTATTTTTCTACTTCATTTATGGTGCTACATATAGTATGTGTGTATACATATATAGAGATATAGATATAAAAATTCTTGTCATTAAGTCAATTATCATCTGCATTGTAAATAATGCTTTTGTAAATATAGTACCACAACAATACAATAACCTTATTTCTAAGTCAGATTCAATACAAAACAAAACAAAACAAACAAACAAAAAAAGATAAGATTCACCTGCCATTTTCCAGGATAGAAAAAAAGGATCATGTGTTTTTCACAAGGTGTTATACAAGGTAGACTGCTAAAAAAAAAAAAAATGCCTCTTTAGCAAAAGCAAAATTTTGTCATTCCATATCACTACACTAAACCACCTGGTCTAGTATTATACTGTGCCTCCAGCAATGACCTGTGTTAGACTGGAAAAATAAACAAGAAACCTTGTCAGTTCTGTGGCTTACCACACAAGATTCCATAAGGATTATTTTTTGTTTGTTTGTTTCCTGCAAGAATCAGCTGATACACTGTTGCTGATACTCGATTGCAGTTTGTGATCTTGCAGTCTGTGTTCAAGACAAAACCCCATTCTACCTGTTCTCCTGTTCAAATCCTTATGAGAACCTAACCAAATTATTTTATGGGTTGTTTTTATGTGTAATATAACACTTAGTTTGTCTCATGGAAGTGTTGTCATCTACTATAAGAAAATTATATATTTAGTGCATGGGTGCTTCACTGCTAGAACTAATTGTCTTATTTTTTAACCTTTTCAGTTGTTTTATGGAAATGAGGGACAAATAGAAGAAAGATTACAGCTGAAAACTGACAAGTCTGATGCAAAAGTGATCCAAGTAAAATAACATGGTTCACAGTTACTGTGATGGAATTTGGCTCTGCCATATTTTTAGGGTAGTTTCTATACGTGTTTCCACACATTTTTAAAGCTGTATATGTTTGTCCCTGAGAATTTGTCCTTGAATGCTACCTTAACTGTACTATTCAATGTCATTGCAAAGAATTTGATAAGAAAAAGAATATAGCAGCTAAAATATAACCTGGAATTCCTTTTTACCACATGCGCTTGCTGTTAGTTGTAAGTGGAAGACATCAGAAATGACACAAACAGCAGTTTTCTGTTCTTCCTGTAAGGGCACTTCTTCTTCTTAACTGGTGGAAAAAGTAAGATGAGTCCCAGCAACTCTGTTGAAAACCTAGTCTAAGCAAAAAAAAAAAAAAAAAAAAAAAGAGTCTTATAATAAAGGCACAGTTTTCTTTCTTACATTGGTTTAAAAATCTAGTGTAAAGCCCGAACCTCTATAGATTTTCCTGCATTTGAAGACAGAGTCATTGAGTCCAGTTCTGTACTTGACATTGGCACAGTACTAATAATACCCAGTAGAAGAGCAGACTTCAGCCATCAGCTGATGATGATTTTATTTCTCTTTCTCAGAACTTTTATCATGAGCTACATGATTTGCCTTTAAAGATTTTTTTCCCCAGTGAAACCCTATTTCTCTGAAGTGTACAAGACACTTTTTGTAAGTATATTAATGTTTCCAACTATATAAGAGATCACTTGGAAATGAAAATCAGAGAGCAAAAAGAATAAAGGTTACACATTTATCTTCATGTTCAATTTACTGTAAGGTCCCCATTGAAATTTCTTGTCCCTGTTATACTTTTTTTTTTTCTTTTCCCAACATAAAATATTAGTATAATAAGTGAAAATATTGCAAATTAATTTTGGTTATACAACTTCCTTGATTTATGGAAAAGACAGGGTTCTATGCCAATAGTCTAATGTGCATCAGGACTTATTTTTTGTTGAGTTTTACCCTCTATACATGTATTCTTATCCTTACTGAATATAGAAACAAGTATTTGGCAAAGAAAAATAAATGGTCATATTAAAACAAAATCCTTTAGTGATTTATGGTTCTTGGCTCTGACTTGGAGCTGTCATCACTACAAGTACTTTTGTTAGAAAGACGAGATATAAACTGCTGGGTCTGATCAAAGACTTTAAAACTAATAAACAGGTTTCTAGGTAGATTTCCAAACCTCTGGAAATAACTTCCATTAGATCTTTCAGGGGAAAAGAATGGAAAAGAGGTGATACAATGATAGTGACCGATGTGTTTGCAGAGATATGGTAGGGATGAAACACAAAGAGAAGGGGACTTGCTGTATTTTTATGTTTTGATTCTCTAAAGATCTCTGAGTATAAGCCATAGAGAACACAGCTGTTCTCTACTGTTGTAACTTCAGGCTTCCTATTCATAGAACGTATCATTGTGTTGTACAGACCTACTATCAGAAATAAAACTTCCCCTAAATAGGGGAAGCTTGAGTAATTTCTTGAAGAGATGTGGTTTTACTTTAGATGGAATGTTTACATTTACTCCGTCTCAAGACCACATAAAGTTTTCTGGTATTCTCTCTCCCTTCACTTCCTCTGGAGTAAATGTATAAAAGTTCTCAAAAAAAGCATTGCGATATTACTACATTTTGTGTAAAATCAGCTGAATAAGCAACATGCTTTTGCACAAATTATTGAAGGACTGATTCTTGCAGAGCTCTCAATTATTTTCAGAAGTCTTCATTTTCATTTCTGTTCAATAGAAAAAATGCACTCTTACTAAGTGTAATGGTTATGCAGAAACCTGTCAAAAGTTGCTAAAAATGTCTGGCAGTGTTTGCAAAGACTCTGAAATGGTGAGTCTGGGTGCAAACTACTGCAATGGTTCCAAGATACCAGTGATGCTGCTTTAAATATTTACACTATTGTGACAAATTTGAAGCTGCCTGTAAATATTTTATGAATGCTGTGGCTTAACAGGATTGTTGTGGTGTTTACTGCATGAATATACAGAACATGTTTGTCAGGAAATTGGCTCTGAAAACAGTGTACACTATAATCCCGATATTAGCTTCTTAGAAACATTTCAGAATATTGCAGCTCCATCAGTCTTGAAGTGAACTTGTGACATTCTTGCAAGCTGACTCAGTTGGTTTAAGCAGGAACAGAAAACAAAGCAGAGAACAAAAAACTTGGATTAAAATAAAAGGAGAAGCTTTCAATGACAGAGGCTAAAGGGCAAGTTTGGGGATGTAGAATGGAATCCAGACTACAGAGATAAGCTAGAACTGTAACTTTGGGACTCATTTAATGTAATGTAGACATTTACAGTGATGGTATCTGTAGGTTAAAGAGTCACACTTGACTACTTTTCTTCCAGTATAATCAATCAAGAGTTAAAAGGCAGTCTTAGTATGCAATACATAATGACCTATGCTAGACTTCTGTTTTGATTTGAAACTGTGTTCTAAACTTCTTGTAATAATGAAAATATCCTGGATAGATTATCTCTGATGTAAACAATGTGCACATTCATAGGTCTTTAACTGAATCTCACCCATACACATTGTTACAGTTCACCAAAACTATTTTTTTTTGCTCTGCCTTCTTCCTACCATTAAAATTAAGCAATATTTTGCTTCAAAGATACTTTTTGGATCCTGAATTTACCATTACTCACAACTCCCAAAAGGAAGATCTTCAGGTACTAATTATGGTCAGGCCTGCTGCGTGATTAAAGCTTGTAATCAGGCACTTGGAATAAGATTAAGCAAATTACAACTTTCTTGCTGAGAGAGGTGAAGACATCAGAAGTAACACATTGTGATCCAGAAGACCAGATAGGAAAGTCTTCAAAGAAACAACATGCTTTGCAGCCATGACAATCATTTAACTATTTTATTTCTCACTAACCCCCTGCAGGTGCCTGTATTAATTCACAGAATCACAGAATAATTCAGGTGGGAGTGGACCATCCCCTTCTCAGAACCATGTCAGCTTGGCGCAGGGCCTTGTCCAGTTTGATTTTGAATATTCCCAGGTAAAGTAATTTTGCCTGCTTACTGGTCAACATTTAAAATAGTTTATTATCTTTGTGGTGGAAAGATAAATTGTTACACTAATCAGATTTTACATTTTTATAGCTGTATTGTTGCCTTTTATCCCAACACAGTGACAATCTCAGGTAGTCTGACTGCTAACTCTCACATTATGTGGAGAGAGCAATAAGATTACACCATAACCTTCTGCTCTTGAGGCTGAGGACAGTATGTCCTCTTAGCTTCTTCTCATATGACATATCTGGCTGAATATGAGAGGGCGCTTCTATACTGTGAGGGTGACAGAGCACTGGAACAGATTGCCCAGAGAGGCTGTGGAGTCTCCTTCTCTGGAGAGAGGCAAAAGCCGTCTAGATATCATCCTGCACAATGTGCTCTAGGTGATCCTGCTCAGCAGGAGGTTTGGACTAGATGATCTTCATAGGTCCCTTCCAACCTTGGACATTCTGTGATTCTGTGGTATGCCATAGTCCCCAGGTCATACAGGTCTGCAGCTAACTTCTTCCAGTATTTCAATGTCTTTATTTTTTTGAAGAGTTGAAAAGTAGACCCAGTACCCCAGATGTGGTCCGACATATAGATGCTTTGTGATATATAGAGGGGAAGAATTACTTCCCAGGACCTGATAGAAACATTCTTACTGATGCAGCCTAGGATGTAATCGGCCTTCACTCCTGCAGGGGCACATTGCTGTGCCATGTTCAGCTTGCTGTCCATCAGAACCACCAAGGTCATTTTCTGCAAAGCTGCTTACCCAACACCTTACTGCAGTGGTATGAGCTGGTCAGCCCATACCACTGCAGTGAGGTTTTCCATCCCAGGTGAAGGACATGGCATTTTTTTTTGCTGAGCTTCATGAGCTTCCTGTCAGCCTGTATCTCCAGCTTGTAAAGTCCCTCAGTGGCCCTGTACTCCAAGAGATCAACCTTTCCCACTCATTTGGTATTGACCACAAATTTGCTAAGAGTTCACTCTGTCCTGCCATGCAGGTCACTAATGAAGACATCAAATATTATTGGTGCCAGTATTGACCCTTGATGAGCGCCATGAGGAACCAGGTCCCAGATGAGCTTTGTAGAGCCCTTGTATTGCCACATATACATCTAATATATATTCCACTTATCCAAACCATATCTTTTCAGTTTGGCTTGACAATGTTGAAAGGTGTTACAAAATCCAGGTAGCTATAGCAGGAGCCTGTTAAGATGTCATTTGTCACCTCTGATCCTTGTCCATAAGTTCTTGACTGGCACATCACCAGTTCCCAAGCAATTTTCCATGCATTTAAGTAGTTTTTTGTTTGTTGTTTGTTTGTTGTGTTTGTTGTTGTTGTTGTTGTTGTTGTTGTTTGTTTGGTTTGTTTACAACAATTCTGGTGCACAAGCAGTCCCACCACATCTGTGAAGCTGCTTTCACAGGACAACTGTGAGGACCTCCACCATAACGCTGTCTATCATGCACCTCCTCATTTCAACCCATGTGTCACTTCTTACCAGTCTGTGGTTACCATCTCCATCTTAACCTCATCACTAGATTAAGAAAAGTTAGTAGAGATGCTCTTGCACCACTTTGTCAGGTGATCCTGCCTCTTGCCATCTGACCTTACCTTAATTAGAGGGGCATAAATTATGAAGATGCTCACTGGATTTTCTGAAGTAACAGGTGAAAAAACTTAATTTATAATGGGGGGAACTGGAAACATATGAGTAGGTGAATACTTATTAAGACATGACTAGATCTTATTTTCCTGAAATGACTGAGTTACTTATAATTTAGGAGATGCTTGCCTAAGATAAGTTAGTACAAGGAACTAATATTCTCAGAAATCTTGAAGAGCTGTATTCCATGCCATTCTGTTTCCCATCTTCTGCCACTTTTCATGGTTGACTTTTCTCTATCTCTTCCTCAAATAAATGTAGCAGACAAACTATATCTAAGCCTAATAGGATTTGAAAACTGTCCAATATGTGTACTTCTGATTCAAAATGAGATCACTACAGGAACCGAGAGTGTTTTGTGGATAAGTGCTATGCTGAAATAAATCAATATACAAGCTTCCTTCCTGTCTTATCAAATACCCAACTATCTGGTGACATAGATTAGTTCTGTGAAAAGAAGATTTTTATCCTCCATTCTGTTAGTCTAGAGCATAGCTGTCCAGAATGGCTTTTTTTTTTTTTTTTTTTTTTTTTTAATCTATTAGAAGCTTTTTGTATATCAAATGAAACTACTAAATGTAAATGTCTTCACCAAACTAGGGAAAATTGAGAGATCTGTGCCTGGATCTCTCTCCTTCTGCAGAAAACAACGTTCTGTGGAAATTGTGCTCATCTCCACCAATTAGACTGGGAGGGTAGACATCTTTTTCACAGGAACTGCTGTTTCTTCTCTTTCTGTTGACTTTTGGGATGAATCATCAGCAAATGCTGGAATTTGGGCAGAATGACTGCAACATTTTATAAAGTCTGACACATATTTGGTATTACAGAGACTGGATGATTATTACACAACTTCAGGCAACCAAGGGTTTGTATATGTATATCTGTCTCATGAGACAGTTGTTTTCCTGTTCACTTCTTAGAAACAGGATGATAAAAGTGCCAGACCAGTAATGAAAAGACAACCATGTGAGTAAGTAGACCAGTCCCATTCAGCTTTGCTTTTTCTCAGCTTTTCTCTCCAAGGTAAGGTAATATCTCTCTGTTTTGCTGCCATTGAGCAGTTGCCAAATAATTCTAGCTGTGAGCACAGTATACAGGAAATAAGTAGAAATGAAGATGAAGAAGCAGTTAAACGACCCTCTTTGCTATATTCTGTTCTCCTAAAACCATCTAGTATACCCAGCATCTAAGACAGAAGAGAGCAGAACAGTCACCATGCCATGAGAGGCTGGTAAAGCACGTTGCTTAGAACACATGATGCTGATTTGTTCTTAAAACAGTGGTAAATAAAAATTGTGTATGGGAAGAAAATCTCATTGACCAAGTCCTAGTTAGAATTCATGAGCTGTTTTAAAGATAATAAAATAAAAATAAAAAAAGTGAAGTGTCCCTGCGTTTTACTGAAATATATCTCTCTAACATTTTTCACAAAAATCCTATCCCAGATTACATGGTTTAGTATTGAATTATATTTAACTGGAAGATTGTTCCTAGAAGTTTACTTGTAGTCCCTCAAAATAAATGAGATAATAGGAAATGATGTACTTATATTTCTCTCTGTTATGGTAAATCAAACTCTGTTCAGCTTGATAGTATATGAAGAAAGCAATTGAGCAGTCCTAAACTCTAAAACTGTTTTGATATTTGTTGTTCTGTATCAAAAAGGATCATGTTGTCATTATTTTTTTCTCTCTCTTATTTTGTCCAGAATAGATGGATCTAGATACACAGAAACCAAAGGAAATCAATGGGGAGTTGAAGAGCAATTTGATTGCTGAGACCAGAGTGAATACAGCTTAAGACTGATCTCCAAAAATATTTTAGGAGGAGTTGGCTAGTAGAAGTATTATTTCTGAGTGTTTCTGTCACTCTCATCATCTGTTATGAATCTGTTGCATTCTGTGAGGACCTTAAGGTGGGATCTTACTTTTTATGTCAGGCATAACAGAGCTGGTATTTGACTGTGTCCTTCAGATGCTAGAACAAGAAAAAATGTTGTCCTACTTCTTCATGGTTGTTTGCGTTTAGAAAACAATGATATAAGGGGAAATGAAAAAAGCTTTTCTGAATTTTCTCCAAGAAAGTACACCTAACTACAGAGGGATCTTGATACAGTCTGTTTTCTGATATGACCTATTCTAGGCTTTTTTGCTTGTACAAATTAAAAATGTAATGGCTAGAAGAATGCATTGGTTTTTTGCCTTTTTTTTTTTTCTGTTGTTTTTCAGATGTCTGCCTAATTGAGCACAGCTGTGCAGTGGCGCAAAACTAACCAGGAAATGAGCATTTTGATAATTTCACATTTCTAAAGCACCTCTTAAACATTTCATGTGAAAATAGCAGCCGCAATACCTTTAGAGATCAACAACATTGAACCAGATTTATCATACTGAGCTGTCTCCTGCAGGCATTTAGAAAAATCCACTTTCAAGACAAATCCGTAAAGGTTCCCTCAACTGTAACTGTCTTGTAACATAAACAAAATGTGTGTGGAATAGAGACAAACTTTTCCAAGCTGCTCCAAGAATGAATTCTTGTCTTTTCACTAGTCTACTGCCAATGAAGACTTCATATTTTTTTATTTTATAACAATCATCTCTACATCAGTTTTCCATTTGGGACTATAGCCAGTGGAAAAGTGTATAGACTTATGAAATACTCTGAAGTAATTCATAATGTGTTGCTTTTTGTGAACATCCTGTTTGTGATTTCAGTCTTCATCTTTACAAGTTAAAAAGCTGATTCCTCATTGAGCCATATTCTCAGAGGACATAAAATAGTCTAAGTGCACTGATACAAGTCTGTTGAGTCACCCTTTTCTAAAAAAAGGATTAATTTAGAGATTGCTTTTCTTTTTTGATTCCGATTCAAAACTAGAATGGAGGTCATGAATTCCTGAATGTGAGTTTTAAGCAGGGTCAGAAATCTGACCAGGATAGCTCATGTGTGCCCAAACTTTGACATTCTTGATTCTTGGCTGAACTTAATCCTAAACTGAACCCCAGATATCTAGTACAGAAACACAGTTCTTTTGAATTTAATCGTGATATGAACAGATCTACTCCAAACGTTCTATACTAATTCTGTAGTTCAGTAGTGTTTCTCACACACCACTAATCTTCTGTTCCAGAAAGTGGACAATAGAGCAAAAAGAGAGATCTTCATGTTTTCATCCGTGGTCAAATATCTTTTTCTGAAGTCTGCTTTTCTTTATTTCTGTGAGTATAGTCAAGTTTCATTAAAAGAAACTTTAAATATAGTCAGTCTTTCATAACTGGAGCTTGTAGACTTCTGTGGAGATCTAAGTCACAATATACATGTATGTACATTTCACTAGTTTATTATGCTTTTGTATATCCTGTTTACTTTGTGTGCATTTTTGGTAATAAAAATGTAGTCATATAGGCATTCGGAACTGATTCTGAGATATAAAAATAAATCAGACCAAGAGTTCCTTGAGCTACCCCCTGACACAAGTTCTGGGTAGACCACTAAATGCACTTTTACCTTTTTAATCTGTGTATTCTGAAATGAATACAGCTCTCAAATTTGATTGTACTTTTTCATGTACAACATGCAAGAAACAATAATGTCACTGGTGAGAAAGGAATGTACTTTCAATACAATCTTTTATCCTCTATGCCACACTACAATTGCTGTGTCTTGAATAGTCTTTGTGTTTCGTTTTGTTTGTTTTGTCTTGTTTTGTTTTGATTAAGAAAAATATGATACAATTATAGGAGACTAGATTTTCAAAGCCTTTCAGTTATTCAAACTTCATTGGAATGGCTTGGTCTGTAACATTTTAAACTAATATTAAGGGTCTGGAGATGCCTACACATATCAATTTCTTGGGGTGGGTATGGGATACACTCATTTCTTCTTTTAACAAAAAGTAGAAAGGCTAGGCAGAAGATAACCTGTGAATGTAAAGTAAACATTTACAACTGTTTTCCCCAGGTATGACAAGAATTTTATCTCATGACCTCATATCCCAATAACTCTTAGGAGGTTTGTGACAGTCATATAGAAAATTTTGTTAATCTTTTCCCTTCTTTCAGTTTATTTTTCTTTTTTTCTCAGTCTAATTTCTAAGAACCAAAACAAAATCACAGTTCATAAATAAATAGATAGGATCATGTAAGAATTTCAAAATTAAAAAAAATAAAAAGCCATTACCAAAGTGGATGTTTCTCAAGGAAAACATATTTTCTCGTTCTTTCATTCTTTTGTTCTTTCTTTCTTTCGTTCTTTCTCTCACTCTTTCTCTCTCTTTCTCTCTTTCTCTCTTTCTCTCTTGCTTTTAATAAACCTTATTTTCTTATGATAAAATTTCAGTTACATATAGTGGCAACTAAAAATTATAGTATTATAACTTTTACTTCTTTTACAAACTCAAAATGAAGGCTTAATTTTTTCAGTAGGAAAAAATGAATAAGATTCTCAGTAAGTACATCTATATTTTAAGCACTGCATCCCTCCTAACTCACTGAGACTATTAGGCTTTTCATTATGACCATCCTTAGGCTCATTTTAGATTGAATTGGGAAATAACTTTCACTGTTGCATGACCTTGTTAGCAACATTTACTGCCTGATCAGGAACTAACAGAATCTTCCTCTGGATATTTCAAGACTCATAAGATGTTCCAACTTTAATTAAAAAATTTAATTAATATATGGCAGTTTGATTTTTTTTTTCTGTTTCCTGTAATCTTGTGCATGAGCTATCTTAAAACTTGTTGCATAGACCTGATAGAGCTCCCCTGCAGAGTACTATAGGGCCAACTGAACAAATTGTGGTCATGGCAGGTTCTCAAGGCCAAATTGAAATTAATTATGATCTTTTAATAGTTTCTTTTCTGCTGTGAATATTTTATAATACTTTATAATACATTCAGTCATGTCGCATGATACGTATACAGTCCAGGGACTGGAAAACATCCTTACTTTCTCCCTCTCTCTCTCTCTTTCTTTCTTTTTCATGTAGATTTTTTTATTAATCTAAATATTATTAGTCTTTTTATTTGTAGCTAAACCAGCACATGCCATCTTGCCATCTTCATTTTTTTTTTGTCAGTTTTAAACAACACTTCTTACCTCAGAACTGCCCCCTCCTTCTGCTACAGCATATTGATATAAATGTTACAATAAAGATTTCTCATGTTTTTAACTTTGTGCTTGTTATATATTGCGTTGACCGCCAAACAGAAATATATATATATATATATAGTAGGATAATAAAATGAAATTTTAAAGTTTTGTTTTGGTTTGGTTTTGTTTTGAGCATAGTATAAGGAGTTGTGGGATTACAAGATATTAGAGCAGGAAAGTCAGATTATGAAATTATTTTGAATTATTAAAGAGTTTGTGATTATGGCTGTGAAATAATAAAGCAAGTCAGAGGACGGGTAGCAGTTGGATTGTTGCTTAACATCAGTATAGAACTTCAAAGCTCTTTAAAAAAATGAATTAATTGAGTTCACTGTGTAACTCTCATTTCCTCAGCATGTGCAGTCTTTCCTTTCTGTTCTCAGACCATCCATAAGCAACATTTATTTCTTTTAATGCATTTATTGCTCATACTCTCATGATAAGTCTTGTACCTTTGGTGTTAAAATATAATTATCTATCAAATGCCCTGGAACAGACATTAAGTGGTGTTATAATGCGGTAGTGTCTCTATTCCACAACTGATAGATGCAGGTAAACTTTGAAGAAATTGTTTCAGTGTTTAATCTGAGAGGAAGAAATAACACATAAGTAGGACTAAATTTTTGTAAAACCAGGAGGTTTTATTTCTGGTTTCTGTGGTTCCCCTCATTGACCTATTCCTCTTCTTTCCCATATGATGAGTTTTCACAGTCATTAGTTCTGATTTGTGTGTTGCTTGTTGATCAGGAGGTATGTTTATTTTGATCAAATCACACTTAGGCTTTTGATGCCATTTTGAATAGAAGGTAGAAAATTAATGCATGACTGTTAATTTGTAGTGGGCATGCTGCCCGGATTCCCAGGCTGTCCTGTGCCCAGCCCTCTGCTCTTTTTTTCCCAGCACAACCTGAGATACCAGTCACATGACTTTGCAGACATGACTGCTGTGTTGCTCTGATATAATTTTATTTTTTTGTTGTTGTTAATAATGTATTTGTTTTTTTAAGTCATCTACTACCTCAGCTAACAGCCTATGTGTTTGTGCCTCTCCCCCAGGTCATCCTTCCATTAGGGCTGAAAGAGCAGTAGGTAATAATTGTCTCCTTAGGGCAGCTGTAGTGATATAGCAGGATGCACAAGTGCCCACATTAGGACTTCTGGAGCCCGGAGGGAATCTGTAGATACAACACAAACAACACAAGGTCAGAAGCAGAATGAGGGAGAAGAAGGTGTAAAAAAAGTTGCCTGCATTGCTAGCAAATCTAGGTGATGAGTGAGTCCTCACAGTAATTCTTACAGATCGTAGCATCATAGAATGGCTTGGTTTGGAAGGGACCTTAAAGATCATCTAACTTCAACCCCCCTGCCATGGGCAGGGATGCCACTCACTATATCAGGTTGGCCAAGGTCCCATCCAGCCTGGCCTTGAACACCTCCAGGGATGGAGCATCCACAACTTCTCTGGGTAGCCTGTTCCAATGCCTCACTACACTTACAATGCAGAATTTCTTCCTAATATCTAGTCTATATCTATCCTCTTTTAGTTTAAGACCATTCTGCCTTGTCCTATCATTATCTACCCAAGTAAAGAGTCCTTCTCCATCTTTTTTTATAAGAACCATTTAAGTACTAAAAGGTCACAATGAGGTCTCTCCAGAGCCTTCACTTCCCCAGGTCAAATATCCCCAACTCTTACAGCCTTTCCTAATATCTAAGCGAGCAGTCTCTCTGCTGTTGCAAATATGACAGGATCACCGACAAACAGAAATTCATCTAGGGGATATAATGTTTATAGAGATCTGTATTAAGAAGTGAACTCAATAGGTGATTCTTTTGGGCTTACATGTCTTTAACTCATGCTAGTTTCAGTTTGCTTTCTTAATGCAAAGAAGACTAGAAATGTCACCTTGGTGTCTGATGAAAGACACCAAGAAACCTGAAGTTTTCTTAGCTTGCAGCACTTACAGCAGAGCAGGATCAGGCCAAAGAAAAGAAAGGGATATCAAAGTATCATTCATAACTGGTTGCTGCAGTATGGAGCACAAATTGTTGGCGACAGATATAAAGCTAAGTGCTATGAAGGCTGCTCTGTGCTGAGACAGAGTGATACTTGGTCATGTTTGGGGCAAGGGAAATGAAAGCCTCTTTGAATCATTCCTAACAGTTATCCTTCAGGCTGTTTCATCACTGCTGTGCTGGGTCAGAGTATTCCTGTTTGAATGATCAGCCCAAGGTCATACAAAGTGTCAAAAGCAAACACTTTAATGGAAACAGCGGAGGTCTTCATTCTGTTGCACAGGTTAAAAAATCTAGTTTGTTGGTAAAGAGTACTGCTGCTAAACTACTCCTTGTACTGCTCTCCTTTAAACAGTCATAGTGCTAGGAGGGGAGCAGAGTTAGCAGTTCATAATATACAGAGTTTCAAAACACTAGTTGTGGAAGTGACTGTGACAACCCTTAGATGTGGCACAAAAGTCTCAGCCCTGGCAACAGAGTTCTGTGATGGAGCATCAGAAGGTTTCATAGAGAAAAATTCAAAATAATGGGGTGTGGGGATAGTGATGGAATCTGTGGAAAATATCAGGATTGTATTTATCTTAAGGGTAGATGAATCTGTTAACCATTTAAGGTGTTGTGTAAATTCCTACCCCACCATATTTTTTACAAATAAGGCTAAGACTGAAAATTCACTGAATATCTTTCAAAAAACCATAATTCTCCTTTTAGTTTGTATGCTCTAATGATGAATTATTTACAGGGCTGGGGCCTCTTAATTTGTCCCGTACCCACAGTTGCAAGGACTCTGTTACCATCTTGTGCCTATGCTCTACATGACATTATTATTATGAGGTCACAGATAGTCCTTTGTGCACTGAATAACTACTGTTTTTTACTGAATATTACTTACAAAAATATATCAGAATTATCATAGCAATAGACATTGCAGCACACAATCATACAAAACTAAACAAAATCTAAAGAAATTGGTAGTAGTTACCTAGTAACTAGAAAATTGCTGTTAGCTAAACAAACTAGAACAAAGATCCAGCAAGACAAATCAGGACTGACAAATCCTACTTCTGAGAATTTGCAGCATAAATACACAGCTTGTGGCCTGTCAGTGGTGATGGCAATAACATGTTACTTGGATCATGAGGCTACAACACACAAACACGTGTATAAATATGCAGATGCAAACACACCCACATACATTTATGCCTCAAATAAGTGAAGTCATGAAGTCTTATAGTTCCTGTTGCCAGAGAACTGAAATCAGTAAATAAAGCACAAGAATTTTCTTCCAGTCAGAATATTCTGCTGGAAAAATTTACACTCATTTCTTTTGGTTGTATATGTTCAGATTGTAATGAAAAAAATGCCTGTAGTTTTATGGATCACAGTCTCCTGTGTCCAACAGGTATTGTGCTGGAGCAAAATAACCCTTTTTAAATCAGATGCAACTCAAGTTAAACTCAAAATATTTTCACATAAAAAGGATTTTTTTAATCATTTTTAACACACATGACTAAGTGGTTATTTTCTGGTACACCTAAAACCAAATCACAAGCCTGATACTAAGGAGCTTGGATAGATAAACAATTATATATTTAAGAGGAAGAATTAAACCTCATCTTAATTTTTTAATGTCTGTGGATTACATTACATATAGAAAAAATGACCATAATGTGGATTTATCATAAAACAAATGTTATTGTATCTAAACAGGGAATATTTCTCTATGAAAGTGGGAAATGCTCTAGTTTTGAATATGGAATGATGATATGTAGGGTAAAGAATCTTGATTACATATGAAGATTATATTTTGTAATAAAAATATAATAAAAATAATAAGTAACTCAGAAAATTGTCAGAAATGGTGAATAATCAAATTAGCTTAACTCCAAAATATGCTGGAGAGATGAATGTTTTGGGGCTGTAAGAAAGGTAACATAAGGATTCTTCTATAAATCTACATAAATTTTGGATTTATGATCACTTAAGTCATATCGAGACAGAGTGAAGTAGCAAGATTTTTGTTGTTGTTGTTGTTTTGTTTTGTGTTTGTTTTTTTTTTTTTCTTTATTTATATGTTGGTATGACCCTTGCTGGAGTCATCTTGATCAGCAGAATAATAAGAAATGGGAGATAATTCAGAAAAGAACTAGACTGATACGAGTATTAAGAATACCATAAAAGGTAGATAAACCAATACAAAGTTTAAGCTAGCTAGTATGATTAAAATAAACTAGTTTTAAATAGACCAAGATAGAAACAAAGGTTCTTATTTTCAGTGTCTTTTCTCAAGTCAGAGTACTGACTGATAGATAAATAGGAGAGGCTGTGATGCTACTAAGAGTAATGAATTGTAAAAATTTTGGGGTGCCAGATTCTTTCCTCTTTTTGCATCCTTTACATCATCAACTCAATATATTTACAAACAATAATAGAATTTTGAAAGTGATCTAACCAGAAGCTCAAAGACACAAAATCTTCTAAATGAAATGTTTGTCCTTACCATTTCACAAACTTAATACATTTGTTAGGTTTCCATTACTTACTATCCCTGACACGTTTTCCTCCAGAGCAGTATACTGAAAAATTAGCAGAGAAGAGTTGGTCCAAACAATAGATGTGATATTTCTGTATGCTTTGCATATACTGCCTTTATATATTTTCTACTGAAATGTCTCCAAAATATGTATACAATCATTTGTACCCTATTGCTTTGGTTCCATTGGCTCTGATGTAATCCCAGAAATACCTGTAACTTCACATTAATTTCAGGCTAAATTTCTGGAAGTTTTCTATGGACATATGCCAGACAGGACTAATTGGGGTGATAGAGAGCAGCTTTCTGAGGAAATTTATTTATAGTAAGAAATAATGTCTGGATCAAGGTCAGGAAATCTAGATCTCCACAGGAATAGCTGTGTGCAGACAGCTGAGGAAATACTTATATCTGAAAAAAAAAAAAAAAAAAAGGTCAGTAATTATTTAAATTCTTTAGCCCTAGAGAATTATTAAAGGCCCAGATAATGCTGAAAGCTCATTCAAGGCCTAAAGGATTTCAGTCCCATTTGAATTTCTGTTTGAAAATAACAACAGTGGTGTTGTAACAAATATGCGCTGGTGTTCACCGTTCTTTAAAACTAGATCCAGAAATGTTATAACTCTGTGGGCAGAAAGGTAAAAAATGTCAGTAACACAGATAGGAATAAGGGGACCAACTTTCAGAGGTTTCCTAGGAAGCTGAAGGAGACCGTGGAGTGGTAACATATGGTTTTAGTAGGTGTGGAACACAGAAAGAGTTCCATTTATGGATGCACACATACATGTACACACACACACACACACACAATGCATTTACTACCAGGCTTGCTAAGGAGGGAAGAAGGGCTTTGCAGGAGGCCCAGCACCTTCAAGAGAAAGTCTCCTGTCACTGCCTCCACAATTGCAAACCAACCAACAAAATCTCAAACCAAACCCTAGGAGGATTTGAGCTGGAAACTTTTTCTGAGCCCTAAAATAAAGAAATTGACATGTAGCCAGTAAAAGTACAACTCTAATCTGTAAAGGAAACAACCAGTACAAATGAAGATAAAAAGAAATACCATCAAAAAGCAGGCAAGCATGAAAAAAATGAAAATTCCTGAAATATCTTCAACAGTTTGGGTCTCATGCTATTTTACTTATTAGAGACAATTAAAGAGATTTGTGTGTTGCTATGAGCCCCTAAATTAGATTAGAAAATGAAAAAATCTTAATGTGTTGACCCTTTCCTGTCTTTCCTGTCTTTTTTTTTTTTTTTTTTTTTTTTTTTTTGGGGGGGGGGGGGAGAGAAAGTAGGACTGTTAATGATGAGTACAATCGTACAATCTCCAAAAAGTTTTATATTAGCTGTTTACTCTCTGCCTACTCCCCCTACTTTACTTTTCTCTTTTCTCCACTATGCTTGCATCTGTACCTGTACAATTTCATCTGATAAACTGACAATAACTCTATGAAAAATCATGAATTCTCATGAGATTTTCATTGTTTTCTGCCAATATTCAGTAACAGGAGGAATAACTACATAGTTTGAAAAGGAAGTAGAAATGAGACCCTTTTAACAGCCACTAAATCATATTGACCATCCTAGTTGTTAGGGATCACATCACTAAGTGCTCTCTAAGGTTATAATCTGCAATGATAAAGATGGAAAGAAGACTTCTGGCTTGATGAATTGAAGTGGCCTCAACTTTTGTCAATAGTTTCTTGTCAATGTGTTAAATTAAAAATATGCATCAAAGATATATGCAGCTGTCCTGCATTTGTGTCACAAAGCAAAATTTCCTGCAGGGATATTCAGTGAAGAGACTAAGGTTTTGTGAACACCCGGTATTAACATTTGCAGAAAATGTTGCCTAAAGAACAAGCTACCAGTTGTTGGTTATCATTTATGTCAGAAGCTGATGCCAGGATTCTGCAACTCAGGGAAAGGAGAGATTTATGGAAAAGGAGGGTCCAAGAATTGTCATATCTGTGAATTAAATGAAAGGTCTTCCTAATGTAACAAGAACACCTTGAAGCTAATATGAGTTCAGATTAACAACCAGCAGTGTAACAGAGCCAGGTCTGGAGTTACGAACTGTAGCTATTCAATGCCAGCAGAGATCAGGCAGGGGAATTTTGCATCAGCTGTTAATTGTGCATACAGAGTTATTAGTGAGAAATGAATCTCTGCAGTAGTTTAGCCAGAACAAAGCAAGGGATAGGGAGGACCTCTGTATCAGCGGAATTGTGATGTTCTTTTACAATGTTACTAAATTAAAGCACAGAAAAGAAGAAGATAAAGAAGTAACTATGATGTATTAAAACAACCCTGAATCTTAAGAATAATGAAGTCTTGTCTACTCCCACTCCACATCCTACTGTGAGGATTATCTGGAAAGCCATTTATTGCTTAATTGTACTATATTATCTTAGTACAGCAATGGTCACCAAGGCTGCTGGTCTCACTGCTGTGATAACATCACCAACAGAGTTTAGCATTGTTGTCTGAGCAGCAGGGAGTTGTCCTTCTGACCCCATCCCACCCCTCAGTAGTGCGTGGCAGAGGTTGGCTGGACTTTGGCCCTTGGCAGGTTTTCTCTTTAGGCTCCAGAGATCAGTGAGGCATTGGGCTTGGCTGAATTAAATCACCTGCAGCAGGAGAGAAATTTCTGTGTATTTACCCCAGATATTCTCAACATAGCCTGGGTTGCATAGGAAAATAGGGAAAAAAAAAAAAAAAAGAAAGAAAAAAAAACAGAAAGAAAAAGGAAAAGGAAAAGGAAAAGGAAAAGGAAAAGGAAAAGGAAAAGGAAAAGGAAAAGGAAAAGGAAAGGAAAGGAAAGGAAAGGAAAGGAAAGGAAAGGAAAGGAAAGGAAAGGAAAGGAAAGGAAAGGAAAGGAAAGGAAAGGAAAGGAAAGGAAAGGAAAGGAAAGGAAAGGAAAGGAAAGGAAAGGAAAGGAAAAAGAAAAGAAAAGAAAAGAAAAGAAAAGAAAAGAAAAGAAAAGAAAAGAAAAGAAAAGAAAAGAAAAGAAAAGAAAAGAAAAGAAAAGAAAAGAAAAGAAAAGAAAAGAAAAGAAAAGAAAAGAAAAGAAAAGAAAAGAAAAGAAAAGAAAAGAAGACTTTTTACTGTTTTGTACTTAGCTACTGCTAATATAGGTTCAGCCTTGGCTGGTCATCTCTCAGCTTCCAAAAGCACAAATTCCATCCAGTTACTGTACAAAAGTTTTCACAGATAGCAGAGTGGCATCAGTATGTTGGTCTTTAAAAAGCTCTGCTAGAGCAGGATTTCAGTAAAGCAAACAGAAATAGCTTTACATTCTTTGTATTCATGCCAGAAGATACAGAATTGACTTTTTCTCTTTTGAAAACATGTAGTACTTTTGTTCAGATATCTATAACAAAAAAACAGATTTTCCTTTTCTTTTTTTTTTTTTTTTTAAATAGACACATCAAAATAAACATCATTCCTTGATGTTCTCTAAAGCACATACTCAAGATGAAACTATCTATTGTTTGGGATTTTGCACTTCAGGTTTACTCTTGGTCTGCCTGGGTCCACTCTGCCGGTCAGGTTTTTTGAGAGCTGAAACTGACTCATGCATCTCTTATGGCTTCCAATTTGAAATATGAATAAAATGTTGAGAAACTTTTCTTTCATTAGATATCAACATGTTCATAGGAGGGAGAGATAAAATATACAGTCCGAGAAAAACAAAATTGATATTTTCAGCTGAAGGACTGTGTCCCAGCTCCTATCTTGTCTGTTATGCCCTTGTCTGTTGGCACAAAACAACAGAAGAAATAGCAGAACATCTAGTTGCCAAGGATATCCTCAATTATAACCTTCAGATGCATTAAGCAGGAGCATGTCATACATATTTTCTCATCCCTCCTCTAGTCCCAGGCTTTGGCAGGTGGGGTACAATAACTTCAGCTGCTCCTGCTCTCTGGAGAACTCTTGACAGCTAGCATCACCTTTAAGTGTCATTTCAAATTGAACAAAGCTTTATGTATGTGACAATTTACACCTTAGTTGCCAACATGTAAGGAAAGTTAAAAGATGGTGACAATCTCACAGAATTAGGCCTCCAATTGCATATGGAGTTTTAATTCCCTCTGCTATTACTGTGCATTTCTGATTCTTTGTGAAGTTGCAAAGGAGATTATTCCAATGCACATTTCAACCCTCTTACAGAAACAGTTTTAGCAACAGGAATACTGTATAGGAAAAACATGTAACAAGAAACACCATATCTAAACAAAAATAGATGAAAATTCTGTTTTAGCTTCCATGGACTTGACAGTGTGTATTGGACAGCTGTGCATACTTCCGTACATAATGGCCAACTGAATCTAATCTAATACAGCAATAAGTCTAGTTATAGAACAAATCCTGCTGTCCTAATAACATACAGAGATACTAATAGAGTTTCCACTTGTGAAATTGCTTTCTCAAAAAGCGTATGGTTCAATTTGGCTCTACAGCTTTTATTTCTTTAAGTGTCAGCAATTTGCTGAAAATATTATTATTAGTTATAATTTATTTATTACCTACCTCAAAAATTCCTAACAATATTTTTTGAACTCTGCCATTACATTTAGAAACATTATTGAGCCCAGCAATTGACAAAACTGTGTCATAATAAGGTGGATGTATGTTGCCTGTGGTTTTAACATAACAGCAATATCATTATTTTGTCTTACAACTTTAAGGGAAAATTGGCCTCTTTGCTAAGTAACAAAGCATATATAGTTATGCAGAGAATACATTTTGTGCAATAATACATATAGAAATTATATTATTAAAGTGTCCAATTTTCAGTGTCAAGTTGGCAAATGTTAGGAACTGCCAAAATTAAGCTCTCCAAATGAAGCAATGTTTGGTACAGAAGGTCTCCAGATCTAGTCTGATGCTTACACACCTGAAAGAAAATGATCATTTCTTTTCTTGTAGCTTTCTGCTCTGCTTCCTCTGCACCCTGGCTACTTTTTATGGTCACATTGTTAAAGACTGAATAATAATTCAAAATTCAGGGAAATAATATTGCTCATAATAACAGTTTTTAATCTAGTATTTCCAAACTTTTGTGTTACTTGCCAAAACCGAGTCATTTTCTTTTTAGGAAAAAGAGCTTCCTGTGCTAAAATTCTTAGACCCACAACAGATGTAGTAACCCACTGAATGGAAAGACTAATTAATAATAGTAGGGGCTGACTACTTTCAGTGTGTGAGTCTCTGTGGACTGGTACAGAGTCCTGAGTACTTCCGTTGAGTCTGCAGGCTGACCAAAAGCCAGCTTGCTTTCCTCCAGCAACGCTACAGCTGTGTGGGAGTACTGCTAAGCCCCCTTTTGCTTGGCTGTCCAGACCAGTTCAAAAGCTTCCAGGACACACCGGTGCAACATTGTGCCTCCTGGGTAGTTTCTGGCCTTTGTGAAGGAGGTTACCTGTGTGTCTGGGCAGTGAGGTACACCGCCACAACAGAGGCAGATGATGAATTTGGGGAATTAGGCATTTTGTGTTCAAGTTTTAGCTTTGATGGAAGCAATTTGAGAATTTCACTGGCAGCCAAATCATGCATGTTTCTCTGGCATAAAGTGTAATTATGGTCTAGCCCCACTTATGGAAATAGTGGAATTGTTAAGCAGAAATGGAATGGTGAAGCAGAAAAGTCATGAGTCTCTCATATCTGTGTTTTGTATATCATCTGCATTTGGAAGAAAGCAGGCTGATGTATTTGAACTATAGCAAATTCCTGGTCCCTCCCAACACCCAGATATCCCAGCACTTTAAAAAGACTGCAGCAAAAGGGGAATCTAACCTTGTCAGCCACGGAGAAGATTGAGAAGGCGGAAGGCAGCTAGTCCTCATTGGAAAAGTACCAAAATACTCCTTTGCCTCACCAACTAAAAGCTCTCGTTAAAAAAAAAAAGGTAGAGTTTTACATCTTTTGCAAATCAATCATAATTATAGTGTGTGAAGAAAACAGAGCTGCTATACGCTGAATGTGATCTCAGTGTGACTTGAGGCTGGGAAAGAGCCCACTGCAGCTGTTCCACTGCATTAGAACCATCAGCTTCACCTCATTAGGAGAAGCATTCACCTTCCTATGAGATCCCTGCTGCATAACCTCCTGCCCCACCACTGAGACAGACATGGTGGAGCAGTGTCACTTAACCCCTTACATTCCCAGCTGCACTCACATGCAGGGTGCAGAAAGCCATAGGAACAGTACTGGCGTCTGGATACAAGAAAAATATAACATTAGATACAAAAATATTTGTAATGCCACCGTGACCTTCTCTGTCTGACAGACCAGCATCTGCTGGAGCACCATGTGGTGCACCAGCAAACACTGAACAGTCACCCTGGTGGAGACAATGTATTAGGAAAAGAAAGAACAAAATTAACTATTTAGTCACCTTAGAGCAATCTGCTGTAGCTAAATGTTCTGGTCAGACAGACATTCACTTTTGCAGGGGAAGAGAAGGTATCATACCTCTTTACACTGATTTATATACTTTTTAGTCGGTCATATTTAATTTTCTTTATTGTACAGAGTTTTTGTTTGTTAGCAATTTTCCTTTCCAAAATAAACATACAAACACTGTATGAGTATAGTGTCAACATACGGAATATGAACTGCTCTAAACTTAAAAAATAAAAAATAGAAAAAAAAACAAGTATTCGTATATGTCTGGTGGTTACACAAAAAGAGTTTACAATTAAGGTAAAAGCTTATTTTATGGGCTTAAATCTGTTTTTCCTTTCTTCCCTTCTTCTTTTTTTTTTTTTTTTCTTTTTCTTTTATTATTTTTTTAAGCAATATTTGGCCTCTTTTAAAATCTTTACTAGGCTAGTGTTTATAGACTGATGTAACTGCCTTTACTCTCAAATACTTTATTATTTTTTAGAATTTTTGTGAAAACAAGTAATATGACCAGGAATTGACTCTCCTTTCACATTATACAAGCTCTGCTGGGGAACAACCCCCCTGACTCCAAAGTCATTCTGTTAAGGAAATGAGACTCTTCAAAAGGTTCTGAGCTTCCCTGGTGTTCAGTTCATACACTGCCTTTGAACATGATCATGTTCCAACATAGTAAACATATGTTTTGGTATCTCTTCTTCACAAAAGGGCAACAGAAGAAGGAATGTTTTGGAGGAAATTTGGTGATCAGCTTCTCCAGGCTCTTTTTATCTCTGAACATGTGCCACCCACGTTAGGTCTGAAAGGAACATGGGTAAAGCCATGCCCTCATTCTCCACAGCACATTGCTGGAACTTTGATCCCTTGCCCATGGCTAGCTGGAATTGGGATCTGTACTTCACCAAAGCTCTTTGGGTCATAATGATAGTGGGAAATCTTTCCTATTGTCAAGACTTCCCCACTTAAGGAAGGAGTGAGCTATTGGAAAGGGGATGGTTGCAGGTTGCAAGAGTGGGTATTTTGCATAGTTGCTGGGAGGCAATGGGTCCAAATGGAGACTCAACACAGGACTGGATTTGCCCAGGTGCATCATTTGTAAAAGTTCTTTTATAAACTGCATATAAACATCTAATAGTGGTGCGTGTGTATGTCTTGTGGAACAGTGGAAAACAAGGTGTTCCTCTGTCCATGATTTAGAAATAAAAGCTAAAGGAAAAGATGGGACTGTGAGAAAAAGAAGCAGTTTCAAGCAGTCTTATCAAAAGGAAAAATCACATTATATATGGTTTGATCTGAGATCCCAATATTTAGGTGTTTGTTTCTGTTGGTTTTTTTTATTTATTTATTTATTTATTTTTAAATATTTATTTTATTTCTTATTTTTAAAAATATTTATTTTTTTATTTATTTCCTGCCAGTTATTAATTTTCCATATGTCCTTTGTTCTGTGCTACCAGAAAGGAACATTCTTCCTTCTCACCTCTCATGAGAATGGACTCACAAAGGGATGCA
Source organism: Aythya fuligula (assembly GCF_009819795.1). NCBI lineage: Eukaryota > Metazoa > Chordata > Aves > Anseriformes > Anatidae > Aythya > Aythya fuligula. Next base: position 39,325,983 of record NC_045560.1, on the reverse strand, counting down.
TGGTGGCTGCTTGCTCAGATCTCACAGAAGAAATCCTGGATGAATTAACCACAGCTCTCTCTAAGCTCTGGCAGCAGTGAGACTGGTCCCATTGCCAGTAATCAGTCAGAGAATATCAGCAGCACAACCCAACCCAAATGTGGGACTGCTTTATAGGATTACTTGAACTCTCCAAATGCTTTATATTCCTTTCATTTAATGATGTTATAAAAATCAGACAGTATCCAAAAGGCAGTTTCCATAGTGAAGCAGTGTCTGGTAAGATGGAATGAAACACAAAATGCAAGAGGGCTAGTCAAGTGTGAACTTAGGTAACAAAGACATTTTCATTCATGTTTTGATCTGGAGCAGCAGCATGCAAATCCTCCATGTTAGCTCCCTTTGCAGTCCAGCTTTTGTACATACTAGGTGGGTTTCTTCTAAATTAACCCAAACTAAATGCTTTGTTCTGTGTCAAATCCTTACAAACTTTTAACATGTTAATTAATGTCCAAATTAAAGGACCTTCAGACAGCTTCAATGACACAAGTGGTGGGATGTTTTTTTGTTCTACTCCAAAATAAAAACCCAGAATTACAATGACCACAAATACAGAGACTACAGCACCAACTGATTCATCTTTTTGGGGGCCAAATTGCTTGCTAATGTGGACACAGTGTGAGTGAGCCACCAGCAGCTTTCTCTCATGAAGATCTCATAAGGAGAATCTGATGCTATTAATGTTTATAACCCCCTTCTTACACATATTTCTGTATGGTGATGGCTAATGAAGTAGACTGGTCTTGACAGCAAGAATGCATGTGAACATGTTGGAAAACAGTGTATGCACTTTATGCTTCACAAGAGAATATAGAACAAGGTGACATTTTTGGAAACTGAATTTCAAAGGATGTGGGAATAACACAAACCATCTGTGTAGTCACTTTTTTGTTGTTGTTGTTGAAAACATGAAACGTATAAACAGGAAAAGTCATCTTGCCCAGCATGTCTGCTTTTTTTGGTTTACCTTAATCCCACTTCTCTGTCTTTTCATTCTATGACTTGACCCCTTTCGTGCTCCAGAAGGAAATCTGAGGCTCTCTTGAACTCATTTACACATCTCAGGCTCAACCCTCCCTTCAGTTATTTATTCCATATGTTCAGAGCCCTTTCTATGAAGCAGTTCTTCCTGAGTTTTCTCAGTTTAATTTATGTCACCACCAGCTTCTGATTTCATGTCTATGCAAATAATTTTGAAGAATAGAAATGTTTCTTTTAAAAATATAAAGCATTGTATATCAACCAATACAATGAAAATTTTTGTGTTACTGTAGATGGAGAAGTAGTAAGAGTGATAATGTAGAATCTGGACAATATACATATATTTTCAAAAGAAGACAGTGAAGAAATAGAAACATGGAGCTCTGTCACTTTTACAAATTCCTTTCATTTTGAATTACCAAATATTATAGTCTCCCTGAGTAAACTGAAATATCTAAAAATTAGATGTCTACATCTGGGCTAGTCACAGTGATCTCCTTTAGTTAGTGGAAAGAACAATTTATATCAACCATTGTAGATATTTTACTAGGAATTGAATTGCTCTATAGGTGCTTATGTGTTTCCATTACTTGCAAAAGAAACCTACAGTCCGATTCAAACTTAGATACCTAATTCTGGATGACTTAATTACAGCTGATGAATTCCACACCATGTGTCCACAGCTCCACAATAAATACAAGGTAGTTTGAAATAATAGTATTGAGACATGTAGGTTTTCATTGTGACTCCCCATTCATTACCTTATCCACTGGACCACTAAGCAGATAATGTAACTGCTGTAAAAGCAACAACTGAAGAAGCTTCAGTTGCAGTTTCATTAAATATTCCTGATGAAGTCAGGCGTGTGACTTTTCCCTGCTGGGTAACATGGTGTATCTAAATCTGAAGATGTACAGCCACTGGCTGAGAAATGTGACTAAGAGGAAGAGCAAGAAGCTGTTAGCACATGAACAACTTGAGGCCACTGCAAAAAGATGTGAGTCCTCAGGAAATTCTGCTAGTGAAGGAAGGGTTCAGATGCTGAGCTCCATGTGGGTTGAAGGTTTTTGCTAGGAACCTCAGATACAGAGCAGGACATCGTTTTTTTTAGAAAAGGATGTAGAAGACAGAAAAAGCAAGACAGACTGCCTTTCTCTACATGCTGATGTAGCTCTGGAGCCCTGAAATTACATTACAGTAAGCACCGTAGAAATATCACCATGGGTCACATAAGTATTGTCATTGCCCTTCCTCCTGGGTAGGGAGCCCCTAGATGCAGAAGGAGAGTAGGAGGAAAGTTTTTTGAAATCACAGCACATATTCATCACCTTTCAGGATCACAGTCAATTCTTTGCTCCAAGTATTTCTACATTTGCCATTTTCTGTCCTCAACATTATTCTGTCAGTCCTATTGAGAATGCTCACTCAAGTCTGTATTTTGGTTAAAAAAAAAAAAAAAAGATAAATAAAAAAAAAAACCTTACATGATATTTCCACTGAACCCAATAACTTTGGCTACATTAGTTGCTTTTGCAAAGGATGTACAAATGTAGTTGTTGTGACTCCACATGCACATGTCTGTGTGGACTATCATGTACATCTGCTGTCCCAGGAGAACAGTTGATTCATTTGTAATGAGTGGTGGGAGGTTGGAGGTAGACCAGCTGGCCAGATTGTTGCTGCGCTACCTCAGTCACATTGGCAAAACACCTCACTAGGGCAGGATGGAGCTTTGGCTCTGCCTAATTCTAGTCTTTCATTGCATTTTCCACAGTTGACTTAAGAGAAGAGCTTTGTTGTCTCCTTATTCTCAAAACTGTAAACGAAAAGTCCTAGCAAACAGTATCATTCTCAGGAGCGGTCCAACTCTACTTTATGCCCTATACTGCCTTTTCAGTCCAGAATAGTCCAGTTAAATACTACTGAGGAAATATTTGCAGGAAAAAATAAAAATTTATCTAAGTAGTGTTCTGTAAAATATGTATTTTAATATTTGTTCTATTTACCACTTAAGCCAATAAATATACAAAAAAAAAAAAAAAGTTGGCTCACTTGAACACTTGGAGTTTGCCAAAACACAGGTTTATTTTATGTTCAAAAGTATGAAGACCCTTGGGGAGCTAGGTAAAAGTGTGTAAATCAAAATGAGAGGCCATTATTGCAAAGAAAACAGTGGCAAGAAACACTGTGCATACAACTGGGACAGTTCTTGGCAGGTGTTATATTTAATAACAATGCTTTCAGTTGAGAAATGTATGTTTTAGGCTATTGGCCCTGCACACTACTTCAAACATAAGTGATATATTATTAAACTGGATTTCTGTTTTATTGGACTGTAAAGTTTGTTCAGAAAACTGTTCAAACTGAGCATGCTTCCTTTCCTTTCTCATGATTAGCTTTAGGTTCATATGCCAGAACAGTCATGGGGGCCAATATTTAATGTGTTGTTTTGATACTTTTATAGAGAGAGGAAGCTGTATGTAATAGACATGAATTCTTAGTTTCTACTGCAAGCTATTGGAAAAAAAAAATTATCGTGGCTCATGATATTATGATTATTGTTTATTTTTAGCAAGGCATATGTGCTATGGAGGAAAAAAACTTAGCCTGAAAAAAGGCAGCATCTGAGTGGGTTTCATTCCACCTCAGAAGTAAACAGTTTTCACAATTAACCCCATTGCTCTGTTTATACATCAAATAAAATGTGGCGAATACACACAGTTGTTCTCATTAATTTTTGATAAGCAATAGCAACTTAAAAAAAAATTACTCTGTATTTTATGCATTACCAGGTCTTGAATTCAATGAGAAACATATGCAGAAACAGACTTTCAGTCTTGTTTTATGACAAAAGAGGTAGGAAGCTGTCGAATAAATATGTTTAGATTTATCTTTTGTATTGGCATTTTTGTCTCTCTGTCTTGGTGTTCCTTGACTATACAGACCCATAAAACAGATCATTCGTCTAAGCTGCCTCTCCTACTTGATACTAATCAGCATATATGCTGAGAAACCCAGCAGGAAAAAACATACCTAAAATATTCCACTGCTCCCTCATGGCTATAGAAATAAAAAAGCTCTCACAGCATATCTTGACATTCAATACACTGTTATAACTAAGGATTTGCAAACATTAAAAAAATTTCTAGGAAGTGCCTTGCTGGCAACTCCTTGACAAACATAAAGCCAAACATGGCTTTAGGTTGAATGTGAAGCAATGAACATATGTATTTAAATGATCCTTTACCAGAAACATAGTTATTTTTTGTTTTCATCTCAGGAGGAGAAAGAAACATATAATTTGACTACCCTGAGCAGGTGATTTCCAGGTATTGAAATTCATAGCTTTTGCTTTTTAAAATGACACTGATGTCATAGGGAACTATGGGTAATAAAGTGACTTGTAGGTAATAAGCTGGAGCCTGGATCTGTAACATTGTACACTTAAAGACAGAAGCTCTTTACATCTTTATTTTATTTCTAAGTAAGTGAGATGATTTTCAAAAATAAGACCCTGATGTACTTTGTGATCATGAAAATCAGACCAGTCTTCAGGATATACAGAATGCTACACTGTAGAACATCATCATTTGCCAAAAAGCTGCTATGTGCAGTATCCAAGAAACTATGCAGGTTTTTTTTACTTTCTTTCAGAATAGCTGAATAGAAACAATCAAGGAATGACAAGTATTGCTCAACATTTTTTTTTTCCAAGTGAACATCTAATAAATGTCTAACAAATTATATTTCTTAATTATGCTCTTCTCCCCATGCGTGTTAATATAGCCTGTGTTCAGTGCAGATCAAGTGTGTGTGCAAACCTCCCATTGCATTGCCTTCCAAGGCAGTTGACAAGGCATCCCTTGACTCAGCTCAGCACCTCTTGATGTGAGTGGCTGAAATGATTTAAGTTTAACCATTGAATGCTGTGAACAGGAGGACACATATGGGTAAAGACATGTATGATATGTACAGAGGTGATACTCTACATGCCTTCTCTCATCCCAAGCAATGCAGCCAAAGTTTCCAGACAGGAGGGAGCTTCTCCTTTCAGAAGGCTTTAGTATGAGTCGGGTCAAACCACTTTGCACAGAGCTCATGCCAAGCAAAGCTGGAGTGAAGCTTCATTAGAAGACTGGGCTTTGAGTGATTACTGAACTAAATAAACATCGAGCAAACAATATTTTTGGTGCAAAGCTGACAGTTAAAAGCCGCACTGTGACTTAAATTCTCCAGAAGCACAAATTAAAACTAAGGAAAAGACAACATTAGTTGTAATGATGAAGAAATTTTTCCAGCAAAGAAGAAAATGAAACAAATGTATTTCTCATGATAGCAGGTTCTTTCATTGTTTTCAGTTAAACTTAAGCAAGAGACACAAAGCAGCTGTTGCAGACCCTGGAAGAAAATTGAAGCACACACAGAAGAGAGACACAAGCACTATGTTTTAAACAGAGAATTCAGGAAGATGTGAATATATAGAAGAACTGGAACAAAGGAAAACACCTTACTATTTAAGAAATTGAATCTCTGATCTAAGCAGGATCTGAAATCAAAACTCGTGTAAAGACTTAGCAGAGTAATAGCTAGATTTTGATGAAGTAATTAACATTTTTTAATATGCATGTCGGTACATACTGACTTTAAAGAGGGTGGATAGCTCTCTGACACACTGCACAGTATGACAAAATCAAAATAACACAACAGAACAGAGGCAGAAAGATCTAATTTCAAAGATGCAATCCCAAAAATCACATCCAAACAGCTGCATGCACAAAACAAGACAATATCTAAATTTCAGAAAGTAAACAAAATGACACCACTTTGCTGGAACAAGAGAGCAGCTTAATTGAGACAAAGACATTGGGATTGGCATTGATACCTCAGAGGAGCTGCGCACAGAGAAAGAAAATAATGTTGCAACAATTGATGACTGAGCTTTCAACCTGGAAAAACTCATGTATCTGCAATTGTAGACCAAGTAAACTAGGATGATTCACAAAATGAGGCCCTAACACTGGAAGGGAAACAATGGAGAACATTGGAAAATGAAACTAATCTGCTCTAAAGAAATATTTATTCAGGCATAGAACATATTTGAAAATATATATATATATATTTCATCTAAAGATGTAACATTTGAAAATAGACTTCTGGAAGAGATTTGCAGATATGAACTCTAGTGTATGGGCTGAAAGACAGAGTATCAATATCAGTCCAGAAAAATAATCTTGTTTGATCTTAGGTGAAATCTGGATAATGATTTCTAGAGGCAAAGTTGAATGACAGACACTACAGAAAACACCTGAAGTGGCTAGCCCAACATGTCAGGGACAGTGCATCGCGAAAGTTTATTATCGCTTTAAGAGATTGTTCTCAGAACTAGGTGAGATTTTGTGTAGGAATATCTGAGGATTTAAGGGAAAATATTTGAACAAAATATTACATATGACTTAGATGGAGGTTAAAAAAAAATGTAAGAGAAGGTGTGAGATATTTTCAAGTGTCCTCAGAGGAACATTAGGGAAACCTCAATTCTTTCATATGCCAAACTAAAGTCAAATCAAGAAAAAAGGCACATTTCCATAGTAAATTGGGAATAGACTAATTTATTTTGCTTGGGAAAAATTGTCCTGTACATTGATACTTATTTTTGTTACAATGATCTTACTAAAAGATAATGTATCTTAACACTGCTTATGTGTATCATATTAACTTTTCCCAGGGTGATAGACTTTACACAATATTGAAAATTATTCAGCAGGTACAAGCAGTTTGCAGTGAAATATATATCTAAATTATTTCAACCTTATAAAATGTCTAGTGGCAAAGGCTTTCAATCCAGAGTCTAATGCAACATGCATTTAAAGTACAAAATAGTTGTACTGCAGCCTGTATCTATGACATTTAGTTTCAGCTAAAAATTGAAACAGGAACTCCTGAACTCACGGACACTGATGTTGTTATCATCAGGAATCTCTGACAGAAAATAATAATAAATAATTTTTAAAAAAGGAAAGAATATCAGTGTTTGATGTCTCAGGTGCTACCATCACTTCCACAAAATGATGCAATGATACTATGTATGATAGTAAATGTGGTTTACAACACCAGAGGTGTTAAAAAATGTGTCTTGTGCATATCTAGGGTCGACTATTCCAGCAGATACAGATTACAGAGTCATTTTCAAGTCTTAGATGAAAAGAATATAAAGGGCATCATGTGTATCTTTTGCCCAGAAATGTATGATATGGTCAAGAGTTTTGGCAAAGACAGATGGTCACCCGTCATGGTACAACTAGTATAACACATTCACCACTTTCTGATGCCACGGTGCCTGTATTTCAGTGGAGACATACTTGGGAAGCCCTGCTCCCTTCAGAGTTTAACTGAACAATTTTAGCTAACACATTATCTTAAATATTTGGAATATTGTATTGAACTAACAGTATTATCCCTTATAAATGGCACAGGGTGTTCACAGAATGGTATGCAATAAGAAAAAAAAAGAATTTTCCATGAAAACTTTTTACCAGCAGCTGCTGTTCTCACACAGGTACCTTGATGGCCTTGACTTCAGGCATTTGGATTTCACTCTCTATGATTTTTAATTTAAATAAAAACCAGTCATCTGCTGCCATCTTGTTTATAGTGAGACCATACTGTCTAGATAACAGCTTGGTAAGAGATTCTTATGTTAAATGTACTGTATATACACATGGGTAGGTCTCCTTCAAGCTCCACAATTTAATTTACTCCACACTACAGTAATTCAATCTGATCCCCTTTCAGTTACAGTGCTTGTCAGTGTACCATTGACAGCATTTCTACGTTTGTCAGAAGTCCTGCTAATTTACTCGCATAATGCCTCACAGATTTACTGATGATACCTTTTAAATATGACTTGATTGACTGTACCTATGGAAATACTTGAAAAATCTTCTAAACTCGTCACATTCTTCTCTTTAATTCAAACTGGATTTGTGAAGACTGTTCTCCCCTGATTATTTATTTATTTATTTTTAATTCCTAAGGTATTTAGAAAGCAAGGATTTGTTTTAGGATCACACGTCTTTGTTATGGAGATGCCTTTACTCTAATGAAAACTGTAAAGAATCACTCAGGCAATCACTAGAATTGTTCATGCATTTAGCTTTGATCTGTTATTCTATTGGTAAATATTGAGTTGTTTCTTGATGCTCATAAATCAGAGCACTGTCCATAATTTCTGTTAAAAAATAAAATAGGACATAGAGGCACCACTAAACCATTAGCCTAATTTTTATACTCACTTCTCAGGGATTAGATGTGTCTTAGCTTGTCACTAAGGCAGCACGCGTAGATCTTGGAAGTGGATTTGCTTTACCTGTTCTGCCACCTTGTCAGCCCTGTAAACATATTTACAGCCAACAAAGCATTCTGTTGCAATATTTCTACGGTTATATGGTAATATGGTATATTAATGCAATCTGTTTTCTGCAATTTTGCATGTAATTATGAAGTTCAAAGGGTGTATAACCTTACTAAAGAAAAATGTTCTTTAAAGCTGTGACTGTGATGTTCTTTTGGTACTTTTTTATTATGTCAATAGATTTCATATAACATAGAAAACATACAGCTAGCTGTGCTTTCTCTGGAGGCACATGATCACAGACAGAAAGAAAAAATGCCACTGTTAACACAACACATATTGTACATACAATTCTGGAGCAGTTGCATTAATCTTATACTTGAATCATATCAATATATGATGTATGTTTATGGGTGGGAGGGGAACCAAATCAATGTAAAACTCAACAACTGTGCCTCTGTCAACTCAGAACTGACTCAGGAAAAAATGGAAATATTATGATCTGGGAATGTCAGCACATATTGTAACCACATGGTTAAAGAACGTGAGCTGATGTCTTTTATCAAGGCTTGCTAGGCAGTTTTTTGGAAGAGTTTGGTCTCTTTTTCTAACCACTTTGTATACAATTGTTTTAATGACTGAATGGAGGCATTGGTAGTCAAATTATGGGAAGCAGTTTTTCTATCCTGGGTGATTTTCTGAGATCTAAACATTATTTGCAATGTCAATAAATAAATAAATAAATAAATAAATAAATAAATAAAATTCAAGCTAGGACAATTTAAATGTTCAGTTACAATGAAGCATTGTGAAATGTATTATTTAGTTCTAAGTCTTCAGTTTTACATTTTCAAATAATATCTATTTTGAAATAGCTACCCAAAATCATTGGTATCAAATTACAGGACTTTTAAATCCAGAAATACCAAAACTGGCTTTAATTTGATGGCTTTTAAACATTAGCTTTTTTTCTTTTTTTTCAAATTGAATTTGGTTTTATCTCATCAGTACTCTTTCAGATGATAAGAAAAAAAAAAGTTATAAATAAAAAAGCAACAAAGAAACAGATCATCTGAAGTACTGTAAAATTAACATAGCCCCCTACCTTGAAGAAATTAGCAAAGCAATTGAAATCATGAAGAATGTTAAAGCTCCTGGACCCAGCAGAAACATTTAAATTTGGAGACATGAATCATATTTAAATATGGAGTTAATTATACAAATTCTTTAGTGGCATATGGAAAACTGAATGGTAATTATAGTTCATTACTATCTACATCAGTAAAGGCAACAATTCAGATTTGGCAGCTACCTTGCACATCAGTGTGCATGGTGTCTGGCAGCCTAAGCAAACATAAGATTTTATCTCTGGCTGCACATCTCCATCAGATGTAAACTATCTATGTAGTTGTATGATTTGAGGCACAAATAAGGTACAATTGAGGTACACTTTGTATTTAGCAGTTACAGAATGAACTGCACTGGACTTCTAACACACATACATGAGTGAAAACAATAAATGTCAGTAGAACTGGAGTCTGCTATTTACTACCTTTCCTGTAATCCCAATCCAATCCTTAGTCTAATCCCACCATAAAAAGCATTAATGTGACCAAATTTAGATCTATGCTGCGCAGAACCAGTCAACGGGAGGATAGAGTGCTGTACACTTAACCTGCTATAGACATCAGCTTAAAGATATGATGAATAACCTTTTGACCTCGTTGTCTACTTTTACTTGGCAACCCTTGACCAGTAAAAGAACCTAAATTATATCTTTCCAATGTCTGTCTGATCATCATACACAGATTTTGTACATTTCTCCTGTCATGCATGATGTGAAAGAAAATTATGTGACAACTCATCAGCTATGCCCATTAATACAAGGAATCTCATCTCTGTCATGCAGATACACTTGTTGTTATCTGGAAATATGGTGGATTTAGCAAATTCAAGAGAAATCCATGAGGTGTGATGCCCTATGTTATGAGGAATACACTCTAGGAGCATATGGGGACAAAATGACATTTACTAAGGCAGCTTAACCGGGGAAGTAGATACACACAAAACCCTAATTACAAAAAAGCAAATCAAGGGTATATACAAGAAACAAGATGAACCAAGAAGTTTAATTGGCAGCATACTATTGCAAGCTATCAATTTATGTTATATCTTGACAGTGTACTTTTGAAAGATGCTTATTCATCAAGCAGTTGACAGATAGCGTTAGCAGAGCTTCAGTATCTTTTGGTCATGCCTCAGGAAGAGCTTAGAAGCAAAATAGACTCAAATTTCAGATCAGATTTAAACACTAAAAATTTCTTGCTGTTGAGGTGCATACAATAGATTTGCTATCAATAATGTATATAGCTCCCAGACAAATTTAATGTGTAGCTTTTGTAAAAATCTCAACAAAATAAATAAATAAAAGAAAATAAATACATTTTAAAAATGTGGTAAACTGTGTGCATGTGTTTTCCTGTGTTTACAGTACAGCAGAAACAAGAATATTAGAGATTTCTTATTCAAATAGTACAGACGAAATAGACTTATTCAAATACTACAGGATGAAGGGATTTAATAACTATATGTCAAAATATAGACAAAAGGGTTATTACCTTTAAAGGTAAAAGATTTCGTAACTTTCCCTACTTACCCTTTTTGTGTTTAGCCTGAGCCACTGTATGCCCTTCTCTAAAAGGTTTAGGCTGACGAGTGAAATTCCCAGTTCAGGCTCCTCTGATGGTGTTCAGGTGCACAAAAACTCTGAACAGTATTTAGGGTGTTAGTCAAGGTGAATTATCTACTGAAGTATGTTAGATGTTATAAGAAGTTGTTTACATGTTATAGCAAACTTGTATGAGATTTGCAGTTGCATAAAGTATACAATTTTTGGTGCCTGCATGTTGTCATCAACAAAAAACAACAAAGCAAGATTTCAGCAAGGTTTGCAAAATTCTAGTGGGGTGAACACACAGTTCCACAGTTGCCAAGTATGAGCTACATTTTCTATCTACCTCTGTTATGAAAAACTAAAGTAGAGAGCTTTGAAAAGGGGCAGTGTCTTCAGCAGCTTCAGAGTTTCCAGTGTCCTTCGATGACATATATATATATATGTATAATAAAGAAAAGACTGCTTTGTATCAATTAGCTTGTTTTAGTCATATGCAAAAGCCACAGTAATACTACATCCCCACTGATTACAGCAAATTATTAAACAGCAAGTTTGGGTTTCAGTGAATCCTAATTTTTCCAGGAAGAGAGATAGATATTTGAAAAATTTCTAACCTATTCTGTTTGATCAAAGCTTTTGGGCTCATACAGTATCTGCTTTTTAAATGTTTTTTTTTTTTTTTTTTTTTTTCTTAATTTCTGCATGTGAACATTGCGTTATGGATTGTTATTAATAACAGATCACTAATCTCCAGAGCTCAACAATTATCTCAACCCAGAACATCCACTTTGCCCTTCAAAATCCATCCTTTGTCTCAATAATAAACATCTAAAATAACAGCATAATTGAATGAAATGCAAAGGAATTATTTATGTAATGGAGACATCTTGTTCTCATAAATTATTGAATACAAAATAGCTGACAACCTGTTGAATTTTCCTAGGGCTGTGCTAACTTTCTCTTTATCAAATTTATTTATGATTTATGAAAGTAGAAGCATCAGGGTAATAATGATAATAGAACCTGGCTTGCATACTGAAAAAGAAACTTCAGTGAAACCAATATTTAGAAGTTTTAAATTAGATCAAGCTATTCTGAGTTTTATTGTTGCTGTTGTTTTTTTTTAGGTTTTCAAATATAAAATTCCAGGTGATTTTTTCCCCAGTCATATTTCAACTGTTCCAAAGTGGGAGGGGGGAGGCTAAGAGGCCTTTTTTGAAAAAAAAAAAGTCACCTTTTTTTCAATACTTTGGTAGTTCAATATACAAAGAGGCTATGTTGGGCCCCATGCTAATGTTCCCCTTTTACTCCTATTTCTCCCAAAGTTGCTGGCCAGAAATGCTGTCTGTAAGCTATCATTGAGCCTTTGAGCCTAAAACAATGATCTGCTATCAAGTTTCAGGCTAAGCAAAAACAAATGTACATCTCGGAATGCATTTGGAACTGTTCAAATAAAATCTATGCCACAACAGTATTAGGAGAGTGGTAAGACCTTTAAAATATGATATATTTAATATTCATAAACCCTCTTGCACTTCAGTTTTCAGAACACTATTTTATTGCATATGGCAATATTATACCAATATCCTTTCATGTGCTTGCTTATTTGGCTTGTGAGGAAAATTACTGCACTAATGTATTACATAAAATATTGGTATTCGTTAATTCATACAACATAAGCCAACAACCTTCATGATTTTAAAGTAAGTTCTAAAGGAATAAACAAATGCCCACAATTCTAGGAGAAACTCCAAATTTTTTGAGTGTTACTTTGTGATCTCAGGCTGGTTATTTTCTGCTGGCAAAAATAAGTCTGAGGTAAATGAGTGATATTGACTGGCCTTTCCAACAGTTGTTTGTCCTTGTTGGACATCAATCTCAAATTCTGTGTTTCTATATATTACTGTAAGAGGAAAAGTATTTTTTAAAAACAACTAATATACAAAGCCAACTATTATCTGTTTTCAGGGTTGCATAGATGAGAAAACAGGAGAATAAGTAGCCTGTTGATCCATTTATAGTTGGAGTCAGGTAACAATACGATGACTGAAGTTTAGTGTGGGGAAACCCAACAATAAGATGGTGGGCTGGAGGGAAAAAAGGCAGATGAAGATGGATTTCTTGAAGGCTTTCTTAGTTCTGAAAATATCAGTTATTAATTTCAAAGCTCACAGCCTAGCTTTGACTGTGAACAATGACTTGCTATTAGATAACAGTAGAATAGGAGAGGATTTTTCCCCATACAGGAATGTCGAGGAGGTTGCAGTTGTTTCTTTCAGCTGTGAACTTTGCCACTTACTGTGACACACTCTATCACCAGACTTCAAAAACCACTTAAGGCCCAAAGCAGATGTAGGAAGCAGTTTATTATCCTGTACCTCTCAATCAGAGCACCTTGGAGAACACAGAAGGTTATGATGCAAAATGGCACTGTAGTGCTCAGTGGCCACTTTTGCACTTTTGCCTGCTGTGGATAGAAAGACAAGAATCCCTTGGACACCAGCCTGTATAAAAGGTGGCTTTTCTACTGGCACTGCAGCATTTAATAGAGCTGTTTCAACTGGAATCTTGTCATGTCGAAAACCAAGGATCTATGAGAAGGATACTCTTGGCAGAAATTTTTGGACTCTTCAATTTTCTCTGCCTACAGGCCCAATGACCTCCTGAGAGTCACAAATGGTCTGAGGCTCCTTAATGGGGGAAAAGAGATGTATTTCCAGTTGTTGGTAAAATGCCTTCTTTTGAATTATTATTTTTTTGTTGTTATGTGCATTGGCTTGCTGAGCTTTTAGTGTTTCTGGATGGTCTGTCTGTAAGAAACAAATTGCCAAGGCATGATTTAGCACCATGTTTATGAATGACATTTTGGGTTAGCTTTTCTGTATAGAGAAATACAAATAAATAAAATAATTGCAGATGCTACTTGCAACCTCATATTGGATATACCACTGAATAATTCCATGCAGGAATGACAGAGTAAATACTGGGACATTTCAAACTGAATGTATAATTACCCATGTTGTGCTCACAGTTGCCTGTACTGCACATAAAAATATATAGCTTGGAAAAGAGGACTCCAAGACACTTAGTCTTTATTTAGTAATTATGGTATGTCGGTATGTCATAGTGTCATAGCTGTTGGAGGCCCCAGTAAAAAAAAAAAAATAAGAAAATAAAAATAAAAGTAAGGCTTTGAATCAATTAAAGCCCTACACGCAGTACAGCAAAAATGGGGAAAATGGAAATTAAATTCTTCTGCACTAGCAAAAGGAAGCCTTCACTTTCCCATGTACTGGATGTTCCCCATGTTGCCATCTGTACAACACTCAGTAACACTATCAGGTGTTTAGAATATTCCATGAGCTTTAGGGTTGAGTGGAACTTGATACTGAAAATTTACTATGTCGTGTGCAAAGAACAGGAAAATTGAAATATATCTGATAGCTTTGCTGAATGAGAAACAATCCTGGCCTTGAGAAAATCACCATCTTCTTCAGCCTGAGACTGGCAAAGATCTGCAAAAGAAAGCAGGAGTGCTAGGCAGCAATCACAAGGCTCTTAACATAACTACCGCTGTAGATGAGGGTGAAAGGTGGCAGGACACTCAAAGTAGCCCAGCAAGCAGAGTCTAAAGGCAACCTAAGGCTGCTCTGGGCATTTGGAGAAGGGCAGGCAGCATCTACTGGGTGGCAATTTGGGGAATGTGGGGGCCAGAGGACCCCCCATGGGGGCCAGACCTAGCTGACCTTCTTTACCAAGTGATCAAGAAAGCACAGACAAAGAAGAATGTATATCTAATGGTAGCTTTTCATCTGTAGTGAGGAGAACAAATAGAGAGGCAGCAAAACCCTACAGATGGCAACAGAAGAAGCCATGAAAAAATTAAAGCTGTGAGATCCGTAATAGAAAGGGGAGAAAGATTATACACAAGGTAAAAAGAAAAAAGGAAGAGTAAAGAAAAAAAAAAAAGTGAGAGAGAAAGAGGAAACTGATGGCTAGTGTGATTTTGATGGCAGCAGTCCATTGATTTGAAAGAGCTGGAAAAGAAATGCTTTAAGATATATAAAGTGCTCTGAGCTCCTCTGAGGGCCTGAACATGGTGAGTGTGATGTGTTTTTCTTCTGTCCTTCTGCCTACTGGTGGGAAGATAAACTATGAAGAGGCATGAGATAAAAGGAGCTACTTACTGTGCTAAAATGTGCAAAACCCGGGCCAGATCTCAAAGATTAAATGAAACAAATCAGCTTCTGTGGCTCAAACTGATTGCTGAACAGGAATGAAATGGTGCCCTGAAGGGAAAAATGAAGCAGTTCAATAACTCACTATTTCAGTCTGAAAAGCTTATAGAAGGTAAACAACATCCTGACATTGAGGCCATGGTAGGGAACAAAAATGCTACAAGAAATGAAATTTGCTATAGCAAGACATGTTCAATCAGAGTCTAAACCAGAAAGGAGTACTGTGGGCTGTGGTTTGCAGCACAAGTCAAAACATCAGCATTTGGAAAACAGGATTCACTGTCTCACCTTGTAACAGTTTGCAGTGCTCTTCAGCAAGCCTTGTCAAGGAACCTCTGTTGGAGAAGCCTCAGATGTAAGCAATTATTAAGTTTGGCATCCACTAACAGAGCAAGGTGGCCCTACAGGAAGTAACAGCACTCAGAGAGGCATTGGCCTCCTGGATTTACACACCCTGAATGGGAGGAAGAAATGAGAAATGAGCTGGGAAAGAAATGAGCTGCTGGATATGCCTGTTGGTTTGGAGTTTAGAATAATAAGCAGAAGAAATAAGCAGTAGTTTTCCTAAAACAAATCATGCTCTTTACTTCAGTGAACTTCCTCACTTTCTTACATCTTTATCAACTCAGAATTCAATAAAACAATAATAATTATGGGGTAAAATAGCATATAGTCATAAATAGGGCTTTTCCTTGCTACAGTTATGAATGGAAATATCTGCAGAACATTTATGGCTGCTGGGCATAGCACAGCAGCAGCAGTCCCATGCTCTTGGTCTCTTCAATTAAATGTATTGAATTAAATTCAATAACAAATGTTAAATGATAGGTTAAAAAGATTCATTTATTTGGTGTCTTATATCATGGGCCTAATGGAAGAATACCTGTCAGTGCACTATTTCTTAACATTTGATATTCTGTATCTCTTGCCTTTCATAATTTAATTTTCTCCCATGAATGAAATGAGAACATAGGAAGTGCCATAATATACATGCTTGTTTTATCAAACCTATATTTTCATTTGCACAGAAAATTCACATATTGGTTTAAGTGATTGCTAAAAAGAGCACGTCATAAGATGTAATAAGTATATAAAAGATAAACCATAATTTTTTAGTATATTAACAATAAATGGTTAGTTGCACTCTTCTAATCCTTTATACTTGCATTGTTTAATTTACTTGTAAGTGAAAACTGGTAATAAAATATAGTAAGATACTGCATTGAAGTTATAGAATGTTGATTTTTAATTAATAATCTTATAAAATATAAATTAGCATGGTTAGCAACTCACTTGAAATCTAATTAACTTGCCTTGGCTATCTTGTTAAATGGCTGCAATACTAAAATATTTTTTACAAGGTTAACATATTAATAAGATTGTGGTTATGCATTTCTGCTCATTTAATTATATTCCAAAACTTATTTTATCCTTAGATGAGCATTAAACATCAATTCAATAAGCTCTGCTTTAGCAAATCATTTGATCACTGACATAATCAGATTTATTAATTCCAAATTCATTATTAAGTACTTTTAGACTTAATGTTCATTTCATATTTTACTGTCAGAGTGTATAAAGACTTTTAAATATCTTCTAGATGTGTTTCAAAAAAAGGAAGAAATGAGTTGGTTGAGGAAGAGGGGACGTTTGGTTACCTTTCCTTTCTTGGAGTAAAAGTTAAGTAAGAAATTTACTGTCACATTTTGTGACAGCTGAATCTGAACCTACAGGTGAAGTGAATCTCTCATTATGAAGGGAAGTCTGGAAGTATTGGTTTCTTTAATGCCAAGAAAGCACAAACAATCATTATGAGTCTTACTCCTAGATTATTATTTTTTTCCCTGTAAGAATCACTGAGCATAATTGTATTATGTTTACCGGGCAGATGAAATGTTTTTTAAGACATTAAATAAATTCTTATGTGAACTCCTAGGGTCTCCATTTGAGATATGTGAATATGAAATAGTGAAGAAGCATACGAGTGACCTTCACATTTTTAAAATGTTATCATCATTTTAAAGAGTTAAATTAAATGAGCAAGCATTGTACTAAGGTGATTATATTCTCTTCCTCCTCCCTTTGAGACTGATTACAAGGGGTCCTCTGCAGTCTCACTGAAACTTAACAGGTTTCACGTAGCTCCAAGACTAGAAATGTTAAACCTCATAAATCATAATTTAATCTTTCCTTGGAATTCAAATAGTAGAAGGTACTTCTCATGTTTCTGAAATTAATTGTTTCAGGGACATCCTGAACATTACTACAGATAAAAATATAGTCTAGAACATTTATTCCATAGTCACTAACCACTTTCAGTGAACAAGAACAAAAGAAACATACAAAAACTTATCTTTTTTAGTTAATGGAGCTGTGTTAAATTTTCCTCAAGAAATGAGAGGATCTTTTTAGTGAGTACTACATGTATAACCATCTATTATTTTGTAACAGGTGAACGTGCGTGTGGCTTCTTTCATCTCAGTACAGCTCTGCCAATATGCTTCATGTATAATTAACTAATAATTTTTCAAATTTTTACTTTGGATGATGGTTTTGTCCTCAATTACACACACAAAATGTACATGTAGAGATACTTGCTTAAAAATGTAACTCCATCAAATGTTAGCAAATGTGACTCTGTGCATGAACAAGAAATAAGTGAAAAACAGGAAAACTATCCCATAAATTTAATTTTAAATGTCATTTTTAGTTCTGTACCAAGAAACCTTTTACAGTTTTATGAAGGATGATCCTCAAGCAACTGTTTAATAAAAATAATCATTTAAAGCTGAATGAATTTTCCATAAGAAATTATCTATTTTCTGAAATTCCTGAGGATGATTATTTTCTATTTTCAGAATCAATCTCAAACATTTCGGTATCTTTTAAGAAAACCATACAAACACATAAAGAATAATGTTATTCTTAAATTTTACTTTCAGTTCTTGCATATAAGTAACTGTGACTTGTGAGGAACAAGATAAATGTAAGCTCACAAACAATAATTTTTTGATATTACTGCATAATAAAAATGCTATACATAATTCTTGTGCAGTTCATCTAGAAAACTTGATTAAAAGATCCTAGAGAAGGAAAAGTATCATGCCTAAAATTCTATGGGATTACATGAGAATGCATTACCTAAATTCCTCTGTAGCACTGATTCCATGAAGAAAGAAATGGGTATTGGTTGACTGTGCCATTGCCATAATTTTGTGCAGACAGGTCATGTGGCTGTATGATGGATGGATCTTTTATCCTGTAAAGATAAAGATGGTGAGCTCTAAGCATTTCTGAGCTCTAAGGGTTTATTCTCTGCATTTAAGAACAATGGGAGCTGAAAGGACACATCCCTCAGTAAGCAGATCATAGACCATAACTCCTGATTCATATACATTGAGCATGAGTATCAATGTGTTCCTTCCACAGTGGTAAACAAATGTCATTCAGAAAATAACTAAGTAAATAAAAAGTGGAGATAGAGGTAGCCAAAAATATGATAAATCTTGGACCAAAACAATCTTCATTCCATCCCAAAAGTGTGGGTTACTTCACATGGTCAACATTGATGTGTTATATTTACAGAGATTTCTTTATTTCAATACTTTTTGCATCTGTAAAGGGAGTGCCAGACATACCAAGCAGAGGAAGGCATGAAGTGGAGACAGCTCAGAATATGCAAGAAGTTGCAGTAGGGAATCAAGCTTGGGCACTGAAGACAATACCAGTCCTCAATGAGCCAAAAGGAAGCTTAGGTTTCTGTTCAGATCAGCAACATGTAATTTCCTCTGGCTTCATTTCATTTACTGGTGTGTAGCCAGTTGATCTCTGACTTTGTACTGCAGGTGAACACAATTAACTCAATGTGTTACAATCTTAATGTGTGTTCTGAGCTCTATTAGTGTGTTTCATTATAACTCCTGAAAGATATGTCAATTAAATAAATTAGTACTGTAGAGGAACAGATATGTTTCAGAACCAAAAATAATGAACTAATGTAGGAATTTTAAGGCCAAAGAAATTTGGCCCTTGTTATGCTGAAAGAATGGACATGTACTTCGTATTGAATAATTAGAGACTACACCCTGTGAGCATGAATTTGCTGGGATGAAAGACTATTTCAGTGATAACATAAAAAAAACTTCATTGTATGTCACTTAAATTAGAGAACCAAATAGTTATAAATGATATGAAATTTAACTTTGCCCGTCTGTTTTTAGTCAGCCTTTCACCATTTACATCTGTCTTATGGGACATGTCAAGTTTTTCGTTCTTTACTCTTTTTTTTTTTTTTTTTTTTTCGAGTCCACATACTAAAATAAACTTGTTTTGTTATTTTCTGGAGATTATCGCAGAATCACAGAATGTTAGGGATTGAAAAGGACCTTGAAGGCTGGGCGATCTTCAAGAGGGAAGTCTTCATGGCGCAGGAACGGTCTGTACCCACATGCCCAAAGACGAGCTGGCGGGGAAGAAGACCGGCCTGGCTCAACAGAGAATTGTGGCTTGATCTTAGGAGGAAAAAGAGGGTTTCTAAGCTTTGGAAAAGTGGGCAGGCCACTAAGGAGGACTTTAAAGAAGTAGCGAGGCTGTGCAGGGACAAAATTAGGAAGGCCAAAGCTCATCTGGAGCTCAATCTGGCTACTGCCGTTAAAGATAACAAAAAATGTTTCTATAAATACATCAACACAAAAAGGAGGACTAAGGAGAATCTCCATCCTTTACTGGATGCGGGGGGAAACTTAGTTACAAGAGATGAGGAAAAGGTGGAGGTGCTCAATGCCTTCTTTGCCTCAGTCTTTAGCGGCAATACCGAATGTTCTCTGGATACTCAGTACCCTGAGCTGGTGGAAGGGGATGGGGAGCAGGATGTGGCCCTCATTATCCATGAAGAACTGGTTGGTGACCTGCTACGGCACTTAGATGTGCACAAGTCGATGGGGCCGGATGGGATCCACCCAAGGGTACTGAGGGAACTGGCAGAGGAGCTGGCCAAGCCACTGTCCATCATTTATCAACAGTCCTGGCTATCGGGGGAGGTCCCAATCGACTGGCGGCTAGCAAATGTGACGCCCATCTACAAGAAGGGCCGGAGGGCAGACCCGGGAAACTACAGGCCTGTCAGTTTGACCTCAGTGCCAGGAAAGCTCATGGAGCAGATCCTCCTGAGAGTCATCATGCAGCACTTGCAGGGGAAGCAGGCGATCAGGCCCAGTCAGCATGGCTTTATGAAAGGCAGGTCATGCCTGACGAACCTGATCTCCTTCTATGACAGAGTGACACACTGGGTGGATGAGGGAAAGGCTGTGGATGTGGTCTACCTTGACTTCAGCAAGGCTTTTGACACTGTTTCCCACAGCATTCTCCTCAAGAAACTGGCTGCTCTTGGCTTGGACTGGCGCACGCTTCGTTGGGTTAGAAACTGGCTGGATAGCCGGGCCCAAAGAGTTGTGGTGAATGGAGCCAAGTCCAGTTGGAGGCCAGTCACTAGTGGCGTCCCCCAGGGCTCGGTGCTGGGGCCGGTCCTCTTTAATATCTTCATCGATGATCTGGACGAGGGCATCGAGTGCACCCTCAGTAAGTTCGCAGATGACACCAAGTTAGGTGCGTGTGTCGATCTGCTTGAGGGTAGGAAAGCTCTGCAGGAGGATCTGGATAGGCTGCACCGATGGGCTGAGGTCAACTGCATGAAGTTTAACAAGGCCAAGTGCCGGGTCCTGCACCTGGAGCACAATAACCCCAAGCAGAGCTACAGACTGGGAGAGGAATGGTTGGAAAGCTGCCAGGCAGAGAAGGACCTGGGAGTGATGGTTGACAGTCGGCTGAATATGAGCCAGCAGTGTGCTCAGGTGGCCAAGAAGGCCAACGGCATCCTGGCTTGTATTAGGAACAGCGTGACCAGCAGGGCTAGGGAGGTGATCGTCCCCCTGTACTCAGCTCTGGTGAGGCCGCACCTCGAGTACTGTGTTCAGTTTTGGGCCCCTCGCTACAAGAAGGACATCGAGGTGCTTGAGCGGGTGCAGAGAAGGGCGACGAAGCTGGTGAGGGGCCTGGAGAACAAGTCCTACGAGGAGCGGCTGAGGGAGCTGGGCTTGTTCAGCCTGGAGAAGAGGAGGCTCAGGGGTGACCTTATCGCTCTCTTTAGGTACCTCAAGGGAGGCTGTAGTGAGGTGGGGGTTGGCCTGTTCTCCCACGTGCCTGGTGACAGGACGAGGGGGAATGGGCTTAAGTTGAGCCACGGGAGTTTTAGGTTAGATGTTAGGAAGAACTTCTTCACTGAAAGGGTTGTGAGGCACTGGAACAGGCTGCCCAGGGAAGTGGTGGAGTCACCATCCCTGGAAGTCTTCAAAAGACGTTTAGATGTAGAGCTTAGGGATATGGTTTAGTGGAGGGCTGTTAGCGTTAGGTTGGAGGTTGGACTCGATGACCTTGAGGTCTCTTCCAACCTAGGAAATTCTGTGATTCTGTGATTCTGTGATTCTGTGATTGAAAGATCATCTAGTCCAATTCCCCTGCTAGAGCAGGAACACCTAGATCAGGTCACACAGGAAGGCATCCAGGCCAGTTTTGAATGTCTCGAAGTAATCATGTGATCAAAGTACTTCAGGATGCAGCAAGTACTTACTTTTATCATAAAACAGATTTTCAGGATTAGTTTTAGAAAAGAAAAAGAATAAAATAATAATAATAAGGTGTGAGCTTTCCACCAATTGAAATCCCATCTGATTAATCATAGAAACAGAAAATCATTAAGGTTAGAAAAGACTTCCAAGATTATCTAGTCCAACCATCCCCCTACCACCAATACTACCCACTGCTTACATGTCCCTAAGTACTACGTCCAAACTTTCCTTAAACACCAGTTTAAGGAAACACTTGTTTCCTTAAATACAGTGACTCTACCACCTTCCTGGGCAACCCATTCTATTGCCTAACTACTCTTATTGAAAATAAATTTATCCTCATTTTTATCCCGAACCTCCCCTGGCACAACTTGAGGCCATTCCCTCTTGTCTTATCACTAGTTATCGGTGAGAAAAGGTCAACACCCAGCTCCCCACAACTTCCTTTGAGGGAGTTGTAGAAAGCAATAAGGTCTCCTCTGAACCTCTTCTCCAGACTAAACACCAGCTCCCTCAGCCACTGCTCATAAGACTGTTCCAGACACTTCACCAGCTTCGTAGCCCTTCTCTAAACATGCTCAATGGCCTTGATGTGCCATTGATCATGTAGTGAGGGGTCCCAAACTGAACACAGTACATGAGGTGCAGCTTCACCAGAGCTGCGTACAGGGGGAAAATCACCTCCCTGGTCCTGATGGCTACACTATTCCTGATACAAGCCAGGATGTCGTTGGCCTTCTTAGCCACACGGGCACACTGCTGGCTCACATTCAGGCAAGTATCAACCAATACCCCCAGACTAAGGAAGAAAAAAAGCAGCTGCTTTTGTGAATAATCTTCATATGTTCACTTTTTCATCCAAAACGTGTGCTGGTCATAAAATATGTTTTCAAAATAAAATGTGTTAAAACAAAACAAAAAGGGCTGCCCTATCTCTGGTCCACATAACCTTAAAGAAAATAAATGAGAGTAAATAGTTCATTAGAGATTAAATTCTCCTCTACCTTTTCAAGAAATTTACTCTGTGCATGTTTCTCTACCTAATCATAATGTATGTAGTAGACATAATATTTGGTATGAATGAAGAGATACGTGTCTTATCCTGAAGATATCATGAGCTCACACATATTTTCAATCTCAGCTAGAATCTATCCTTCCCATGCTTCCTACTTCTGTAAGAAGCCCAATTAATTTAATTAGTCTGATGATGAAACTAACTGGTCACTATTGGGTACATGATAACATACATGACAATCTGAAAAGCAACTAGCCTGCCTGTTTCTTTGGAACTCATCTCCAAGTTTTAATTTTTGAACATTCTAAAATTTCTACCCTAGCAATTATAACTGTCAAAGGTAATGAGTTAAAATGCCATGAATAATATGTATAGGTCCTTTAAGGTAAACAATCATCTTTATAATTATTTATTAAATAATCACTGTGAAGAGAGCTCAATCTGAGAAAAGATTCAAGTCTAAAAGGAAAAAAAAATGCTGATACATAAAAAAGCATACAGATCACATAAACACAAAATATTACAGTGGAGAGGAAGACAGAAATGCAATGGGAGTTCAGATTGTTTCAGCTGTGAGTTCTTCACTGGCCACAGAACAGGGTGGAACCAAACAGTAGTAATTAGGTCACATTGTTGAGAGGATAATAAAAGAATAGTTCAAGCTGGTAGAGACAAAATCAAAAAGGCCAAATTCCAAAATAGATGCATTTAGCAAGATAGGAGTAACAAGGACCACTGTAGAAATGCATTAATAGTAAGAAGCAAGAAGACCAAGGAAAGTGTTGGCCTACTTTCTCTGTGAAAAAAAGGAAGCTAATTGCAGGTGATATTGAGAAGAACAAAATGTCACAGTCTTTTCTGAGACAATCTTCATTGGAAAGGTCAATTTCTGACTAGATGATTACTGTAGCTGATAGGAGGGAAAAACAAGCAAGATCTTCAAGTAGAACAGGGAAGACAAAATGTAGAGGGTATTGGAATAGTCAGGGGGTTGTCAGATCTCTGAGAACAACCCCTTCCCCACAGGAAAAAGGACTTGGGGCTGTCCCCAGCCCAGTCTGTTCATCATTGTATAAAAAAAAAAATGGAAGGGGGGGGAGAGACAGTTTCCTTTGGAGCAGAAAGCAGAGGAGCAAGGCGATTACAGATTAGTCAAATTTAAATCCATTTCCCAGAGCAAATTTGAAGCAAAGAACTGAGCTATTTGTAAGCCTGGAAAATAACAGACAAATAACAACCAGGATTTGTTATGAAAAATCATGTCAAATAATATAATTTGCTTTGTCAGATTAATAGATCCTGCTGATTGGAAAGGAGCAGGAGATTTCTTGGGGTTTGTTGCCAGCAGCAAGGCTTTGATGCCATCTCAACAAGATAGAAAAAAAGCTTTAAAAAAAGATTTAAAAAAAGCTTTTGGAATTTGTGCAAAACAAGTTGGATAGCGATATGCAAGGAGTAGTTATCTACCAATTCTCTGTGAAAATGAAAAGAAGGTATCAGATGGGGCTCTGTAGAATCTACTGCATCTACTTCTATCCAATACTTTCACTAATGAAGTGCATGATGTAACAGAAAATAGGTTTGTTAAGTTCCAAGATGACATCAGACTGGGACAGTAAGTGTATTGGAGGACAAGATTAGAATACAAAAGGGCAATTCATGATAAATTCAAGAAATAAGCTTAAAATAAAGGCTGAAAATCAATAATGAAGTGTGCAATGAAAATCAATTGAATAATAAAAGACATGGGAACAACCAGTTAAGGATCATTTCTGAAAATGATCTAGATTTAGAGAAGAGCACAAGCTGAATCAAGAAGCTATTGCTGCTATAAAATAAACAAATATATATATATATATTTATTATTTATTTATTTTTTTTTAAAGAATTTACCCGCAAGAAACCTGGACAAAGCCTATCCTTTAATTTTGGTTTAGGAAACCTTCAGCTATAGGGATATGCAATTTAGGGCATTCCATTTCCAAAAGATATTCACCATTAAGGACAAGGAAACCAGAGAGCAGTAGAAATGTTCAGATATCAAAAAATATGATCTGTTGGGAAAATACTTGAGTAATGTATTTGAAAGATAGGAAGAAGGAATAATACAAATGATACAAATTTCAAGTGTATAAAGAGCTACTAAAAAGAAGAAAGCAACATCTGTTTTCAACAACCCTTATGAATAGAACAAGAAATAATGGATTTAAATGGCAACATAAAAGACAAAGCCAAATAGTAGGAAACATCACTACAGTGAGGGTAGCGAGAGGGTTGAAATAGATTGCTGAAGGGCCTGGGGTGTTCCATTGCTGAAGTTCTTTGAGAACTGGGTAGACAAATTCCTGTAAGGAATGACCTGTCTTTCCTGCCAGCATATGGACTGGTTTCTCTCTTGAGCTTCCTTCACTTTCCTCTGCAATTTCCCTGTAGGCAAATCATTATGAATATTCTATATTTTACATTGACTCTGTTGGAACAAGATATGAGGAAAACTGGAGCTTCTAAAGCCTCAGGTCTGGACTCAAAGCAGTGATAGGTATAAGCCAAAGACTTATGTTTCCCAATGTTTCTCTAAAATGTCTATCTTAAGCAAAGTTTGCCTCAAGGAGGACAATGAAACCACCTAGGGCTTTGAACTTTGGTTGTTTAGGGCATTTAATCTCCTTTCACCCTACCCTTGTACCCAATGGGTATTGTCCATGTCTATATAGCCTATGTATACACAGCCTATATATACACAATAACATATGATCTCTCTCTCTCTTACTCTGTTGTGTGTATGCATCGTATATATACCAAAATGTACATACATACACTCAATTTTGTCCAAAGCACAATTCAGAGTCATTAAATTATCTTTTTCTCCAGTGATTATAAAGCAAACATATATAACATCATTTATTAATTTAGATAGCTATATTTGACAGTGTAAGTACCTCCCCACCCCCAATATTTATTTAGCACTAAAATTGTCTGCAAGAGAAGTACATTTATGAGCACATGTGAGGTGACGAAATGTTTTCAATCCAAAATCTCACTTGTATATTATTTATTAATAGTAAAATAACCCTATTCAACATTCATGAATGTTTATGAGACAAATGTGGTAGGTCTTTCCTCTATACTAGGAAATGTGGTGGGAAATCACAGATCTCTGTGCCTCATGTGAATTAATCACATTAAAATTCATAGGCAAACTGAGTCTGAAATCTGTCATAACAATTTCTAAGGACAATAGTTCTATGGCTTCTTCAAAAGAGAAATCATACTTTACCATTAAAATTATTATTAATCACAGGTTTTAAGTCCTTCTCTTTTTTTTTTTTTTTTTCTTCATTTTTAATACACAAAGCCAATCATATTTTAGGAGGCTGGTGCATCTGTCTTTATCATCAGCACATCCATGTCTGTCCAGATCAATTTTCCATTCACTTGAATTTTTCTAAATTTCGTTTTCTGGTCATATAAATTCATGAAGGTTTGCTTACTGACCTTCCAGTCATTGAAGAATTTAGACGTAGCACACACTACACTTAACTCCTCTGTTTTGTTGTCCAAACTAGGTTGTCCAAAATTTCCAGAAGTCAAATATACTAGAAAGAGACTGGTATATTAATTGAGTATGTTGAAAAAACAACAGTGAAACAATGATTAGCCTGTGGACAAAGGAGGAATGTACATTCCTTCATGTGGTATAGCATTCCTCATTGTGTGCTTTATATAAAAACATATCCAAAAGTCAGTTGCAATTTACAATTTTCCCCAAGAAAAATAATGATTGATATAACATTTATTTTCAACATTGCTTAATTTCAAGAAGTCAGCTAAAGTCTGAGATGTCTTTCTGTCTTCATGTTTCCTAGGAAATGTAATTTTGTGTTACAGATATGACCATATCCTCTAGCCACCACAAACTCCTAAACCAGAAGGGAAAAAACATTGTGACACAGACGATGTAGTCTAGGAGAAGCTGGCTGTAGAAAAAGGGTTTGATACAACATAGCAGTTTAAGAAGATAAATGTCAAATTCAAACTAACTCAAAATGAAATTTAATTTAACAAATACAATTTTTAAAAAATAAGATATTATTAGTCTTAAGTTCTTTAGCAAAAATTCAATTGTACATTTATTATCAAGGTTCACATGAAAAAAAGAAACCATTTTAATTAGGTTATACTTCGAAGAGAAAAAAAAAAAAAAGATTTCAAACATTTCAGTAATTAAAAGGGGAAAATAATGACAGCAAGACCTGCCTAGTATTATGCTGAGATTGTTTTATCAATAGAAAGATGGTGATGTGGCAAGATGAGGAATGAAAGTGACTTCTAAATATAGAATCTATTGTTAAAGATAGTGAGAATGTAACGCTAAGAGTTGTCCAGAGTGAAGGTCTTTTAAAATTATCAAAGAACTGGGATTCAGCTTGGACATTTTTCCAATGATAGAAAATAGTAAACCAGCTGAACTGAGAAGCAGAGACACTGATTGCAACAGAGACACTCCATATGGAGGCACTCCAATGGAGACACTCCTTTCTCTTAGAAATGAGACAGAAAGGAGAACTCTTTTTTTCAAAAAAGGGTTGCTATGGAGGAATCATGAGAATTATGGTCATGGGAATATAGAGGAATCATGAGAATTGTTCCTGTACTTTGTCTAAATGCACTACTGAAGAATATTCGTAAATTTCACTGAGCTTTGTTAAGCCATCTGAGAACCCAGCTCTACAACAGGAAGCCGCCTCCTTGGCAATATCCATACTTGCATGCCCAGATAGATGCCCAGAAAAGGAAGCAAAGTTAACCCAAGATTTTTACTAGTACATAGATACGCTGAGTCGTGCTGACAACTCAGGTTTAATAAAACTGAGAAGAAAGTTATTGCATTCATCTCTTATGTTTTCCCATTTTGCTTTATGAATACGAAAAGACTATCTTCGTTGAATGAAAAATATACCTACATCTTGACCTTTCCTAAGAAAGTAATTCTTGATTTCCATTCACAAAATTTGGAGGAAAGAAAAAATATTTCTTTCATGTATATTTTTTCACAGTGCAAGAAGATACAGATTGGTGTGTTGGGCAGCATTAGAGGGGAGAAATAATGTGTTTGTGAGTGTGTGTGTGTTCTTCTAAAGGGAAAAGAGGAAGTTTAAATGTTTAAGGATAGACAAACCATCTTGAAAAGGTACTTCTGCCATTTGCACATGGAGACCTATATGAGCCCTAGCGGAAAACCAATTCAGACTCACTAGTGTTGAGTAAATTTTGGTCTCAAAAGCAGTTCAACATATTTACTAACATATTTACTGCACAGAATGACTTTTAATTTCCAACTCTGAAGCTGAATCGTCCTGTGTTAAAACCAAACTGTGATAAGATTACATAGTAACGTTGTTACACCATAATTAAGACTGGAAAGTGGAAAATAAATTTATGAGTAGAAACTGGAGATAGTTAGAGCCAAAAATTAATGAGCTAAGTTGGAATTTGACTAGGACATGAGGATGTAAATGGTATGAATTATTTAATTACAGTAAACAGCTAAAATGCACTTCTCACTTAAGGGCTTCCATCTTTAGAGGGTCCCAAAAGCTTGACAGGGAATCTTTTTCTTATTCTACTAGAGAGTAAAGTGCTGTACACTGAATCAGCACGTGTAAATCCTGAAAGAGAGCTCCATCACTAGGCTGAACCTGCCTCAACCCAGTTACCTTTGGAAACAAGTAGAAAGGTCTCCTTTCACAAGGGGACACATTCCTATCTTGTATTTCATTTCTGAATCTTTTATTTTTTGGCTGCATATGGGGTTACTTAGGTGCCTCTTCTAAGCAAGGAAGCTATGGATCAAATGTCTGAATTCTTAACTTTAATTTTGAAGGGAAATACCTATAATCTTCTGAGAATAGACCTTTTCATCTTTTGAAAACTTGGGTACGGTGTGGAAATAAACAGAGAATTTGAAATTGTTCTACTCTACTGCACTACTCCTATTTATAAAAGGGTTATGTTGTGCCATTCTTTAAGTTATTATACTGCTAAGGCAAGAACATGCTGCTAGCAACTGATTTTTGATATAGGTCAAGGCTAACTGTACTGTTCCTAAAATCCTTCAAGCCCTAGTAAGGCAACTGTCTTCACATTTTGTGATAACTACCAGAAAGGTGGAAAGAACTAGGCTAGAATAGTGCAAGACATGGTGGGCATGAGATCACAGGATCATAGAATGGTTCAGGTTGGAAGGAGCCTTAAAGACCATATAATTCCAACCCCCCTGCCATAGGCAGGGACAACTTCCACTAGACCAGGTTGCTCAAAGCCCTATCCAACCTGGCCTTTAAACACTTCCAGGCATGGGGCATCCACAGCTTTTCCACAGGAGCAAAGATGTGGTAAAACAAATCAATAAATACTGATGCACTTTGATCTATGAGACATTCATAGGTTTCTAATTTCGTGCTTTTAAGCTCTTCTCCAAGCACTGAAGATTGAAATTTACTCATCTTTTATAGAACCGCAGAACAGTTAAGGTTTGCTGGGACCTCTGGAGATTGCTTAGTCAGCCCCACTCTTCTCAAAGCTAAATCAGCTAACTGATTTTTGCCTCTACCAATGTCCAGGTTTCAGAGCTAACTAGGTGTAGACAAAAATTGAGTTTTGTTATATGAGCACAGGCTTGAACATAGACTCTTGAAGAATACAAGTGAAAAGAGATCTCATAGAAAACACCAGAAACACAAATTTACTGCTCAGGTGGCCACTACCAGAGGAATGGGAATGTTTTGTGGTAGCTAGCTTTGATGGAGCCTGTTCCTATACCCCTCTGGTAATTATGGTCTACTCAGTGTCCCTATCAATGCTAGAGGTGGAGCAGCAGCCAGTGAGATTAACCAAGGTTTTGGCACAGCCAAAAATCAATGAAAACAAGGTTATTTGGCTGTTCTGGATAGTCTGCTGCCCTGAGCAACTCTTTTACAGCCAGTACCAGCTACAAACAGGGACAGTTAACTAACTGTGAAAACAAAGTAAGTGTGGGTGTGGGGGATCATTTAAATGCTTACAGCACACAACCTGGAAAACTGGATGTTGTTAGTGCTTATTGATGCCTACAAACCACATGAGTGAGTCCCTGTCCTTTGCTGCAGTGGGGAATCTCACATTGATAATAAAACTGCAAAAGGGAGAAAGCAAAAAACTGGGATTCACATTGCCTTTAAAGGAGATGAATCATTCACCCACCTGGGTGGGAAGAGTTTCTTCCTCCTAGAGAGGTACACTGCCAGTCTTACAGATGGTACAGACCCATGGCCTCACCCTTTCCTGCAAAGGCAAACAACCACATACTTAGTTATGTTCTCATATGCTTAATGCATGTATTTGGTAATATCTTTTATTATATAACCAGTAGAACCATTTCAAGTCTGAATTTATTTTGAAGCCTTAGATTTTCACATTGTAAACTGAAACCAAAGAAATTATATTTTCATTTTTTCATTTATGTACAACAGGAAAGTGAAAAATTAGGAAGCAAAAAAAAAAAAAAAAAAAAAATGTAAATCAGTCACATCTCCAAAGAAGTTATTCAATTTATGTCTTTATTTCCCAAGCCGGTAGTTTGCTGCAAAAACTCAGTTCTTGATTAATATGCATCATTAATCATTTAAATAAAAGTGGACCCTTTAATTTCAATGAACAAACAATGCCATTTGACTGTTAATTCAACATTAGAAATTAGAAATCTTCAGAAATGTTAGTTGACAGAATATGCTTAATAAAAATGAATAAACCTTGCTCCAAGGGTCATCCAGTCATGAATATTGTTAAGTTCTCCTTCTTTTTATCTTGCATACCTATATAAACTTTAAAAAAAAAAAAAAAAAAAAAAGATAAAAGCAATCTTAAAATAAGAGAAGTGAATAATGGTTCCGATAATTAGAATCTGAAGAAAGTGAGACTTCAGAAAGGCAGCAAGATGACATGTCAGTGCATGCCTGACTCTTCTACTCATCAATGAAAATCTTGCAATTACAATGTAACTTCTTAAAAATACAAGAAATACAAACATTCAAATATGTTTTGTCTTCTTGATAAAAATTACTTTCCATAAGAATTAATGCTAACTCTTAGAGTTCTGTACTATAGGAAAGATACCACACACTAATCAGGTATAATGATTGTAGAATTATTTTTTAGAAGTGGTAAATATAGAAAGGTTATAGACTAAGCCAGAACTCTTAGATTCAGGTCTGTATACAGATTTAGCACTACTTACATAAAAAGGATTACCTCATCTTTATATCAGCTCAGAAATAGACCAGAGAGTACTTTTTGAAGAGCAGTTTTAGAGAGTTAATTCAGCTTGTAATCAATGTTCTTCCAGTTTTGACTGCATCTGAAGAATACAGCCCAGATGATAAGACAAAGTACGCAAGACTTTCTCTTTTTCACTGTCAGGAATACTGGTGATTCAGGTAATATATTGTCCTAGGCCAGGGTTCATGTAAACAGTGTTGATGGGTCAAACTGATAGTGGAACACTGCAGTCCTAAAGCTAGCTTTGGTGATTGCTCTTTGTCACTGAAAATCCTCAGATGGACTGAAAATTGAAGGTTGCATAACAATCCTATGGACTTTGATTCCATTCATAGCTGATGTAATTACATCAGCTAATTGGATTGGTGTAAATAATTCAATGGAATACAGGACTGTATATCTCTCAGCCTTTTTAAGTGTTAGGGATTTTCAGTCTCATTTTTGTGTATGTAATTGACTGTCATTTTCCATTCTACATATACACATGAGACCTGAAAGCCTACAGGTGATGATAAGAAGACTGAAATGCTCTGTTTATTCTAGGATAGGTTACCAAATGATTCCAAGAATTTTATGAACAGGGGTGGGGGAGAATTACAACAAATCTTAATGGGTCTTTGATACTTTAGTGGCACAAACATTAAATGAAACCTTGTGTAGACAGAGAATGTAGTAAAAAGTCCAGAAAATAAACTATGGATAAAGATTACAGTCTATGGTTTGAAGGGAAAATGATCTTTAAATCATGAATTTGAAATATAAAATTATGAATTATGTACTGATTAAATTATAAACCTAGTAGTGATATTAAATTAGAAATGTATTTCTTAGATCCAAAGATGTTTTAGGAACATACCTGATCCTGACTTTGTTTTCAGATTCAAAAGGTGTATTTATTCTGATATGCTGCTGGGCAGTGTTACCAGATCAGCACAATGCAAAATGAAACAGAAAAGCATAGGTTGCCAGAGGCCAGGCATATGAAGATTCTGAGATATTTGCATAGGTTGTTAGAAGCTGCGTGTACTAATCTGAAGGGACACATTTGCTGTAGGAACACATTGCTCTGTATTCAAATTACTCATATTCCATTTCATCCTTAGCTTATAATCATGCTGAATATCCTGTACAGCAAGAGCTTAGCTATGGTGTAATCCCAAAATCAGAAGGCTGCATCAATGCATTAATTACGTTTCCCTTAGTACACACAGATGACTCTAAGATGGATGAAGAGCTGAAAACATTAAAGACAGGAAAGTTAGGACAGAACTTCTGGATTAAATGGAGGTTATTAGGTTCAGATTGTGTTTTGAATGAGAAGTCTTAAAGTTAAATGGATTACCCATCAAGATCAATCTATTGTAATTAGAAAGCACCCAAAATCCCTGACCTTGTATAAAATCAAGATATATTGGTGGAACAGCTTTTAATAATACATCAAGTACCAAAGTTTATATTAAGGTCACTTGTAACTATGCCCGCACCATTCCAATGCTTTTGTCAATCACTCCCTGAATTGGTCATAAAATGCTTCTATGTTCTCATTTGCAGCTCTGGTAATTGGAACATAAATCTGGAGAGTAGTCAGAGTAAGGTAAAATGTAACAAAATGGTGTGTTCCCTTGTTGGACTCTATCTCAGCACAGTATTTTCATGTTGACTAGTGACAGATGTGTTGTATTCTCAAGCAAGATCAAAAATAGCTAGAGCAATAAAGCCCGTTGTTTAAAGGCTTTTGTTATACTAGATTTGTGACATTCAAGTAATCTTTTTTTTTTTTTATTTTTTCCCTAAAATGATGGTCAATGACAGTGTCAGTAAGATTCTTCTCTTTTCTTCTCTTTTAGTCAGTAAGGAAAATTTGCAGTACTAATTCAGATACCATAGGATACAACAGAATGGGATTTATGGTATTCCTGTTTTTATTTTTTAAGTATAGTGCTTGAACTTAATCTCTTAGTTTGTAATTAGAATTTACCAAAAACCTTATTAATGTTAGGGTAAAAAAATATTTTAGAAGAAGACAAATGGACTGTGAGATGTGGAAAGTATCACGCTTCCTTCTCTGGCTTTGTTTTTTTACCAGTGTATCACGGTTTGCAGCTCATTAAGTGTCCTTATCTGAAAATATTTGCCAAAGACATACAGATCAACAAAACATACAATTAAAAAACAAACAAACAGAAAAAAAAAACACACACACACACAAAAAAAAAACAAACACAGGTGCTTTATTGTACTGTAACTAACATTGAAATTGTAAGGCCACTGCTCATGATTCTAGGTACTTCTAAACAGGACTGTTTCCTTCTAAAAACTTGACATCAGTGCACTTGTTTCTGGGATAGGAAACCATAAAAAAAAATCTATGATCCAAGTTAAGATTCATGTGTTATGGGCCAGGAAGAAGCTTACTCTCAAGTTACTTCATACCACATAATTACAGTTATTATTCATCTATTTCACAAGAAGTAAAACTGCTGAAGTATAGCTCAAGAATTAGTTAACAGTGCTGTGGAGAGATCTAAGCCCAGTAGCAGCACAGGAAAAATAATTGAGTCATTGTAGCTCCAAACAATGGGCTGAAGAAAACCATACTCTTTGCCTGCAGGTAAAAACTGCTGTAAATTCAAGTTCTGTACTTTTGTTCTGTCAGAAAAAATAAATTAAAAAAAAAAAAAAAACGGAAAAAAAAGAAAAAAATACCTTCTGCTAAATACACTATGCCCTAGGTTATCAAACACTATAATAATGTGTATCTTAAACCATCCTAAAAATGGAGATTTTTACTCCTCAGTTTGACCAGCAAGTCCTTGCTCAGCCATATTGGTTTCCTACATTGTCTGCTTGATTTCTTACACATAGGGACAAAAAGCTCTCATGCTTTAAGAAAAGTGTCCTTAAAGAGTTGACAGCTCTGATCAGTTCCTCTTTCCCTACAGTGTCCCAGGGGATCTAATCCACTAGGTCTTTAAACACCTGCTCTAAATTTCAGGGTCCTGACTTTGTTCTTTGCCAGGCTCAAGAACATGAACTCAGCCAGCGTGTGGTAACTGCAGCCCAGACAGTCTGCAATCTTCATCTCTTTATGAGTTAATCCAGACTGGTGAGCACCAGGTCCAGTAATGCTTTTCCTTCAGTTGGTTTATCTGGTACCTAGACCAGGAAGTTATCCTTTACACTCTCCAGGAGTTTCCTGCATTGCTTACAGCCTGCTGCATAGCTTTCACAGCAGGTAGTTGAAATCCCCCACAATGCTGGGCACTGTCTTTAGAGTTATTTGATCTGAAGTGATAAGCACCTTTCCCCTGGACCTAATTGAAATTAAATGCATGTAGGAGTGGTATCTAATTCACTCTTAATGGGACTTTCAGCCCAGAGTGGTCGGATCAGCCTGGCTGAGTGGCCTCTCCAGAGAAGTCCATGACTTATGATCTTCATTATTTACTTGTACATTGTAGGAGTGGGTTTGGAGCATGGAGAAAATATTAGATCAACTAGCCTTGGTGCCCAAAAATTGCTACCCAAAAAAAGAACAGTAAAAAATACTGAGTAAGCTGCAACAATATCTTTCTGACTGAGGATGGTAAAAGATTGGAGACATTTTTCTTTCGACAAATCGAGGCTGAGCTGCTGGAATCATCCCTAGAGATAAGAATTTCATTCATTATGCAGCCCTTCTCCCATTCTCCCTGCCAAGAACGCAAATTTAGGGCTTTATTTTGCAACCATTCAAAGCAATGACAAAAATATCTATTCATTAAAATTAATACGCTTTTCCTAAAAGGACATTTACTGTAGGGAGAAGGTAGATTTGATTGCACTGGTAACCAATTCTGCATTGGTTTCAAGAATAGTAATCTGAGCTGAATGATCATTTGCAGATAATCTATCAAATCAGTTTTTACCATCTCTTTTATTTGATCTGTAGCTTTTAAAATTTGATTCAACACATCATGTTAAAAAAAAAAAATCCATTTTCCTCCAAAAGCAAATTTTCTCTTTATCTGTTTTTCCTTACACAAGTCTTCCTGCTGAAGATTTGCTGTGGGGCTCTCCCTCCCTCCTTACGTGCTTCATCTCTCAGGAGGTTGCCTTTTAATTAAATAGTTACTTTGTTTTCGTTCATTTTTTATTCTTTGTTTAAATGTTATTGTTTGTGCTTTGAATTGATTGCCCCTCTACAATCTGAGCTGAGCATTTGCTGTGGCACTGAGTGAATTTCTTATGCTATTGCCTCAGGACATTGCTGCAAACATAGTGTTGCAGTTGATAAAGATTCCCACGATAAAAGAATTTACAACAAAGGATAAATTAATTTTTGTAAAGCTCAATGGCATCAAGATCAGATACTGTTTCTCTTTTTTTCTCACTTTCAATTTCCATTTGCTTAGAAAATAGATTTCTATTCATTTGGACTAATATGGAAAGTACATTGTCATACAGACAGCTGCAACACTCAACAGAACAAGTGTGCCTTTGTCACCACAGTTTCTTTGTAGCTACCCTTCTAGCCATTAACAACAGACTTAAACCAACTGGTACTATTTTAGTCCCAATGCAATTTTCTTGTTCCTGCAACGAAACACCTTTTACTGTTCAGTTAAAAGTAAATTGACACTTCTAGCCATTCTGCATTGTAAGTTTATTTCTTTCCATGGTCTCTTTTCTCCCTGTTTCCAAAGCAATAAATTTTATCTTTATTATATATATTTTTGCTGATGTTATTGTTTCATTTCTATAGAATAGCAAAAGGAGATAGAAATATTCTATTTTCAGCAGAAGAGAAGATTAGCAGGAATATGCAAGCACAGAGATACATGAGAAGCAGCAGAGAACTTTTCTGCAATTGAACCAAAACAACAGTAACTTCTGATACCTCTAACACTTGGGCATGACTCTAGTGCCCTAGTGCATAGCCTAGTGCTCTTCTGAGCATTTGACGTGCATTGGAGACCCTTTTCTTTTCCAACTCAGGTTTTTAGCACCTAGTGATGAGTTTAGCACCTAGTTTATTCAGAATTTCCTTAGCTCCCAAAATGAATTTGGATGAAAATCCTCACCCCACTCCAGTCTGACATAAGCCTTCCATTCTGACCTTAAATGGGACAAAACTTCTGTATCCATTTTCCACACAGTCACTGGTGTTACGGTATTGATATCATCAGCAGAGCTATTATGCTACCTGTAAACCACAACAATATCACAGAATTATAGATTTTAGGGGAGGAAAGAAATAACAAGTGAGTTACTTCTTTGCTGTACTGTATTACTGTGTTGTGCACAACAGCATGTTCCTGCTGTTTCCTGTTGTTTTATCTAGTTTTACCATCAATCATTGCTCTTTTCCTTGGATGACTATTCCACAGACCCTTAGATTTTATTGTTAGAAAAATTTTGCCGAATGTTTGTCAAATATCCTTACGCTGGATCATCAGAGTTCACTTGTGGCACTAAGGTACTTTTTAAAACCAATGAAATCTAGACCCTTCATGGGATTTTGTAATATCTTCTGTTTGTTTGTTTGTTTTTGTTTGGTTTTGTTTATTTGTTTTAAGACAATGAAAGAAAGATTTGTTTCTAAACTTATAATTGACAATCACCTTGTAATAGTCACTTGAATGAGAGATAAAAACACCGTTATGAAGAAGTATCTGTTATAATCTTTAGTTAAAGCTTTACAAATATTAGTCTTTAGTTTTGTTTTCTAGAAAATCACTTAAATGTTTGATTCTCTGAAACACTGGGTCTAGATTTTTCCTGCAATTGTTCTCTCCCTTATGGTAAAACTGGACTACTTGCTTGCATGTCTTCTGGAAGTGGAACATCCAGAAGAATTTGTTGAATATTTTCATTACATCTGAAACTTCTTCAAAGTAATTGTTTAGGTTATTCTAAATATTCACTTCATGCACACAAATCAGTTTTGCCACCAAGATCTGTCAAGGTAGTGCATATGCCTGACCTTCTTCTGAAGCCTCCAGACAGCACAGTAATGTAAGGAGTCTTCACAGACCTTCAGTTCCTGTTGTGCTATTAAGGTCTTCAATTCAAATTTCCTTTTCCACCTTTTCTCACATTTTGTTTGCTGCTACCCTTCAAGCAATTCTAAAACAGAAATATTTTCACATCTTGGCCCTTAAAAGACTTCCTGTATATGACTGAAACTTGCACTGACCTTGATGTTTTCTGTCTGAGATACCATGGTAAAGAAGATATCACACAAGACTGAAGCATCTACAGGCTATTTAAAAAAGAGAACTCCAAAGTCCTGAGAGATCTGAGCAAAGAAGGATTTCCTCCAACACTTTGTAAATTTGTCTCCCCACACTGAAGTGGCCAAATTAACAGGCAAGATTTTAGATTCTGTGGATTTCTGAAGTTTTGTTTGGGTCATTTTCTTGACAAATCTTCGTCACCATGAGGAGAAGCAATAACAATTCTCAGCCAGGATCTTCCCTTTTGAACTTACTATTGCAGACAAACAACCTAAATTGTTCAGTTTATGTGTTGCAAACTAGGTATGCATTTACTGGTATTTCAGTGAACATTCTCTGTGAACACTTTGAGAGAATGCATTAAATGTGACTGAACATAGTTTATTTTATATGCATCAAAGGACTTCTATAAGTGGATGTAATAGATATTTATTTTAAAGCAGATCTACAAGTACGCATTTCAGACTAAAAGCTATTAACAACAAGAAATGAAGTAGTCAATATTCTAATCCCACCTGTATATTGCCTTTGAATGTTATGTCTGTATATAAGGGCAAAGTAGAGTCATCCTCTTCCTCTCCCTTTTACTACAACACCACATAGCAGCAAAGTGTAGTGCTGCCTTATTTCTCCAGGGAGCATATAGACTACCAATGCATGCCTCTTCTGGCAGCTTTGTCCATCCTAAAACGAGGGCATTAGAGGCAAGCACCAGCTCCTGTTACCAACAGTGCCCCTGGGCATTTGCTGGGGAGGAAGTGCTATTGCATGGTGGGAGCAGGACAAGCCAGCACGTTCCCTGCTTATCTCCAAAGTATTTTGAGGGCTGGATTATACTTCTCAGGCACAGCTGGTTGCTTGAACCTTAGCTACTAGCCAGCAGCAGCTGAAATCTTACTTAGAGCTTTCAATTACCTATTGCTGTGTGGTGTAAAGTGTGAGAAGTTGTAGTGGGTTTACGTGGCAAGGTTTTGGTAGCAGGGAGCCATAGGGGTGGTTTCTGTGAGAAAGATCTAGAAGCTGCCCCGTGTTTGGGAAGGGCCCCATTGTTTTCCAGATCTGAGCCAATAAGCGATGTTGTTTTGTGCCTCTGTGAGAGCAAATTTAAGACAGGGAAAAAACGCTGCGCCACACAGCAGCCGGGAGTGAGAGAACAGCCTTGCATGTTCCAAGGTCAGTGTAGAAGGAGGGGGAGAGGTGCTCTAGGCGCCGGAGCAGAAGTCCCCTGCGGCCTGTGGTGAGGACCATGGTGAAGCAGGATGTCCCCCTGCAGCCCATGGAGTACCACGGTGGAGCAGGGTTCCACGCTGCAGCCCGTGGAGGAGACCACGGTGGAGCAGGTGGCCCTGCACCGACGGAGGCTGCCGCCTGTGGAAGACCCCTGCCGGAGCAGACTCCGGGCCGGACCTGTAGCCCGTGGAGAGGAGCCCACGCAGGAGCAGGTGACCTGGCAGGAGCTGCTGCCCGTGGGGGAGCCAGGTTGGAGCAGTTTTCTCCTGAGGGATGGACCCCGTGGTACGGACCTATATCTGGAGCAGTTCTGGAAGAGCTGCTGCCTGTGGGAAGCCCACGCTGGATCAGTTCATCAAGGACTGCATCCCGTGGGTGGGACCCCACAGCACAGGGGACAAGAGTGACCGAGAAGGAGCGGCAGAGAAGAAGTGCTGTAGACTGACCATAACCCCCATTCCCCCGTTCCCCTGTGCCGCTCGGGGGGAGGAGGTGGAAGAGGGTGGATGGGGGTGAAGGTGCTTTTGTTTTTTTTTTCTTCCTTTGTTTTCTCACTTCTCTCGCTTGTTAGTAATAGGCAATAAATCTTACTATCTCCTTATGCCGAGTCTATTTTGCCCGTTACAATAATTACAGAGTGATTTTCTCATCCTTGTCTCAACCCTTGAGCCCTTTTCACATATTTTCTCCCCATTCCTCTTTGAGGAGGGGGAGTGAGAGAGCGGCTGTGGTGGAGCTTGGCTGCCCACTCGAGCGGAACCACGACAGAAGTCCAGCATCCTTTTGGCCTCTCATGCCATTGTGTATGTTCTGCTGTAGTTTCTTTGGGGAAGCTGAGGAATGCAAACCACTAAACTGTAATACCTTCTAAATGCCTTGAAGTTACAATAAAAAGAAAATTAAACTATTTAAAAAGTCTTTAATGAAGTGACACAGTAATTAAATTCTAATTAACAAAAGGGATGGCTATTTCTCAGTTCCATATGCAGATGTGTAAGTTGTGCTGTTGCTCCTAGTTCTAAGAGTTTCAGTAATGCCACTTCCAGCATGACATCATTATATATCTTAAGGAAATCACATTATTGAGAAAAAATTGGAGGATTTTTGTGGGAAAACAGCAATTAATCTTTGAGACAACTTCTGAGCATTGAAGAGTTAGTAACAACTGGTACTTCAGAGCTAATTTTATATATATAAAAAATAAATAATTTGATTAATGATGATTGAACATCATCAGTGTTGCACATTAGATTTTGCCCAGGCTTTCTAACAATAAAGTAGCCAAGTCTTTGTCTGGTGAGAGGGTTAGAGAGAGCTGTGTGGCTTGCTTCTACACCTGACACTGGTGCAGAACTTTCAGAACTTAGTCTGGGCTGCAGCAGAGATGCCCCATTTCTAGAATTGAAAATTTACATCACAGATAAAGTATTGTGAAGTTTACAAGGAAGTGTCCATTGAACTAACAGCAGATGGAAATGAAAAAATCTTTTTTTATGTATTTAGAAAGGAATGCCTCTCATATGAAAATCCCTAGGACAACTTCAAATGCACATATTCCCCCTCCTGACCCCCTCTCCCTCTCCCCAAGAAAAATAAGATGAACTTAATCTTTTATTCCTTCCAGAGCCTGACATATTAATGTGATTAATATGGAAAACTTACATTCTAACATCTTCTGAAGCTGCATAAAGTAAAAAATGAATGATTTTACCTTGTCTACAGCAAACAGACTAAATTTTCTGAAAGCTGGGATTGGCCAAGCTACAGTCAAAATATCCCATAACAAAATTTAAATCTCCCAAATCATTTATTGGAAGAAGAATGAAAAGTAATGATTTCATATCAATTTATTTTCAAAACCTCTTGCATATCACTCTGTGCTTAATCTTTTCTATAATTACACATTATACATTTAAGGTTTAGTGCAAGTTATTGAAAATCAATAAGGTTATATATGTAGGATTGGTAATTACTGCATGACTTGTACAATATCTTATTTACATAATTCATTTACTGGCAACTTGCATTTTAATTAACCTAGAATCAGTGCTTCAATGAAATTCTAATTTAGTGTGCTAAATTGAAAAAGTTGTCAAATCTTGCACTTAGTCATGGAACTGTGAGCTTCATTGTCTATTCAAAAAGATTAAGAATTGTGCAATTAAGAAGATGAATTTAATCCTTGAAGTCACAATGTATTCTATAAGTCTTTGTTTTATTTTTTTCGTAAATTGTGTTAAAAACATGGTAATGATCAGAAACATTGTCAGAGGAATAAGTTTTGCTGACCACAATATTTTTCCCTTACAGTGTTCTTATTCAGTGGATAAATTTATCATAAAACACTAGTAGAAGAAAAAAAGTTGTTGAAGCAGCCACCTTAACACTTCCCCAATCACTCCATGCTGACACTGAAAATATGAATAGAACAAACAGAATGTGATCCTTGTACCAGTTAATATCAACTACCAGCTTCTTTTTATTATTTAATCAAAAATATTAAATACAACCTTAGAAGATAGATATGACAAATTCAATGTCAAGATATTCCATAACTCGCAAAAATCACATGGACATATATAAGACACGAGGACCTTTTATGGTAGGAAGAAAGGTTAGATTTTACTGACCTGCTTAAGATGTAGTGATTTATATATAAAATATGTAAAATTCTCTTTCTCAGCTATCTCTGATGACAACCATTGTACATTGAATGAATTTTCCATAATATTTGATTCATTAATAATGTCCATATTATTGGAAATAAATTTTTGGCTTTTCCCCAAAATTTGCATTATAATATGCATATATATATATATATATTTGCATGA
This sequence comes from Aythya fuligula, assembly GCF_009819795.1. NCBI lineage: Eukaryota > Metazoa > Chordata > Aves > Anseriformes > Anatidae > Aythya > Aythya fuligula. The sequence continues at coordinate 39,284,467 of NC_045560.1, read as the reverse complement.
CAATATGCAAATATATAATATACACTAATAATAAAATCTTAGTGTATATCTGAAAAAAAAAAAAAAGCCTATGTCATTCTATTCTGGTTATCTGTGCACTGACATATTCAGCCCTTTCAAAGAACCCATGAAAAGGACAATAACATTGGAAGTCATATCATCTTATTTATAGCCTTTTTGAACTTGTGAGTATATTGACATAAATATTTAGGTAAAGTTAATTAATAGAAAGCAGTTGCTTTATAATACACAGGGCTGGAGCTTTTTTTTTTTGTTACACAAGCAAACAGACAAATACTATCTCTTTCTCCTGGTTTTCAATGTTGTGTCTCAGATTTAGACAAAAGATATAACTTATTTATTTCAAGGCATTTCAGTGTCAGTCTATACTACACGAGATGTAATATAATTTGTCTGCTACACTATTTATGCAGCATTCTGTCTGGCACAACATTCCCTCTAGACAGAAGGTGATGACATATTAAAGAAACAAGCAACAAACATTTGATCTTCTGTTTATATTGCTTTTTCTCAGAAAAACAAGAGAGCCAATTCAACAGAGATTTGGTTGCCACTGTGTGAACATGGCTCCTGACCTGAGGCGTAAGTTGGAGTTTAATAGCTTTACCACCTCAGTAATTTTAAATATAGTGTAATCTTTAAAAGGAAAATTCCTTCAGAAATTATCTTTTCATGTTTTAGTTCAGGAGCATGTCAACGATATAATGAGGTATGATGCATGACATTTTAGCCTAGAACATTTGTATGTATATTTTTTTCAGAAAGGAGAAGAATGCAGGCATTTCCTTAATGGCTTCCCTTCCTATCATCAATGAAAAGCTGCTTGAAGCATCAGAGCTAAGAGTGCTTAATATTAAATATCTTAATATCTTTGACTCTTAATATCAAACCAGCTTACTATAGGAGTGTGTGTTTGGGTGTCATAGACTGTGCAGAATGAGGGAGAATATCAAATTTATATGCAACAAGCATCACGAAGTTCTCTATCCCTTTGCCTTACCAGATTTTAGCAAAATGTTGTAGTGGATGAAAATGTCACTAATCTATTGCCTCTAGACTTCGGTCGTTAGGCTGGGAATCAAAGTGCTAAGTAATTTTATTTTCACTGAGATAAAATGGTTATGATGCACTTGATATGCAGGTGAGGATTGAGGTGAGGACCTCAATATTGGCTTTAATTATATGAGTTAAAGAACGGGAAAAATGGAGACAAATTAAAAAAAAAAAAAAAAAAAGTACTATTTTTACTTTTAAAAGGAGGGAAACTCAGCTCAAGTCACAGTTAAATATTCACCAGTTACTGAAGAAGTTAATTGATAACTGTTTTTGATATGTCTGTTGTTAATACTATGAGGGGAAGGGTAGCATGCTTTTGGCAAATTTGAAAATGAAAAAAATGAACTATCCAAAGAAAAAGCTGGGGCCTCAGACACATAACCACAATTAGCATCATTTAACATTTTATCCCCTCCATGCTGAGACACAGTAGCTGTGCATGAATGCCTTCCAGAATCCTAAATACTTAAGACCACGTGGCTTAATGTACTGCACTATGACAAAGTTAAGCTGTTGCATTACCTAAAAAGCCACTGGATTCATGAACAAAAGACTATAGTTCAGCTAAAGTATCATAATGTGGCTATGCATTGGAGCCTGGCGACACATGTTTCAGATATTCATGCACTGTTAACAATAGCTGAAACATTTAGTCTTTTTTTTTTTTTTTTTTTCCCCCTCAGTAATAGCTGCAAAACAAAACTGTGCAGTACAAACTCTCATAATCTGTTTTTTCAATGTGCCTTGTGGCTTTGCTTGTAACAGAGATAGTAAATTCTTGGTGCCAGCTTAACCCCTTCAATCACTGAGAATCATGAAAAACTATTTATTCACATGAGAAGGCCATCCATTTATCTCAGAAATCCTTCAGATGACAATGTCTTCTCATTATCTAGGTTGGATGCAGATCAATACAGTGGTAAAGGGGAAAATCTGTATTCAATCCTCTAACAGCATGATTTCTCTTAATACAGGATTTGATATATATGAGTTTAAATAAAATTAAATTTCCTTTTCTTTTTCCAGTTTACTACAGCAAAAATCATTTATATTATTCTGACTATGTAGCAGCTCTTTCTTGGCCTCTTTCTACATATTTCTTAATATTTCAATATTTTTATTCTATTTGACTTCCTCGTTTCACTGATACTTTGTACTGACTTGTAAAATGAAGTTTCAGAGTAAGATGAACTCATCATTCTTTTATTCTAACACAGAACCCTGTTTGTAAAGTTTCTTTTCTAACAAACTATGCACAGAAAATATCTTTTTGATACGCTAAGTGATTACAATGGAATTATGCAGTTTTAAAACAATGGAGAATTATATTCTAGTTTATTTGCTGTGTTTTGAGTATTTTAATAAGTTTACATCCATTAATATAAAGTAATTTAGATTTATAGTGGATAAGTGTCGGTTTTACACAGAAAATAAGAAAAATGAATTGAAATAATCAAAAATACAATTTTCAGATGTTTTCTGTATCACAAAAACAGTACAAATAAACATGATGGAAGGAAAAAAAATCAACAAAAAAGCTCTTGATTTGAATAGAACTTACCATCACCAAGTAAGGTCATTGGGACCCCTACAATGTGAGCAGACCATTTCCAGAAAACACAGGGTGGGTTTTTTTTTGGCTAAATGATGTCAGTTGTGCTAACTATTATAGTTATGATAAATGCATATCCATTTAAATTAATGGCTCAGGAACACTTCTTCAGATTCAAAGTTTTTGTGCTTTACAGATAAACTTTTAGGTACACATACTGTAAAAGAAAATTAAGAAAAAGTGAAACCAAACAGTTAAATCTGAATGAAATCATTTTCTTCCACCTGTGCAAGCACAATTAACTGCCACATGAAAGCTCTAAGCCCATGTTTGCAAAACATGCTTAAAAGTTCATATAAATTACACCCCTCTTCTGTCCTTTAGTATGTTGAATACTAAAACTAGTGCTCAGACACAATTGCAAACTTACTGTAAGAAGTAAAATGAAAAGAGAGGTATACTAATGAAATTAATCACAGTCTTTGCTTGGGGGAAGACTGCTTATCACCAGTGAAATAGGACAGACCACACCTGGGTTTCAAGACTTTTCTACACCACTGCTCCACAGCTAAAAAAATTCCAAGGGGCTGAGCAAGTCAGAAATTTGCATATAATAATTCAGGTTAATATGGGAATTTTAAAAAATGCTTGTAAAAAAAAAATAAAATAAATGCCTTAAGCAATAAGAACAATTCCACAGTTAATAGGTGTTTAAAATCTGTGAAAAATCTCTTAAAAGATAAGAAGCTCTTTTGTAGGTGAGAGGTAAATGCATCACTCGCAGTCAAGCCCTGTACATCTGTCAAAGTCTGACACATAATTAGCTGACTTTTAGGCAATTAATTCTAATGAGAGAGAGATCTTATTTCAATGGATAATATCCAATTTCTATTGCTTCCTAAAAGGAGCAGATTAACAGATTATTGGAAAAAGGAAAATAAACAACATTTTGTTTTCTTCAGTTACAACATCAAAGAGTTTGTGATATTGCCTTTGCTTACTTCCTTTGTGACATCTTTTATTTAAGAATAATGAAAGAAATCTCTGGTTGCTATTCAGCTGAGTTTTTTTATTTAAAGAGAATCAGTTCCTCCAGCAATTTTACTGGTAGTTGTAGACCTGAAAGCTGAAGAAATCTGGGTTGACCTTGGTGCTGAATCTGTGTGGCTGATGTTTGTATTCTCTCCTTCCCTTCCTATCTTATCATGGTCCCTGTTATATCAGGTGTATATTTTCCTTTTCCAGGGACAGGTCAGAAGATAATTTAGCCTTAAACGGATTTCAGAGATGTTTCAGGACTTCTAGCTACAGCAACAACTTAAAAGTCAACAGTAATATCTATAATATAACAATGTTTGGCACTTTTTTTGGATTTATTCCAAATGGTGGGAGAGGATTGGTCAGGCCCTGCATAACCAGGACTGAGAAAATTCTTATGAGCTGTTCTGCAAGATTCAGACCGTGGCATTTCCATGGCTAGGGCAAGATGATTTTGCATCTGTTATGGACACAAAACAGCTCTGGATGTTCCAAAAATGGGTGCCAAAACAACAAGACCCATTGATTCAGATATATGATGTAATTGATGCTTTTATTTTAATGATAACAATTCAGAGAAGGTTTAACTTGAATAAGGAAACACTTAGTAAAATACATCCTTGCAAAAATATTGCAAGACTCAAAAGAAGAATAATATTTTCTAGGCAAGGTCGGTATCCTTTTTTTTTCTCATCTGATTTTGTTTTTTGGTAATTTCTCTGAGGCTACTGAACTAATAGTCTTGCAGATTATTCTCACTAACTTCTTTGAATCACACCCTGAATAAACAGTAAGAAATAAAAGCAGGCTAAACATTACAAATGACATGTTCTTCAGATAGAATCCTGGATATATGTGAATTCATCACACTCATTAATTTCAAAATACACTATTTTAGGATGTTTTCTTTGGAATTAAAAAAAAAAAAAAAAAAAAAAAAAAAGTGATTTTATAAGCAACTAAATCATCTGAATACCACTAGAGGAATTAGTCAATCTACAGCTGCCTCTGAGTAAAAAATCTACTGCTGTGTACAAACAATAAATGTTACAGGCTTTCTATCAAAGATGTCTACCTGGTATGTAAGAATTGAATCTTTATTGAGTTTTAAAATGGGTTAAATAAAAAGACATTAGGTAGCAATTTTGACTTCATATCATTTTTTTGCTAGTATCTTCACCTAAAATGCCTGCAAAGAGTATAAAATTGCTGTTCTTATAAGATCCCAAATTATTGGATGGCATTTTCTCTAATTGTGTCCGCTCATTTTCAGGGTTTAAATTGAAGGGTCATCTTGCAAGTAATTTAGTCTTCATTTGCAAAGTACATTTGCACATTTGCATGATGAAAATGTAATATTAAGGTTTTTTAAGAACTTTAAAACACTTTCTACATCTTTTGCAAGTTTTTTTTTCATCCCTATCTACTTTAGCACTTAAACACTCTAACAAATTTAGGAGTAGTTCCTTATAAAATAAAAGAAAATGTCCTTAGCTTTTTACTACTTTTTTTTTTTTTTTTTTTTTTTTTTTTTTTTTTTTTTTTTAGAACATGTCTCAATTCAGTTTATTCCATAATGTGGAAAAGCAGAATGATGTGTAATTTTTCATGCATGCTGCCTTTGCCACAGTTGTTTGAAGTGGCATACTGAACAAATTAGGGCCTTTTGTGGTTGTTGGAAGGCACATGCGGAACCATAGAATCATGGAATGTTTTGAGTTGGAATGAACCTTAAGGATCATCTAATTCCATCTCCCCCCCACCCCACCATGGGCAGGGACACCTTTCACTAGACCAGTAGTTCCATCCAACCTGGACTTAAACCCTTTCAGGGATGGGGCATCCACAAGTTCTCTGGATAACTTGTTCGAGTGCTTCACCACTCTCAAAGTAAAGAATCCTCATACCCTTCCTTATGGCACATCTAAATCTACCCTCCTTTAGTTTAAAGCTATTACTCCTTGTCCTATCACTACACTCCCTGACAAAGAGTCCTTCCCCAGCTCTTCTGTAGGCCCTCTTTAAGTACTGGAAAACCCCTATAAGTTCTCCACAGAGACTGCTTTTGCCAGCTCATGTTGAGCTTCTCATCAACTTCAACTGCATGAAGTTTAACAAGGCCAAGTGCCGGGTCCTGCACCTGGGGCGCAATAACCCCAAGCAGAGCTACAGACTGGGAGAGGAATGGTTGGAAAGCTGCCAGGCAGAGAAGGACCTGGGAGTGATGGTTGATAGTCGGCTGAATATGAGCCAGCAGTGTGCTCAGGTGGCCAAGAAGGCCAACGGCATCCTGGCTTGTATTAGGAACAGCATGACCAGCAGGGCTAGGGAGGTGATCGTCCCCCTGTACTCAGCTCTGGTGAGGCCGCACCTCGAGTACTGTGTTCAGTTTTGGGCCCCTCGCTACAAGAAGGACATCGAGGTGCTTGAGCGGGTGCAGAGAAGGGCGACGAAGCTGGTGAGGGGCCTGGAGAACAAGTCCTACGAGGAGCGGCTGAGGGAGCTGGGCTTGTTCAGCCTGGAGAAGAGGAGGCTCAGGGGTGACCTTATCGCTCTTTTTAGGTACCTCAAGGGAGGCTGTAGCGAGGTGGGGGTTGGCCTGTTCTCCCACGTGCCTGGTGACAGGACGAGGGGGAATGGGTTTAAGTTGAGCCAGGGGAGTTTTAGGTTAGATGTTAGGAAGAACTTCTTCACTGAAAGGGTTGTGAGGCACTGGAACAGGCTGCCCAGGGAAGTGGTGGAGTCACCATCCCTGGAAGTCTTCAAAAGACGTTTAGATGTAGAGCTTAGGGATATGGTTTAGTGGAGGGCTGTTAGCGTTAGGTTGGAGGTTGGACTCGATGACCTTGAGGTCTCTTCCAACCTAGGAAATTCTGTGATTCTGTGATTCTCATCCTCAGCTCCTTCTCAACAGGGCAACTCTCTAACCATTCTCTTCCCAGCCTGTATTTGTGCTTAAGATTGCCCCAGCCCAGGTGCAGGACCTTGCATTTGACTTTGTTGAACTTGACTTGTGGGGTTTGCATAGGCCCACCTCTCATGCCTGTCAAAGTCCCTTTGGATGGCATCACTTCCCTCCAGCATGTTGACTGCACCACACGGCTTGGTGTCATTGGTAAACTTGATGACAGTGCCCTCAATCTCACTGTCCATGTCACTGATAAAGATGTTAAACAGTGCTGTTTTCTATACTGAACCCTGAGGAACACCATTTGTTACAAATCGCCACTTGGATATTGAGTTGTTGACAGCAACTCTTTGAGTGCAACCATCCAGCCAATTCCTTACCCACCAAATGGTCCATCCATCAAATCATTGTCTTTCCAATTGAGAAACAAGGGTATCATGTGGGACAGTGCCAAATGCTTTGCACAAGTCCAGGTAGATGATGTCAATTGCTCTTCCCCTATCCACCAATGCTGGAACCCCATCGTAAGAAGCCACCAGATTTGTCAGACATGATCTGCCCTTAGTGAAGCCATGTTGGCTGTCACCTATCACCTCCTTATTTTCTATGCGCCTTAACATTGTTACAAGGAAAATCTGCTCCATGATCTTGCTGGGCACAGAGATGAGACTGACTGGTCTGTAGTTCCATGGGTCTTCCTTTTTTTCCTTTTTTAAAAATTGGGGTTATGTATTCCCTCTCCCAGTCAGTGGGAACTTCATCAAAATGCCACAACTTCCCAAACGTGATGCAGACTATTCCCACACAACACTATATACAGTCCTATCTAAGTTTCTCCTTGGTGAGTTTCTGGGAGGAAAAGATCTCTGGAGATCCTCCCTTTCTGTGAGTAAAGGTCTGGTCTTGTTCAACATCTTCATCGACAACCTTGATGAGGGAATAGTGTCTGCCCTCAGCAAGTACGCTGATGACACAAAGCTGGGAGGAGTGGCTGACATGCCAGAAGGCTGTGCTGCCATTCAGCGAGACCTGAACCAGCTGGAGAGATGGGCAGGAAGAAACCAAATGAGATTTAATAAGAGCAAGTGTAGAGTCCTGCACCTGGGAAGGAACAACCCAAAGTATCAGTACAGGCTTGGGGATGACCTGCTGGAGAGAAGCTCTGAGGAGAAGGACCTGGGGGTCCTGGTGGACGACAGGCTGACCATGATCCAGCACTGTGCCCTTGTGGCCAAGAGGGCTAATGGGATCCTGGTGTGCGTTAAAAGGAGCATGGGCAGCAGGTCAAGGGAGGTGATCCTCCCCCTCTACTCTGCCCTGGTCAGGCCTCACCTGGAGTACTGTGTCCAGTTCTGGGCTCCCCGGTACAAGAAAGACAGGGATCTCCTGGAAAGAGTCCAGCGGAGGGCCACAAAGATGATACGGGGCCTGGAGCATCTTCCCTATGAAGAAAGGCTGAGAGACCTGGGTCTGTTCAGCCTGGAGAAGAGAAGACTGAGAGCGGATCTCCTCAATGTATATAAATATCTGAGGAGTGGGGGACAGAAGGATGTAGCCAACCTCTTCTAAGTGGTTTGTGGGGATAGGACAAGGGGCAATGGCTGCAAGTTAGAGCACAGGAAGTTGCACACTGACATGCGAAAGAACTTCTTCACAGTGAGGTTGATGGAGCATTGGAACAGGCTGCCTAGGGAGGTAGAGCAATGCTTTATCTGTAAAATACAGAGCTCTTTTTATGCAATTACTTAGTAAAGTCCCAGCTGACTATATAAGAAAATATGCCAGGAAGTTCTTAAGCTTAATAATTTATTTTTTTTAATATGCATTAAAAACACACAACTGTACCATGGCTTGTTGCTTTTCAGTGTTATACTATTGGCTATTGTTTGGGAATCACTGGAAGAATAGAGAATTCAGTTATCTCAGCAACAGTTGTGAATAATGTTTCATTTTTTGACCTATAGAAATGCAAGGGGCAAACTAGAAAAATTAGTTTCTTTGGGCAGATGAAAACCTATTATATGGGAGGATGTCATGGTCTAAGAACAATAGACATAATGATAAAACAAACAGAATGATAATGGCTGGAGGCAGCATCTCTGCTGAGATATACACATTCTTGTCTCAGCTAGGGGAGCAATGACAGCATGTACAGGACAAGAATTGTTGCATTTTTAACACACAGAAAATGTTATGTCAGCCAGGGCACAACTCTGCCTTTAATAAGATTAAATGACTTAAATTGGAAGCCACCTGCACATAGGTTAGGATATATGCAGCCTGCTCAGTTCCCAGCATGTAATCTGTTCTGTGAAGAGTACATTTCAGTTATAAAGAAAGCCCCCTACAATGCATCCATTGTGAAGCATAGCTAATGTGTCATTCATATACAATCATAAACAGCTTTAAAAGCACATTGATTCTGTTTATTTTGATTTGAACGATGCCTGTGTATTTGAACATGTAGTTATTTCTTGAAATAACTGGGAAACAGCAATCAAGAGAAAGAAGTTGATTAGCAATTTAAAGCAAAGCAAAATGGAAACACTTCTCATATACTGTCAAGATTCATTCCAAGTACCTCCCATTAAAATGGTATTGCTTACAGTAGTAGGCTGCAGTGATTCACTGCCATATTAATATGTATTGCTGAGTACAAGTGAAATCTATATTCAGTTACATAAGTTTTTAGTTTTTTATTGTTGATTTTTCTCTCAACATAAGCTTTTTGTAGCACATGACATCATAGTCCATTAAAACAGGAAACTTTTTAAACCAATGTTAAAGTCTCCTCTCCAAGGTCAGAGGACTTGTACTAAGCCAGAAAGAAGGCAGGAGAACAAAGCACTTAGGCAAGGTATTTTGAAGACTCAGACCATAGCTTTTTTTTTTTTTTTTTTTTTTTTTTTTTTTTTTTTTTTTTTTTTTTCTGGTGATCCACATTCCACATTATGGCTCATCATTTATGACATTTTTTTAACCTCTCATGTACATTATAATATTATATATATATATTTATTTACATCCTTGTCAGACTGAATTAAAAAGGAAATAAGTAGAAATTAAGTCACTAACAAAGCTCTGTCATAAAAGTTTCTGGGTGGGTGTTGGAGAGTGTGATATATATTTCCCATATAAATTGCAATATTTAAAGCCTGTACTTTTTTTACTGGAGAATTATACAAGCCTTTATAAATAGCAAGATACTTATAAAGATATTTGTTTATATAATAAATTGTTTTTACTCTTGAAATTAAGAGTTATTTTTTCAGGTGCAATCTCTTGTCAAGCTATCTTCAGATGGATGTCAACCACCACTGATGAACTAGAATATATAGATCTGGTTTAAAATCTGGGTTGTCTTTTCCCAAAATCTGGTATGTACTGCAAAATGCAGCTCTGAAGATTATTTAGGAAGCATCATTCTCAAATCAGAAGAGATACTTCCATTTGGGACAGCGTGATTTCTTCCATTTAATGAATGATGGATGAAACCAAAGCTTTCCTGTGTTTCTTAAGTATTTTTTTCACAGTAAATTGAATACAGATAGTCTGAGCACACTGTTAGATAATATACTTTTATTATCTTTATTTTATAATGTCTTTAAAACTATTCCTTGGAAAGGACTTAATTCGTCTCTATACTAATTGTAGCCATGTTTCACTTTGGAAAGGATTACCAAAGATGGGCACATACAGATCTTCACATACAGCTGTTATATCAGCTAGAATCTAGGTCCTTCACATGCTCATAAATATTTTTAATTTTAAACATATAAACTGTTCTGCTATGCTTTCATGCTTGAAGTTGGCACACCTCTTTGCTGTGTGCGACTTACATGGGACCCTAAAGAGCTTTCTATCATTTGAAGGAATATGATAGAATTATCTGTCCAACATCATCCAAAAATAAGAGCCAGAGACATAAAACATCAAAGAGCGAAATTTTGTACTAGTATACCACTAGCTGTATCAGTTTGCTAACTTCAAAGGGAAAAGAAAAAAACACACATAAAAAACAAAATAAAAACATCAAATTAAATAAATTAAAAAACAGTGGAATTATACATACTTCATCTGTGTATTTGTATTTTACAGACAAGTAGAAATAGGAATAGTCATATAAGAGAACGACATCAAACCAAATGCTGTCAAATACCAAAGCTCGTGTTTGTCAGGGCTGTTAGTTGGGGACAGAAACACATATCATCCTCTCTAACATGAATTAAATATTGAAACAAACAATAGTAGAACTAACTAGAAATAACCAACATGTTTTGAATCTGGTTTTGCTAGATCTTCTTCTCTTCACTTTTATGACAACACAAGTAAAAACCTGCTCTTATTCTCTCTGAACAAAATGAAGATGTGACAAAGCTGGTAGTGCCTGAAATTGGCACTGAAAATGTGATCCTGAGGGGCTTCCCATAAAGCTGTTTGTTGCTCTTTTATGCTTGTATTTTGTGTATTGTAGACTGTGAAGCAGCAAGTGGAAAGGTCATCTTGTCATATCAGTAATATTTGTTTCTTCATGCTACAAAAGTAAATGAGGTACTGTGTCTGACAAGCTTAACATAGAAAGTGACAAAAAAAAAAAAAAAAAAAAAAAAAAAAAAGATTCCACCAAAGTTGTCTATGCATGCACTAGAAAATGAGGTATCAAAACTCACTCACGCTTCCTCTACATTAGGAGAGGGATCATTATTTTTGCTGACATACTCACTAGGATATCTCCTGGTATTGATGTGAAAAATACTGTCTTGAGAAGACATACATAAACTCAGGAGGTAAATCCTACAACAGGCTATACAGGTGGTTTCACTCAAGGGAATCTAATGTAAACTCAGAACATCCGTTCTGAGAAAACAACTGCTGAGGAGAATGGGATTATCTGGGATTTGGCCTGTTGCCACTGGTGGCACACTTTGATTTGGGTTATTACAGAACATAAATGTGATGTCTCTGAAACATTGGAGACACTTCTGCAGCCTACAATCAGTGAACCTTTCTGGAGGGGTTTAGAAAAAAAAGCACTTGCAAGATAGGGAATTTAGAGACTAAAAATCTGCACCAATGTAGGCAAGACTTTTTTTTTTCAGTTTGTAATTTTGTGTGACAAATTTTGCATTCTGTGTTTGCTCCGTATTTCAGAAGTTCTGAGTAATTTGTTTTAACTTGTGACTTTTTATCCAACCATAGGACTGATTCTGGGTAATGTTGAGATCAGTAGTGTGTTCTCTCCCCTCATCATATGAGGCCCCAGGATTAGGTAGCCACTGTTCTTTCAAGGTATTCATCTACCTAGATTAAAGTGGAGATTTTCAGGCCATGTCTACATTTATAAGAGTAATGCAATAGCGGCAGATCAGGACAGTTGAGGGGGGGGATAACTAATTAAATAAACAACCGGATACCATTCCTTTATGGAAGGCAGAGTGTGAGGAAGTGTTTTCCAGACTTTTCTGGCTATGTGGATTGAATGCTCAGTGTTAGGTGGGCTCTTCAAGTGTATCTTTGGTTTATTTTCATTTAAAAGAAAACAACTTGTGTGCTCTGAGATGCAAACTGAATGTGGCAATTGGGGGCAAATGGGAGAACTGCTTCAAAAAATAATTTCTGATCTGAGTTAGTCTTCATTAACCTTCAGACTTAGGGCATGGAACTGATGGTATTCAGTATCAGAGGGGTGATATATCTTACAGAAACTGTAACTACTGTTTTCACAGCCCAAGTATTATTGCCTTGTCTGATATGCTGGACAGGACATCTGGAGGTGAGGGAAAAGACCTGTGATTTATTTTCACTGTTTCTGTAGTTGCTCCATTCAAATACAATTGACCATTGTTCAACTGATCTGATTGAAAGTTTCCTTAGAAAAAGAAATAAAAAGCTTGGCTTTTTCAATTCTTCATCCTGAGTTCTTTTAACTGCTCTGGGAATTTGACAACTGCAATTGAGATTAAACTTTAGGACCCTTTGTCTCCCATTTCATCAAAGTAAATTTGTAGGAACATCTAGGAGTAACTAAGATTATTTCAAATGGATGCCTAATGAGAAATCTTTGTATGTTGGTTGGTTTGTTTTGATGAACACCAATATCTAAACCCGTCATGATCACTCCTAAATTGTGATAATAACATGAATATAGAAAATGAATTTTTAACTCTCATTTCCACACACAGAGAGGCTTGCAACTGCTAACAATGCCACCAAAAGGCCAAAGACCAAAATTCAAAATGGACATTGAGAAATAGTAGATTTTGAAGAAAGTAAATGAGAACAGAGAGTCATCAAGAACCTGATAATTCTATATAGAACAAAAGGTATAAAGCCACTTTCTTTTTGTTACACTGTACCTGTTCATCCTATTCCTTCACTTGGCTGTGTGGACGTACAATTATCTTCTTTTTCATCAGGACCAAGTTTATATATTGCCCCTCCTTCAATTTCTGCTGCATCTTCTACTCCTCTGTTTTCAGCCTCACCAAATTATTCATTGCTACAAAGATCCTTTCTAAGGGAAACATACATGTACAAAGCACTAAAAAGACAAGTCTCTACTAGAATGCACCACTTTTTGAGTATGTGAAATTTTGTTTCTAAACAACTTGGCAGTGACCTTATTTCCCACTTCAGTGATCTTCTTTAATCACTTCTACTTATGTATCTAGTTTTTGAGTTGGTGTTTTTTTGTCAGTTTTTTTTGTTTTTGGTGGTGTTTTTTTTTTGTTTGTTTGTTTGTTTTTGTTTTTGTTTTTTTTTTTTGGTTGTTCCTCCCCACCTCACTTCTCTATTTCTCCTTCAACTCCTTTAACTGTAGCAATGGTGCAGAATGCTGATGAGCAAGACTTGTCTCAAGCCAGGTAATCATTTTCAGCACCAAACGCTGACTGCACTTCTAAGGGAAATTTGCAGGCTGAGCAAACCTTAAAAGTACAGTAAAAGCATTTGATGTGCAGTCATTGCAGGTGCATCCACTGTTCATCTTCTCTCTGTACTGAAAACTGTTGAGACATTTGCTACAACACTGATAGCACCAAAATGATATCCTACATTCTTTTTCTATTTTAGCTAGTATTTTGGCCATATCTACTGAACACTGCAGTCATAAAGCCGTCTTTAATGTACATGTGGAATGGTACAGGGATGATATACAATGCTGAAGAAAGAGCTCTATTATTACATATAATGTGAAGCTTTGCATAACTTATCACTGGACAAAAATCTCAGCTGGAGTACATCCATAAAACTCCCAGGAGATCAAGAGATCTGATGCTAGTGGGAGTTCAGACTTACCATATATGAAGAAGAATGACTCTTAGTTGGCATCTGCTTTCATGAAAAATCACATGTAAGGTTAAATGTTTGAGGAGGCTGGGTCTTGAAATCCTCTGTGTTTGAAGTATGATTTAGGTGAACAGCTGATCACTCAAATCTCTAAAAACCAGCTTCTTTAATGCAATCAAGTATTTAGATTCTGGATTCACACTTGCAGCTCAAGTGTGGATGCAAACTGAACTCACAAGGGAGAAATTACAATGCAAAAATATAAAATTAATTTTGAATTTGTATCTCCTTGCTTGGGGACTAGGAATACTATTCACTTGTTGATTTATACTTGTACTGTTCAACAATCATGTTAGTTGAATTTTTAATGTTCTGTAGCTTCCAGGTTAGTCTATTTTTGTTTCAATTGGATACATTTAACTAGATTCATTATTTTTAAATAAAATAAATAGGCAATTTAGCTGTACCTTTTCAGAAACACACAGAGCCTCTCATTGCTAATAATTTTCCATCTTTTAAAATCTTATTATTTTGTTTTCACCACCACAACATAAAAGTTGCTTTATATCAATCATTTCACTTTTTGTTTCACAAGCAAAAACCAGTACATTGGACTAATGTGTTACTGTAGACAGTCAATAGTAAGGAAGAAGGCTGCCAATATGATAAAGTGGCTGCTGAGACAAATTTGACAGAGGTGATCTGTATTTTGCTTTCAACCTGCTTGTGCTGAGAATGAGGCATGATGATTTGCAATTGGAATCTGCACCCAAGGCTTCCAGCTTTAAGATCTTGTAGGTTTGTTAGACTGTCATTCCCAGACAAGAAATCAGCACAACTTCACTTTCTAAATAGTTGAGAATAATGCATTTAAATTGCTCAGCAGATATTTTTCTTCTGAAAGGTTTCTCTTACTGTATGTAGTTAAGGAAGGACTGATGACAGTGTATACATTCATACTAATTTTACAGTGAGACTCATATAGACATGGGTGCTTTGGAAGTGTGTTTTAGAACTTAGAAATGGAGCCAGATATATTATTTTGGATATAAACCTGGAATACGGGTGTAATACATTTGTCTTTTATTCATCCTTATGAAATGAATATTATTATTTTTATTATTTAAGGATGATCTAAAAGGAAAGAAAGACCAATTGCCTGTAATGTTCAATCTTCCTAGATCACAGCCTGTATTATCAATCTTGAAATTGAGATTCTTATTCAATAATGTTAATTTTGGGCATGGAAAAAGAATATTATACTCTTAAAATCATCAGGAAATATAGATCCACATCTGCTACGTTGTATTGCTCTTAGTTTAAAACTACTAGCCAGGTTGAAAGATGAGATGAGGATTCTCTGGGAACAGGAAAGAAAGAGAGAAAATGCCCTAGGGATGTGAATGGTGAGGCTCACCCTGGAAGGCTGTTTGCTAAAGGAATTTATGTACCATTTTCTTTTTTTGATGTAGTCAAGTGACTACACTGTCAAGTGACACAGAAAATGAAATGTATTTAAGCTTAGAATCCACACCAAATATACTTTTTGGAAATTTGTGCCATATTTTGGGATAAGAAGCTCAAGAAGTACTAAAAATAATGGTATGCTAAGACATGGTTAATAGAAGAAAACTTCAAAACAAAGTATTCACCGTTCAATGTTTTTCTTCCTTTCTTCCTTGTGACTTTATGTTATGGCTGGTGTTTTCCACCAAGTGATGAGTAGGCACGGCTATTTTCTGAGAAGGAGGTGTGATGTTGCCAGCCTCTGGGGGAAAATGAAATGCCCCCGGAACTTCAGAAACTCCCCATGTAATTACATTATGCTTATATACTTCAGCAGATCATTATGAAATAAATCAAAGTTAGCTAGGTCAACATTTCTATCTTATTTAAACATCTGGTTCTTCCATTAGGTCTCATCCTAGGCTCATCCTAGGGATAGACCTTTTTTTCCCCTCTTGTTCTTCAGCTTCAGTACATCAGAAACCTGCAGTGTGGCTTGGTACAGAAAGCTTGAAGCAATTTTCTCTTCCAGATGCCATCTTTTGTCAGATCTCACAGCACTAATTAGATATGGCCTTGCATCAGACAAACCCCTACAGAGTCTGGCACCACTGCCTTGAGAGATGACTGACCTATGAACAAGTAGGATCCTAGTACTGGAATGTATTTATTTGTTGCTGTTCTTAGTCATGCTCCTTTGCCCTCTTTCAGGTTATATGTTCCCATTGCAAGAGCCTTGTGCCAAACATGAAGATCTTTTCCTTGGGCATAACTCAGTAAGGCATATAATTTTTCCTGCAGAAGCAGACAATAGCACACCTTTTGCACCCAAGCATTTCCAAGAATCCTCTTATGGACTAAAATCATTTTATGGACTAAAACAACTCTTGTGGTCTTTTGCCTGTGACTTGTCATTTGGTGTCATTCTGTCATTTACCAAAATTTTAATAGGAATATGGATTCTGTGTATTTTACTACTTCTAACAACAAATATAATTTTTCTGTGCTTGAACTTGATAATTTTGCTTGAGTTCTTGCCATCTAATCCTTTCCAAACTAATGTTTTTTAATGTATTACAAGCTGCTATCTGGAAAATCTCTTTCAAATTTTAGTGTTCTTTTGTTGAAGTACTTTACTAGTTGACATAATTAAAAAGTGGGAAATTTTATTGGCTTTTTTTTTTTTTTTTTTTTTTCCCACCTTCAGGGAATTATCCATGCTCTCACTATGTCCTTCCCTCTTTATCTCCAGTGATTTTCTTCTCATCTAAAACAGTCAACATGTTTTTGTTAGCTAGTCACATTTCAATATTTGTTCATCTTCTAAATACGCCTGCTAATCTAGATGAGTCTAAATCTGTCACTTATCTTTTAAGATTTGACCTAAGTAGTAGACAACTTCAAGGAAGTTCAAGGCTAGTTCCAGTTCTAGCAGTCACTGTACCTAAGATGATAGATGGCTGAGATAGTATTTTACCCAGAAATTCGCTGGCTCTAGAGGTGCTTCCAAATCCTTTGCCACTAATGCTGTTTCAGTACAATGCATTTAGTCATGTAAAGTGGCTCTTCCACACGTTGGAATATTTCTATACATAATTCTTCTGTCTGACAATAAAATTACAAATAGTCTTATGGAAGCAAATAGATATGTAAGCTAACTCCATTGGGTGATATTTTCAGATTTATTCTGGAGCTCCATATCCTATAAGTACAACATCTGAACATTAGCTGGATGGAATTTAAATTTTTGTTTCAGGGCTGAAATATGTGATAATATATTCGCTTTAATGCCAGCTTCAAGTTTGAACTTCTTGATAGAATACAGACAGTGAAGACTGAGAAGTGTGGTGGGTAATTTCTGTTATCTTTCAATACTGTCCAAGTCACTCATGTGTTGATTCAATGAGTTTATGACTTTTTTTGTTTTGGTGGGTAGATTTGTTCACTTTGTACATGGAATGATACTATTTTAATTTTCTGCATCTCTGACACTATCCTTAAAACTGGCAGACCTTAGGTGAGAGTGCACTGTCACAGAACAGGTATGGACAGTCTTTCTGGCTAAGCTGTTATGCTTTTTTTGCCTTCTATGAACTTGTATTTTATGGAAAAAAGACTATCTGCTTGGAAAGCAAATGTCTTTTGTTTTCCTTCAAGTCAATATCACTCAGCAGCTTTTTATTATTATTATTATTATTTATGTATCACCAAAATTAAATACAGTTTGTCTCTGTGGTTTTTTTTTTGTTTGTTTGTTTGTTTGTTTGTTTGTTTTCCTCATTATTATAAGATATGCTGGATGCATTTATTTATTTATTTTTGCCTTAGATCTGTAAAATGCTCATTTTCTGTCTAGATATAGATGAAAGCAGAATGGATGGCATTCAAATAAAACATTTTTTAGCATTATATTATTTCCTAAACATTGTTAAGATAACTCATTTTCAGTTGCAATTCTCACTGCAAATATTCCGTAACCTCCTTTCACACCATGTGTAGATAGCTATTTTTAAGTCCTTTTTTTTTTTTTTTTTTTTTTTTTTTTAATCAATCCCTAAGACTCTTGAACTGTGGAAGTGTTTATCCCACTATCAGTTCTCAGCAGTATTGCTGAGAAAAAATGAGATTGCGTTGCAGACCTCCGTACCTAAGAAAAAAATTTCTCTTTCCTGGCTGCTTTTCATTGGCCTCATTTTCATGTAATTCATGTATTTTTATCTCAGAGAAAAAACACCTTGCTTGCAACCATCTTATTTCACATAGACTGTGGATACACACAACATTTTATGTTGTCTACATTGTACTTTTGGGTTGTTGGGAAACAAGAACAATACCAAACATGAAAACACTGAAGCAGAATTCTTTCAGACACGCAAGACAAGTGGCTCTTATGGAAAAGTTTGATATATTTGACATTTCAATAAAGTATTTGTGCCAAGTTGAAGACCTCTTCCAAAAGGCAGCTGTCCTTTGACTGCACATAGGCAATTGTAAGATAATACAACAATATCTTCAAACACTTTTTTGCTTTGCACACATTTAAATCTGAGATACAGGTTACCATCTAAAAATATAGACAGCTGCTACCAATAGTCTTCTTTCTATCATCTTTCCCATACTGCCTTTAGTCCACAGACTACAGTTTGATAGCCAAAGAAGAAAAAAAATTCACTTGTGAGACAATTATCCAGATCTTCTGGTCTCATGGGAAGGCAACCATAACATTCTTGTAAACACTACTACCATAAAGAGAGAACTATTGCATGATGGAGGGGCCTTCCTTCAGTGTTCCAGAAATGTCCAGTTACCAGTTCAGAGTAAAAATACCTGGGTACATAGATTTTCTAGGGACACATTTTTCTTAAAAGAAGCAATGAGATTATCTCCTCTGTTTTCTTATTCTTCTATTTTTTTTTTTTATTATTTTTTTTTATGTACAATATATTTAACTCATCATTTCTGCTGAAGAACAGCAAAAATTCCTTTAGGAGTTTAGAATAAATTGCCAGATGAATGCCCAGTTGAGCTACAATGTTTATGAGTCTTTGAAATTTCTGGTTTTATAGTACAGATATCTTTAAGTCCCCCTCATGATTTATTTTAGAAAGTAACTAAGTAAACTTTGGTGAACAATGTGTTTTTTTGTTTGTTTTGTTTTGTTGTTCTTTTTGTTTGTTTGTTTGCTTGTGGTTATTGTTTTTTTGTTGTTGTTGGTTGGTTGGTTTGGGGGTTTTATTGGTTATTTTTTCCATATCAGAGCAGTCATCCAGAAAAGAAAGCATTCTACAGAAATAATTGAAATATTCAGTTAATCATTTTCAGAAAAAAACTCATTCTTCTATGCAGTTATGCAATTATGGAGCATCTTGAATGATTGTCACTTAAAAGGGTTGTAACTCTCCTGTTTTATTAGGAACAGCTGGCAGATATATCAGAGCCATCAATGGGATTATTGCTTTGAAGCAGATGTTAAACAGAATGGGGCAATAACAGCTGTTGCAATTAGAGGCATTGTGGGCACATTTCTGCACATATCTGTCTCAACATGACAATGATCCAACCAAAGACCAGTAAGTCACACATTATTTTTTTTCAAATATTCAGAAATTTTAATTTCACATCAGCAGTGCTATCAACATGATTTTTCTTATGGCTTATGTAATTTCTGAAGTACCTTAGGCAACGGAAAAAAAAAAAGAGATCTCAAGTGTCAGCTGATAATTTTTTCAACTTTAGTTTCAGATGAGAAAATGTTTTTAGCCATGAGTCAAACCCACTATGGAAGTCCCCGAGACTGTCAAAAAGACCGTGGTCTGAAGTGGTCATGAAAGGTAAACCTGGTTCATCATTTCACACCCATGTGCCCCCTTTCCCTAAGGACTTTGGAGGACTTCACTAGCTGTGACAGAGATTTCTGTTCATGTGTGCTCCAAATTCTGCTCAGAGCATATTTAGGACAGCTGCAGATTACAGTAGATATTTTAGTTAAACACATAAATGGCTATATATTAGTCTATGTGAGGTGGAGAAAAGGGTTTAAATGCTGAAGAAGGGTTTAGGACAACTTAACTCCACCCAGAGGCTTTCTCCTTGAACTGAGCACATCTATACAGAGTGACTCTATGAGAGAAACACTACATAAGAGATCTTTGGTTGCCAACAAAAATTACATGCATCCCTTACTGAGTATGAAGCCCAGAATCTCTATGCCTGCTAGATTTCCTTTCCCTTATTGTTAATCCCTCGTGTCTTTCCCCTTCCCTTCCCCTTTCCATTCCTCAGCCTTGTCAGATAATGATAAAATACATTTTTATTATTTTATTATTATTATTATTATTATTTAATACTTTGTATATCCTCAATCTTTCAGAAGTATCACAGTGGATTCACACCCTTCCAGTGAGGTTTGCACAGAGGTCAAGTTAAGAGGCTGTGAAAATTTCTTTGGGATTGTGAAGACTGGAGAAGCATCAAACAATTTTGACTAAAGAACCAGCATTTTTAATGGTCTATTTACAGTGAAAGAAATGAAGTGAGTGATGTATTAGATCATAAATGTTGTGTTTCTGATCTGTTGAGCAGGAATGTCTGTCATTTTTGATTTATTTATTGTGGTTGTCAGAGTAAAAGATAATGAAACGAAGATAATGAGATGAAAAGAAATAATGGGACAAAAAAAGTCAATTTTCATTTTCTTCTTCCTCTTGTACTCAACACTACTTTATATTTGCTGAAGACATACATTCACTACAGCCACATATTTATTGTCTTTTTCATCATC
This sequence comes from Aythya fuligula, assembly GCF_009819795.1. Lineage (NCBI taxonomy): Eukaryota > Metazoa > Chordata > Aves > Anseriformes > Anatidae > Aythya > Aythya fuligula. Next base: position 39,263,818 of record NC_045560.1, on the reverse strand, counting down.
TGGACATGAGAGTCAAAGAAAAAGTATCTTATGTTCAGTCTATAACTCAGACTGTCATCATGCTTCTCAGCCTTGCTGATTAGGACTTTTCTTTCACAGAATCACATAACTGTAGGGGTTGGAAGGGACCTCAAGAGACCATTGGGTCCAACCCCCCTGCCAAAGCAGGTTTCCTAGAGCAGGTTGCTCAGGTAGGCATCTAGATGGGCCTTGAATATCTCCAGAGAAGACTCCACAACCTCCCTGGGCAGCCTGTTCCAGTGCTCTGTCACCCTTACCGTGAAGAAGTTCTTTTGCATGTTGGTGCGGAACTTCCTGTGCTCCGTTTTTTTTTACCATTGCCCCTTGTCCTGTCCCCACAAACCACTGAAAAGAGGTTGACCAAATCCCTCTGTCTGGACTACGGTCCATACTGTCATCCTTTTCCCGCCCAAGAGCCTTCAATCTATTACCCAGTGCCACCATGGGGGTTGGTGGCACCATGGGTGTTGGGGACAGACGCCTCCTTCTGCTTTGAGCAGAGAGAAGGGCCCAGCCCCTTTCCTCTCATGAGCAGTCGAGCCCTCTGTCCTGCAGGTCAGCAGCTGGATCAGCCACTACCCCTTGCAGGGACTTACGAGGGGGCTGCTGGGCCTCAGTAGGGGCAGGTTGACACCTCCTATCTGTCTCCCTCAGAGACTCCCAGGAGCCCCTCAGGCTGCCCATTTCTTGCTGCAGCCTGGCCATCCACTCGAGTAGTTCCTTGAGCAGGGAACACCTGCACCTATGAGAGCCCTCTCCTCTCTCAGGACCCAGGGGGGCCTCCAGATTCCAGAGATCCCCACAGTCTCCAGACTGGACTGCCACTTCACCCCTCAGAGGATCCACCTGGGTGCCCATTTGAGCCCAGAATGGCCATGTCCCCTTAGTTTGGGTCGCTGCCTCGGCCCAGCCGCTGCCAACAGGTGCCCACCATGGTGAATTATAACTTTTAAGAGGCAGAGTTCCCAGAGGAGAGGAGTGTAAGGGAAAGGAAGGTGGGAAAGGGAGGAGAGGATCCTCCCCATCCTCCTCGCTGCCTTGCTTGAACAGCCTGCACAGCCTAACTGCCTGGCCTAACCACCTGCCCTGGGGCCTGCTTTTATTCCATCAGGGGTTGTGTGCTGCCACCCCTGGCTCTGCCCTCAGCACGTCAGGGCCTGCAGTGGCACAAGGACAGCTCCTGCCTGCTCGGTGTGGGGCCAGGGCTGTGGCTCTGACCAAAGGGCTCTGTGTTGTGTTACTGGGGGTTAGGGTTTGGCTCCATACGCCTCCCTGCCAGGAGCCTTCACTGCAGTCGATGCATGTGAGGTCCTCGCTAAAATGGCCGACATCTCACTCTCAAACAGGAAATGTTCTTAGTTTAATCAACTAATTTAACAAAACTTCTTACTCCATTAGGATCTGACCTTGCCACTGCAACTACTGAATACCTCAAGGGATCTGGATCAAGTATTTCATATTTTCTCAGTGGGTCCTCCTTTTGTTGCAGTGTGAGGACTATCTAGTGATGGTCCCTGGTACTGCTCTGACAGCCTCAGTCACCAGACTGCACTGGAGAGGCAACTGGGACAAATCTTGTCTCTCATGCTCTGTCATTGCCATAATAATGGCTGCTTTAGGGTGTGTGATTTGTAAGAACTTGGCATTCATCGAAGGCTTCTCCAGGGTAAAAGCTGATGGCCCCACATCCTTCTGATAACCTTTCATCATTACCAGACAGTATGACAACACTGCGATATTTTCCCATATCTACCATACCCCTCACTTGACTGAGGCTTGTTTAAGCTGGCTCTTGCTAGACAGCATTACCCGAGGATAAAGTTATCTTCTGTTATCTACTGGTCATGTTGGCAGTTATTAATGATGTTATGCAATCTTCCTAAGTATATATAAATTACTGCTGTTCAACAAGCTCTTTACTGTTATTGCCAACATTAAATTGTATCCATAGTTCACATAATTCATGATTCACACACCACAAATGACCAGTAAAGAGGTATCTCTGGATCATGTCTGCCACAGACTGCTATATAGTTGAGAATACAGATATTTTTAGGTAAGGGAGCACCCAGTTCAACTTCTAAATTAGAAAATTAGTCTGTTCATCTATCACTAGTAGCTCCAGCTCAGGCTCTGCCTTGAAACAGTTCTTTGTGGGCAATGAACTGCATAGCACAACAGACACCATGCAAAGGAAAAATAAGCCCATGGATCCACAGTCTTACACACTTATCTATAGCATGACTAAGAAACAATGTTTCACCAAAAGAGGTTTCCTGTTCTTGCTTTTGTTTATAAGACACATATGAAGATACAGAATTTCCCATCCTCATTTGAAGTGAACTGTGTATTCATGAACTATTTCTAGCCTATGAGAAAGACATCTTTATCACCACAAGAGTTAGATCCAATTCAAGCTTCACATACTACCCTTTCAATTCCTCAGTGCCTAGAGAAACTACTTCTATATGAGGGGACACGTTTTGTACAGTTTTCATCCCTCTAAATTGCAGTCTTTTAACTGGGAACACACAGGAATGCCAATTACTGACAATTGTAGTACTGTCATTTGTGAGGCTAACATATCTTTCCAGTAGAAAATCTGTCCAGAGAATGGATACACATTGGTTGTGTATCTACTGTCCTCATTGCAAGTCTGTTTTTGCAGATATCTTTGCTTCATTTCATTTGAAGCCTTTGTTATTAGACCCTGGGAAACAAGGTCCTCCCACATTGCTGCATCAGCTCATTGCTTTGTTACTTAGAATGCATAGGATGTACAGAAAAATTGGTGACACCACTAGTACTTTTTCAAGATAACAAATGTAAATAAATTGGGAAATAGCACAAATTATGTTTCTTGTCACGATAACACTGATAGCAGAAATGGGAAATAAAATGAGCCAACTTCGCTGATGTCACAAGATTTTCTTTTAATTCCTCAAGGTTATAATCGACTGATACAGTAGTTACAGAAATAAATTTATCAGCTCAGCTGCAGTTTTATCAAACATCACAGCTATCTATATGTGTTGATCTGTATCTACCTAGAAAATAATTAAATGTTCTGATGATATTCATATATTTAAAAAACTTATGGATATCTCTTTAGAGAGATGGATTATTTCCAATCTTTTTAATTCAACTTCTGACTTAAATGCCATTACAATATAGAAATGTGAAGGCCAATTCTGAAGGGTAAACCTTTTGTGTGACCTCTTTCCAACTTCTATTTATAGGCCTCAAGGTGAGACATCAAGCTTGGTTTCTGCTCCTGACCCAACATAGCATAGTGGCATTGTGAAGAGCCCAGAACAAACTTCCCTAATGGCAGGAGAAGGAGCAAGTCCTAAAAACGCCTTAGATTTTTGACACAGAGCCTTATAGTTATGTAAGATTTATGTTTTAAAGAACATCACTTTCCCCTCAAGATTCTTCTAAGGATTATGCAGATGCTTAATTATTAAGCACCATGAGTACTCCCACTGAAGTCAATAGGGCTATTCATAATGCAGAAAGTCAAGATTGTTCATAAATCTTCAGGATAAGGGTTATTATACTAAAATTGTCATAGGAAAATATAACTTCGTGTCCAAATATATTTGTGTGCCCATCTTATAGTATTGTTATAGTTTAATGGGTTAATAGCTCCTTAAAATATAATTCTAATTCTAATTTTCCTCATTTATAACACTTGGGTTTTGGAGACAATTAGAAATTCCTTATAATGCATTTTATGTTAAATTATTGATGTGTACTGTCAGCTTTAGTTCTATCTTCTACTGTGGTATCTCTACTGCATAATTATGCAAGTTAATGAAACTCATGAGTAGGTGTACTGAACTTTTAAATTAATTTGTATGTGGTTTATATGCAGAGGAACATACTGCATGGAGAATTGAAAATTAATAGCTATTCATATAGAAGTTCACTTATCTTATTTATCAGAAGTATATTAAAGCAACAAAATGAGATTAACATGAAAATCACAATCCTTTTTACAATATTTAAGTCACTGGTCTTAAATTCAAGCATTCAAAAGACTCTATTTTCAAGCCACCTTACAATAGATGTTTTAGCGTGAATGATGTTTTAGTAACCTGTCAGTATAATCAAAGAACATTATTTATATATATATATTAGTTCTTTTTATGAAAATGCATTATTTTCACTACGGTTTCATGGGTACATCCTAGAAAAAAAAAAAAAGAAAGAAAAAAGAAGAAAACAAAACAAAAAAAAAGCATATCTTGAACCAACATCTTTAAACCTAATTCAAACTACAGCAGCCATAATTTATAATTTCCTTTAGAAAGTCAGAATGTCAATTAACTCTCACGTGCTCTGCAGTGCTGGTAATGCAACATAATAATACACCAAGCTGAAAGCCTCTGCTGAGTACCCACAGGACAGGACACTCACACTAAGGACATCAAAAAGCCACAATATGCAATCCAGGGATGGGTGAGCCAACAGAAACAGATCTAAGTGGGTCTGACAGTAGAAGAACTATACCTGTTGTAGGCTTTCTCTTGGAAAAATGTCAAACATGAGGAGGAAATATCTAATTGCTAAAGGCTGTAAACTTCAGTTAGTATGACAATAACATAAAATCTCAATGAGACAAGTAGCTATTAACACCTGAGAGTCTTTTCAAAGTTAGCTGCTGTTTTGTTTGTTTGGTTGGTTGGTTTGTTTTGTTTTGTCTTTTGGTTGGTTGTTTTGTGTGGTTTGTTTTTTTTTGTTGTTGTTGTTTTTGTTTGTTCTTTTTTGTTTGTTTGTTTGTTTCACAAGAAAAAGGACTTATAAGCATATCCTATAGATCCTTGCTTTTAAATTAATGTCATTATAACTAATTAGTGAATCCTCTACAACAAGATGCTGGTCTTAAAACTGGCACCTTGTAATTCATATTATGCTAGTTAGTATAATGACTAGACTAGCATACAAAGCAATAAATGGAATATATTCCATTAAAACCAGTGTTATGGAATCTGGTCCAGGTTGTAGAGACTGACCAAAACCCAACTTTTTTGGTTTTAAATTGGTTCAGCCAAGATGAGATTAAGTCCCCAAAGATTTAGTTTAAAATCCTTGGTGGTGTTTAAGTTTCTCATTCTTACTTAGGTGTCATTTTCCATAAGAGTTTAGCATTCAAATGTGTTAGAGAAATTTAGTCCCACATAAAAGCTGGAAACTTACATTTTAAAATGTGTAAACTCTGACTAGCAACTGTCCCCACACTGAGAAACACCTAGAGAGGAGGCTGGACTGTAGATTGTTTGCTGTCTGATTTAATTTTATGTTATAGAATATCTATCTCTAAAACTTGTTCTGCTTACATTACAGACAGCCTGATAAAAGCTAGTTCTGAGCTGAAAATGGTCTAGTTACTCTGAGGATGTCCAGAGCAGATTAACTCTATTTAGCATCTTACACTTGTGGCTCCAGTTTCTGGATAAAGTTGACTTACACGTAGAGTGAAACCAAGTTTACCTGCAACCCATAGCACAGTGGGTACACTGCATCTTGTGCATAAAAGTAACATGTATTACAGCAGCTTTCTTAATTACAGTGACATCTTATTTTGCATATCTGTGGCATAACTTTGTCCTCAATGTTGCACCATTGCCCCTGGCTTCAAGCTTTCACTTTGTTTATTTAAAATCACAGGCTTTTCAGAGCAAGGACTCATTTACTTTCTGTTTGTACTCTGTTCTGCACAATTGCCCTTCTGCATTAGCTGTCTGTAAGACACTACAAGTAATGAATAAAATAATTATTCAAAAGAGAGTATCTGAAAAAAAAAAAAAAAAAGTATTTACCTTCATTGTTTGGTACGATTGGGAAACAGAAAAAAAGGAAAAAAAAAAAAAAAAAGAGAAGACTGACAGACTGACAGAGTGTTTCTCTCAGCCTCCTCATAATTGATCCATGAGAAGGAGGAGATAGAAAATGTCTCTATTAGGGTTCCATGGGAAATAATACTGTATAATGTAATGAACCAAAGAGCCATCAAAAAAAAAAAAAAAAAATAGCTTTATTCTAAATGCACAGTAATTAAATAAAGGACTACAAGGTCTCATCTTTGTTACAAAAGACACTGCAATAGTGAAGATATGTTCCCTTTGTGGTAGAAGTAATTATCTACTGAAACTTTTGGATAAGTGATGACTTTTAAATGGGGTCCAGCCAGCCACTTCTCATGCAGAAGATAAATGTTTAAGGAATCACTAGATAAAATTTAAACTGCATGGACTGTCATTCACTAAAATGTTTGTTTGTGAAATGAACTTTGATAGAAAACTACTTGAAAAAGCAAAGAAGGAAATGTGGAAAGAGTTTGTGTCTCAAAACATCTTCCTCATCAACAGAGATGTTGGAATGATGGTCTGGAGGACAGCAGAACAGCCCTGAGAAGATGTGTTAAAGATGGATGCTCAGGATACTGTGATACTAAGAAAAGGAAAATAGGTAGAAAATTAGCAGAGAATTCACAAAGAATGACTGCAGAAACCCCTTAATGTATAGGTCCTTAATGTATGTTTTTCTGATTTTTTTTTTAATCAAAAAAATAGAAAAAATATGTCAGAATACAGTTAATTGTTACATTTGTAGCTATTGCTTTTGTAATTCCCCTTTCAGTGTAGCTTTTATCAGTGCACAGAAGCACGGACTCATTCTCATCTGAATAAATATAATAGACTGAATAACAATACATTTCTAAAGGTACAGGAAGGGGGAAAGAGACAAAAACAAGAGCAACACAGAGATAAATCTTGAGATAGATTTTTGATGATTTGGCTGTCTTCATCTCAGACTGAAGTAAAATTTTCTAAGTGTGCCTGACAGTATGTATAACCTATGTTTTATTAAATATTAGAAGAGTAGATTCAAAGTTGTCAAACAAATTCTGTTGGATTTGATCTTATTTTTCCAGCAGTGTCAAACACAAATCAATAAATCTGACTATAGGCACTTGCTTTTGATAAGGAGTTTAGCCTGAGGTTGAAGAAAAGTCATCAAATAAATGTATATCACATATTTTATCTTAATCATTTCCATTTTTGTTGAGAAGTCTATTTGACAATAGCTGCTAGTAGAGGATAAAGATAAAAACAAACATGGAATTTACTGATGCCATTACAGTTGATGTTCTGTGAATGAAATATGTAAAATAAAATTTAATGTTAGATTATCACTATAACCAGTAAACAGCAAGAGTTCAAATGTTTCTTGACACCTGGTGGCAAGGAACTGTGGAAATGCATTAATTGTGAACTGCATCTCTAACAAATAGATTACTAACCAGGTCCCACCCATGAGAAAGCAAAGTGTGTGTTTCTTTGAACATGCTGTTTTGGGGCAACTTATAATTCTTTCTTTTTCCTACGACAGCAGCAGGAAGGGTACCTATATAAGAAGGAGCTCCACATGCCTCCATGAATGGCTATCCACACCTGTCTTGGTGATGCAGAGACCCTATGCTTTCACTTTTGTCACTCATACAGCCTTTTGGAGGGACAATGTGCTGAGACCCCAGGAAAACTGCACAGTGCTTGAAGAAGATACATCAAAAATCAACTTTGTTCTGAGTTATTTCCATCTGCTGACTGACTGTATAGGCTTATATGAATACAGAGGCTTATAGCTTCTTTGCAGAAGCGAGCAATAAAAATAAATAAATAAATAAATAAAATGGAGTGTTTTACACATAAATAAAGCTGAACTTTACCTGCAATAATGTAGTTCTAGGAATCAAGCCTAGGTTTTCATTACCAGAGTCCAATCTGGGCCCCCCTAAGGGACCATTCTGTATTACTTTATGGATGCTGGAATAAGCATGTCATGAACAGCTTAAGCTTTCCCTGACCAAAATTCACTTTCAGCTGCTTTATTTGTTAGGGCCTTAGACTACACTGACTGTACACCCACAGTCTCACTGTCTTTATTTAAATCTGGAACACCTATCGGCTTAAACAATATCTTTAGTTTGCACAATGAAGGAAGGAGAACAAATTTTGCCATTTGAGTCCAAAAGGTTCCTGTGAGCTCCTCCTGTGAGGTACAGCATTATCCACTTGGCCTTACTGTAACAATAAATAATCCTTAGTGCAGTGTTCTTAGACCTATCCCAGAAGCAGAGCACAGAGACAGCTATCTGGGCAGTTAGTGGGCACCAAATTTGCATTATAATGGAAAAAGTCCACTTTTTTCCTTTTTCCTTTTTTCATTAAAAAAAAAAAAAAAAAAAAAGTTAAAATCCAGGAGGTCTGCACCTGTTTTGATTTAAGCATTCTTAGGAAGTCATCCTCATCTATCAGACAGTCTCTATAGGTCATACAAGAATTTATTGAAAGTAGAGGGGATGGTGAGCACATGGCAATAGAATGATGACTTTTTTAAATTGATATAGCACTTTCTATCCATGAATATCAAAATGCTTCATCGATATTAGTTATTCATGCCTCTTGACACCAAAACTGAGCTTGCTGAATTATCATTTCACTCCCTAGGTACAACTATACTATCATGTACGTTCCCACATCATTTAGATTGCGAGTACCCTTTTGAGACTTCTGATCACCCTTATTATGGTTCATATTGCAGATCAGATCAGGTGCATCCAGGCTGGACTGCCTTGAGAGGACACTCTACCAGAAGAGATGTTCCAGGACTACACCTAATCTGCTGTAGTAGTGGATAGGGATTCAGTCTTCAGATCTAGTGGTCCAAAGCAACCTGCCAACAAATGGAGAAATCACGTATGCCATGTCCTGAGCGTTGACTGATCCAACCAGCACAGCTCTGCAGAGCCCTTCTAGCACATCCCACCACTGGCTCACTCTGATGGAACTTGCACAGCTGACCCAATTCACTTATCCCAGCCTGGTTGCTTTGACAGTCTCTTTGCCTTAGGAAGAACACTGCTTCTCTACACTTGCTTTCAGAGAAAGGCAAGCTGTTATTCATTATTTCTATTTCTTTTTCTTTTTCTTTTCCTGTTGTAATTTTCGTCAAGTAGGTATACCACCTAAAAGACAAATGGGAAAGAAGAAGGAAATGGCCCATTCTTTTACTGTTTAAAATGTTGTTTCCTCTGTGTCACTTTAATTCTAAAACATGAGATGCAAGGGTACAGAGAACACTGGTGTTTATCTTGAATCTCTGCCTTTGTTTTGAATCAAAAACACAGCACCCAGGCCAAAGACAATACTAAACATCTACCGCTGAGGTCACTGATCTGCAATTTGTTGTGGTGACAGATCCAATATTGTGCTTGGGGAACAGACTGGATGGCTGTTAATGCACTATTATAGGCACAGTTGGGAAATTGGCTGAGCACCAGGTAACTGGAAGAACTGGAGCTTATTACACAAGTTCAAGAGTGTTTTAACTTGTGGGTTGATTGCTAACATGGGGAGAGCTTTTAAAATGTTAATTGATTTTTTTTTCTTAATAATAACACAAACCATCTGTAGATTTGAACTTAAATTTAACTTCTATAATTAAGTCAGAGCCTTCTACTACAAGAGCTGTCATACACCAATCTTTTCATACTAATTTTGTTTCAGTTTGTCACATCATTTAAAGCCCTGGCCCACCATAGCAAGGTTTTAATTAACAGTAAAATAGTTTTAAGGGAACCTCTGTATGAAGCATGAGGAATTGAGTTTGGACCTGTTTGGATAACACAGATAATTGACATAGTATTTTGTGTCTTACCAATGTGTTTGTGGAAAGTAAGTTGTTACATTTATCTATGGATTATCGATGATTAACTTTCTAGCCACTGCTTAAACCTCTTTTTTAATGTGCAAATTTCTCACAGCCACACACTATACTGCATTTGTCCAACTCTGAAAAGTCAAGACATTGGCAACCCATGCAACAACAAATAAAAATTACTGGGGATGGGGCAAGGAAATACAAGGTGTGAAAGAAATCCACTGACAGGATGATAAATCATTTAGCTGTAAAACAGAGGTAGACCAGCCAGAGAGGGAGGAACGTCAAGGGCAAGAAATCAAAGATGGGTTGTGAACCAAGCTATTACTGTGATCATAATTATATTACTATGTGTGGGTGGAGAATGTCTGTAGGGCTAATTGTTGTTATGCAGAAAAGAGAAAAAGGCAAACTTCAGGGAATACTTTTAGCTGAACCCATTAAGTACCTGATTAGGGGCATGCTAATTGTTAATACAATGCTGCATGTTTAAAATTAATGTTAACTTGTACAATAAATTACATTGGGTAGTATACATGTAGAAAAAAATTTACTCTGTTCCTACAGGAAAGGAAAGAAAGACAGTGCCAAAACTTCTGGAAGAATAATGTATGTAGTTATTAAAGCTTCTCTTAGGGATTTCATCCCAAAAAAGAAAAAAAATGCTGAACTTATTACACCAAGTTTAAGAAGGATGTTATAATATTAGTCAAGACCTGATAGCCTGGTAGAATATCATTATTAAGAAGACATACTAGAGATAATTGTTCTTCATGTAACAATGTAACATGCAAAGTAGTTTACAAAAAAAAAATATATATATATATAAAAAAAAAAAGTGTTACAAGCAGTTACAAGCAAGGCCTGAAGATCTGTGTGCTTATATTGAAAATTATGTTGAAATGTGAGAACAATGTAAGAGTATAGAGTGTAAAGGCTGGATTGCACCCTTTTAAAGAGTTGAGACATCTCCCTTGGTCTTAATTATTTTCTGTTGTGGAGCTCTAAGCCCTTTCACAGGAAGATGGGTAAATGGCATGAGTTTTGTAATCTCATCTGATTTTGCACCAGCTGTAGTTTGAATCAAAAGAACAGCTAAAAATGACAATGACACCGAGTCTTTCTCCAAGAATGCAATAGAGTGATGGAGCAAAGTGTAGAGTTCCAAAAGTGAAACTACTGCTACAGGTAATTGAACAAATGCAATTGAGAGACTTTAATGAAACTGCACTAAAATGTGCACATGGTCAGCTGTAGCAGCTCAATGGAAGAACAGTATTTCATTAAGATAACATAACTTAATCAAATCCACTCATATCCCAAGGTCTAAAAACTGAACCATGCAACACTGTGAATGACAGACCAGCAGATTTGTAACCCTGTAAGGAAAAAAAGAAGGGAAAAAAAAAAAAAAAAAAAAAAAAAAGCAAGATTTTAAAGTATTCCTGTTTCACAACAAGGTGGTAAGATTGTCTTTATTTGCTTTGTGGTGTTGTTTTTTATTATTATTATTTATTTATTTTTTATTTGTAGTTTGTTTTTTTCCTCTCTTTACAAATGAAACCAAGAGTGACCTCCTTCCTTGTAGAATAATCCATAACTTGGTTCTCAAGCTTGGGACTGAAATGTGGAGCTGCTGGTTGAAGGTCCTGGTCTGAATTAGGCAGAACAGAGATTCAAGGCACAGTTTTTTTATATAAATGCATTATACACTGAAGTAATTGGCTCTTCTGGGACCACAGTCTTTACCTCTTGTTCTGAACAGAAATTCTTTTCCTGTCCCAAGAAACTTTTCCCAATTAAAGTTTCATGAATTTGGTTTGTTGTTGAAATGATATTTCTAACAAAACAAGTAAAAATCAAAGAACATCTGCTTTTTAGCAAGTTCTACTGTATGTTGTCTTGAACAGACTTAACCCTTTGAACAAAAGAAGAAAGAGTTTAGAATACTGGACAGTTCAGAAGGAAAAAGTGTTGAATGCTTGGTAGAAATTGGTAGGCTTGCTCAAACCTATGTTGATGTACTGAAACACTGTATTAAAGGAAATTATTTCACAAGATGTGGTGGGATTTAAAACTATATTCAGCTGTGAAGCCTATCAACTTTCATCAAACTAAAAGATAAAATGTTCATTGAGATTGTTCAAATTCCATAAAGCCATCTGTCTCAACATCCTCAGGTGATTGCAGAGCATTATTAATGTACAGGTAGAACTTAAAGCCAAATGAAACCATTAAAGTGTTACATCAAGGATCTGGTCCACTTGCCATATGAAAAATGAATGATTTCTGAAAAGGTATTGTTATAGCTGATCCAAAGCCATACACAAGAATAGCTTTTTCAACAGAAACTACCATTAGACATGCCAGGAAATTTCAACAGAATCATGAAAACTTTGCAATAAGTAAGCTGGGACCAAAAAGAAAACACTCTGTTCGCAAACCTCATATGACAGAATGGAATACACTGAGAATGATCTAGCATCTTTACAACTATTTAATGGAAAGGATAATAAATATAGGATTTGGGGGATCCTTTAAAAGATGGCTGGAGTTTAAAAGCAGCATGAAACTGGAGACTCCCATTTCTGTGATTTCACAGCAGCGTCATCCCAGACTATAAAAACTGTAAAGCTACAGAAAATATTAGCATTTCCAAAAGCACACATAGGAGTTCTTCCTCCCCTGTGTGCTAATGCATAATAAAAGAGAACAAAACTCCAAATAGCATGTGCTAAATCTTTATATTGTGAAATCATTTGTATTCTCTCATGAAGAACAGCTGAGAGAGATTTGGTTTGTCTGTCCAAACATATGTCGTGTTGAACTCCATCCCCACATAGAAACTTGCTGCACTTTTGGAAAAGGATGACATTACCACCTTACAATGCAAAAACAAGAATTGTGCCTGAAGAGGGAACATAGCCACATTTTGCAAACCTTTACAAAGTTCTGTGATGGTCTGAAATAGAGGGAGAACTTAACATGGGAGGGAGAACGTAAAATGGGGGGAGTCAGGATTATGTGTAATAAATGAGATAGCTTCCCTAAAGTAGATAGTACTTTAATGAGGTTGCCCATAATTCTAGTGATTTTTAAAATAACCCAGACACGACTTCTGTCCACTATTCTTTTTACTAGCATAACATATATACAATAGTATTTCTAGAAGATGGACTTTGTCTAGAAATGGAGAGTGAAGAATGTAACAATGAACTCACAGATACATTTAAATGTGAACTCACAATGAACAATGAACTCATATTTACTTCAGATTAAGGTACCAGAGTCTGGAATATCATTTGCAGCTATTGCTTAGAAAACTACATAGGCTATGTTTTGCAAAACATTTTGGATAGCTGAATAATATGTTTGTTATTGAAGTTCCTGACAAATAATTTGATCACCAGTGGTATCTGCAGAGTTCTTGAGGAGTCATCTTCAAACACATCAGGAAAAACTGTACTTGTCCCTAAAGATCTAAATGTATATACTGGTCACTGAAAAATATGGAAAGAAATTTAAACAGATTATGAATTGAAAGTTTAGAATGTCAGCTGAAAGACAGAATTTTTAGATAGTTGGCAGCACAACTTTGGATATATACCCAATGCCTTTGGGTGCTTTCCATTACTCTTCAAGATTAAAAATAGCAGCTGGGATAAAAGTATGCATTCCCTTTTGTACTTGCTGCTATAAATATTATGAATACAAAAGTAAGTAGGTGACAACTAACTACCCCATAAAAGCAAATGAAAGTCAGCTAGACTAAAGAGAATCTCCATTAGGAATGAATAGCTACAAACATCTGTTTTGAACTTTGCACAGAATAACAGCCACATAAGCATTGTCATGTATGGCACTTGAACGACTCCTCCTATAGTATTCAGGACACCCATAGACTAAAAATGACACAAAGGGTAGCTTATAAATCTAAAAATGTAAGTTGTTTTTTTATTTGTTTGTTTGTTTTTGTTTTTGTTTTTTTTTGACAACAGGATTGATGCACCAAAAGAAGACATGGAATCCACATCAGTCAATACAATGCATTCCTGATATACTGTATTTCATCACTGTGATCATTCAAGAGCCCCATGGCAGCAAATCCATGTGGCATATACTAAGCCTTTTATGGTTCATGTCTATTTGATTGTTGTAAATGCTCATCCTGGATTGTCGTGGTTTAACCCGACCGGCAGCTAAACACCACGCAGCCGTTCGCTCACCCTCCCCCCTCCCTCTCTGGGACGGGGGAGAGAAATGGAAAGTGAAGCCCGTGAGTTGAGATAAAGACAGTTTAATAAGACAGGAAAAAAAAATAACAAAAATAATAATAACAATAATAATAATGATGATACAATGGTGATAATACGAAAGTAATAATAGTATGTACAAACAAGTGATGCACAATGCAATTGCTCACCACCCGCTGACCGATGCCCAGCCTAACCCCGAGCAGTCCGGCCCCCTCCCCCCGGCTAGCCACCCCTATATATTGTTTAGCATGACGTCAGATGGTATGGAATACCCCTTTGGCTAGTTTGGGTCACCTGTCCTGGGTCTGTCCCCTCCCAGCTCTTACTGCACCCCCCAGCCTGCCCGTTGGCAGGACAGAGCAAAGGCTGAGATGTCCTTGGCTTAGTATAAGCACTGCTCTGCAACAATTAAAGCATCGGGGTGTTATCAGCACTCTTCTCATTCTAAGCCAAAACACAGCATTCCACCAGCTACTAGGAAGAAAATTAATTCTGTGCTAACTGAAACCAGGACATCTATCCACCCCTTATTCCATACCATTTATGTCATGCTCAGGTTACACTCTTTTCCATACATTCTAATTAGTCACCTATAGTAATCATGGTAGTGATAACATACAGTATAATATACTATTTAACATGGTGCAATTCAGTTCATGGGCTATTCTCACCCAGTATTAAATCTCCTTGAGGTACACACCGGACCTCTCCGTTCTTTTGCATCACCCACCAAGTATATCCAGGTCCCTGAGCGAAAACAATTCCACGAATAGGTTTGCCTTTTCCTGAGGCAGGAGTAGCCCAGACTGTTTTACCCAGCATATTTTTTACATGCACTACAGGAACTTTATCCCCATCTACAGTACGTAACAGGTTTGATTGGGCAGGTCCAGCTCGGTTGGTAGATCCCCTAGTATTGACTAACCAGGTGGCCTTTGCCAAATGCGTATCCCAATTTTTGAACGTCCCAGCGCCCATTGCTTTCAAGGTAGTCTTTAACAGGCCATTGTATCGTTCAACTTTCCCGGAGGCTGGTGCATGATAGGGGATGTGATACACCCATTCAATACCATGTTCTTTGGCCCAAGTGTCTATAAGGTTGTTTCGGAAGTGAGTCCCATTGTCTGATTCTATTCTTTCTGGGGTGCCATGTCACCATAGGACTTGCTTTTCAAGGCCCAGGATGGTGTTCCGGGCGGTAGCATGAGGCACAGGATATGTTTCCAGCCATCCGGTGGTTGCTTCCACCATTGTAAGTACGTGGCGCTTGCCATTGCGAGTTTGAGGGAGTGTGATGTAATCAATCTGCCAGGCCTCTCCATATTTATATTTCAGCCATCGTCCTCCATACCAAAGAGGCTTTGACCGTTTGGCTTGCTTGATTGCAGCACATGTTTCACAGTCATGAATAACCTGTGCTATAGCGTCCATGGTCAAGTCCACCCCTCGATCACGAGCCCATCTGTATGTTGCATCTCTACCTTGATGGCCTGAGGTGTCATGGGCCCATCGGGCTATAAATAATTCACCTTTATGCTGCCAATCCAGGTCCACCTGAGCTACTTCAATCTTAGCAGCCTGATCCACCTGCTGGTTGTTTTGATGTTCTTCAGTAGCCCGATTCTTGGGCACATGAGCATCTACGTGGCGTACTTTCACAGCCAGGTTCTCTACCCGAGCAGCAATATCTTGCCACAATGCAGCAGCCCAGATAGGTTTGCCCCTACGCTGCCAGTTGTTTTGCTTCCATTGCTGTAACCATCCCCACAGGGCATTTGCTACCATCCATGAATCGGTGTAGAGATAGAGAACTGGCCATTTTTCTCGTTCAGCAATGTCTAAAGCCAGCTGAATGGCTTTCACTTCTGCAAACTGACTCGATTCACCTTCTCCCTCAGCAGCTTCTGCAACTCGTCGCGTAGGACTCCATACAGCAGCCTTCCATCTCCGATGCTTCCCCACAATACGACAGGACCCATCAGTGAACAGGGCATATTTCTTTTCATTCTCTGGCAACTGGTTGTACAGTGGGGCTTCTTCAGCACGACCCACCTCCTCCTCTGATGATATCCCAAAGTATTTGCCTTCTGGCCAGTCCATGATCACTTCCAATATTCCTGGGCGACTGGGGTTTCCTATTCGAGCCCGCTGAGTAATCAGTGCAACCCACTTGCTCCATGTAGCATCAGTTGCATGATGCGTAGAGGGGACCCTTCCCTTGAACATCCAGCCTAGTACCGGTAATCGGGGTGCTAGGAGGAGCTGCGCTTCAGTACCGACCACCTCCGAAGCAGATCGAACTCCTTCATATGCTGCCAATATCTCCTTTTCAGTTGGAGTATAGCGGGCCTCAGATCCTCTGTATCCCCGACTCCAAAACCCCAGAGGCCGACCTCGAGTTTCCCCAGGTTCTTTCTGCCAGAGGCTCCAGGTGGGGCCGTTCTCCCCGGCTGCAGTGTAGAGCACATTCTTTACATCTGGTCCTGTTCGAACTGGCCCAAGGGCTACTGCATGGACTATTTCCTGCTTGATTTGTTCAAAGGCTTGTCGTTGTTCAGGGCCCCATTCAAACTCATTCTTCTTACGAGTTACTTGGTAGAGTGGGTTTACAATCAGACTGTAATTTGGGATGTGCATTCTCCAAAACCCCACAACACCTAGGAAAGTCTGTGTTTCTTTTTTGTTAGTTGGTGGAGACATAGCTGTTATTTTGTTGATCACATCCATTGGGATTTGACGACGTCCATCTTGCCATTTTATTCCTAAAAACTGGATCTCCCGTGCAGGTCCTTTGACTTTATTTTGTTTTATGGCAAAACTGGCTTTCAGAAGGATTTGGACTATTTTCTTCCCTTTCTCGAAAACTTCCTCTGCTGTGTCACCCCACACAATAATGTCATCGATGTACTGCAGGTGTTCAGGAGCTTCCCCCTGCTCTAGTGCAGACTGGATCAGCCCATGGCAAATGGTAGGGCTGTGTTTCCACCCCTGGGGCAGCCTATTCCAAGTATATTGGACTCCCCTCCAAGTGAAGGCAAATTGTGGCCTGCACTCTGCTGCTAGAGGGATGGAGAAAAATGCATTAGCGATATCAATTGTGGCGTACCACTTGGCTGCCTTCGATTCAAGTTCATACTGAAGTTCCAGCATGTCCGGCACTGCAGCACTCAGTGGTGGCGTGACTTCGTTCAGGCCGCGATAGTCCACTGTTAGTCTCCACTCGCCATTAGACTTTCGCACTGGCCATATGGGACTATTGAAAGGTGAATGAGTCTTGCTGATCACTCCTTGGCTCTCCAATTGACGAATTAGCTTATGGATGGGAATCAGGGAGTCTCGGTTGGTGCGATATTGCCGCCGGTGCACAGTTGTGGTAGCAATTGGCACTTGCTGTTCTTCGACCCTCAACAACCCCACAACAGAGGGGTCCTCTGAGAGACCAGGCAAGGTAGATAATTGTTTAATGCCCTCTGTCTCTAAGGCAGCAATACCAAAAGCCCACCGGAACCCTTTTGGGTCCTTGCAGTATCCTCTTCTAAGATAGTCTATGCCAAGGATACATGGAGCATCCGGACCAGTCACAATGCGGTGCTTTTCCCACTCATTCCCAGTCAGACTCACTTCAGCCTCCAATACAGTCAACTTCTGAGATCCCCCTGTCACTCCACAAATATAGATGGGCTCTGGTCCTTTATAGCTCGATGGCATTATAGTACATTGTGCACCGGTGTCTACTAAAGCCTTATACTTCTGTGCGCGTGATGTGCCAGGCCATCGAATCCACACAGTCCAATAAACTCGATTGTCCCTTTCCTCCCCCTGGCTGGAGGCAGGGCCCCCCTAATCCTGGTCAGAATCTTCCTCGTTTCTGTGTTTGAAGGACTGTCTGCTGGAAGTTGGAGCAGCAAACTTTTCGGAGAATCCCTTTTTCCTGATTGTTTTCTTTTGCAACTCACGTACCCGTGCCTCTAGGGTCGCGGTAGATTTTCCATCCCACTTTCTCATGTCCTCTCCATGGTCTCGTAAGTAAAACCACAGGGTGGCACGGGGTGAGTACCCACCATATCGTCTTCCTTGTGTGGGTGAACGCCTACCCCTGACAGCTGAGACACTGCTTTGTACAGGTGCGAAGGAGAATAATCTCTCTTCAAGTTGGTGAACCTTTTCAGAAAGTTTCTCCCAAGTGTTCTCCTTTGGTCGGTGGGCACTGGTTGGTTCAGGTGGGGAGGACAATAGATTCTCTTCAAGTTGGTGAACCTTTTCAGAAAGTTTCTCCACAGCTGAGACGCAGGCCTGTAAGGAAGAGGAGAGACTTTCTTCGTACTGCCGGAGTTGTTTAGCCGCTTCACCCACTGTGGGTTCCTCATCCTCTTTCCAGGCCATTATTGCCAATGAGCTGGCATATGATGATGGTGCACTCCGTACAAACTTCCGCCACATGGGTCGTGTACACTTGACTTCATCTGGATCTGTGGATGTTTGTTTGAGGTCTGGATCCTCATAAATCACTTCCCGTACGGCTAATTCCCTCAGGTACTGGATTCCCTTCTCCATAGTGGTCCACTTGCCTGGTAGACATAAAATATCTTCCTTGAAGGGATACCTTTCCCTCACAGCTGAGAGGAGACGCCTCCAGAGGCTGGTGGGTCGTGCTCCATCTGCAATTGCTTTGTCAATGCCGGCGTCTCGAGCAAGGGATCCCAGCCGCTTGGCTTCCCTGCCGTCTAATTCCACACAATTGGCTCCAGAGTCCCAGCACCGGAGCAGCCAGGTGACAAGCTGCTCACCTATACAGCGACCAAAATCTTTTCGCACATCTCGTAGCTCGCGCTCGTTTAGGCTTCGGGTAGTTACTGTTGCTCTTTCGGCATCCTCATCTTCCTCCTCCTGAATCCTTGACGGCCCAGCGTCGTCATCATCTTCGTCATCTCTATACTTAGTTTTGGCAGAAGCCTTACCTGGATTGGCAGAAGACTCTCTGCGTTCTAAACGACTTGAATTTCTATACCATATTTTCACCTTCTCTACAGGGGCAGCTTGCACTGCTACTGCTCGTTTCTCTGACTTTGTTACAGGGTCTGCCACAGGGGTTGGAATGCCCTCTGCAGGGTCAACTTGCACTGCTACAGCTCGTTTCTCTGACACGGCCACAGGAGCTGGAGCGGCTACAGGAGCTGGAGCAGTTGCAGGAACCAGAGCTGTAGCGGCTACAGGAGCTGGAGCTGGAGCAGTTGCAGGAGCTGGGACTGGAGCAGCAGTAGGAGCTGGAGCTGGAGCGGCTTCAGGAGCTGGAGCTGGAGCGGCTTCAGGAGCTGGGACTGGAGCAGTTGCAGGAACTGGGACTGGAGTAGCGGCCGGAGCTGGAACTGGAGCGACTGCAGGAACTGGGACTGGAGCAGCTGCAGGAGCTGGAGCTGGAGCGGCTTCAGGAGCTGGAGCTGGAGCAGCTTCAGGAGCTGGGACTGGAGTAGCTGCAGGAACTGGGACTGGAGTAGCGGCCGGAGCTGGAACTGGAGCGACTGCAGGAACTGGGACTGGAGCAGCTGCAGGAGCTGGGACTGGAGCGGCTGCAGGAGCTGGGACTGGAGCGGCTGCAGGAGCTGGGACTGGAGCGGCTGCAGAATCCACCGTAGGGGTCACAGTGGCCGTTGGATCTGTCACAGGGTTTGGAGTGGCCGCAGGGTCTGTCACTAAGTTGACAGCAGTATCAATGGCAGCTCGATAGGCATGAGCCAGGCCCCAGCACGTTACAATGATTTGTGTTACTTTGGAACTGCCAGAATCATTACACCTTTTTTTCAAGCATTCTGCCAGTTTTTGAGGATTTTGCCATTGTTCAGGGGTGAATTTCCAACACACTGGGGGTGCCAACTGCTCTAGATGCCTGCCCATATCCACCCATACTCCCTGCCACCCACAACTATACTGCCTCCGGGCAGATCTCCGGATGAGCTTCATAAGTAGTTGTTTAACTTTAAGCAGAATCTGAAGTGCATTCATGAGGCAGAACAACAAGACTATGGTATTCTGAGTATTCCAGAAATATTCAATATCTTGGAGAGCTATTGTGACAAGCTCAGGGGATAAGAGGGTGGTGAAGGAGGAAGGCAGAGTGACCCAGGAGGATACAGGGGTGGTGAAGGAGAAAGGGAGAGTAAGCAAGTAAGGAAAAATATCCTCCCCTTTCCCCTCCACAGATTGACTCTCTAATGGAGAAAAACAATAGGTATAATTGCTAATAGTTCCCAAGATGCTGTTTCCAAAGTACAGAGTCCACGATGTTACTGAGTATAAATACCAAGTTAGAGTCATGACCAGATATTTTATCGTCTCATAAGCCATTGCTATAACACTTAGTACCATAATGGTCTGAAACCAGGGCCCGGAGAGGAGAAACAACACTACAGAGAGCAAATACGGAAAATAATGTACTATAATACTCAATTTGGAAAACAGGCGCAGCAGAGTTGTGATTAAAGCAATCAGCATCATGACAAGTGACTATTAAGCAGGTCTAATCCTTACACCAATTTTAGTTTAACACACTCTGATCAGATCTGCCGTTATCTCAACCTTTCGGGCCCCACGTTGGGCGCCAAAAAGACTGTCGTGGTTTAACCCGACCGGCAGCTAAACACCACGCAGCCGTTCGCTCACCCTCCCCCCTCCCTCTCTGGGACGGGGGAGAGAAATGGAAAGTGAAGCCCGTGAGTTGAGATAAAGACAGTTTAATAAGACAGGAAAAAAAAATAACAAAAATAATAATAACAATAATAATAATGATGATACAATGGTGATAATACGAAAGTAATAATAGTATGTACAAACAAGTGATGCACAATGCAATTGCTCACCACCCGCTGACCGATGCCCAGCCTAACCCCGAGCAGTCCGGCCCCCTCCCCCCGGCTAGCCACCCCTATATATTGTTTAGCATGACGTCAGATGGTATGGAATACCCCTTTGGCTAGTTTGGGTCACCTGTCCTGGGTCTGTCCCCTCCCAGCTCTTACTGCACCCCCCAGCCTGCCCGTTGGCAGGACAGAGCAAAGGCTGAGATGTCCTTGGCTTAGTATAAGCACTGCTCTGCAACAATTAAAGCATCGGGGTGTTATCAGCACTCTTCTCATTCTAAGCCAAAACACAGCATTCCACCAGCTACTAGGAAGAAAATTAATTCTGTGCTAACTGAAACCAGGACACTGAAGTACTGTACAAATTATGGTTTGGGTTTTTTTGTGTGTGTGTTTTGTTGTTGTTGTTGTTGTTGTTTGTTTGTTTTGTTTTGTTTTGTTTTTTCTCTGCTCAAACAGTGGACATATTCAGTCTTGTTTTCAAGGATAGGAGAGTGGGGAAAAAAATGGACAATGGAGGAAATTCCTTATAATGTACATATGAAGCCTATCAAACATTTGGTCAAAAATAAAAATGTCAAATGTCCCCTACACTCTTTTCTAATCTTTGAAAAGGGATTAGTGGAACGATTTATTCAGACATTCAAGGGTGTGGCCCATACTATGATTCCAGTAAAAGATAACTTGCAACATAAGATTGCAAATTTTCTATTGTTCTGTACAAAGGCAGTGCACACTGCCATCATTGTCGTACCAGGGCTGTCATACATTATAAGGCGTTTAAACCCTGAGGTACCAGAGTACATTCATGGTAAAAAGAAAGAAGCAGTAAAAAACTGGTTACAAATAGACAAGTACAATGGAAACCTTAATCTGATAGAAAATGTCTTTGCAAGAAACTATAGACACGATTTATAGACTTAATTGTAACCTGAAGTCACTACATAGTGATAACATTTGACAGAAATAGCCATTCAGAGAAAAGGTATTTAAAAAATCTGTGAATGTATTTAACTTGATGCACTAGAATAAGAACACATATCGAATGTAATTAGCAGTCAGACATTCAGCCTGAACAAATTGGCTTGTGAAAACCCACCATTTCTGCTACGAGTGTCCTAAAATTAGAGGGCAGAAAATGTTGACAAAATTATCCTGGAAAGCTCATACCTTCTTTCAGATATTGTTGTGTAGACTAAAAGCCATCTCTGTAAGAATGATATCATCAACGTGTCTCATCTTTACTTTTGCACTTAATATATTGTAGATTTTATTGTAAAACATTTATATTCTGTTTGTCCTCATATTAAAGAAGGAGATGCATGTAATGCCTAGGAGCTGAATGTCACTCTTAGTACTTAGAAGTCCTTCAGTGGGACTTCCTGTCCTGATTAGCCACTGGCACAATGCCAGCACATATAAATGATGGCAACTTGTCCAGATCTTGCTGGAAGTCACGGTTTATAGAAACCTACAGACAGCCTCCTAGTGACAGCAGTCTTCTCTGAAATTTCTCTGATAATTGCCTACTAGTCCCTTTCCTGCTTCCCAAAGGAAAGTATTTAGGAAGGCCAAGAAGCCACCAGATCCTTCCCAAGGTCCTCACAGAATGTCACCATTTGGGTAGCTCCCTTGATCTTCCCCCTAGAGCAGAGGAGGAAAAATGGGGAAGAGAAACTTAAGAGTGATTCTGTTGCTGCCCTTATTTGCCACATTTCCCTAAGTCTGAGCAGGGGAGATGGTGATCTCCTGAAGCTGGGGCCAACTCATAACAAATAGAGTGATAGGTTGTTGTCTGGAGACATAACAACTTGGTGAAGTCCAATATGTGCCATTTTCATGCCTTTTCAAAGACCCAGAAAAGGCTACAGAATAAATTGGAAATGTGTGGAAATTCACATTTCATAACACTGTTTAATACATTGATTTTGGGTTGCTGTTTAATTTCCAGTAAATTATTGAGTTTTGTTCTTTGTTCTCCAAAGCTTACTGATCTAAGGAGCTTTCTTTTTTTATTTTATTTTTTTAAGAAAAACAAACAAACAAACAAACAAACAAACAAAAGTTAACCAGAATGTAATCATACAAATCTGAGGGTAGGTCACAATGAAAAACAGCAAAAAAAATTTCCACAGCAAAATTTTTAATTCCTAAATTCTCTTTAAATTCTCATGTGCCTCAACATACTAAAAACAACAACTATATGTCATTTTATTTTTAACTATGTCAAACCACACACAATCACACAAGTGAAACTTTCGATCAAATTTTAACATTCCCAAAGAACAGGTCCCCAAGTACATGTACCAGAGAACAGGTAGAGCAGTCCCATTGAACTTTTCTTTGAGACTGCTTTGGTTTCAAAGCAAACAGCTGCTGACAGAATATTATGAAATCAGTACTCATAAAAGTTATGAAAGTTTATACAATAAACTTCAATTTTATTTTATTTTTAATTTCCCTTAAATACTTATGCTATGAACGCTGTTCTCAAACCAAACAGATGACTAGGCTTCCTGCTCTTAAACAGAGCAAGAACTTTCTGAAGCAAAATGGAAATTAATGCTTAAATTTAAGATTTTATCTGTGCTACTGTGATTATGTTTCTACAGGGTTTCAAAAGAAGTTACAGCTGTATATAAGCCCTCTTCTAAGAAAAGTCTTCCAAAAAAATATTCCACCCGTGTTATTACCAATGTAGCTGAGTTGGCACTGGTAACAGTGAGAAAAGGCTTCAACAGCTTGCTTTATTTAAACCCCTGCATCAGTAAAACTTCCTCAGCATGTGATTGATAATTGTTCCCCAGCACTGTTGTGGAGCAGGACTGATTACCAAGGGGATTAAAATTCCAGAAACTCTCTGAAGAGTGTCTCTGAGGTCTTTGCTGCAATATCTTTGCTACAAAGCTGATATTAACAGTGATGGGATTTAAATTTAGCTTTTTTTAGACAATAATTCCTGGCATGGTCAGCATCTAAGGCCTTACTGGAACCCCTTCAGAAATGTGTTTGACTTCCATCCAAGGCAGTTTGGGAAAGTACCTGAGTATAGTTTAGCTCACTGGCTACAGCTGGAAGGCAAATAGTCACAGAGCAATAGATCGCCCTTGGGGACTAAGCATAGGCCTGATTCAGGCTTCCCAAGCTATTCCCCTAGCTCTGCATTCTGACTTCTCTTCTCTGGGCCAAGATATTTTACCACCTTGAAACTACATCAGTTACTCAGTTGATGGAAATTTTTATATTGATCAGCAAGTATCTATGTCTTTTATATCAGGGTCTATATGAGAAGTGAAGTGAAACAGTGATCAGACTGGACTGATCATTTAACTTCTTTAAATTCTATTATGTCAAAGAAAATTCTAAAAAGCAAATATTATTTTTAGCTTGTTATGAATCAAAAGCCCTGCAGAACTGCTTGCTGAAGTTTTGCTAAGACATCCACACTGCTATATTAATCAGGCTGGACACCATTCTTATTGTGTGTTTAATTTATAAGTGTAGGCTAGACATCCGCTAGAAATAAAAATAAAAAAAATAATAAAAAAATACTTGATTAAGTGTGACTCTCTTAATGCTCTTCTTATGCTTGAAGAGGAAAAAAAAAAATTAATACATTAAAAATGAATGCATTTGCATGCTAATTAGATATTCAGCAGAAACACTGTAGTTGTGCACTCCTCTCAAGCTATTTGACCAGAACTGAGAAGCAGCTTACCATAACTGGCCAAAGATAGATACATGCAGATGGACGCTTCTGTGACCAGAAGAAAATTATTCTGCAGCAAACTGCATTTATCTGAATGTGTGCTGAACCTAATTACACAAAAACAATGTTATTTGGAATAAATGTAAGCTTTACTATAGCTAACTGGATGCAACAATGACATACTGCTCATGATTTAAGCACTCTCAATGTAGATCACCAGAGAGTTTGGCCCAGTATTTGGCATTTATAATGTGAAATCACCCAGGTGCTTGCAGACAATTCAAGCCCACAGATTATGATAAAGTATTTTACTCAGCTGTTCTCTAGGTTAGCTGGATCCTAAGGCCCCGGAATGTGGCAGAACACTAGGTAACTAAGTTACACATGACACTCAGTTTTTGTTGCGTTCATTTCTGCCAAACATTAAGATTTGGGAAGATATTTTGGTTGGGATAAGTAGAACAGCAAACTATTCCAAAGAAGTTTCAGACAAGGAAAACAAACAAACAAACAAGTAAACAAATGGAAAACAACAACAACAACAACAACAACAACATAGAAATATTCAGGTTGGAAAAGACCTCTAAGATCATCTGGTCCAACTTTTAACCTAGCACTGCCAAGTCCACAATTAAGCCATGTCTAAGCACTACACCTACACATTTTGAAGACCTCTAGGGACTCAAGAATTTCCCTGGGCAGCCCATTCCAATACTTCACAACCCTTTCAGTGAAGTTTTTTTTCCTAATACACAGTCTAAACCTCCCCTGGTGCAACTCAAGCCAATTTCCTCTTGTTTTGTCACTTGGTGTTTGGGAGAAGAGAGAAATCCCCACCTCACTACCACCTTCTTTAAGGCAATTGCAGAGCATCATAAGGTCTCCCCTGATCCTCCTTTTCTCCAGTCAAACAACCCCAGCTCCCTCAGCCTCCCCTCATAAGACTTGTTCTTTGAACCCTCCACTGGCTTCATTGCCCTTCTTTGGACATACTCCAGCACCCAATGTCCTTCTTGTAGTGAGGGGCCCAAAACTGAACACAGCATTGGAGGTGCAGCCTCACCAGAGCCAAGTACCTTTTACATCAAATCTTTTGAAAACAGTGTGTGATACAGTGTGTGAAACGCCCACACATATGAAATATCCTTTTATTTATTTGTTTGTTTGTTTCTGTACTTATTTCAGAGTAAACTCGAAGACTTAAAAGAAGGAAAAATGAACAGGACACTATTACTGAAACTGGAGATGACAAACATTCTCCACTTGGGTATTTCACTTGATACCTCTTAAAGTCAAATGCCAATATAAGACAGAAACTTCTATCCTTCCTGCACAACAGATGTCTAGAAAGTGATGATGCTTGGAGCAGTAACCAAATAGAAGCAGCATTTTGTCAGCTAATACTCTTTTGCACAGTATTACCAAAATAGCTAAAGAGGATTGAGAACAACAGCTCTTAAATCTCAAGAGAAAGAAAAACACATTCAAGTTGCTAAACCAAAAAGTGCCTGCTGTACTGCACAAAACCAGTATATTCTATGGCTGTGTATGATAGGCATTTAGAAAAAGAAATCAGTGAGGAGATACAATGAGCTTATCTTTAGGAAGTGGGGAAAGCTTTGTTCTACTAGACTGGGATGCCATGGTCAAAAACGTCCTGGACACAAGGTCTTAAAATAAAAATTGAAAGCAAATGTAATTAATGGTTGGTGACTTTGCATAGGTTTTATATACTGCTTACTTTTAGTGAATGCAAGTGATCCCATTACTGTCACGAGTCCTTGCAAGAATCAGGCCCAGACAGACTGGTCAATAGATCATGTCACATGAAAAAATTAATTGAGCTTTAAAATAAGACACACTGGCATTTTCTCCCCTATATTTTAACTCGCCTTTCAAAGATCTTTTCATTGCATTTGGGAAGAGTTTTCTGAAATGAATCTCTCTTTCTTGCTCACCAGAAATTTGTGTGCCTTGAGTAACTTCTTTTAAAATCAATGGGAAACAGTGCAGCTGCACACATATTGAGATCTGTGCTTGGTTTACCATCATCTTTTTTTTTTTTTTTCTTCCAAGGCATCTTTACTTAGAGAATAATTATGTGTTTAATGACATTTCATAGAATCTCTTTTAATCACAAAATGTGTTTCCTCCCTTGGAATTTGTGCTTACTTTCTCAATCCCAATGTGAACTCTGGGCACAGCAGCTGTATCAAAATCATTTTTATACCAGGAAGCTCCAGTGCCCAGCAGTATACTATGTTATCTCTTCTGAAGGAAAAGATGATAAAGAAAGAGCCAGAAAACTCTACAAGAGCAAATATTGAAATCAGTGAGGGAATTGATGCTTCAATATGGCAATTTTAAGCCAATATTTGCCATATTGTGACTGAACCATGCATTTTTATTTTGCTTCTGTGTTTTTCCTCCATTCCTTTCTTTTTCATTTTCATGTTGTGAGCTGTTTTTTTTTTTTGTTTGTTTGTTTGTTTGTTTTCATTATTCTTTCTTCCCTTCCTTTTCTTTCTAAAGCTTAATCTGACTTCCAAATTAAAAGAAAGCAATCCAGATGCTTTACTTATATGATCAGAGAGTGACGGAAAAGTCCAGTTTGTGAGAATCCTCTGAAGAGCATCTGGTTCAACCTCCTGTTGAACACAGGTTATCCAGGGCCCTGGCAAGCCAAGACTTGGATATTTCCAGCAAGGGAGAAGCCACCACTTCTCTGGGCAGCCTGTTCCAGTATTCTCACAACAAAGAATTTTTTCACGTATCCAGTTAAAATTCTCCTTGAAGAAACATTTTTCCATTGCCTCTTAAGCTGTCACTGTGTAACCTTGTGCAGAGAGTACCTCCATTTTGTCTGTAACTACGTTGCAAGCACTGGAAGACTGTGGTTATATCCCACAAGTTTTCTCTTTTTGAGGGTGAACAAAGAAAGTTCATTTAACATTTCTTCATATGCCAGGTTCTCTCTCATCACCTTAGCGGCATTCCATTTTATCAACATCTCTCCTGAACTGAGAGAAGCAAAACTGGACAAGATATTCTTGGTGTGGCCTCATAAATGTCAAGGAGGTTGAAATAAACACATTCCCTGACCTGCTGGCTGTTTTGGTGATGCTGCCCAGGACATGGTTTGCCTTCCTGAGAGGACACACTGCCGGCTTGTGGTTAGCTTGCTGTCTCCCAGGACCTTCAGCATCTTTCCAGTAAGGCTGCCCCCAAACTAGCCAAACTCCAGCCTGTTCAGCTGCTTGGGATTATTCTGTTCCAGGTGCAGGACTTCATATTTATCTTTGTTAAACCCCATATAATTACTGTTAGCTTGACATTCTGAACAGTGACTATTCTTTCAAGAGTATCTACTCTTCCTCCAAGTTTAGATTTATACACAGACTCAGTGCTGGTGCATTCAATTTCATCACCCAAATTGTTTGTAAAGATAATGCATGCAATGGGCACAATACTGAGGAACCCCACTTGTGACCAGCTTCCAGTTTAACTTTGAGCAAGTAATCACACCCTTCATTTCTGCAGTTTAGCAGCTTTCCACCTATTCTATTATCCACCTCTCTAGTTCATCTTACTAGCTTGTCAATTATGGTGTTGTAGGAGACTGTTAAACACCTTATTAAAATCAAGGTTATGTCAAGGTTGTTAGTGCTGCCCATTGTTTGAGAGCAAGCAGCAGATCTTTTACCCTTGCTGAAGTCATCTTGTCTTCCAAACAAGCAGCAGCGAGTGCTATATTCAGATTACTGCTTCCAAACACTATGCATTGTCTTACCTATTTTACTGCAATTGTAAAACAAACAAAGCAGAGAAAGAACAGAGAAGATCCTCAGAATTTTTTTCTTTCTTTCCAAAATGTGGTCTCCTAAGATATCCTGTTTTCCCATTATTTCATTTTTCAGTGAGCTGCCCCAGAGGCCTATGGGGGGTCAGGACCTTGTCTTAGTAGGAAACTGGAATGGGAACTGTGAGAAAATTCTCACATGCAAAGTGAAGTAGAGGATTTGGGCCTTTTGCCAGTTCCGTGTGGGTATGATGATTTCAAGGCAGTTTGCCATGTATTTCTGTATAATTTTGTAGCAACAAAAATAGTTTTTGCATTAAAAAAAAATTAAAAAGTGATTAAAATAGTTCCTCCAAGTCCAGAAAAGACTAAATAAGGCAACACTCAGAACAGTAAATTTGTCTTCACAGACATTAAACCCCTGAACAACCATCTATTTCATTTGGCTGGATCTCTCGAGCTGTGTTTTTTCACTACTGATTTAGCTGCTCTTCAGGTCCTGCCGTTAACATGCTTTATGCCTGCAGGCCTCTAAACAAAGAAGCAACTATTAGGTCTTGAAGTATAAAGACAGGTCCTGGGTTAGTCCATCCTGAAAACTGCTAATGTCTGCAGCAAAAACTGGCAGTCACAGCCAATATCAAGAACTAGTGTGGTAAATCTTCCCTTCCTTTCCTTTTGCAAGGTCTGTATACTCATGCTTTACTAATTTTGTCCCATGTGGCTGGAAAGAGCCAATCATGAAGACATGCTCCACTTCACTTCAGCTTCACTTTTACATGAGTTAACGTACAATAAAAAGAACAAACATAGTAATGCACTGCATGTTCTTCTTAAGGTGCAGGGTTGAATATTTCAGTCTGTCGTATGTATATAAAACCTATCCCAGTCAGAGAGTCAGCTACCCCAGACAGACTAATGACCAGGTCTAGGCTACCAGCTGTAAAAGAGCTGCTGCTTCTATTTCCTCCAGGTTATAAGTGGATGGTTAGCTACCAATCATTTTCTCTTAGCAGCAAGTTACAAAAATGCTCAGTAATAATATCAGATGGCTTTCAAAGTGAATGAAATCCACGCTTCATACAGACTCTGCACATCACCTCATCAGCTGAATCCTGAATTCCCAGTCTACTTTGCCCCAGAATCTCACAGGATATGAAAACACTGACTGAAAACACTCCATGAATGCAAGTACAGGATAAAAGAGTGATTTATGGTTTTGGAATAAGTATACTGTTATGTAACTTTCTACAATCAGTTATAGCACCAAGTTGGTTTCAATAAATGGAAAGCAGAACATTTGTATAACCATAATTCGGCTGTCATGCATTGATCTAAATACAGGTGCTTAATCCTGTGAAAACTGTCAAGCTCTAGTCTAAACCACTAGGGTATCATCACCTTTCTGTTGGTCACTTGAATCCAACCCCCCTATTCTTAACTCTATTACTAACTCATTGTACTGGGTTTACACGGCAAGGTTTTGGTAGTGAGTGGCTACAGGGGTGGCCTCTGCGAAAATATTCCAGAAGCTGGATAGTTAGATAATTGCTAGTTTCAGCCAGTTCCAAAGGGACCCACCACTGCTCAGAGATAAGCCAATATGAGATGTTGTTTGTGCCTCTCTGAGAGCAAATTTAAGAAAGGAAAAACAAACAGACAAACAAAAAACCTACTCTGCAACAGCAGCTGGGAGGGCAAGGAGTGAGAAGCAGCCCTGCAGACCCCAAAGTCAGTGCAGAAGGAGGGCAGAAGGTGCTCCAGGCACACAGCAGAAGTTCCCCTGCAGCCTGTGGAGAGGCCCCTAGTGGATCTGCCTGTCCTCCTGCAGTTCATGTGGTTTAAACATGGAACAGATCTCCACGCTACAGCCCGTGGAGGAGCCCCCAGTGGAGCAGGTGGATGTGGCCTGGAGGAGGCTGTGGCCCATGGAGAGCCCCTGCAGTAGCAGGCCCTGGGCTGGAGCTGCAGCCTGCGGAGAGGAGCCCACACAGGAGCAGGGAGCATGGGGGGAGCAAGCACCCGTGGGGGATCTGTGCTGGAGCAATTTTCTCCTGGGGGATGGACCCTGTGTTATGGACCCACATTGGAGCAGTTCTTGAAGAATTGCTCTCTTGGGGAAGCCCCCACAGGATCAGTTTGGGAAGGATGTCATCCCATGGGAGGGGCCCCACGTGGAGCAGTGGGAAGAGAGTGACCGTGAAGGGGCATCAGAGATAAAGCATTAGGGACTAACCACAGTCCCCATTCCTCCTTCCCCTGCATTGCTCAGAGGGAGGAGATGGAAGAGGGTAGATGGGGGACAGGTGGTTTTAGTTGGTTTGTTTGTTTCTTACTGCTCTAGCCTGTTAGTAATAGGCAATAAAAGGTATTATTCTCCCTATGCTGAGTCTGTTTTGCCTGTGGTGATAATTGTTGAGTTATCTCCGTGTGCTTATCTCTTGAGCCCTGTTCTTTGTATTTTCTCCCCCTCTTCCTTTGAGAAGGGGGAATGAGAGAGCAGTTGTGGTGGAGCTTGGCTGCCCAGATGAGTAAAACCACAATACTTTACACAAGTTCAAGGCAAATATAACCAATACTTATAGTAAAAAATATCTGGTTATGAAGAACCAAGACTACACAGAGCTTGATCTTTAACTAGTCCCATCCAACTGACACTTTTGTCATGTGTAAAAAAAAAATCTGGAGTAAACCCTTAATGGATGGATTCCTCTTTGCTTTTATTTGAATGTCAAGGTCTATTAAAATTTGATAACTAATTTTCCCCTCAGTGACAACAATTCCACCAAGGTGTCTCTCTCTTTTCTTTGTTCCTTTGTAAGTGGTGGAGAATCTGACCTTGCTGAGTCAGTCATATACCCATAAAGTGCTTAGAGCAGGACCATATACCACTATAATTCCAGTCATCCACCTTTGCAGCAGCTTCAGTTAAGTGATTTTTAATTATTCTGTCACTTCCCATGTTCAGACATCTGAGTCTGTGAAACTTGCTCTTGAGTATTGCCCTGATTTCAACACAGGCCTGCATGTGCCAAGGATACAGAATGAGGCGCAAAATATATTTCCTGTATCCTTTACAGTACTATTTTCCATAATGAATATCATGTTTTCTATCAGTACAGCCAGTGAAGTGCTATTTTTATGGAAATGGTATCCTGAGCTTGACACACCCTAATTCCAAAATGCAAACAATAAAAGCCACAATATAGATACTGTTTCTTGTATTTCTTGTTTTCATCAAATGAAGAATGGGCATTGGCTTTGCAAGTTCCTGAACGCTGTTTTTAATAAGATGCAAGAAGGTGAAATATTCTTGCTCATTACACAAAGACTGCACAGGCAGAGGAACACAATAACATCTGCAGGCTCTATTTCAATTAAAAATCTGCAGCTAAAGATAGGGAAACATTTTCAAGGATGGAATTTTAAATATTTTTGCCAAATCTTTTTGCTTCATAAGGCTAAAACAGAGACAAACCACATTTTCGAGAGAGATCTCTGAGACCCCTGATAGCTAAAGAGTCTTCATATATAAGTCCACATCACCTCTGGCAGGTTTTTTCACCATGACATTTCATTTGGGAATTAACAGTAGTGCTTATATTCTAGCCCAGTCTAATCCACACTCTGACATACCTTCACTTGCTCACACTGGTGATTTTAAGAAATGGAGCTTGCCCACAACATTCTAATGCAAACACAGACCAGTTTCATGAGACTGTTGCTGTTCTCTAATGTCTTTTCCAAAGACCTCTATCCTCACCACTGTGTGTTTAAAAATGACAGACATATTCTCTCACACTGGACTTAAAAACAGCTAATTTTATGCTAAATATCACAGGATCTGTTCATAAAAACTTCAGCACCTGGAGCCTTGCAGTACCACAAGCAAGGCAGCTCCTGTTGCTCCAGCCCTTTTCTAAGCTGGGAGAAGCAGTGTAAGATTTTGTGGCCTTAAAGAGTGTACCTGTGCCCAGTAATTTAATTAGTAATTTTTTAATTAGTAATTAAAAAATTATCCAGTAATTTTCATTTCTTCTAATGTAGAAGGGTGCAAGTGAGGGCATAAACAGAGCCCTTGAGATGTACCCTGTGTATACGTGTAACAGACTTACATGGACAGACTTCCTCACATCCAGAAAAAAGAACACTTTGAATGCCTTGCAAGTTATAAGTATTTCCAGCATATTTTGTGCACCCAGAATCTAGTCCTTTTATGCCTCCCAGAAGAGCAAATAAATAAATACATAAATACATAAGCCAGATTTATTTATGTTACATCTTAAATAAAGGTTAATGCCTTAGGTCTAAATTTATACCTTGATGTATTTTTTAATGATCCAGTGTTGAACATGCTGGAATGGTGTGGGTTTGTTGTTGTTGATGTTTGTTTGTTTGTTTGTTTTTCCCCAATAAATTTATTGCATATTGCATAGTTTCACTGCATATTGACCAGTGTTCAATAACTGCAGATGACCAGACATTTAAACACAGATGAAAGAGACCCTGGAGGAGGTTCCACTGTCAAAAACTTTAGCTTGAAACTTTAGCAAAAACTTTAGCTGAATTGTCAGTCATCTTACTTCAGGTTTCTTAGATGTGTGTCAAAGATTTAAAAGCACAACACAGAATTCTTGGTAGAATTTTGGCTTTCTGATTCTTTCCACCTACCCTGACTTTACAAAAATTTATTTCATGTACCCTGAAATCAGTGGGTGGCTGGTTACCACAACTCAAGGGTTTTTTATTATTATTTATTTAGTTATTTTTATTACAGAAGGGAAAATGTCTGGGGGAGGAAAAAAAAAAAGCCAAAACAATTTCTGTCAAGAATGCAGAAAGAGGGGGTTAAAGGCACTATAACAATTGCCTTTTCATTCCAGTCCTTGAAAAAGAAGATTAAAAGACCTTATTATAGGACAACTAGAATTAGAACAATTAGAACAGGCAAAGAAAATGGTGAGTGACTATCAAGATGGCTAAATAATAATAAAAGCAGCTTCATTTTTCCAGAAGCTGTCTCTTACATTCTGTCTTTGATTCAGTAAAGTTTTGTTTTTTGTGTTTTTTTTTTTTTTTGTTTGTTTGTTTGTTTTTTCTTAAAAGTTTGTTGTTCTTGTTTTGTTGTTTTGGTTTGTTTTTTACTGTCTAAGAAAAAAAAAAAATATATATATATATATTTATATATAGCTGAATTTAGGAAATAATTATCTCTATGTTACCCAA
The DNA here is from genome assembly GCF_009819795.1 of Aythya fuligula. Classification (NCBI taxonomy): domain Eukaryota; kingdom Metazoa; phylum Chordata; class Aves; order Anseriformes; family Anatidae; genus Aythya; species Aythya fuligula. The sequence continues at coordinate 39,230,224 of NC_045560.1, read as the reverse complement.
ACTTTTTCTTGAAGACAACAATAAAAACGTGGCCCCTGAGAAGATTTTGAAAGACATATCACCAGTGCCCTTTTGTGCTATTCTTATTATTTTATTATTATTATGTATATATAGAGAGATTTTTTTAAATCTGTATATTTTTAAACCTCACTCCCACTAGGCATGAGCATGCAGGGCTGTGGAGAAGTGGGGAACAACAGTAATGATATGATTCCTATCGATTTAGTGCACATTTCTGTGAATCATCAAGTTCCCAGGCAGACAACAACCTATCCCTTACAGAGGGAATGGCTTCACAGAGGGAAGAGGAGCAGGTGATCTTCAGCATCACTGTTAGTCTTACTTCCCTCCAACAGGTGGAGGGGGATTTTTAGGGTCAGAATAACCTCATCTGGTTTAACTCCTGTCATTAACAATGTTGAAGATACACATCTTCTGACAAAGCAGAATTGATTGTATTGTTATATCTGTGTCTTTGAAGAATAAGGCTATTAAATTTGGTAGGCTCACAGCTCAAAGACACTGCAATGGACAAGAGAATCAGTTCCGCCATGCTCAGGATTCTGATTTAAATTATTCAGTTTGACAACAATTTAGGCTGCTGCTGTGCTGAGTCCTCTGATCAATACTGTCTTGCTGCTCTCTTTTTCTGCTTCCATCTGCTATTTTCATCCTTTGCTCTTAGTTTTCTACTTGCATTGTAAAGTCCTTGAATCATGATCATTGCTTTGTTCTTTGTTTGTAAAGTGCCTATAGCAATTGTGTCCTGGTCTGTAACTAGTGTGCCCAAATGGTGTAATAAAATAAATGTCTTGCAATTACTACTGACGCAGCAATTGTTATCGTATCCACGACAATACAGGTGATAAATGAATGGCAGTAAAGTTGTAAGTTCTCCTTTTTATCACACAACACATCCCATACATCTGTAGAAGGTGTTCTTTCTGATACAGCCACAACAGTTAGAGAGACCCTGTCAGTGGGCAGAAGGGTAGGTCAAGCCTAAAAAAGTCCATGGAGCTCTCTACAACTACCTGAGAGGAAGGTGTGGGGAGGTGGGGGTCGGCCTCCTCTCACAGGTAACTAGCGATAGGAGTGGCCTCAAGTTGATGCCAGGGGAGGTTCAGGTTGGAAATTAGGATAAATTTCTTCTCAGAAAGAGCAGTCAGGCATTAGAAGGGGTTGCCCAGGGAGGTTGTGGAATCACTGTCCCTGGGAGTGATTGTTCAAGGAAAGGTTGGAGATGGTGCTTAGGGACATGGCTCAGTGGGTGACATTAGTGGTAGGGGGATGGCTGGACCAGATGATCTCTAACATATTTTCCAACCTTAATGATTCTATGATTCTATTGAGATTGTCAAAAAACTTTCTGATAATCAGATGGTAGAGAAATTTCCTGATAAACTCTTTCATTAAAAATGAAACACCAACAGTAGACACACTTCACACACACTTCACATTGCTCCATCCTAAAGCAATATGAATACAGCTCAGGAACGCAGAAGGCAAAGAACAGTTATAAACCACAGGACTATGCCACCAGCACTTTTCTTTCTGTAAAGGGGGGAAAAAAAAACACCACCAAAACCCCACTACCTATGCAAGTATTCCCTTAGTGTTATGAATCCCGTTTATTAAGCAACAGTGTTATTTTTTTCTTCGTTCTTTTTAGAAGGCACTGTAGATGAGTATGTTTGCCTACAAATTATGAAACATAATTTTTTTTCAAATTGGATTAATGAAACAATAGTACATGCCACTTCACACTCACAGATACTCCACTACAAAGTCTAGAAACATTGCTAAGTTTTGACAGTATCAAAACGACTAAGCACCACATGTCAGATGGGTCCTTCTATCTGACCCAAACCTTCAGCAAGTTCCCATCCTCCCCAGCATCTGTTCACCTCCTTCCCAGGCTGGCTTGATGCAATGTGTTTATTTTCTCTGCTTCAGTAAAGAGACCAGCTGTGTACTCTTACAAAAGAGTAATGGCGCTGTTCCTCCCATTAGTTTTTGTAGAAATTTGTTAGAGGCCTCTCCCTGCACAGGGAAGGGGAAGAAATTTCTACAAAAACTAATGGGAGGAGCAGTGCCATTTGCACCTCCTCAAACTGGTCCTGGCTTCTTTTCACTGCCAAGGCAATATCTTTGATGGGTAAAAAGATTATTCAAGGTGAGGTTTGAGTCCTCAACCCTTTTGTGAGACTGTAAAAAGTTTACTGGCAATCTTGTACGGACAAAGGCAATGCCTTGATGAGTCTAAGCCTCCTCGGCTCACTCCAGAAATAATATCAGTCACTCTCAAGTGACATCTGATACATCTCAAGTCATAAAGAAATGATGTCATGTAGATTGGGAAGGTTGAAGAAGGGGGATTTAGCCAGGAGATAAAGAGACACCTCACCAATTTTGCACACCTTCCAAAATCCTCTTGCCCTTTGTCCAGAAAGTCAATACCATGGAGATATCTGCAGTTGTTCTAATATTACCTTGATGTTTTGATAACATACTGTAAGGAACATTCTGGCCAAGGTATATTCTGGAGGTGTAATTGCCTCATGGTACTAGTGTTTTTCATCTCTTTTCCATATATATAACTGAAAGGCAAGATGAATTTTGGTCATCACCTATACCCTTTGAGATATTAAATATTCAAGACCTGTGCTTCTGTTAGCAAGAGTGAGTACACTTGTGTGCCTATATTTTAAGCCCTCTAGGAGATCAGCGTGTCCTCTACTCCTAAAAGAAATCCAGACAAGATCCTTTATATAGGAAGCTCTTTTTCATTACAAAATGTACAAAGGCTACTTGCTGTATCAAAATGAGTTCTTTTATCTCTAATATAAAAGCAATTACTTCTCATGCAGCAGAAGTCCATAGTATTCTTGCAGATGGTTTTGTCACTGGAGTTGTGTCGATCCCTTATTGCCAAATGGTAAAGCCCACTTTTGAGTTAATGATGCATTTGGGCTTTTAATACTCTAGTGACAGAAGAAACTGTAATGAATCTCACTGAACTTCATTTCAGGGCATGAACCTGATATTCACTGGGTTGGAAAAAGTCACCTTCAAGGTTGTCAGACTGCTACACTGTATTTTATTCCTTCTGATGCAGTACCCTGTCTTTTTCTTACTTTAGCACCTCAAGATGCTGTTTCACTTCAGACTATACGACGGAGTGTAGCAGTCCGTCAAAAGCTGAACAGCATGCATTACATTAAATATTTTCAGGTTCTAGCTTAGAATGTTAGTCTAAAAATATCCTTGTGGAAGAGGAGTCTATAATAATCTATACATGATCATGTAATAAGTTACAGAGTGCCAGGTGTTATGTTTTTATTAGCTGCATTGGATCTACAGAAAGATTTAGGGGGAGTCAAGAAATACACTCAAGTTCTTTGACAGGCTGGTCAGAGTTGTTTGTGGCATCGTGGAAAAGGTTTAGAAGCAGTGAAAGAAATTGCATTGTTTTTCTGTTCTTCTCCCCCTGCCTTTAAGCTACAGAGTGCAATTTCAGGATGCAACAGCACAGAAGTGTTATTATTGCTTCCTGTAAACTATAATATATCCAATATATGACTGCAGTGACCTTAACAACAATTAGCATATATAAAGCAGTCAGTGACCATGAGATTCCTTCAGAAAATGAAGATTTAACATGTAGCTTCCCCAGAAATTAGTTGTGTTTGGTGCTGGCTTTTCTGTTTGGTTTTGGTTGGTTGGTTGGTTTTCCTTTCCTTTATTGATCCCTTTAAGCAGAAAGGAATGGTGAGTTATTAAAATGTGTGCAAAACTACAGGAAAATCCTACACAGCTGTTAATTCTACCTGATTTAATTGTGGAAGTACATTCAGGTGTTGGTCAGAGCTTCTGAATGATTTTGATCACTGGCTAAATGATTTAAAAAATGTTCAAGGTAACACAAAAGCAACAACAATGAAAAAGTGTCATATTTTTTAAACAGATGGCAAAGATTAAATGATAAAATAAGTAAATATTTGTCTACTTTGTAGAAGTATCATAGCAAACATACTGCAGGAATATGGATTTTTTTTTTCCCAAAGGTAGAGTTATTTGTTATTTGTGAAATACTTATTGACATTTAATAAAGTCTGTTGAAATATTTTACTAACAGAAAGTCAAGCTGAGCTGGTGAAAAGTTCACCTTCTGAAAGCACAAGAAAGCACCTTAATACTAAATATTCAGCCCAAAACAAATATGAGAGCTTTTTAATTTTTCTCAGTGCATTTTGATCCAGAAAAGGTCACAAGGTCTAAAAAAAATTTGTATAGGCCTATCTGCATGTTTGCCAGTGTATTTACAAAATGTGTTTTCCTGACTATATTATTTTGATTTTGCAGGATTGTGACAGGAAAAATATTGAAATACAGCTGAAACAACCCAGCATGAATTGGTGGGATGAAAGCTAAGTTCAACTCAACACCATTTCAAAACAGATTTAGAAATTGTTACACATTTCTCTGAAAATAGAGCATGTTTCTAATCTTATATTCACATCCATTTTACACTGAAAGCAGTATGAGGTGAAATGTTATTGTTGTTATAATGTGCACACTACAGATTGCATTCATAATTCTATCCCAATGCACATGATAGAAAGTTAGTTCGGTTTCTTGTGAGCACAGTGAGAGTATTCCCAGAGATGAGTTTTGCCTTCTAGTGGTACTACTTATTATAGAGTACTTCTCCATAGCAGGAACATGCAGAAACAGCTCAGCCATTTTTGTATTCTGAGCAGCAAAGGAGATGCTTTTTCCTCTTTTGGAATGAAAGATAGGGCATGGTGGGTTATTAACAGCACACATCAAATTCTTCCCCTGTCAGTACCAAATGCAAGACGTGCGTGAAAAGCATACTACGTTTTCAGACATTTCAGAGTATTCAAAATCCCCTGCCCCTGCCTCTGTAAATGCACTATTATTTTGTTGCATGACTACAGAGAGATTTATGGCCCACATACTGCTTAATGGCCTCTACAGGATACTTTGTTTCAAGGACACATAATGCTTTAAGAAAAGTTAGAATTCTTCACATACCTCTTCTGCACTGAGCCTAATTTTGCACTGTTTGTCAACAATTGTTCTCTGAAGTCCTCCCACTGTTGATTTAAATGCTCCCAGAATGTCTGTAAAGCCACAGGCAGATGTTCATTTTCCAAACAGTTTGCCAGCTGAAAACATTACTGCTCCTTAAATGTTTGTCTTTGACCTCTGTCAGAGGTTATCATCCTCCCAGTATTGCCTGTAAAGAGGGAATCATCTGAGGGCTCCCTAATCTAATCCAGGGAAAACCAGTTAGGGTTTAAGGCAGCATAAGTTAGAGCAGGTGACATCATTAGAGACCAATTTGGATGTGTCATACTGGACTACCCAGCTGCAGGTCTGCAAGGGTTGTACCTCCTGCTGGAGGACAGCAATGGACAAGCGGGTGTGAGGTCTCAGTCCAGAACTGCTAGACACAGATGGTCCAGAGGAAGGCACAGAGGAATACTGGCTAGGGGCAGGAGTACAAAGAAAATGCTCTGGTAAATTCATACCATCAGATATTTCCTCCCTGTATAGTGATTTCAGAATTATTTTAATAGTGAAATAATATATTGAAAACACAACTGCAAATTCCCTTTTCAGTTGGTCCAGACTGTGATAGAAAAGACAGGCAGTGGACAGTCTGGGATTGTCTATTTTTTGTTGTTTTGTTCTTAAACACAGAGGTGATTAAGAGTTCATGAATGATTACCAGATGAAGATTGTTTGTCAGACTTCTATGAGCAATTTGAAAAAAAAAAAAAAAAAAAAAAAAGTAAATGCAAGTATTCCCCCATGTGTCTGTGAATAATTTACACAAAGGGAAAGAAAAAGGAGAAAGCATGTGAATGAGCTGCTAGTTGAGAGTAATTACTTAGCTTTACTAATGGTCATTATGAAAATGGAGGGGAAATTAGAATAAAACAAAACTGGACTTGTAAAAGTGAATTCCAAAATAACCAGAAATCACTGCTATGAATGTCATGAGCAAATGATAGTCAGATAATTGATACAACTTCTCTTCAATGCAGAAGACCACAAGGAAGAAGGCCATTTTGGAAAACATGTCTTTCTTATGTACTCCAGATATTGGCTTGATCACAATTTATTTCAGATTGAGATCGTATTCTAGAAGTTTCCAGACAAAAAATAAAGAACAGTGATACGATGAGCATCATTCCTGTTTATAAATACATTTGTTCTAGGGTCAGTTTTTACAAAACTTTCTCAACTTTTACAATTCTTAAATCATATTTTGGAATCACAGATCTAGAGCTGAAAACATTTTATGAATTCTAGTACAAACCAAGTCTGTGACTGTACTGACTTTGTTTATAAAGGGTTGCTTCTTTTTTTCCTAAGATCAAAAATCTATTTGAAAGAAATTTTAAAAATAAAATAATGTCTCCATTAAATTATTCTAAAATGCTGAAAGTGCCAGAGAGACAGGAAGTGTTACTGTCTTTTCTGGGTTTCTTTCTTTTTTTTTTTCCCTTTTTTTTTTTTTTACTATATTCTATGTAGAGTAAAAAATTATTCTGTTACAAAGCTTATCTTTTTCATGTCAGCTTACATTGTCTGCAATACTGCAAAGTGCAGTCAGGTTTTAGATTGAAATGGAAGTGGTTTTAGAAAAAACACAACCAATTTACCTGCCCTTTGAGGTTCTTAATAACATTAGGAATGTACATGCATCACAGCAAGGTCTCGGAAGAGTGATTTTGTTAAAAGACAATCATCAAATAAAGTATGGATTTTCAACAATCAAAGGATGAAAGTGCACTTACCCTTTGTGTCAGGGTTTGCATGTAATGACAAATTTCATCTCAAAGGGCTTGATCTGGCTGCCACTGAAATCAATGGCAAAACTTCCTTGTACTTTGGTGAAGAAAGGAGCAGGTCAAAGAAGAGTTACATACCAATTTAGGACAAAGCACTGTTCTCTGCAGATTTACTGTGGTCTGTTTTTGTATTTCTAATCTCTAGTAGTTGAGTTGGAACTAGACTAGAAAGCCCATTAGATTCCAGATCTTAGCTCCTCCATAGTCTGTAAACATCAATGTCCAAGCTTTAATGTTTTTATACTCATATCCCTTGACAGAAGACCCTTTCTAGTTTAGACATCAAGTTACAATTATGCTATGCTGTCAGTCTAGGAAAAATTACAACAGAAGTCACAGAAATAAGTATTATTATATGGGAGTGGTACTAATCTTCAGAACAGAAGCTTGACCCTTGGCTTATTTGAGGTCAGGAAATCAACCACCAGTCTTTTGCACCAGATCTCAGCGTGGTTAATGAATTTCAGTATGGACAGAAAGGCAAGAGTGGTAGTAGTTCAGAGAGGAGAAAATGCCTGTCTGGTTAATGTGCCTTTCTAGATCTTCCCCACCCTTCCTGAAAGAAGTTAGCCTTATTTACTTGCTTTGGTGGCTGAGAAAAAAAAAAAAAAAAAAAAAAAAAAAATTCTGACAAATATATCATTGTTTTCAGAGTTATTAGCTCTCATTTCCAAAGAGGCAGGCTAGGAATGGCTAGAAATTTTCCTCTCCCAGGTTGTACTCAAGGACTTGAGAGCCCTGCAGTACACTCTGGGTGACAGGCACTCTGTTACTCCATAATGTAAGCAGGTACGTTGTTTGGAACTGAAGTGAATATTCAGCATGCATCAGTTAACTTTTGGGGCTTTATATAAAATATATATAAAATACTTTATACTTGACTCTAAGGTGAAAAAGACAGTTTTTGTTTTGTTTTGTTTTGTTTTTCTGTGACATAAAATATGTAACATTTAATAACAGAAATGGAAATCAGAATTCTGAATACAGGAGACATCTGAGCTCAGTCCCCTGATGGCACTTCAGGTTTTCTCCCAGGATGCCTTCCAACCCATTGGACTGAGGCAGAGTCAAGCACACACTGCCCTGGCAGAACTGAACACTTCAGATATTCTTCATTTTCCTAACTTGTTGGAATAGCAATTAACAGCAAGAAAAGCACTGTTAAATGTCCTCCTTTTATTTTATTCTCTCCCCATTGTGGTGCCAGTGGAAATACAAATGTTGCTTTGCCAGGTTTCTCTGGGACACTAAAGTTTTTGGACTGTAGATTCACCACATCTGAGTTGGGTTTCCTGCCTGAAGAGCTCTTGTTTCATTTTGCACCTGGATGCCTGCCTGACTTTGTCCTTACATTCTTCATCATCAAATGTATTCATGTTATTTTTAATGTTTTTAGCATATGCTCTGAAAGCATTACTGCTTGCTGCAGTATTTAGTATGTTATATATACACACATACACCAACAGTGTCACCTATTAGAATTTCTAGTGCATTCTTACCTTTATGTAGTAACTAAATGTAGCACAAATTGTCACAATAAAGAATGGTATTTCTGAACTGTAGAGTCCCAGCATACCCATCTTTAATTTTAAGAGTCTCCGTGATGGTCTTCAGTGGTCATTATGATGTACATTTTTGTGTCTAGCACTACTTTATATAATAGTTATGCATCACAGAATGTGTACAGGAGGAAAAACAGAGATAAAAAAAGACCCTTACAGTTTTGCAGATCTATGTTTTCAAGCTAAACTACATTTTAAGATGCAATTTTAGGAGTAGCAGTAACATGACTGTTTTTTGCATTACATCTGGTGAGTGTGCATAGATTCCTTAAAAAGCTCATATGTACCTCACATGGGTCTTGGAAGCTGCACAGACTTCAGACTGGCTTAATTTATCCTGCTTCTGAATAGAGAATCTAACCCACATTGAGCCCTTGAAGGTTAGGTACAGATTCACATATCCAACCTAATCTGTCTAATGCTAGCTCAGATATCTCAGGCTTACTTTGAGGGTTTCAATGTAAGCATAGATAGCATGAGAAGGTAGCTATAAAAGATCTAAACCTACAATTGGCCACTGAGATTTTTCAAATGGCTTTCTTGTAACCAAAAAAAAAACAAAAAACAAACAAACAAAAAAAACTTGCAAGATCATCTTCAAATTGCTTGTGCCCAACGCCCAACCTGAACAAACTGCAATGTCAAGCCAGTTTGAAATAATAAAATCTGACAGAGTTCATAATAACCAAAAGTCAAGTTGTCTAAGGATGGTGTATTTATTTACTACAGAAGCCTCTAGCTAGCATTTGCCTTGAATTTACGTGATAATAGTTTTCAAATTTGTTTCATTTTCAATGTCCAGCAATCCGGAGAGAATTATGCAAAAACACATTTTGAGATCTAAAATTAAGTTAGACCTTTCCAGTTTCCACCCTGTTAACACTTTTTAAAACAAAGTTCTGCTTGGTCAAATATGAAAAGTTTTGTGTTGGGAATAGGAGTCTTCTTCTTTAAAAAAATTGTCTCTTAAAACAGAATCACAGTTTGACATGTTTTTTGTGTATTCATCAATAACATTATTGCACCCCTGTATTGCCCACTACCACACACATCAATTTGCCTCTATGCGTTCCTCATTTTTAACCTAACTGTTCAAATAGATACAGAATTACCAGATATATTATTGTGATTTAATTTTGGTAGGCTGAAATGCCTGCAAGAATTCTTTGTCTGTCATGTGCAATGATTTTTTATTTTTATTTTTTATGTGAGGTAAAAAATGGATGATGTGCAGAATGAATTCTATCTGGCCCTGAAAGAGATACTTAATGTTTCATCCTGTCTTATGATTACTGGCTAGGAAAAGGCCATTATTGATTTAATACTCAAAGCCTTTCTATTTCTTAGCTGTGTTCTGACATACCTTAACCAGACCTGCCATGCTAAGTTTATTTACTGGGAACTAAAGAGGAGTGTTTTTTGAAGAGCCTTGTAGTTGGGAAAAATAAAACTATAGCTGGTGTAGATCCAGATCCAATTTCAACTGAATTCTCCACAGGTAGGGAACAAGGGAAGGTGATAAATTTTTCAGATTACGGCTTAACTCAACTGGTTGAAAATGACACAGCAGCCTTCCAGCATTTCAAACAGTTTGGACAGAGGTGAGAATCGAGGGGAAATGGGCAGCTGAGTGAGTCCAAGACAATAGACTGAGGTTAAATTGGACAGGACAGGTAATCAGACTGGACTTGTAGTCCCTGCTGTCCTCCTGGAGGTAAAAATCTGTCCATAAATAAGACTATCAGTGCGTGATTCTGTAAAAGTGTATGAAGATCAAGGTCAGCTGAGGCACAAAAAATCAGGATTAAGGTGATCTAAGTAATTTTTTTTTTTCAAACTTAGCACACAAAATTGAATATATTTTACAAGTACTGTATTGAGAAATTCAATCCATAACTGAGTTTCGATTACTTCAGGGCTTAATGCTAAAACATATTAAAATGCACATGCAAAAGCACATAGTTCTACCCTATCTTTTAAATTTAAATACTACTTATTTTCAAGCATTAATGTTTTTGTGGTAGCATTTGTCTTTTTTTTTTTACATACTGCTGCTGCAAAATCTTATATTTCATTCAATATGAGCAACAGAACCATGATGTATATGAATCAGCAGAAAAGACTGTGCTCATAAAAAGGTCTCTGAAATCACTCAGCACTTACAGCACTTCATATTTTCAAAGAGCTGCACAGACATGAATAGCCAGATTGTGATTGACCCCTACTTGACTGCAGAATGAGTGATAAAGTTTTACCACTTTGACAGAAAAAAAGGAAGGCAGGCTGGGGGTGTGGGTATGAAATGAGTTGTTTCTTCCTCAGTACAATGACAACCAGAAGAGATCAGATGCAGACAAAAAATTAAGTTATTTCCACGTCTACAGTATTTTAGTACTTTTTTTTTTTTTCCTGCTGTGAAAAGAATAGGAAAGAGCACACTGTCCTGAACCACTATTCCACTTTTGATGTTCTCACGGGAAAAAAAAAAAAATCCACATATGAATCCAACAAATGATGACATAAACTGAAGCAAACCAAAGGAATTAGTAGCCTATCTGCATTACTTATACAGGTGAACATATTAAGGAAATTCCATTTCTTCCTGTTTTCTGACTACTCAAGATACTCAAAGAGGAAATAAATGGGTTACTGTCAGCTTGTGCTTCTTCAGAATATCTATTCACTAAAATCCTAATTTTTCCAAGCCAGGAAATGCAGAGGTAAGATGCAGGATATTATATAAGAAATATTAAGAGCTACTGTTGTTATACATGTCTTTTACTGTTTTATGGTCTTCTTAGGGGACCAGCAGCTCACAACTCCCAGAAAAGTTAGAGTTGCTTCTTGATCGCATGCTTTCCAGATGTGCATGGGAATGTTGCTATACCTGAGAGACATTAAAAGATGCTAAATGCTCCTCTCAGCTCTCATACAGCTTGCTCAAGTGCAAGCTTGGGATTGAGGGGATCAAGGTCATATTTTCAAACATTTACAGTTTGACCATCAGAAGAGAAGAAATGATACCCCATCTAATGTCTCCAGCTCATGACAGTATCACAATGATGATTGCAATGCACACCATCTTAGAAAATCTGGTTCATCTCCCTCCTTTCCAGTTGTGCTTCTCCATTCCTTTAAAATATATCCCCTCTCTTCTTCATGCAGTTACCAAATCACAGAATCACAGAATGGCTGAGATGAGAAGAGACCTCTGGAGCAGGTTGCACAGGATCACACCTAGATAGGTTTTGAATATCTCCAGAGAAAGAGACTCCACAACCTCTCTGGACAATCTGTTTCAGTGCTCTGCCGTCCTCACAGTAAGAGTTTTTCCTCACATTCAGATGGAGCTTTCTGTGTTTCATTTTGTGCCCATTGCCTCCCATCCTGTTGCTTGCAACAGCAAAAAAGTGTCTGGTCCCAGCCTCTTGACACCTTCCCTTAAAATATTTGTAATAGAAGATCCCCTCTCAGCTTTCTCTTACTCAGGCTAAACAGGCCCAGCTCTCTCAGCTTTTCCTCATAAGATAAATGCTCCAGTCACCCAGGCATCTTTGTAGCTCTCCACTGTACTGTCTCCAGTAGCTCTCTTTATTGGGAAGCCCAGAACCGGACACAATACTCCAGGTGTGGCCTCAGCAGGATTGAGTAGAGTGGGAGGATAACCTCTTTTGACCTGCTGGCAACACTCTTCCTAATGCACCCCAGGATATCATTGTCCTTCTTGGTCACAAGGGCACATTGTTGGCTCATGTTTATAACTTGTTGCCCACTAGGATTTCCAAATCCTTCTCCACAGAGTTGCTTTGCAGTAGGTCAACCCCCAACCTGCACTGGTAAAGGTTTTTTTTTCTCCCAAAGTGCAGGACTCTGCACCTTTGTTGAACTTCATGAAGTTCCTCTCCACCCAACTCTCCAGACTGTCCAGATCTCTCTAAATGGCATAGCCTTCTGGTGTATCAGCCACTCTTCCAGTAGCACCACCATTCACATAGACAATCATTTACAGACCGTATCCTTCTATTCTGTTCCACATCACCACCACAAGAGAAAATTATTTGCGCCCCAGACACTTTCACCAACTTTCCCAAGGCCTTGAAATCCTTTATTCCCCTCAGACTGTGGGATGCAGCTTCCTCCCCACCTATCTGGAAGATCAGTAGCAGGTAGTAGTCTGTCGAGCACACCAGGTTGGGCAGTGTCCTGGTGATATCCCTGATCTGGGCTCCAGGTAGACTACAGACTTCCTTTCAATGAGGGTCAACTCTGCATATTGGGCCCTCTGTTCCTCTCAGAAGGGAATCTCCTACTACAATTACCCTTCTTTCTTTCTTTTCGATGGAATTCGTGAGGCATAGTGTTAGCTGCCTCTTCTGATGTGATCTCATGGGTAGGCCTTCCACCACATACTTGCCTACCTCTCCTTGAAGATCCAGGGCCTCAAACCTATTCCAGGGGCACCTGAGGAAGTGAGGAAGGTACAGAAGGGGGTTGCACACAGCACCAAACTGGGACTTGCTTCCAATCCTCCTCGTCTTTTGGTCACCTTCCTCTGCTTGACAGCAACAGTGCAGGGGTTTGACTGCCCTCCTGGGGGGCATCCACCCAGCACCCTTCTCTCTGGCACACCAGGGAGTTAGTTACTCCACCAGTCAAACTCCTGCTCACACGCCCTGATGCTCCTTATAGTCTCTCCACCTGAGCTCAGCCACGATGGCGTGCGGACCTTCCACCTGAGCACAGGCGGTCTCCCAGCTGCTCTACTTCCCTGGCAGCAGCAGGCTCAGGTGCTCCCTGCAGCCAGAGGCCTGAAAAAGCCGCGTCTCTGGGCAGGCCCTCCGTCTGGGTTCGCCACAGACTTTTTGGAGTGAGCTCTCTGCTTAAGGGACACCATGTTAGGCGTGTGACACCGCAGACTGCCAATAGCTGGTGCAGAGCCCTGTGCCCTGCCACAACAGCTGCACACCACTGCACACACGCTGCTGGCCCTTCCCTGCTGGTGATGGGCACTGCGTGTCACCGCCCTCCTGGATGCCATTTCTAGGCAGAGGGCCTGGGTGCAGCAGCCGCCGTGGCCCTGACACCACCCACTCCCTGTCAGCCTGGTGAGAGAGCTGGTGAGTGTGGCCTGGTAGAGCTGCTGTCCTGGGCTGCCCTGGCAAAACAAGGGCACGAGATCCCCCTGAACTCGTGGGCAGGTGCTGCAGCTATACCAGCTCTGAGGCAGCTGGCCTCAACTACAATTACAAGAACTTTAAAGCAAACTTTCTTAAGAACAAGATTTTTTGTGTATTTTTAGCTTGGATTTTGAAGTGTCGTGTTCTATGTGATGAAAAGACACTGATTCCAAATCTTGAGTTGTTTTTTTTTTTTTTTTTTTTTTTTTACCCAGAGATACCAATTTTTTCACAGTGTGGTATTACTTCTCCCAGTAGTTCTGGCCTCCAGCTGAATGAGAACACACACCCTGCCCTGATGAGCTGCACGGCTTGCCAAGGTGAAAACTACTTGTCCCCTTCAGGGTACATTTTCCTCTCTTCCTTTATGGGCCATCTTGTGATGGCCTTCGGCTGCCATCAGACATGTTCCTTCTTATTTTTGTACCACAGACTTCTCAGACTCAGGTTTGTAGCACTGTCTATTCATGTTCACCAGCTAGTGCAGCCAGACTTCTCTGTATGGAGGGGAAATATGCCTAAAATACCCTCCACATAGTCCTGGAAAGTATGCATGAAATATATGCCCTAGAAGGACCCCCCCCCCCAAAAAAAAAAAAAAAAAAAAAAAAAAATCCTGACACAATATACCAAAATCAAGGAGAGAGACTTCTTCTTGGCTACACTATTTGACCGTACAAACATTATATTCTACCACACTGTATCTACCCACAACCATAATATTTTGAGAGATGAAGACTTTTATTTGATCCCTATCTTAATTCTCTAACATGAATTATTTTTCTCATTCACTTCCTAGACTGTTAAAAGATATCATGGTAACCAGATTTGAAATATATTGAAACTAATGAAAGGTGACCAGAAAAAGGTGACATTAAAAAAAAAAAAGTCCATTTTTATGAGTTTGTATATTTTTTCATTGAGTTTGATGTTGCAGACAGATCTCAAGTATAAATCATGTAATTTATCTAAACAAAGCTTTCACAGTCCTGGTCACAAGGAAGTTGTTCATGTGTAATCAAATACTGCATGTGCTGCACTACACATATGTTTAAAACAATATCACCTCCTATCTCATTTCATTGTAATGAGCTTTTTCTCCAAAAGATTAGATAGCTTAACATACAGTATACTTACAGTATGTAACAGTATTCTAGATCACGTGAGAATGTTATATCTGGACATAAAAGTGAAGTCTTATATTTTAGTGTGTCATCATACACACAGCCATCAGAAACTTTGTTTTTGGGCATGGAAAAAGTTCTCTTCTGTTTTTGTTTTGTTTTGTTTTGTTTTATTATTCTGTATCACTGGATTCTGTATTCTTTTCTCTAGAATGCTTCTGCCATCACAGGCAATTGATGGAACAACTATTGATAATCTATTCCTATAACATATTAACAATCATCTATTCATAGATATGCCTATTAAAAACAATCTTCAACAAAATTCCACCTTTGATGTTTCCTCCCTTGTGTACACCACTGCCAGTGCCGAGTGAGTTTTTGTTGGTCCTCCCCATATGTGCTTGGACACACTTGTGCACCATTTTTCCAACCCAAGCCATTCTATGAATTCAACCTGGCCATGACAGACAATTTTCTCCTTCAGAGAAGGATATTGACAGTTTCCTTTCAGCAAAGCAGACTGGCAGTGCTGTTTTGACAAAAATTCACAGTATTTGGGGGTTTGTTAGGGGTTGTTAACCCTCAGCAGAGGAACATTGGGAAGCAAGAATAAATGAGAAGATCAGGTATCATAACATTCCAGGCTTCTGATTCCTAAGACAATCTTACCTACACTAACATTTCAGTCCTTTATGACATTTCCATTACTGTAGAAATACCAAGACAAAGAAGTAGTTTTGTTGTTGTTGTTGTTTGCTTGGTTGTTTTTTTAAATAAAAATAAAAGAATATTTCTGCTCGTAGCTCCACAATGGCAATCCATAGGTAGACTTTGGGTTGTTTTTAAATCAAAATCTATTTACCAAATCCTGGAAAGAACTTCAGTTCCCCAAAGCCTCACTAGACAATTTGAGAGTTTTACTTTAAGTGGAAGCATTTCTTCCATCACTACAGCTCTATGTATATTCTGAACACTGGATAATAGATAAAATTGAATGTTTCCAGCAAAATGCATCTTTGTTTTTAGAAAAGATGTGCAAAGAAGGTGAACATGAAAAACTTAGTTCTTATCCCTAAAATGCAACCTCTACTTTAGGGAATTTTGCCCATTTCACAGAGTGAAGCAGGGGAAGCAACATGTTGAATCTGCAAGTTATTCACATGAGCTGACTGAAATACCTACCAACTGTGGACACGGAGCTTGCTTGCAGAGCAAATACTTAGGAAATAACACAGACATTTCCAAAGTCCAGATGATTTCCAGAAAGTCCCACCACATGTTTACTGCTCCCAACAGGGTGAAGTCTAAATTAGATGCCAAAAAGTTAACTGAGTCTGCCCAGCAGGAACTTGCAATCTGACATGAACCTTTCATCTCCTTTGACAACAATAAATAGCAATAGTTATGAGGATCTTTTCTTCTGTAGCCTTTATGTCTGAAGATAGGCTTCAATACAAACTCTGTGATATATCCATATCAACACATACTGGTCTTCACTCAACATGTCTCCTCAAATGCGAACACATCAGTCTACAAATCTGCCCCTTGGATAGTGGAGGTTGAATTAGGGAGACACTCATAATAATGTGTGTATAACCACAAGAAAATAAAGAAAAAATGAAACAATGAGAGTATTTTTCAAATGATGTTGTTTAGTCATGAAGTTTCAGCACCTGATTTGCCCAAAAATGTGATACTGACAATGATTTACAGAATCTAAATGTTCATCTAGTTTTAAATATATTTTACCAAGAAAGACTTAGCTCAACAGACGTTATTTTTTCAAGACTAAAAAAACACTTCAGCTAAGTCTGATTTCCTTTCTCTACAAATTCCTGAAGGGCTGAAATGACAATAACTCAAACGAAAATTTCTTCCAGTCCTTTGCTGTCATTGCAGTTGGAGTTAATATAAAATTGTATTTCAACCTGTTTTAATCATTGATGACACCACCATTGTTGATGCATAAACAAATCATTAAAAAAGGACTAGAAAATGAAATATTTTAACTTCACATTAGTAAGCCACTCTCTGCATAGCTCATGTGTGCAGTAATGTGCTATGCATCTGCTACACACTCCTTGTATGTGCAGCATACAGAGCTGTTCCCTGAGGTGGAGCTTGTAGTGAGCCATGAACTCCCTTCTGGGACTGTATAGTGTTTATGTGGAAAGGTGTTTTTTTTTTTTTTGGGGGGGGGGGAGTTCTGCAGAGGTGGCTGCTATGAGAAGAGCCTAGAAGCTTCCCAATGTCAGATAAGAGACAGTTTCAGCCGACTTCAGAGGGAACCACTGCTGGCCAGAGCCAAGCCAGTAAGCGATGTTGTTTGCACCTCTGGGAGAGCAGATTTAAGAAAGAGAAGAAAACTTCTCTGCTACAGAAGCTGGGAGAGAAGAGTGAGAAAATGTAGAAAGAAACAGCCCTGCAAGCACCAAGGTCACTGAAGAAGGAGGTCAGGAAGTGCTCCAGGTGCCAGAGCAGAAGTTCCCCTGCGGCCTCTGGAGAATCATAGAACCACAGAACCATTAAGGTTGGAGAAGACCTTCCAGATCATCTGCTCCAACCATCCCCCTACCAGCAATATCACCCACTAAACCATGTCCCTAAGCATCACGTCCAACCTAGACTTAAACACCCCAAGGACAGTGACTCCACCCTGGGCAACCCGTTCCAATGCCTAATCTCTCTCTTTGAGAAGAAATTTCTCCCAATTTCCAACCTGAACCTCCCCTGGTGCAACTTGAGGACATTCCTTCTAGTTCTATAGCTAGTTATCTGTGAGAAGAGGTCAACGCCCAGCTCCCCACAGCTTCCTTTCAGTTAGTTGTAGAGAGCAATAAGGTCTCCCCTGAGCCTCTTCTTCAGACTAAACAACCCCAGCTTCCTCAACCGCTCCTCATAAGACTTGTGATCCAGGCCCTTCACCAGCTTCATAGCCCTTCTCTGGATGTGCTCCAGGGCCTTGATGTCTTTCTCATACAGGGGGACCCAAAACTGATCTCAGTACTTGAGGTGTGGCCTCACCAAAGCTGAGTACAGGGGGATGATGCCTTCCCTGGTCCTGTTGGCTACACTATTCCTGATACCAGCCAGGATGCCATTGGCTACTTGGGCACACTGCCTACAAGGCAAGCATCAACCAGAACTCCCAGATCCTTTTCCTTTGCACATCTTTCCAGCAACTCTCCCCCAAGCCTGGATGCAGTTGTTGTGACCAAAATGCAGGACCCAGCACTTAGAATCTCACCCCATTGGCCTCTGTCCATCAACCCATCCTATGCAGGTCCCTCTGCAGCCCTCCTGCCTTCTGGCAGGTTGACACTTCCCCTCAACTTGGTGTCATCTGAAATTACTGAGGGTGCACTCAGTTCCCTCATCCAAATCATCAATGAGATATTAAAGAGGATGGGCCCCAACACTGACCCCTGGGGAAAACCACTGGTGACTGGTCACCAGCTGGATTTCACTCCACTCACCACTAATCCATGGGTCAACAGGCCGTCAACAGGCTTTCCCCCATCCACCAGGCAGGTCACCCAGTCATAGAAGGAGATGAAGTTGGTCAGGCAGGACTTGCCTTTTATGAACCCATACTGACTGGGCCTGATCCCCCAGTTGTCCTGCATACGCTGTGCAGCTGCTGCTCAGAGACAAGCCAGTAAGAGATGCTGTTTGCACATCTGTGAGAACATTTTAGAAGGGGGAAAAAAAAAAACAAACTGCTGTGCAACAGCAGCTGGGAGAACAAGGAGTGAGAACCAGCCCTGAAGCCCCCAAGGTCAGTGCAGCAGGAGGGCAGGAGGTGCTCCAGGCAGACAGCAGCAGTTCCCCTGCAGCCTGTGGAGAGGCCCCTGGTGGAGCAGGCTGTCCCCCTGCAGCCCATGGGTCCCACATGGAGCAGATCTCCACGCTGCAGCCCGTGGAGGAGCCCCCAGTGGAGCAGGTGGATGTGGCCTGGAGGAGGCTGCGGCCCATGGAGAGCCCCCCCAGGAGCAGGCCCTGGGCCAGAGCTGCAGCCCGTGGAGAGGAGCCCACGCAGGAGCAGAGGGTCTGGGGGGAGCTGCTGCCTGTGGGGGACCCATGCTGGAGCAGTTTGCTCCTGGGGGATGGACCCTGTGTTATCGAGCCACATGGGAACAGTTCTTCAAGAGCTGCTGCCTGTGGGAAGCCCACGCAGGATCAGTTTTGGGAAGGACAGCATCCCGTGGGAGGGACCCCACATGGAGCAGGGGCAGAGAGTGACTGTGATGGAGCGGTAGAGACAAAGCACTGGGGACGGACCACAGACCCCATTACCCATTCCCCTGCACTGCTTGGGGGGAGGAGGTAGAAGAGTGTGAAAGGGGTATGTGTTTTAGTTTGCTTTTAGTTTCTCACTGCTCTAGTCTGTTAGCAATGGGCGATACATTATATTAATCTTCTTATGCTGAGTCTATTTTGCTTGTGATAGTAATTGTTGAGTGATCTCTCTGTCTTTATCTCAACCCTTGAGCCCTTTTCCATCATATTTTCTCTCCCTCTTCCTTTGAAGATGGGGAATGAGAGAGCAGTTGTGGTGTAGTTTAGCTGTGAAACCACGCAGAGACTTTGTGTGCTGACACTCAGAAGGGTATCCCAGACGTCACTGTCCTTGCTTCTTGGTGCAGTGAGGCAGAAGGATGACCCTGCTTTTGGATAGCCCTACCCAGCTCTTCTGTCACAGTTGCTTTGAAGCAAGAAAGAGACAAAACTGTAGATGCAGAACAGCTCAGAGCCTCTGACTAAGAGCATCAGCAAAACCAGACATATCCAGTAGGTCTAGCGGATTGCAGCAAGGCATGCTGTCAGGCTATTTTATACAAATGCTTCACTGACCAGAAATGCAAGGCAGTGACAATTAAATCTAGCATTATCAGTCTCTCTCCTTCCCTCCCATAGATACTGGACACACCTGCTCTTTTGAACATGCCACAAATACCTTTTAACACTCTCAGTCTCTTCAAAGACCTAATCTCTCACTTACAGTGGTCTTAGATCATCCTCTCCTCTTTGATCATGCTTCTTCCCATTCAATATCTCCAAATATCTGTATACTGCATCAATAATGAGTCAGGGAAGCGCAGACAGAAAACAAGTTCCTCATGGATCAAAGCATTTCTCTTGTCAAATACAATAAGGCTATTCAATAAAGGGGGCACTGACTACTTGGGAACATTTTTATAACCAATTCAACAGAAAGTTAGGTTCCTGCTACACTGCAGTTAGCATTACAGCAATAATACTTATTTTTTGTCACCCTTTTTTGTTAAAAAAAAATAAAAAATCAGGCTAAATATATAAAAATACAAAAAAAAAAAAAATGTTTGGAGCACCTGAGATCTGGGAGATGAGATGTGGGAGTCAGCATAGCATCTATTGTTGTACAGGAATCAACTTACATTTTCAAAAAATGCTGAGACCTAGCTTATTTTCTAATTCAATAAATTGTATTGAACAGCAATATCTATTCTACTTCAATAAGCTTATTTAATTTTCAGGCCTACACAGTACCTCTGTCCAAATCCAGCATGTACCTGGCCTTATGTACACTTTTACTGCAGATGTTTGTATGAACTAGATGGCTCAAGGGATTATGAACTGCAAAGGAACATTGAGCATAATACTAATATTTGGCGTTCTTCTGTGATGCATAAAAAAAACACCTCCCAGGTTCACTTTCTAAAGGTCTGAAAGTGATCATTTTCTTTAATGGAAAGAAACGGTACAACTCAAAATGGTGCCCTTCATTGAGAACTCTTGCAACACTTAACACCAGAATCTGAGTTATGTGCACTGATTAATTAGTATAAGCACTTCTTTTTATAACATGGATTATCTGAATCTTTTACTGTCCTCAGTCCTTGCAGAGCTGTGCTTTGCTGATGATCGTTACAGATCTCTCTTTAAATTTTATTGGGATATATACACAAATGGCACTATAAAAACAGAATAGAGCACAGCCTTGAGGAAAACATAGTCTCTTGCATTTCTCTTGCATTTAACTGCAGGATACTTCTACTGAAGCAAAGTAGTCATTTCCCAATTATTATGTTAGTGCAAGATAAATATGAGTTAACAGAAGTATCCAGCTGCCAAACTCAAAAAACAAAAGAAAGAGACAATGTCTTGTCAGAGAGATTTTCCTGCTGCTTAATTCTCTTGTCTGCTCCTGTACAAACACTCACCTTTTTAATGAGGAAATGGTCTGTAAAAACTGCAGAAATGAAAAATGAGATATATATTCAATTAGCTGTAGTACTGTTAGCATGCCACTTCAGGTCAGCTGGAAAGCTTTGAAAAGCAAGACATTTCTAACTTAAAGCAGAAAATCTGAATGCAAACTCAGCTGGCTTAACTGTGAAGCTCTTTTGGCAAACCACTGAAAAACATAATTGAATGTAGCCCTCCTGGGAAGGAACCCTAATAAACTGGAGGACAACTTGTCTGCTAGCATTTTGATTTTGCCTTCACAGTGCTCCAGTCTTTGTGCGATTACAGTAGGAAGTTTCACTTACAGGAATGATTACCCTACAGAGTTATAGGTAAGGGCCTGTTTTATCCTCCCCCTGCAGCTAACATCCATCAAAGAAATGGCTTTCTATACATAGCCTGCTTTCCATGAGTTTATTTTCAAAGAGTGACCATCATTTTATGGGCAGAGGCAACACCTGAATAATTTACTCTGGCATTTTTTTGTGCTTATAACCCATACCACGAATACAAATGTGATGAACTACACACCTGACTGAATGACTGCTGCACAGGCGGAAAAGAGAGAGACATTTTATCTGTGAGCCTATGCTTCACCTGCAGGAATACTGGCTATGCCATTGATACGATGCATCTACACAGGGATGAAAGATGAAAGACATTGCTGTAGGAGAACTGTAAGGGAACATATGGGCCTGATGCACTCCCCATACATCTGCAGTCAGAACAATCCCCATGTAGTCAATATACTTACAGACTCCTTATAAATACTGATTTTTTAGACATTTGTTTGCCATATTCTAGGGTATTTGCATCGGTAACATCAGCTCAGAATAATACTGCCACCTGTTATCTGATTCAAAGCAAATCCCACTTTTACTTATTTTTTCCCATTTAAAGTAGATAATTGTAACAATGCATTGAGTAGGACTCCTGATGTTATATAGCATGTTCCTAACTTGGATTATTTTACATCTTCCCCCAGTACAGTTACAACTCCATCCCTCAAAAAAACATGTCCAACATGAGACAGTACACTTTCCATGCTTAGCCTCATTCATAGCTCAGGAGGTGGTAACAGCAGGGTGGTTGGACTTCTGTCAGCCTGTAAGAAGCACAAGTATGGGCAAGACCTGAGAAGACGCAGACCATTTCTGTCTGGATTTTTTTTACATGAACAGTTTAAATGGACCATGCCCCACCCATCCACTTGTGGGAAGCTAACTTCAGATTTGGATTCCAGCCTGTCTGTGGATTCATGTGAAGGTCACATTGAATGAACTTGGACTTCTGTTCTGAGAATTCAGTTCCTGGAAGGTACTCAGAATCATTTTATTCAGGAAAACATTCTGATTTTAAAAAATCATGAAGTTGCATATATTCCTTGCTGTATACAGTGGTGGCAGAAATAACTTCTAGTTTGGCCTGTGACATGGCTTATCAGATAGGTAATGGGTACTGGCTGCATGTCAGAGGGACACAGACACATTTATTTCAGGTTCAGTGAGGCCCAGGTGCTTGGGTCTGATAAACTGTTTGTTGGCACAGGCTGAGGGTAGGGAAAAAGACAAAGTGACTCAAAGTCTTCTTTGTTGTCTTCAGGGCAGCTGCAGGCCAGTGTGACCCCAGCAAAAGTGTGATCATTCTGGCAAGTCAGTCAAGGATTGCCAAGGACAGTGGACTTAAACCTGAGTCTAATACACAGCATGACACAGGAATCAAGCCTACTTTCATTTTTTTTTTTCACTTGTGTTTCCTTTTTGTCTTTCTCAAACTATGTATAAGGCATTCATCTTTTCTGAAGTACAATAACCTTCACTTTTCTTTGTTACTGTTGAAATCTCTGCCAATTGTTTTGTTTTGTTTCCCATTAATTCTTATAAACGTATGCAGAATTCATCCAGCTACTTCAGCATTTTTCCTTCTTTCATTTGTCCCAATTATGTTAGCAACTCTGAACATTCCAGCACTAAAAAAGATACTTCTGAAGTGCTTCAGACAGCCTGGCACAGGAGTCCCTGCAGGTAGTTTTAGATGCTACAGATTTGGGTTCACATTTTCCTGCCATGGTGAAGTACTAACTAAAACAAAATCCCAGCTGGCACAGAAAACACTCAGAGAACTGAAATTACCCTATGCTTTCTCAGGTAATGTCATGGCTGCATCTGACAATGACTTATTAAATTCAGGATTAGTTTGTATGCACTTACATGACCAGAGATATTAGGATTATTTTCTACATTGGTTACAAACCAAAAGAGGTCACAGCCTTATATATGATATTGTATATGATATGATATATATATATGATATATTTATGATTGATTTGAATTTCCTCCAGTCCTATTCTATATACAGTTCTAGCACACATTTTGATATTGCCAGACTTCCTGCTCTGACCATATTTATTTTGTGACATCATGCTTTACTGAGTGTAGAATCAGAAATGGAAAATACTGCATTCTCCATATGCATGTAAAATATAATAAGTTATTTTAAGTGTACTTAATCAAGAAGTTAAAAGAGATACATTGTTTATATTGCTCAGAAAAATCTTCAGGAAAGTGTTAAGATTCAGAGCTTTGAAGTCATTGTTTTGCAGGTTTTCCTATTATTTAGTAAGTCTCTGAGAAGTTTATACTGATTGCTAATATTCAGGCCATTACCTGGAAGACAGAAGGTCTGAAACAATTAAATACCAGGCAGTGAGCTGTCAGATATCATCTTCAAGAGAACAACAAGAAGACAAGAAAATGAAACCAGCAGCAGCACAAAAGAAACACTATCATGGAAGAGAATATGCTAAATAGCAGGGAGCCAGCAATAAAGAATTGAAGTAACTAAGCACAAATATGAAACTATTACTCAGAAATTCCCCTCAAAACACAAGAGAAACATCTCATTTACATACTTGATGCTTCCAGAGTGAGCAAATATTCAGGAACACTCCTGATTTTGACTGCAAGGCAACCAAGAATCAGACCACAGATGGAATAGGTCAACTTAACTATAAACCCAGCTGAGTTCTGCTGAAAACACTGGTCTTTATTGAAATAAGTGGATCAGTGCCAGTTTGCAGCAGCTGAAGGCCTGCCTCTGTCTTTTTATTCATCTTCAACATTAAGATCAAACCAGATCTCATCATATGTCAGGACAAAAGCATTGACAAATAATTTAAAGAATTTTGCTCATTTTCAAGGGGGTGTAAAGGTATGAAATCAATCTTTCATTTGGCAACTGGTCAACCAAAGAAAATTATGAGCCAGCCATTCAGTATAAATGGTCACAATCACCAAAAATGTTTTAATTGTCTCCAATTGAAGAAACAGAACTAACTAAACATGGGTTATAATAACTTACTAATAACATTCAGAATCTGCCATATTATTCTGTTTCATACAACCCACATCAACATATACAAACCAAGAGCCTGAAAATATGGGTCTTATACAGGTCTTTCTGTTGCAGTTACCTTTTGCAGAGTCCTCCCTCCACCCCTCCTTTTTTTTTTGTTTTTATGACTTCAATCCAAGGAAGCATCAAATCCCGCTATTTTCAGGTTTCTTTATAAATATGAATGTTGAATCATATTCACCAGAGAGTTTACTGAGGTCAGTGAATGTTTCAGTGAAACCAAGCAGATTTATGGCTTTGAATGGAACAATGTAAATGTTGGTTGTTCATACCTTAAACAGTCATAGGCCAAAATATGAAGACTTGGATACAGTTTCCTTGAGTAAACATTTATCCAAGTCCAAAATGCAAAACTAAAGAAGTTCCTTCCTCTTCTTCTCATTTGGGAAAAGGCATTCAATTACATTTTGGATGTTGCAGTGTTAAAAAATAAATTAAAAAAAAAAAAAAAAAAAAAAAAAAAAGAATAATAAAAGAGCCAAAATAAACAACGTATATTTTACAAAAATAAAAAATAAAAAGTACTGAAGCACTGTAATGAAACATATCAAACTTCAGATCCAGTACTGTCTCCCATTCCCATCTGATCCCTTCACATTAGTGAAAACAACAGGTGTATTTTGCACAATAGCCTGAATGTTACCAAAGGGCAGACAGTACTATTGAACCAATGGGAGGAAAGTGAATTTTGAAGCCAAATATCCCCTAAGGGTGTTGCAAGAAGCATCCAGACAGGCCTAGGCCAATAGCAGTTTAGGATATTATTGTTTGGGAATTATAACTTTATACCACAAAATGTCTGTTCTATTACTCATACAGTAATGCATTGCAGTTCTAAAAACAATTCTGGATCAATGGTCAATAAAAACCATCAAAAGGATGCAAAGGTGTATAATCAAGCTTTTATCTTGCTTTAGTAACATCTAGGCAATTAAAATTTCATGACATATATTAAGAGGGGTTTTTTTTTGAGTTTATACTTAATGTAGAACTCTCTATAGTGAAATATTTGCCAGTGGCAATCTCTTTCATACAATATTAGCATATACAATTCTTCCCTTGTGGGATGTTTCAGCATATAATATTAATTTGCCATTAGGTAATGTACTCATTTTAGCGATCTCCTGTGTTCTCATTAATTAAAAACCTAGTAAAATCAGTTGTAGTCTATTCCTCTTTACTTTGCATGCTTTGTTGGGTTTGTTTATTTGTTTGTTTTATTTTATTTTTCCTTTTGTGTGTGTGTGTTTGTTTTGCTTTTTATTTCTTCTACCTTGTCTATAGAGTGGTGCTGGTTTTAGTAGAAAACCTCTATCAAAGCTTGCCCTATATTTGACAGTCAGTCTTGTATACAGCTTCAGGCAGGATGGTTCTTTTCTGTCTGCTAAGATGTAATTACATTACTTAACTCCAGTTTGCTCTAGGATTAGTTCTAGTGTCCATTTCTTCATAACCAAAGTTTGAAGCCTATTTCAAATTTCTTTTTATCTCCTCAAAACTGGACATGAAATTTCTACAGAATTGCATGCTCTCTGAAATTCTCAGGTGAGTTGTACACCTGCTCATTTGTATTGTATGACCTGCTCACTTCACCATTCTATAGATAATTGTGAGCTGCTCTGGGCTGTTACTTAAGCCTTTAAACAATTTCTGATTGAGAAAAATAGATAATAATATGATTGGCATGAATTTTTGGAGGATTGTGCTTCAAAAGGTTTCACTAGATGTTGAATTCTTATCCCTCAGGAAGAAAAAAAAAAAAAAAAAAAAAAAAAAAAAAAAAAAAAAAAAAAAAAAAACGAAACAAAGAGTCACTGTAATGAAAGTTAAAAATAGAAAATAATAGAGGAACAAAGATATAAAACCTGTGCCAACTCTCTGAGATTACAAACTAATATTCACTAGTTACTGCTAGCTGGTATTAAATACTAGATTCTGGTATTAAATACTATTATGTGAATCTTGCTTAAGAGAGGTCAAGACAATTTGGAAAATATTTTACTAAAAACACTTTTTTTCCTAGATGTTAATGCTAACAACTGTATTCTTTTATATGTTTAATGGCTTATAAGTAGTGCTTATTTTGAGTTTGTTTGCTTGCTTTTCAGTTTGTTTGGTTTTGTGTGTTTTTTTGACTAAACTTTGTATGAGAGTATAAAAGACTGAATGTACTATTTTAAATAGGAGATTTAATAGAATAAAACAATAGTTTTAGAAATGAAAATGACTATCAAAGAAATATGTAGTATTCATTCTACCAAGTCAGAATGCATATAGTTTCAGATAGCTTTATATTTTAAAATGCATGTGATTATTATCATAGCACTTTTTTCCCTTCAGGATGCCTTTAAATACAGACTCTGGTAAACTGATATCAAATAGGCTGTTCCTCTTTATTAGAAAATGAATTTTGAATTTTACATGCTTATGATGGATAGATAGGTTGCCTTGTTCTTCAGAGAAAAAATGCGGTAAAGCAAGTTACTGAGGGAGACAAAGAAAAATACACTGGCTAAACTGATTTATCAACTGAAACAAAACAAGGTGAGAGACCAGATAAGAGACAGATGTAGAATGAAGGAAAACAAAGGAAAGTGGCATCAAGGATTTTAAAAATAGTTAAGTCTGGAAAACACAATACCCAGAGTCTGTATGCTTCTGATAAAGCAGGCTCTAGAAAAGAAGAGAAAAAATGTGAACAGGTAAAAGAGAAAATAGGAATATGAAGGGCAAGAGGCCTGCCAAAAAATTAAAATTCAACTTGAAAAACTGAAAGCCAGAACCTATCAAGGAGTTTAATGCAAAACACAGGCATCCAATGATCAGATTAAAGCCTGGGAAGCAGTAATAGCAATATGCACTTTGGAGCAATTGTGAGCAAAATGCTAGCCATGAATTTGCAAGGTAATATGACAAAGGAGGGACATAAAATCCAAGTAATGAACACAAGCTGCTAATCACAAAGTAGAGAGAAAACAGTTCTTTACCTGTGTGGCTTTGTTACAACTGTATCTGGGATTTTTCATTCATTATGGGTACCTTATGGCCAAGAATATATATGTGCTGTGAAAGGGAGACTGGGAACTGGGTTGATTTGGGCTGAGGTAAGGGACTGAGAGAGACAGACTTATGAGGAAAGATTAAAAAATACAGAATGCCTTAGGCATGGCTGGGGAGACTGAAGTAACCAGGTACAAACTGTAGAAGGCATAAATGGTAGGAGCAGAAAGTATAATCCTTACAAGTCAACAGAAGCTTGTTATAATAATATCCAGCCACCTAAGCATCCTTTTAGAAAATTATCCAACTGGGATGTTACTATATAGACAGCAACAAAAAATTTCTGCTCATAGCCTTCAATCTAGTTCTTATTTCAGCTCCATTAAAAACTCTAAACTCTCCCTGATCACCACTGGCAGGCAGTTCTTCACCACTAACAGAAATCTGGATATTCAAATAATAATAATAATAAAAATATACATATTTTTCAAGGAAAGGAGATTTATGTAGGAGGAAGACCTTAGGCTTGCAGAGATAAAGCCAGCTCAGTATCTGTATGCATGAAAACTAAATCAGGAAGGTGTTTCCCTCAAGCAGTGTCCCCCAGGAGGAGGTCCCATTCATCTCTGCAAGAACTGCTCAGCAAATATATCTGTGAGAGTTTGAATGAGGCTCTACAAAGCTGACCAGACTCAGTTCACCTTTAGAACTCATCCTGTGCCCTCTACTCAACACAGCCTCTAGCCCAAAATACACAGGTTCTTGTTCGGGCTGTAGTGTGAAGCAGCAAGATCACACTGGACTGTGAGCAATAGCATGCATTTCAGGTCAGTACTATTTTCCTGGGATTCAACTCTGTATATGAAATGGCTGCAGATTGTCTTACTTGGGCTCCCTGGGGCTGAACATGCCTACACTATAGCCTGCAGCACAGAATGGTGAGGAGGTGCTGAGATGGCTTTAGCACAGACACTGCTGCTGCCACTGCAGTGTGGGCATCAGCACAGCATGCATTTGTCCACTGGATTGGTTCCCTGCTGACTGTATAGGAAGCCAAAGTAGGTCACCTGAGAGAAGGTAACAACAGCAAGACTGATCGAGTGTATTGTCTAGTGAATACAGCAGCGGAGACAGTCTCAGGAGAAAAAAAATAAAAAATAGACTCTTCCAATATATACCAGAATTTTCTGAAGTTCACTTCTCATACAGGCTCTGCTTTCCTCCACAGTATCAAAAAAAAAAAAAAGAAAGAAAAAAAGAAAAAAAAAAAACTTTGTATTTAGCCTCAAAATTTACATTGTCTTTACATACAAATTTAAAATTTTGTTTAACTGTTTAATATCTGAGGGTCAGAACTGCTAAATTCCCTCAGCCATGCTTCTGTATTCAAAAGAAAAAAAAAAAAAAAAGGAAGATTTCTGTGTATCCATGGCTAAACAACCACACACCATATCATCAATACCATGTCTCTGAGCAGCTGAGAATGACTGACATATTCTGGAATTTTAATGAAACCCATCAGGGAATATCTGATAGGTAAAACATCTGGAAATCAAAAATCCATGGAGTTGTGCAATAGATGAGTGAGGGTTGCTTCAATTCACATTTTTGTCACATCTTCTTTATGTATTTTTAAGCTCATTTCTACCTTTAAAGTTAGCTCTGCCAAGCCTGCTGTCACT
This sequence comes from Aythya fuligula, assembly GCF_009819795.1. Classification (NCBI taxonomy): domain Eukaryota; kingdom Metazoa; phylum Chordata; class Aves; order Anseriformes; family Anatidae; genus Aythya; species Aythya fuligula. The sequence goes on along the minus strand of NC_045560.1, from coordinate 39,201,144 downwards.
GCAGTTTGGTTATTACCCATTCCCAGCTGATGCTATCAAGCTGACCTGTGGTGAGGCAGGGCTGTCAGAGTAAGCGGATTCCAATGTACAGTAGTTGAAATAATAAATGATAGGGGCTGTACACCAGAGAAAACTGTGATTATATCATCACTCCAGTGCCCATTAAGCTCAGCAATTTCTAGCTATTTGAAAAACTGAGATGTCATTTCTGCAACATGTAAGTGTTTTATTGAATGTAATAAAATCCACCATTTTAACAGTGATTGCTTCTCAGGGCCTGTTCACAGGACTCTTATCTAAATAAACATTTCAGGAGGTTACTTACCTCTATCAGACTTTTAATTCATAACGTGAAGCTATATTGTTTTGGAAATGACAGGTGCTTGGTGACTCAGTTCTTTCTGTTTCTGCCAATAACCACAGCTTTGGGTCTTTATGCCAGAATGGTGTCCAAAGCCCCGGAAAGTTCACAGGTGTTTGAATATCTCACTTCTGGAAATCTTGCAAGGACCGTCTCTGAGAAGTTTCCACACTCTTCTGCCACTCTTTGGGTGAGCAGAGAAGTGCAGTAAAACTGTAATTTTAGCATTTCCACTCTTTTCCTTCTGCAACTCCGTAGTGTAGTTAACTGAATTGTATGAACCTGATAAAGGTTTGCATTTCATTTGAAGGCACTTTTTGGAAATGTTTTGTTTTCCCTGGACTAGTTCTTCCTCCATGATATCCTAATACAAGTCATTAGTTGTAAAAGTGAAATTCGTCATTTTTACCAGAAAGTATCATACAGTCATGATAGAAACTGATTGGAAACTGATGGGAGGCTCTCCACGGATTATATTGGCCTTTGCATCAGATCTGCAAAGAATCCAAAGTCATCCTTCTCTTTTTTACCAACTTCCACTTGATTTTTCTGTGATGGAAGTCAAAAAACAAACCTCAGAGCCCTCCTGAAGTCAGGGAATCCAGGACCAGCAGCCATGGAAAACATCACAGAATCATAGAATCATTGAATATCCTGAGCTGGAAGAGACCCACAAGGATCATTGAGTCCAGCTCCTGGCTCCACACAGAACCACCCAAAAATTAGACCATAGGTCTGAGAACATTATCCAAATCTTTCTCAAACTCCAGCAGGCTCGGTGCTGTGACCACTTCCCTGTTGGGCCTATTCCAGGTGAGGAACCTTTTCCTGATAGCCAGCCTGACCCTCCCCTGTCCCAGCCCCATGATGTTCCCTTGGGTCCTGTCGCTGTCCCCAGAGAGCAGAGCTCAGCGCCTGCCCCTCCGCTCCCCTCGTGAGGGAGCTGCAGGCCGCCATGAGGCGTCCCCTCAGCCTGCTCTGCTCGGGGCTGAACAAACCAAGTGACTTCAGCCACTCCTCATATATCTTTCCCTCTAGACTGTTCACCATCTTTGTAGCTTTCCTTTGGAAACTCTGTAATAGTTTTATGTCTTTCTTACATTGTGGTGCCCAAAACCAGATGCGATACTCAAGATGAGGCCATACCGTATCTTTTCATATAAACTGTCATGGAGAGAAAAGTATAAAGCAACTCTGTCACCTTTGACCCAAGGGTTGCTTAATGAACCAATGGAAAATATTGTCTTTAATTGGTGAAATGTGTGCTCAAGAAGCATCTGAGTGCTCACGTCTCAGCTGTGACTGAAGTAACTGGAAATCTGGCTCAATGAAATGATGAAACAAAAATCCAGAGCAGAAAACAAATGTAAACCAGTCATAAACCAGAAACAGATGATACAAACATTATGCAACAGAACAAAATGAAAAGATGTGCAGACAGAATGCAGATGCAAAATACACTTACATCTTTTTAAAACCAATTAAATGGATGACAGAAATAATTCAATCAGTGCTTGTAACTTACAAGGAAAGGATGCATATAAAAATGTTTTTGAGTGTTTGTGGGAGGGTAGATTTGCAAGCAGTGCCTGTGTGGCAGCATTAGTTTGTTCATCTGAAAATAAGGGATAATAATCCAGCATTTAGCACTTTTAAATTTGAATCAAGATTTAGGGCTAAAATAATGACTATTTAGTAGCTGAGACGTGTCTTCACTATCCCAAACACATTCACAAAGGAAGAATGTAGATTACAGAAAGAAATTTTAAAAATAGATTGATGTCTTTCCTTCTACTGTTATTGACCTCAGCAGAGTTCAATTTATTCAATCTTAATGAGAAAGCAGAAAGCTGTTTTCTACTTAGTTGCTGAAGACTCATGTTTTTCACTTTAAAAAGTGACATGTGCCCATTATAAGAGATGCATTTTATTCCGACCTGTTAATTCTCACTGGATTATGGTCTTCTTAGTTTCTGTTCTTCTACACTGACCCATAAGTATCATGGACTGAGCGTGAAAGTGCAACTGTTTCTTAATATCCTGATATTTAAATGATATTTTTATGCATCTTGGCAAGGTTCCGATTTCCTTGAGTTGTTCTACACCCAACACTATAATATGGCACTTATCCTAGGCTGTATGGAAAAAAGAAGACTTAAACTCTTTCCCTTCTCCATTTTCTTGCACTAATCCAGTAAAATAAATAAATAAATAAGATGAAATAACATTAGCGGCCTGAAGATCCCAAGATCACATCTTGTCTTTGTTATTCGCTGTTGATTTTCCACGTGAGTCCACAAATGCTCACACTACTGTTCTTAGCCCAGATCTTGTATGAAGACAGGCTGAGAGACTTGGGGTTGTTCACCCTGGAGAAGATAAGGCTCTGGGGAGACCTTCCAGTACCTAAACAGGGTCTGCAGGAAAGCTGGAGTGGGACTCTTTGTCAGGGAGTGTAATGATAGGACAAGGGGTGACAGTTTTAAATTAAAAGAGGTTAGATTTAGGTTAGATATAAAGAAGAAATTCTTTACTCAGAGGGTTGTCAGGCTCTGGAACAGATTTATCAGAGAAGTTGTGGATGTCCCCTCCCTTGAAGTGTTCAAGGCCAGGTTGGATGGGGCTTTGAGCAAGCTGGTCTAATTTTCAACACAAACCATTCTATGATTCTATGATTATTTCTGAATATGAAACAACCTGAATGGCCATTTTGGTATATAGGAAACCTTCCAATTTCTTAACATTCCTTTTCCGTCAGGTTCTGGTCAGGATTTTCAGTCACGTTAGATGTTAGTACAGAGTCATCAGACAGTATATATTTATTATATGTTCTCTCTCTACCTGATCCACAGACAATAAGAATCTTCTATAGCATAATTAGGATATGCTTTAGACAATATGGAAGAAACTTCTAGCTGTTAATCTTCCTCAGTCGGTAATCAGGAGATTTGGGTGTCCTGGAAATGCTGAAATGTACAAACCATGATGTACAGAGCATCTTAAAATACCCAATGCCAGTCCTGAGATAGATCTTGTTCCATACTTTGTTATTTCCATTTTAGGCTTTGTTTCTTCTTTGTTGTCTTTATTTTATTCAACAAAAGCTTCAATTTCCCTTCTTACATTCTCCTGAATAGCTGCATATAATTTGAATGCTGAAATACCTTACATTAGAATTTTACAGCAAGAGAACAATTCAAAAAATCATATTTTATAAAAACCCAAGATAAACAGCTTCAAGATATGGTAGATTTAATCCTTCCTAAGCCCCAACTAAAAGCAAAACTCACACTGAGACATACGAACAAGTAATAATTAGTGAAGTTTGGGTGATTAAACTTGCAACGACTTATTACTCCAGTAAAATATTACACAAGTCCTAATACACATGGAACTCCATTTCTTTATGCCAATAATTTGCAGCAGTAGAAAGTTAGGGAATGCCGTATTTATGTGGGTTGGAGATAATTTGCATCTAAAATGACAGATGTGACTCACAGTGAGTGACAGTTATGTGTTAGATTGCATGTAATACTTTCAATGTCTCTTCCCTCTTGCACTACCAAAAATAATTACCACAGTATTATTGTCTCTGAAGAGAAATCCCGCTTCCTCCCCCATCCTGCCTTCTCATCCTCCTCCTCCAGCTTTCATGTTAAAGTAATATTGAGAAATGTTTAAAATGTATCTTACCATTTATAAACACATTTGATTATGAAGAGCAGTGGAGGTAATGATGGCAGATTGTAACATAGCTATTCTATTACTTGTGTCTCACACATGCACAGAGAGACCACAACAAATAATCCTGTTTCCTGTTCCTTTCCAGGCCAATCTGTTTTGCCCCATCAAAATGACTCCGCATGCTTTAAATTTCTTGGGAGAACCATTGCCTCCCACCTTGTTGTCTGCAGCATATGCTTTGGTAGAGGAATCCTGACCGAGGAAAAGTGAATATCTCAGCTCAAGCTATGCATGCTCGTAGTACAAATGTGGACATTATTTTCAGAAACCCCAGTAGGTTAATAATTTAAGCATTTCACCTTTTAGAACATTAGCCACACAATAACACCTTGTTTATTGATAAATTCTGTGTATTATATGACAATGGGGCAAACAGATCCCCGGACATATTTTGAGCAGAAAACTAAATCCTATTTGATTATGCTTTGGAAAAGAGTTAGACATAACACCCAAAAGACCTATTCCTCTTTATTTGCCACCTGAAAAACCTGTTTGGTCCTGGGGCATAGCTCTATGTGGGGTCATAAAGCCATGCCTCTGCCTGAGGACTCTGACTCTTCTCCATGATCAAAACTAGCTTTCTCTAACCCCAACTGTTAAATAGGACTTTTTGATTGCGACCTTGCTCATTTTAAGCAGTTTCTTGCTTTAACCTTCAAGTTTATAGTTTCTATTAACAAGTTTTTCCCTTGCTCTGTAGCTAGGATAGCCTTCTGTATCACTTGGAGGAAGCTGGCTCTTTCTATGATATCAGACTGATATCAGACCATTCTCCCAAGGCAAAGGTAGGCACACTATGATCTTTCCTAGCTGTTCACAGAAAGGCACGTCAGTGACATTCTCATGTCCTTCATATCAGGGTCATGGCGTGAGCCTTGGTGTAAAAAGATAAATACTTTGTGAAATCAAACCAGTCTTTACACTTTAGAGACCAGTGTCCACAGCTATCATTCTGCAGTTTCTCATAGTATTTTCTGTCCTTAATATTCACTTGACTTGGGATTTAAGGAGAACACCTGCTTTTTAAACACGTCTGTGTTCAGACACCAGCATCCTTTAATGTCACTAAAAGAGCAGGCAGAAGGAGCAAAGACCAGACAGATTGATCCTCAGCTAATGGAAGATGTCATCTTCACTAAATAGATTTGCTCAGGTGACAGCCTTTCTGTTGCTTTCACTGAAAGCCACAATACCATGGGTGGTAGTTTCTTAGAGCTGAAGTACTGGATGTTACATATGGAAATGAATGACACTGTAATTGAAGGCACTTTAAAGCTAGTATCTGAGTCCTTCAATCCTTGGCTGTATAAAATAGCTTTTTCTTATGTGTTCCAGCACATAAGTTGCAAGAAGCAAATGTACAGACCATGTATGTCAGCGGTCTTTCCTCCATAAGATCTTTTCAGACCAATTCTGTTTTCTGGATTAAATCTAGAGTGACACCTTCTGTCAAGTAAATTGCAGCCTTGTAAAACAAATGAGTATAAGAAAACCCTTCCTTCTCTTAACCTAACTACGTTCCTATTAACTATCCACAAAGATTTCTACCTTTTAACAGCAGAGATCCTGAAATGCAGCATATAAAGTGATAGTCAGGGACTATATAAACTGGGCAGTAAAAAAGAAAAATAATTGGCTACATTCAGAAAAATCACAAGTTCTTTCAGATTTTTTTTCTAGACTCTGTAAACTTACATGCAGCACGTATAAACTTCAATAAATAAATGAAGTGACTTATGTATGTTAAAACTGGCTTAATGTATATGTCGAAGAATTAGAAGAGTACAGCAAAAGAATCAATTAATGAGAGTCTATTCAAAGGCGCAAATGAAGATAGCTAACCTTAGTTACTTTACATAGCTTCATGACAAGTAAAATACTGTGTAGATTCAATTTCACTATGGGTAAGTAGATGTCAGTAGATCTAAGTGAATCAAATTATATGGAAATTCAATATGTAGAAAATGGCCAAACTATAACTTGAACATTAGCTCTGCCTTTGTCTCAGAACTGATTATTTCTAAGAAAGTAATTCAGAAATTAATAACTAGTGTTTGCTGATTCTTCACTTGATCTTGTAGCTTATTGTGATACTTTTACATATACTTTCAGGTGCTGGATTCCTCTACACAGCAGAGATGGAGAGAGCTGCTGTTTGGGCAGGTGTGACACTGTCCCATGGCCACTCTTCCATCACATGACACACAGCAGGAAAGCTGGAGGAGTAAATTCTCTTGAGCCTCCTAATATAATATATGTAATACCTGTAGTCTCTGGCTTCTCCATCTATCAAATTTATGATTCAAATTTGCTCTGCTCACAGTCTTACGTATTTTAATTTAGTACTGTGCTAGGTAAGAATGTCTCATTCAGAGATAATATCTGACATCTGGAATGTGTTGCTATCCCTCTATTTAGTAGCAAGGATAACTGTCCTAACTTGAGGCTTGGGAAAAAAAAAAAATAATAATAATAATAGAAATTGGTGATTCAGTTATCTTGAATGAAGACATCCCAGGACAAATTTTGGGAAGGGCTATGGGCTCAGGAATTCTTGCCCTTTCCATTTGCTTTTCAGAACATGGGGAGAATTCAAAGGTGGTTTTGTTTGGTTGGTTGGTTGGTTGTTGTTTTTGTTTGCTTGTTTGCTTGTTTTGTTTTGTTTTGTTTGTTTTCTGCCCTGAGCAGTACACAGTACTGTTCAGGATGAGAACAGAGTCTGCCTGTGAATAGTCAGCAGCACATGCTTGAGGAAGAGACTAAAAACAAGATGAGGGAAGTCACTGTTCTCTTAACCGTCTTTACCAATTGTCAAGGATTTCTTAAGGCAGATTATCATTTTTTCTTTCCATGGGAGCAAAATTCCATTGGGAATTTCAATGGGAGCAAAAATTGTTCCATTCAAAATATAACCTGAAAGCTAATGCAAAACTGGACTTCCCAAGTACACCTGGAAAAGGAGACAGTCGTAGCCAGAAAAATTTTAGTCAGAAAAATTCATCTTCCCCTCAGAATATCCTGGTTCATCAAAACTAACACTTTTTCTAACAGAAGCTTATTCCTTTTTTTTTGTTGTTGTTGTTTTTCTTCTCTGTCTAGAAATGTACTCTAGACATTGTCAAAATAATATTCTCCAGGGAAAAAAAAAAAAAAAAGTATTCTGTTTCAAAACAAGGTGGGGGGGTGCATTTTGGTGTCATTGCTACTTTATTAAGCTATCTACAATTGAAAGAGTTTAATGTAAAAAATTACAATAAAGCTTTTCGATGGATAAACAACAAACTTCCTTTCAATTTTCTTTTGATGAATTTCTGAAAATTAGATCTTTGCCCTAATATAAAACATGACTTTTTTCATTTGTGAAAATTTTTCAGAAGATAGAAAAAATATTTCTCCTGCAGCTATAATCGAGAAGCTTATATATGTCTTTGTGTAATAGTTCCTTCCTTTATGCTTCTTTGATTCTGTTTTTCTCTGTTCTAAATGCAGACCCTATCCATATAGTATATCTGAGTCCTAAAAAATATGTGTTTCAAGTTTTCAAAGCTAAGTGGGTGGTTTAGTCATGAAAGGAGTCAGTTTGCTTCAGCTGTCTAAAAATAAGCCTGGTCTAAGCAAATTTTTAAAGCTGTTTCTTTAGTTAGTGGAAAATGAATATCAGCTGTACTGGGAGTTGGTTCAAGAGCAGTATCTAAGATGCACGGGATAAATTACCTTGAAGACTTGCCTAGAGGCTGACTATACAGCAAGCCAGGCAACTAGATCAGACTGGATGAACAACTTTTAGATATCTAAATTTATATGAGATTAATGCCTCCTCCCTTCACAGAAAAATTACTGAAAACCTGGGGGATTTATTAGCAGAGTTCGAGTTAACTTTTAGGTAAATTCCTAAGCAATTTAAGATTTTTTTTCTGCCTTTTATTTTTAGTATTTGAGATTGTTTCTCACTGGAGAGGAAAAGAAAAAAGAAAAAAAAAAAAAGAGAGAGAGAAAAAAAGTTTTCCTAAATCATTTGATTTTATTTCAACATTACCAAGCAAACCTGAGTAAGCTGTCACACCAGTATCAGAGAAACATATGAGAAAAAAGGAGGCAAATATTATTATCTGCATTTTATGGAAGAGATGATGAGGGCATACAGAGATGAAGTGATGCTCCAGGCTTTATAAACCTTTCAGAAATTATTGATAGAAATGCTATTTTGATAGTAAGATGCTATAAACAGAAGCTAAAAATAAGTAGTAGCACAGAAAATATACTTCCATACAGCTCTATAAAGACCTATAACCAAAGAGTTTGTAGGATATTTTTTTTTAGCACTTCTTATTTTCCAGTCTCCTAAATGTGTATACTTTTAAACATATTTCTGTAGAGGTTTATGTCAAAACACTAAGTAGCATAATTCTTAATAAATGCAAGTCTCATTTCTTCTAAGCTCACCAATATAATAGGAAAAAATAAAAATAAAATTAAAAAATAAAGCTTCAGTAGAGAAATCAAGCATCTGTAATGTAGAGTCAAGTCAAAAGTAGCAAAAATACTGCATTATATGCTACTTTATGTTCATCTTCTGTTTCTAAGCTGTCAACCTTTCAGTCTCTGTTCTTTGAAAGGGAGCACAAGAACTGTCATTTAATAGTCAAGGGATATTAACAATGAAAGAACTACCACTTAAATAAAAATAAGAGTTGTGAATCTGATGTTGTAGCTGCCTGATCTCCAGATATGTTTTGTTTTATATGGCAGGCAATGTTTCATTCAGCAACTCCAAAACAGATACAGTCAGTAAAATTCAACCTGTTGTCTTTGGACCTCTGGAAAGAAACCTGTGGACAGATCAGGTACATGGCAGGCTGCCCCAGATGACTGGTGCAAGGCAAGCGCTGGCTTTAGCATGTCTTTATTTGACAGCTGATCCAATATAACAGCACCTCAGTGGGCTGTCAGTCTTTTTTATATCTCTACTCTCTCGATTATAACATCACATCCCACTTAGCACTCCAAATTCACAGTCATTGTGGACACCAACAAAGCCTAGGCAGTCAGCTAAAAGGATATAACCATCTCTTTGGTATTATTAGCTGTCAAAGTTCTGAAACATTGTCATCTTGTGGCAAGCTGAGGACATAACAAGGGAAATAACCACTTCTCCAGGCCATTTCTCTGGCCCTGGAACCAACCCACAGGTCTGTGGAGATTTCAGGTGCAAAACAGAAGTGTGAATTGCTTCAGAGGAGTTCCCATTTGTACCGTAACATGAGCAGAATGAGATGAAACAAGTCACAGAAGACTTCCATGGAAGATCAAGTCTTTAACCTGTAGTGAGTGCTGTGTTTTAGATATCCCAGTATAGCATTACTTGTGAAATACAGAATGATTCTGCCATGAGACCCATTTACTTGCTTTTTCACCAACCTGAGGAAGTACTAGGAATTTGCATATTTATAATTGCTGCCTGGTTACATTTTAATTAATAAAAATTACACTTGACAGAGGTTAAAATGTGAGTTACTGCAACATCATCCTAATAACTGCTTTAAGACACAAACAGGTTTTTTTTGTTTGTTTGTTTGTTTTTGTTTGTTTGTTGTTTGTTTGTTTGTTTGTTTGTTTTTCCTCCTTAAAGAAGATCTTTGCCATCTCTGGTTTGTACTATCACATCCCTTCTTCCAGATCATCTGAAGGACATACTTAACTCAGCAGAGTTCTTCCCAGAGACTACACTGTATGCACTCATTATCCAAGAGAACAGTGTGTCACCTTATCTTGAGTCATCAATGAGTCAGAGTTTTAGCTTGATAAGGACTTCAAGACTCAGAGCCATAGTTTTTTTACACAAAGCTTCTGGAACGTACAAAGTAAAAAGAAAGAAGAGCTACAAAAGTGTTCACTTTACATACACACCTATAGCTATGATCAGCCTAAGGACACATGTATCAGGGTGGATGTCGACACATCTGAACCCATAGAGAGGGAAATATTCAGACATGCTCAGCTATATATCAACTATATATAGATCTGAGAGTGAAGATGATCTGGATTCAGCAAATTTGAAGGCCCATGTAGACGTCACTGGTTGTCTTCACTGCCTAAGACAACCCAGACTCCAGCAGCAAGTGTTTCTGCCTTCCCTCATTCCTAGCTCTTTGAAAATGTACTTGTACCAGAAAACAGTGATCCTACAAGCTCTTTCATCTGGAACCAGTTAAGTTATTTACACTAGAAATGATCTGACAGAATCACATCCGCCTTAAAAGAAATACATGAAGGTTTACCCTTCCCTGAAGAGTCAAGCCCAAGGCCAACTGGCTCACTTTGTAATATAAAAGTAGAATTAACATTTTTATATGTCACCTGATGGTAGACTGTGGATGGAAGCCTCATGGAAGAAGCTAAAGATAGCCTCAGGATACATTTAAAAAAAAATGTATGAGAGAAAGCTATCTGCTTTTTGATTTCTACTGATTTAGGGAGACAGGCTTTTATGTATGGTTTCTATTAATAAACACTATAAAATCAGAGAAATATTGTCTCTCCTTACAAAGATTTTCTCCCAGTAGAAACAACCTGCACAAGCTTCAGTATTTGCTGAAGGCTAGGACTGCAAAAGGGTAGAGCAGACCACATCCAGGCTCATATATGAAGGCAATTAACCTGCCTGTAGGGAGTGTGGGGCCACAGTTCTGCACTGACCACTCTCAGATCTGGAGTTCCTGGGATTTATTTCCCAGACACACAGCTCTGACCCAGATTGGGTAGGCAGGCAGAGCTGTGTGATTCTGAAGGACAGAATATGCCTGACTGAGAATGGCATTAGAAGTGAGCAGTCAGGTTAATACCTGGCCTGGCATAAAATCTAGTGCAAAAGTGTCTGCTAGAAAAAAATCTCTTGAGTAAACTGAAACAGTCACAGTAACTTTGCACCAGTTCAGTGCTGCACAATACGGCTGTGACATTTTAAACCCTATGTTGCATTTTCTAAAACCATATTTTCCAGTCCTTGCAGCTACAGCCTAAGGAATAAAAAATAGCAGTCAGCTGAGAGGCAACATTAAAGCAGAAGTATGTCTCAAATCCCATCTTTCCATGGGATTTATTGAATATAAATAGACTAGTGGGAACAGTAACCCAGGTGCCCCAAGTACTCCTGTATCATGTTTATTATCTGGCCTGATGCACATTTATTTATTCCACATAAAACAGAAACTTTAACAGAGGGAATGAGAACATCCTCACTCTCCCCACAGTAGTTAATCCCAGGTTCAAATCATTTCAGAAAGATGAGGGAAGTGAAATCTTCCCCATCGTCGCCATCAAGTCTGAGTTATAATTAGGAGGTGAATGATTAAAACAGGAATAAGAGGGAGAGACAGCACTTGTCAGCACTTCCAGAGATGCCTCATGTGAAGCCCAGTACAACAGCAGTAGAGCATGCTTACAAATCCATCACAGAGGGAAGCTAGTCAATCTGTGAACCTAGCTCAGACCTTTAGGCATCTAGAGAGCTTTACTGCCCCAGTGTCCCCTTTAGATATCACCAGTGTGCAGCAGTAGCCAAGCAAGACTACAATTCCAAATGTTGGACCTAAGCACCAGCGAGGGTGGGCTGTCAGCTCCAGGTGCTTTGGGTATTAAAGAGGCCAATTTCTAGAAGAGTGAGAGCGCATGGCATACTGCCACTGCCCCTCTGCTGCCCTACAGGGGACTGGCATTTCCTCTCTAGCAGTGAAAAATCATATAGTGGATCCTTTGCTATCATGTCTTTAGCATTGCATGCTAAAACCTTTCAGCATTGTATCTTGTGTGTTTGTGCATGAGAAGGTGGATATTTTATACTGCAACAAACAAATCCCTAGTGTAAAGTCTGTCAAGACCAATAAAGTTTCACCATGGAGGAATTTGACCTACTACTATAATTCAAGGAGTTTCAGGACTAATGGAGAGAAAAGGAGAATGCATTCCCTGCTTAAAGGATGGTCTAGGTCTTATTTTTCCAATTTTTTATTTATTTTTTTTATACCCAGGAGAGTCACACTCCTATAAATGCTGTCTCATATATTTTGAAGCATAAAAGGTGACCGGCCCCTACTTAACTGAATGAAAACAATGTTCCTTTCTAATCAGATTTTAAAAGAGATCACTAATCAGCAATTTTGCAGTGAGGAACAGTAGCCAGATAATCCATATCCTGTGATACCTTCACCTTCTCATTTATCTTCTCACTGCCATTGTTCACATGGTTATTTAGCCGATTAGATCCTGAAATGTTGGGCTGGCATTTATTCAAGCTATGTAAGCAGTTTTATGCAGACCAAGGGAAAACACCTAAACAGTACCAAAGTGAAGAGCAGATGTCTGCAGTTTATTTTCCTTGATTGAATTTTAATAGAATTTACATGAGGTCCTTTTGGTGTTCAAGTTATCACATTAGGGAGCCTGGGCTCTTGGTGAAGAATGACAGACACTTGAGAAATTTGTCCAATATTTGCAGAGGACAAAGATTCCAGATCCAAGCATGAAAAACAGTGGAGTGGAGTTCACTCTTCCAAGACTTAAAAAAGGACACAGTGGATTGCTTTTGTGTAAAGTTCACGGTTGGCAGCCTTATCAAATAGCTCATCTGATACAACACATTCAACTTCTTTATTAAACCCTTTATTTATTTCTTTAAAAAAAAAAAAAAATAGCCTCTAAACTGTCTTAGCTAAATTAGCTTAGTTAAGGGTTAATACTTGGCTTTGCTTGGTGGCAAATTGTAATGTCATTTATTTTAATCAATTTTGTTCAACAGCTGTCAGCCAACATAGTCACACAGAGTCCTGCCAGTTAGAACAGAAGCTCTCCTCTCCCTTCCTAACACTTCTTCCACTATTTTCCCAAGACATTAGAATATACAAACCCTTATCATCTTCAGTGATCTTGTGTTGGAAGGAAGGCTGAGAGGTCAGGACTATATGAATGATCCTGTCATCCCTCTGGAGAATCATGCTACCTACCAGCAGTAAAGGAAGGGTTCTTCCCTTCCTTCCTTTGAGAAAAAGCTGCTATTACAGACCTGAAAGATGGCTTCTTTCCTTGCTGCTCCAGCAATTACCAAGTAGACTTGGTGCCTGGAGTCTTTCAAAGGCAGTATGTCAAATGATATTTTACTTTCCAGGTTAGAAGTTAAGCACATAAGTGTAAACTGAACAAAAGCCAAGAGATGCTACCTTTAAAGCAGGCAAAATGCCATTTGTCAGCTGTGCTCAGCCTCTCCAGGAGGCAGTGGTTTCTGGCTCATTTTGAGCTCAGAGTCCTGTGGGACTCAGAAACTGGAAAGCATCAATATCTCCTCCTTGTGCTGGCCCTGCTGCGTACTATTCATGTCTGTCTGGCACCCTGCGGTACTGACCATGAAGGTGACAGCCTCCACAGCTGACAGATGTGTGCTTCTACAGTCTGATCTTCCAGGGTTGGGGCACAGGGTGGAGAAGTTTCACAGAGCAAATCCAGGATGAATCAAGGGAAGCAAATATGCTGGCACATAAGCATTGTGTATTCCCATAACATGCTGCTTTCTGGACTGTAGAATGTAAGAGAAGACCTTCTTCGACAGCCATGTGCTATGGTGAATCTGTTCTGTCAAATGGGCAATTTCTAAAGGTCTGGTCTTAATTTTATCTCTTGCCGTAGTGCTTTCATGCAGTACACTAGAGTGTCAGCTCCAGTGCCTTTTGTATTACTGTGGAAGCAGACACAGAATAAGTGCATGTTTCACAGTCACTCTTGTTCCACAAAAAATGCTTGACAGCAGATTACAGACCTTATTGGAGCTCCTTCTTCAGTTGCTGTCAAGGGAAGAAATTGTACTGCCACCCCACTGCCTGCACCTGCAGGGCAATTCACATCCCCCTTCTCCAAACCATCATGTTCTGCCCCCAGTAATAACATTTTTCAAGGTCAGCGAAGACCAGTACTCCTAGGAACACATAGGAATGACACAAGGAACAACAATGAACTTGCCTGATACATGTATTATGTGGCTGAAGCCATTTTATAGAGGAGTGGCAAAGGCTGCCCAAAGGGGAATGCAACAATTACAGGTGACTTTACCTCACCAGCCTGCAGACTGTCTTTCTGCCTCTTTCAGTTGTTCTGATCTTTTGCAGGCACATCTATCATTTCCTATCATTTGATACAGGCAGAAATAGGTGCATTTGAGGACAAGGGAAAAAGGACAAGTAAAAGAGCTACTATTTTGTTTGTTCAGAGTTCAGAATAACTTTCATTCACCCTGGCCCTAGTAGGCTCCCTAAAAACATTTTAATTCAGGTTAAAGTAAGAGTAATTCATCAACTTTTCCATTAAAACTTATTTACCAGCTTATCCAAGCCATTGTAATTCATTTTTTTTTCCCCCTCCTCATCTCAGACAGAGCTTTTACATTCAAGTACCTGTTCAGGAAAAAGCTTTTACTTTCATGTGTACGTATATTTATGTGTATATGAACATATAAATATGAAAATGCAGAAGCATCATGATGACATTAGTCATCATGCTTCTTATCCATGAGTGGTCATTAAAAAAAGGCTTTTAGGAGAATCTCTAACCTTATGAAAAGCTGTGTTATATTTCCCACTGACTAATTTACAGGTATCCTGATACACAGGTATTCAAGAAATTAATGACTACAGATAAATTACCCTCAGTTAACAGAGGATGAGTACATTTGAGACTGAACTCTCTTCTGGACTCACAGGGGAAAATTGGCCCCATCCCAAAACAACTTCATTCCAGTCAAAAACAGTGAAGAGCAGGATAAAAGAAATATCATAAGCACAGTCTGCATATGGGTAACAGTGATACAAAGAAACGGACTTGCCCAGGATCACACAGGAAGACAAGGACAAAGCTGGTAATTGAACCCAAATGTCCTGCCCATTTGTCTGAATAATATATATGTATATATAATATATGTATGTTATCGTTCTGTGCTTTCTTTAATACTTTTCATTTCATTTAGACATTATGGTGGAAGCTGCCTTACAGAAACCTAAAATGGATAGAAAGCAAGAGCCAAGAATTTCTTGGACACAAAAGTCAACAAAACAAGAGATTTTCACTTTCTCCAGGGTATATACTGATTTGTCTGCTATCTTCACCATAAGTATGTGACACTGCTTTGATAGCTTCCCTATTCGGTTTTATATAGATCATTTTTGTAATTGATAATGTTACTGTGAAAAGCAGACTGCTGCTGAATTAAAGATTAAGTCAAAACTAGGCCCTTAGTCAGTCTGAATGTGTGTATTATTCAAGGATCCTGTTTATTATCAAGGTAATTCTACTTTTTAATGCCCATAAAGATTAAAAATAAACTAGTCAAAGCAATGAGCTTACTGTAAATTATATTCCCAGAAGGGACGAGTCTGAATTGTCATTACCAGAATAGCCTACTTCAATCATTTTGAAAAAGTCCATGTTATAAAACAGGGTGATCTATGCACATTTTATAAAGCTAAACTTCACCTAATGTTTTTCTCTGTAAATTCAAGACCTGGCAACACATAAACATTCCCACGCTTTCTTCATTAACAGTAGGGAGAGACAAATTTTTCTTTTTCAACTCCCAGTCCAGCTGAAGCCTAGCACTGGAGTTGGAGGACAGGGAGAGGAAAGAAACAAACAGCCCCACAACTCTGCAAAAAGATTTCTGCCTGTTGTGTGCAGAGCACTAACCTTAAAGCACAGCTGGTTAAAGAAACAGTTTATTGTCTTGTCAGTGGGCAGGAAAATTTATCTGACTGCTATCCTCTACATCCACTGACTTTCTCAGCAAATGCAGTACTAAAGGCTTCACTAGCCTGGAGAAAACACAGACCGGGGGGGCCTTCTGACCTCCTGCACCCGGATCCTCCAATTAAGTAGATACCTACATGTAAGTTAGTCACTTCATTGACAGTGGAATCAACTCACCCAAACTAGATGTCTCAAGTATGTCAACATAAACCTTTCCTAAAATCGCTTCTCTTGCCATTAAGCAGAAGAGGACTTTTTGGCAGCCTGCTCAGCTGAGGTGTAAAGCCAATCTGATGAATCAGTGTCCAGTCCTTTCTTCAGTGTTAGTAAGCTATGTGTCACTTCCACTGTAAAAATAAGAATAAGAATTTCAGAGAAACAAATAAGCCATCATGTTAAATCCTGTCATAAATAGTACCTAAAAGGAAAAAAAATAAATAAACAGCAAATAAATTTATTGTATGAAAAATACAATTATTGACTAAAATTTTAGAATGGAGAAATACCCCTAGATCTTCTGTATTAAAATATATACACATAGAGTTTTGACTATCAAAGATTTATGGTAATATTCTACAGGAAGACAATGGAAGGAGGCATGATATATTGCTTGAGCTCTCCAGTGCTCTTTCCAAATGAAATCGGCTGCTATGGATCACACCTATAACAGTTTAGGAGAGAACAAACTGTTTTAAAACATAAAACAGACCCAAGGATTTTTAAAATATAAAATAAAATAAAATAAAATAAAATAAAATAAAATAAAATAAAATAAAATAAAATAAAATAAAATAAATAAAATAAAATAAAATAAAATAAAATAAAATAAAATAAAATAAAATAAAATAAAATAAAATAAAATAAAATAATAAATATTAAGCTGTTTCATGAAATAAAAACAGACATGAAAAAGTCTAACATTATTAAAAGAGACTAGTATCTTCAAAATACCATAAATTCAATCAAACGTCATGGTCAAGAAAACAGTTTCTTGGGGCCTGGATGTTTGACCTTCCATCCCAGTGTGCCTGTCCTCATCAGCTCCTGTCTTTGATATGCAAATATGCTGCATTGCTGCAGTATGTCGAGCAGCTATTCACAGGGTGACTTGCTCACATTATTTTGGTTGCTATATATTTACACCAAATTGCGTGGTAGCCCTTATTTTGTTTACACTCTCCAGTATTGATTTTATCAGTTACACATACATACGTAAAGGCTATTTTAGTACAAGGCCATTTAAAACCTTTCTAGCCAATCAGTACCAGTGAGATGTCACAATTTACAGGCACACAGGAGACACTACAGTTTTACCATCTGGATCTGAGGCAAGAAATGGAAATATTTTATCTTAGTTCAAATAAGAAATAAACGCTGACCCAATGATAATTCTTTCTAAATCTTGGTCATCTCATTTAAATGCATTCTCTATGTTTTGGAGACTCATAAATGCAGCTGTGGTACCTCCACTTTGAGGAGGGAATATGGTCCTGATCCACTCTGAGTTTGAACCCAGTTGCCCTACTAGCAATTCCCAGAGTTCAAAATGCAAATGAAAAGTGTGGACAAAAAAAAAAACCTTGGAAACACACCACCAAGGACAGGTTTAGCCCCCAGCCTTGTTCCCTCTAAAAACAAAAGTTGCAAGATTGTGTACAGCCTCAGAGAAATGTTGAATAAAGATCAGTGGCAAATGTTGCAGTTCTCCATTAACAGGAAGCTTTAAAACCATCAAAACTATTTGAGATTTCTTTTGAAGACATTACATATTTCAGTGAGGAAAAAAAAAAAAATTGTTAAAGGTCAAGCCATTTTGTCTGCCATTTTCAAAACAAAATAGCTTTTGCTTCTGATATACATTTGTCCAGATATTTACCTTTAGTTAAAGTATACATATATATATACATTTCTCAAATTAACCCTGATTAAATATTTTATTTTATTTTTTATTTAAGAGGGTGAGAAACCTCCTTCCCAAGGAAATCATTTTGGGTCAATGTGAACGGGATTTTTTTCAGTCAGTGAACTGAAAAATCAATTACTCCAACAGGCACTGCTATGAGCAAGGGCAATGTGAGACCAAAAGGCAAATTGGGAAAGAACTCACTGATCCTGCCATAACGCTTTTCAATATAGTGCCACCCATCTTTTTTCCAACACACTCTCTGTTAAGATTTCCAGCTGAGTCACATCTCTTGCCCAAAACTTTCTAAGGCTTGTGGGGAAAAAAGATAGACAAGGAAAAAGAACACAGCTGAATTCCACTTCTGCAGCTGGAAACTGAGGAGCATTTCAATATATCAATACATTTTCATGATTTGGTTAAATTAGAAGATACTTTAAGAAAACATCCTATTAATGTCCCCTCCAATCCCAGGTAGAGCAGGCAGGGGAGGAGAGGCATTAAAATACTCTTCCTAGAATCAAGACACAAATGCTAGGACCAGGGAACTCTCTCTCATTATTTTCTGTGATTCTTAAGATACCAATTCATTTCTTATTTCAATAACTTTATTCTATGCTTTCTCTGAAGTCAGTATTTTATTCTCTAAACACTTCATTTTTATCCATATTTAAATTCTTCTTCAGATGTTTACTTTCCCCCTTCCTCCACGCCCCCCCCTCCTTTTTTCGTCTTGTTTACTGTAACTGGCTTGGGAAGCATCTAAAGGATATAATGCATAGCCTCAAGACACTTGATAAGTAATTGTACTTAATTATACTGCTGCAGAAAAACAGAAACTTTGTTAACTTGAGAGTTCTCCCAACAACAACACAGACCAGTTCTTTGGCTAAAAATGTGTCAAAATACAGGTGCAGATACTGATTTTGTTAATTAATGAGGTCTTCAGTTTTCTTTTTCTACACACAAGGGAAAAAGATAGTAATCACGATTCTCATCAAACCTAAGATCCAATCTCTCACACAACGGGTCACCTAGTTCTGTGTGCACCAATATATTTTGTTATTAAAAACGTTTTGATATTTGAGGAAAAAAAATCTATATCTAATTTCATTTTCTCACTTCTCTTTATTGCCCTGTTTCTCTACAACAAAGGTTAGCTTGGTTTGAGTATAGCTGAAGTAGACTGAGAAAGTGTAGGCATCTGTGCCTGGAAAGTGATCACACAAAGGTTGCCATACGGACATGGGGCATAAATATATGATTAGCATCATGTTTGACCACCTGTGACTTCCATTTCTGGGTGACTTTACAACTAGCTTAACTGGCGACATCCTGTGGCAAGATTTTTAAGTAGTCTTTAACACTCCTACTGAAGATAAACATAATATCAGATGCGGGTACCAAAATTAGATGATCCTGTTCTCACTTGGGAACAGTATTTTCTTGGTGCCAAGAAGACTTTCAGTTTCCAAGTCTGAACTAATTTTTGGATTCTGATTAAAAATAAATAAATAAATAAATAAATAAATCTAAAGCTGCTGGACAACCTTTACTGAAAAGGAAAAGTAAATTATTTTTTATTTAATTGAGGATCAATGACTTTGCCTTTAAGCAACAGTACTTAAAAGTCACTCTGTTCCCTGAAAATAATGTGCTTTATATTGCTTGGTATAACTCCAAGGCTTGCTGTAACTACAAATAACAGAAAAAAAATGAAAAACTATTTCTGGTTCTTTCTAGTTTGTTTACTTCTGCATTTGTATGCATTCTGTGTATCTTCAGTTTCATTATTCTCCATGTTTCTGTGATTCTTTCTCACTGCAACAGCAGAAAGAAAATCGTGACTGTAAAGCCCCAAGAATTTTCAGAGCAATCATAGAGTAGAAATTTTATCTGACACTGCTTTTAACTTTTTTTTTTTAATAAATGAATATATTTCAAGTTGATAGTGTCCCTTTAAATCCTTCTACTCTGATAATCTGTATTTCTGATTATCATGTGCATAAGTACTAGGGTGAATTTTTCAAAGCAGAACCTCATTTTCTTATTTTCTGCAAAGCTTTGCAACATACATTTTTAATTTTTTTTTTCCACTGGTGTTGAGATGAGGATTTATATGACATTGCTAAGTTCTGAAAGTGATTTGATTTTCCTCTTCAAACATGCCACATCCCTTGTCTTCCTTCAAACATTCTCTTTCATGGCTCAATTCAGCAAAGGCATTTAAGCATGGGCTTAATCATCAGGCAAATCAAGCACATAACTATATTAAGTTAATACAAACACATACCTTAAAGCTAATACCTAAATATGTGACCATTCTATCTCCCCATCTTCAAAATACTAGCAGTCCAAGTATTTTCAGAAAGTCTTCATCATTTCAATTAATTAAAGTATTTATATTTCTATGTTCTTTCAGATCCCATAAAAGCAAAAACTATTTTTATCAAGCTATTGTCTTGACTCATCTCAAAATAAAAATATATCTTTGGTGTTTTTGACAAGATCTTTTTCCTTCCATTTGATAAATTGATCTTCATGCTGAAGAACGTAAATCTGCAAGGTACCACTCTTTAACAGGTTTGAATTCATCACCCTTAGTAATTCAGGATGTGAATTTTTCCAACAGAGTCCTTCTCTGCTGGAAAACACTACTTCATGGTTGAAAAATGCTGCTTTTGCAAGTCCCCTTCTCCCCTCCTGCCATGATAGGCCCCAGCACTACACAGCCCTGCACCGTGCCAATTGACCGTGATGAGAAGGAATGAATGCAAGAGGAAGCACCTGCCATGGTTGGTGATGGTGAGCAGGACTAAGATATAAGATTAACAAACGTTTGGAGAACCAGCTATATTTCCAGTAGCCAGCTGGACTGGACTTCCTGAAGCACTGTTCCAGTTTCATTGAAGCAGCACTTAATGGTATTAATTTCATAGATTCAGAGAATCATAGAGTATCCAAGTTGGAAGGGACCCACAAGGATCATCGAGTCCAACTCATGGGTCCCCAGAGGACCACCCAAAAAATCACACCATGTGTCTGAGGGCATTGTCCAAATGCTTCTTGAACTCTGGCAGACTCAGTGATGTGCCCACTGCCCTGGGGAGCCTGTTCCAGTGCTTACCCACCCTCTCGGTGAAAAACCTTTTCCTGATTCCCAGTCTGAGCCTCCCCTTTCACGGGTTGGCTGTTGCCTCATGTCCTATCACTGGTCACCAGAGAGAAGAAATCAACACCTGCCCCTCTACTGTCCCTTGTGAGGAAGTTGTAGACTGTGATGAGGTCTCCCCTCAATTTCCTCATTCTTTTGTTTCTTTTCTTTTGTTTTGTTTTGTCAGGATCACTGAAAACATCTTCCACAGTAAATTTTTGTTTGGAACTTTGACACCAGTTTCTTCAATTTCTGTTCAAATTATTCCCTTGTAAAAGCAAAATCGTTGCATTTCTTAACTGTAGAACCAACTTAGCTGCACTCATAAAAGTATGCTTGAAGAATTTATGAACAATGATAAAACGGAGTTTTGCTAGGTGTATTTGTAAATTTATAAACTTTTTTTTCAGGTTCTAACAGTTAGAATTTCTGCATCTCCCCTCCCCTTTTTCTTTCCCCCCAGACTTTCAGCAATAAGATATTACCTGTGCTTACAATCCCCTGTATTGCTGAGTGTGGATGGAATTCCCATTTTAGGGTGGGCTATTCAATATTTATATTTCAGGATCCTTGAGAAAGTCCCTACTGTTGTTTACAGAACATTTTTTAAAGTACGTGTTTATGTGTCTTGCTGAATAGTGGCCAATAGAGTTAAATATGGTCTGGCATTTGGAAACATTGCAAGCTCAGACCTTCTTACAGTAATAATATGGAAAAAAAAATAAACAGAATGCTTTATGGCAGTGTGTGTTTACTGTATTTCTAAGTTTTGTGCTGACTGTATTCATGTTATGTTAGCATGAAAATTGTTCCACTAATGAGATTCAGTCCACTTTCAGAAACACTAACAATGATATTTGAGAAATATACATATTTATATAAATTCCACAAACCATTGTCAGAAATAACATTATATTGCTCATATTTTTAAGCATGGTGTTATAAAGGTATCTTGATTTCTTTTCAAGTCCTATAAGAATTATATGAAACAGTCTGTGTTAGTGAAATTATCTTGCAATATCTGTTGTTCTGTGATAGTTGTTCCTGCAGTGCAACTGGAACCTCAGAAACTCAGCAGTCAACAACTGATTAACCGTGTTTAACCATCATGAGCTGCAGTTCTGAGAGTCTATAGCTAGTCCTGCTAACTTCAACTTGTTTTCACCTCTGTGGTAAAAAGGTTTCCCCATCTATGGCCTGTTTGCTCCCAGACAAATTGATGGCAAAGTATCCATCAGACTTTTGCATCACCTCTCCAGTGTTGGAGGATTATTTCTTGATCTGCCTTGAAGCAAAGCCATAACTTTTCAAGACTGGTCAGTGAGTCAGGCCGTTAATGAAATGACTGCTGCTTTGCTAGATGTGATCATCTTGCATTTTTTAGATCAGAAAGGTTCAGTTTACATTACTTTTTATTGTTTATTGCTTGCTTTGCAAGTTGCCCCGGTATTTTTGTAAAATACTCAAAAAGTCAATTATTTGCCATTTTACTTAAGCTTATGAGCTAATATGGAAAAACAGATTAGCAGTAAAACTAATTTTCTTTAGAAATAAACATGATGGGAATCTTACAAGAGTCATCTTGTGCTGGAAACAACTTTTAATAAACACATTTTATACCTTCAATAAATATAAAATTCTTATTAGCATAGGTGTGGTGGTTCTACCCAGCTGGGTAGCTGAACTACACCACACCTGCTCTCTTATTCCCCCTCCTCAAAGGGAAAGGGGGAGAAAATCAAGGGTTCAAGGGCTCAAGGGTTGAGATAAGGACAGGAGGATCACTCACCAATTATCATGGGCAAAACAGACTCAGCATAAGGAGATTAACATAATTTATTGCCCATTACTAGCAGACTAGAGCAGTGAGAAACTAGAGTAAACTAAAACACCTTCCTTCCCTCTCCACCCCCGAGAAATGCAGGGGAATGAGGAACAGGGGATGCGGTCAGTCCCTAACGATTCGCAGTCACTGTCTTCCCCTGCTCCATGTGGGGTCCGTCCCATGGTATGCCATCCTCCCTGAACTGAGCCAAAGGCAGCAGCTCTTTAGTAACTGCTCCCACAGGGCTCCTTACCACGGGGTCCATCCTCAGGAACAAACTGCTCCAATATGAGTCCCCCACGGGTGAGCGGCAGCTCCCCCCAGACCCCTGCTCCTGCATGGGTTCCTCTCCACGGGATGCAGCTCCGGCCCGGGGCCTGCTCCTGCGGGGGCTCTCCATGGGCCGCAGCCTCCTCCAGGCCACATCCACCTGCTCCACCGGGGGCTCCTCCATGGGCTGCAGCGTGGAGATCTGCTCCATGTGGGACCCATGGGCTGCAGGGGGACAGTTTGCTCCACCCGGGGCCTCTCCACAGGCCACAGGGGAACTGCTGCTGCGTGCCTGGAGCACCTCCTGCCCTCCTTCTGTACTGACCTTGGGGGCTGCAGGGCTGGTTCTCACTCCTTGCTCTTCCAGATGCTGTTGCACAGCAGTTTTTCCCTTTCCATTATCTGCTCTCCCAGAGGCACAACCAGCGTCACTCCCTGGCGCAGCTCTGGCCAGCAGCAGGTCCCTTTTGGAGCTGCCTGGAGCTGGCTCTGACCTGACATGGGGAAGTTGCTGGTCTCTGCTCCCTGAGACGAGCCATGCAGCTTCCCTGCTATCAAAACCTTGTCACGTAAATTCAGTACAATAAGTTAAGAAATGCTGGACCTGATGATCTCGAAGGTCTATTCCAACCTTAATGATTCTATGATTATTAACATTCATGTTAATACATGTAAACGTATGTGTCCAGAGAAGGGCCACAAAGCTGGTGAAGGGCCTGGAGTGCAAGTCCTGTGAGGAGCGGCTGAGGGAACTCGGGTTGTTTAGTCTGGAGAATGAGGAGCCTCATTGCTCTCTACAGCTCCCTGAAAGGAAGGTGTGGGGAGCCAGGGGTCAGCCTCCTCTCACAGATAACTAGTGATAGGACTAGAGTTATGCCAGGGGAGGTTCAGGTTGAAATTAGGAGACGTTTCTTCTCAGAGACATCAGTCAGGCATTGGAACAGGTTGCCCAGGGAGGTAGTAGAGTCACTGTGCCTGGGGTTGTTTAAGGCAAGGTTGGACATGGTGCTTAGGGACATGGTTTAATGGGTGATATTGGTGGTAGGGGGACAGTTGGACTAGATAATCTTGAATTCTTTTCCAACGTTAATGATTCTATGATTAAGTTCCTTAGACTGCTCAAAGCTTATAATTAACCATTCCTCTTTTTTTTGAACAGGGGTCCACATGCAGAGCAAATTGTCTTCTTAAAACAAACAATCAAACAACCAAAACAACAACAACAAAAAAAAAACTGTTTCAAGTCTTAAGAATTAAAAGTAATAATAATGAATTTCTTAGTACATTTGCTCATGTTATCTGAATTACAGAAGCAGTGGTATGCGTATACCTACTCAGTCATTCATAGATTTACAGACTACTGCAGCAGCACAGTCTAAAGGCTCTACCCTGATAAAAGCTGTGCCTGGATACCTTCCAATGGACACTGCCATTTCTACAGGGATCTGCCTACCCAGCACAGACAAGTTCTTTGGCATTTACTTTTGATTAACAGAAGATCTTTCTGGCTCAGGATTTCCCTAACTTCAAGTGAACAAGGGAGATACATGAAGTATGCTGTTATATTTTTAGGATCCTTCTAACTTTTGTCCAGTGCCAGAGGCTGGACGCTGAGCTAAACAGACATTTTGTCTGACCCTGGCCAACTGTTTTTACAGTGATCAGGACCAAGGCTCTGCTACTTATGCTGTCCTGATACTTAGGTTCAATCAGACATAGATACAAATGTAAGTATGAAACTGAAGATATTTCCCCTAAGTGTTTACAGAATAATGTCTCCACCTATATAAACTAAAGAAGACACCAGTATATAATAAGAATAGCTGAGACACACATAGGCTTGACTACTGATGCTCAAAGTATGGATCTTCAGGAAAAATTCTAGACAGAGAAACCTCATCATGAGCCTACCATTTCTCCCATACTGATATTGGACAGTTTGAAAGAGGGACTGAAAAAAGAAGTCCCATTGTATATCATATGAAAAGGTTTGTTGCCTCCATACAACTCTCTTAGAGCTCAGGAAAAAAAAATAAATTAAAATTAAAATTAAAACCAGGAAAATTTAGAATAAATCTTCAAACCAGGCCCATTGAAGGCAAAAAAAAAATAAAAAATTATAGTCCCAAAGTGTTCCAGCTGCATTTCTGAAAGTCATCTTTAAAAATCTTCTGAAGCCTTCTTAACTTCTGAGCTAAACAGCCATATAAGCAGGTTTCTGAAAGTCTTCTTTAATAACAAACCAAAATCTTCCCTATCGCCTGTGCAGCTGTCAGTCTATTTTCCATGCCCTAACCCTGCTAAGATTTGCAGCTGTCTTTTATGAACATCAGAATTGCTTTAACGCTGCAATACCCTAAGAAGACATGCCTTTTTCAGGTAATCTAGATCCGTCAATCTGTCCAAAACTGGTATATTATTCCATAGTCAATAGTTTATTTTGTGACAGTAATAGGCAATAAAATAATGCAGTGAAATATTTTAGTGTGAGAAGCCTAATTCAGGATAGGTTAATAAAGTCTGGGTGATTCATCATGGCACATTATTTATCCACAGTAACTTGCTAGGTAGATGTGTGAAATCCCATCGTAGTCTGTTGAAATTTATGTTCTGAGCACCCTTTGCTTTTCTTATTTATTTATTTGCTTAGCTAGAAAGGACATTTACTTTCCCCATAGCAATTGACCAATAACTATGAGTTGTATGAATTGCATGATTTCTTGCTTTAAAAAAAAGCAAGACACAGATTAGTGTTGGTTACAATGCAGAGCTGAGAAGATATTTTAAACAGCTGCTTTTTAAAAGTGATGCAAATTCTGCTGAAAGCACTATAGTGGTTAAAAATAATTTAGGAACAAAACACATTTGGACACCGATTTGAATATGTATATATAATATATATACACACACACATATATATAATATATATATATACATTAAAAAAAAAAAAGAAAAAAAAAAAAAACAAAAACAAAACAGCTACCTAGAATTTTTTTTTTTTAATTCTTTAACTTAAACCCGTGTAGCTTATGTGCTAAGACAAGGCCCACTAGTCTGAATACTGGAATAGAGCACTAGCTAATGGAAATTTATAAGAAGTGATCACAGAATAGTGTATATGAAAATACTATTAACTGTATAAGAAAATAGCATCATAAAACATTTCAGGGTGTTCTCTGAAAACTTCATTACTGATGGCAAGGACTGAACTTAAGAAGAAAAAAAAAAAAGTTATCTTCTCTCTCATGTAATCAAAGCATCTCTCGTGCTAGCAACACAATGTGATGCCTGTCTGTGAGCAAAACGCTGTCTCCCTGGAAACCGCTAGAATGTGCCACTTCATCTGATCCCAAAATGAGCAATAAGAAACAAGAAGCGTGAAATCCTTTGCTGTGGAGGTTAGCATTTCACTAACAAACACCTGCAGTTTGATGTTTGCAGTACCTGATACATATGATTTCCTAATTGCTGCAAAAAACATTGGGTGTCCTTAGCAATTGTGTCTGTTATGACAGAGGTCCTTCCTTTCGCTGTTCTTTTCCTGCCTGCTTAACAGATCATAGACTCAAAACAAAACTGTAAGTATCTCCTTTGTATAATTTCCTAATTAACCCTCTCTTTGCTAAAAATCCCATTAACACTTTCCTTGAGGCAAACTTAACATGTTTATTCAACACACCATTGGGACCTTATCTGCATAACTCTTATTTACACACTAGGCATAGAGCTGGGATTGCTTTGAACACATTCACATTAACAATTGTAGTTAGGCACACCTCCTAAACCAAAGCTATACAAAAGGGACATCGATTCAGTAATGAACCAGTCAGTCTTAATCACAAGCAACACTTTTTTCTAGTAGAGCTGCTCAGGATTCTCTGAACTGACAAAAATTAAGGCTTGGTGAGGAGTTTCTTGGCCTTCACAAGAAAAACTATTCAGACTTAGAATGGAGTTTCTGGTCACAGTGAAAGAGAGGGAGAGCAAGGCTGGGAGGTGGAGAGAGAGTTTGTTGTGGGGCAGTAGCAGTCATGAGCAGGCTGACACCTTACCATTACATGGCTGTTTCTATATTACGTGAACCAAATCCATGCAAGGCAGTAGTGGAGGATAAATCCAAAGTATCCTTAGACTTCTTGAAGAAGTCAATGTGCAATAAGAAAAAAGCAATGTGAACATCAAGCTCTTGGTTGTCATGGGTTGAATGTTGTATCCATTTTCTCTCTACTTGGAAAAAAAGCTGTTTCAAAAGCCATTGGTTTCCTACTGGTGTAGAGGGGAAAGTAAATTAATGTCTCTAGAAGCCTCATGAGATATAAAACACCTTCATATGTAACCGAGTTGTTTTCTTATTTTGAAGCAAAACTGACAAGAACGTACTCCCCACCTAGCCTACTCAGTATAAACACAACACTGCAGTGAATTTATTTGACTGCACAACCCTTTACTTTTCCTAGAGTTTTCTGGTGAAATCTGAATAAGAGAGGAATGCAGAAACGGTGCTTGACCACCATATTTGAGAACTGGACTTGCTTTCTCACACAGTACTGAAGCAATGATTGGCAAACCCATTTGATTGCATTGATCACCAATGGCGACAGCTTCTCTGTCCTTCATTATATAAGCCTTTGAGTTGTGATTCTGCTCTACAAAAGTGGATGGGGAGACATAAAATGTTACATAATATCGAGTACTTGGGAAATAAAACTAACCAGCAATTGAATCTTACAAATTTAACACTGCAAAGCCCCTTGAATGGAACTTTCCTATCCTGAAATGTCCATGCTTTGGTATCTCTGTCTGTAACACAAGAACATCACAAACACTTTTTGTTGTGTGCTATGAAACTCACCTCATTAATAGCTGAAAAACAATCAACCTATAAAGAAATGAAATGCATTTTTCTTTAGGGAACAATCTGATCTATGTGTCATGCAAAGGTCATGGGCCAAGTATTAAACAGGGAGGATAAGATTTAATGGTGAATCTCTGTTTGGAGATCACTGACACTCTGATGAATGGGAACTATTTAAAACAAAATAAAACAAAAAAGTATGTGACCATGAAATTAAAGTAAATGTTCTTTGTATTACAAATGCAATCTTGAATAATATGATCATAGAGTAGCAATGCTACAAAATTAATTAATGCTTAATTTCAGCATTTCACAGCTTTCAAAAGGTAAGTTTGCAGTTCCTTCTGTATGTAATTGTATATATAACTGAGACAATACTCTCTTTCAATTCTTGATAGGAAACACTTTCATAGCACAGCTCTTAGGATGAGGTTAGCTATACAGAAGCAAGGATGAGAGAAAAAATACGGAAACTGAAGAAAAAATGAAAAACCTGACTAGGACATTCTTAAAAAGAGTAATATATTTGTTAGATTTTCTTTCCTAATGCATTAGCAAAATTTTTTACAGAAACAATGGCCAGTAAATGCAGTGGTATTATTATTCAGAATGAGGGGCAGACATCAACAAATCACCAAAGAGAAAAAAAAAAAAATATTGAAATATTAGGTCCTAGTTCTGAAACAGGTAACATTATTTTAAATTCTTCCATGAAAGAATATAGTCTGTCATTCCCAAACTGGCAACTTTTAAACTAAATATTCTTCTATGCATGCATCCTGTCTTTCCATCCCAATACATTTTAGTATTTAGATAACTGAGACACCATTTTAGCTTCTTTAAACCTTTTTGTTACCTTTGCAATAGAATTAATCTGTGGTTCTCAATCTTGCAAATACGGTCATTATCGGGCTATACAGAGAATGCTGAAATGGCTAGTCTGACCAAATATGAACTACTGATGGCTTGAAATGCATACAGAATTTTCATTACATTCCTAGAATACGTCAGCAATTAACTGTGACTTTAAAAATAAATAGGAATAATAATAATATCAATGCAACATATATTCCTATAGCAGTAATTTTATTTTATTTTTTTTTAACAGGGAATACCATCACGGATAAAACTTTATTAAATAATAACTCTTAATTAAGCTACTAAAAAGCTTCTGAGAAGAGGGAATAAATAAGTATTGCATGTTTTAAGCAAACAATCAACGGTGAAGCTAGCAGTTCATCTAGCAGCTAAGGTGACAATGAGAGGACACAGGGATCATAGTCTGAGGAAGCAGAAAACAAGATTCATGACAAGAACATGTCTTACGTTCTCTAAAGCTCTCTTAGCAGCTCATACTTGTATCTAAAAACATAGCTAGAAACTCAAGCTTATCAGCAGGATGATATTTTTGTTGCCTAATGTTGCTGCGTAGGAAGAACTAATACAGCAGCATGGTGCAAAACTTTTTGGAATTATTAAAAATGTCTTCATCAACCCTACTTCAGAAGACCATTGTTGTTACTTTGGTGTCTGAAATGAAGAATAGCACTGGTAGTAGGATAGACTGTGTTGTACAAGATCTTTATGAGAATTGAATTTTAAAAGAGTTACCAATAATCTCTAACCACTGGAACTGTGAGCCCTGGAAAACAACATTCCCTCCAGCTGCAGTATGTTAATTCTGAAGAAGAAGCAAAAGAACCTACTATATATAAATTATAAGAGTGACTATAAGAACACTGTACTGATTATAGCAAGATTTGTTTTTCTTCTTTTTCACTCATCCCAGGCATTTCCACCAAGTATATGTGCTCACGGGAACTTCAGAAATTTGGTTGCCTGTAGCTCAAATCTGTTGCAAACTCCCCAAATGGCCTATTGCTGCCAAGCAGCAAAAATGTAAGCAGAAGTTGCTGGAGATGTTAAAGAGCATCACAAAAGAAATGCTATAAGGTTGTAAATCTTCTAAAAAACAGATTCCTTCTCTACCTGGAATTAAAAAAAATATAGGAGTGCACCAGAGATACTAACAGTGGTGAAAAATTGGGGGAGGTGGTGTGTGTGTAGAAACTTTTGTTGATACAGAGATGAAAGGGTTACTGAAAGAGGAAAAGGCAGAGGTTGAAATGCTGTGGGTTTCCAGCATGTTCAGGGGCAACCTCTGCTTACCCCTGGAGATAAAGAAAGCTTTGCTAGTGACAGAAACAGAAATTAGTCAACCACTGCTCCTCATGGTTATGTTTCTATTCAGTTTGTTCTAAGATCATGGAGAAGTAAGCTTATAGCTAAAGATTGTACTGTTAGAAAGCAGCCCTGTGTAATAAAATTCATTAACAATAATGCCAGTCGAAAACAGCTTTCCATAGTTAAAATGCAGTGCTGAAAAATCAGCAACAAGGGCTATAAAAGGAGGGTAATCAAGTGGTGTAGGCAAAAGAGAATAGCTGCATTTTCATTTGTGGGGTTTTCATTGTACTAAAGGCTAAGGAGGAAAGTAAAGGACCTAAAGGGGAAAGGGAGTAAAAAAAAAAAAAAAAAAAAAAAAAAAAAAAAAAAAAGCTAAAAGTTGTTGGAAGGAAGGAAGGAAGGAAAGAAAGAAAATTAATTGGAAGGTCTAAAAAAGCACGATTTTGAAAATTATGTATCTTCACACATTTTCAAGTTCTAATGCTTCCTTATGTATTATGAACTTGTCTGTTCTCTGATTTTGCTGTTGTCCAGTTACGCTCTTGTCCTGTAATACAACATTCATTAATAACCTCACCCTTTGCTATTAGCAATAAAAATGTGATTAAGATTATTCACTTCTTTCTTTTTTCTTTTTCTTTTTTTTTTCTTTTTTTTCCCAGGGTAATCCAGGGTTACCATCATGATTCTGCATGAGCTGTCTCCTGTAATTGCAACTGTCAGAAGAATAAAGCCTGGCAAATATTATTTACTGTATTCTTATGATTTTTGTTCTCTACCACACCTCATCACTGAAATCTACCTTGCCAGTCAGATTTTAGTGGTGAAATAGGAAGTGGAATAGGCCTTCATGGCCCTAATACTTCCCCAGTAGGACTCAGAAAGGTGCAGAATGGTTTGAGCAGAGAACAACTGAGCACCACTGCCTGAGCCTGATTGTTGTGATGGTTTTCTTGGTTGAGTAACTTTCATATATTACTCTGCACTCCCTCAGCAGCATTCCTCCCACACAGATATACAAGACTGATCACTGTTACCATAGTCCTGATTTCCAGTTTATGTCAAGGTTTCCTAAGACCACAATATTTTTACCCTGCCTAAACTGCCAGGCCAAAGTTGGCTAAACTCAGCAACAACATTAATGCTGTTTTCTGAGGAAATCTGATGCTATAACTTCTATATTTCATGTAGTTTTTTTACTAATTCAGACTTTGCTTTTAGCTAGATGGCTAGTTATTAAGTTCTTACAGAGGTATAGGTCTGTCCCTGTGAATCAGGCTTATAGGCTAACAGAAGCTTCGCCTTAGCCTGCTTCTTGTTGATAACAATTTTGCTGTGATATGAAGAATTGCTGTGTATTCATGAGGTTAATCTGGAGCCTACTTGACAGGTTGCAGAACATTTTGAGATTTGAGTAGAATGGGGAAATGAAATTTAGGAAAGCCAGTTTCCTCACAAGGGTGTTCCTCCCTGTGCTTCGGGAGTAAACTGGAAAATGACAAGCCAAGAGAAATATTGCTAGAGGATGTTCTGCCAAACAAATTACACTAGTTTATGTTTGCTTCCTTTCAGTTCCATATGGTAAACCTCCACTTTTCAAACAATGGCTATACGTCATGTGAAATGCCATCCTAGGAAAACTTTTGATGCCCCCAGAGCTTTCTTTCTGTTATGTTCTGTGAAGCATGAATGGGAGAGAGATAAATGAGTAGCATTGACAAAAGGGTGCTGTGGTTATCACAGCTTTCATGGCTCCTGTGCAGGGACTCAAAACATGGTGTATTGAGTAAAAAAGGAGTTAGTCCTGTAGTGAAGATAAAACAACTCTGTTGGTTTGTAGGAAAAGCAAACAACCGCTTTTATCTCACTGGTGTAGACCACACTGAATTAATTTGAGCAAGAACTTTCACAGAAACCTTTTCTGTTTTGTCATATATAGAATCTGTTGTCCCAACTGCCAACAAATGTATCACCATTTAGTTGATTCAAACAGGAGTTAGACTTTAAAACACAGCAAGGATTGTGCCAGACTACTGCACATCTTTTAAATTCTGCTTCAGACTTTGTACGGCTCTGGTTATAAGCATGCTCTGATCATCAAACACAAGCAAAGCACAAAGAAACTGCCATTTCAGCAGGTCTGACTAACCACAAACACTGATATGGAAACTTACGATATTTACCAGTGAAAAGCAGAATACTTCAGTTGATCTGAATGTCTATAAGCTTTTTTTTTTTTTTCCTATGCCCTTCTTTTATCTATTGCAAAGTAAGAAAAGTATGCTAAAAAATGGCTTAGTTTGTAAATAGGCCACCTCTGTTGGAAAGCTAAGGTTGTAGGTGAAGCTATGGAGAAGTGAAATAAGATGTAGTCTCCCGCTTTCTTGTTAATTAGGTCATTATTTGGCTAAATTCTCTCTCTCTCTCTTTTTTTTTTTTTTTTTTTTCCCACAGCCATATGTCAGGTTAGCTAACCTGAAGTTCAGAATAGTACCTTTGAAATTCAGGAAAGCCTCCCAAAGTATGGCTTGTCTTCCTGAACTCAAAATGCATATTAGAAGTCAAAATTAAAAATCACTGAAAATATCCAGATGAGACAGGAATGAAGAAAAGTGTTTCACCAAGATCTAAGCTCTGTTTAGAACAGGAGAAGTCATGGTGACCCTAAAAATGCTGACAGGCATAAGTAGTTCTGCATTTATTGCCAAAATAATGCAGCATCTATTCTTTCACTTCTTTGTAGAGAGTTTAGTGCTCAAAGGGTCATGAATACTCTTGGACACTCTCCAACCCTTCTAATACATTCAGACATTTTTTCAACACTGGATCCCTCTTCTCAGGCACACAGCCAACAGCTTTAAAGCACGAAGCGTAGACAGACACAGATAAAGGAAAACTTTTCACTCTGCATCTCAGTCAACTTCATTATGGCTGACATTATTTGGTCACACATGTATCATTTTTGATTTTCTATCACAATGGTTACCTTAAGTAGAGAAACAGGGAAGCAAGCATCTCATGATTTTCAATATTTCAATAAGAAGTATTCTCTTACAGGATTTTTAATGAAAAAAAAAAAAAAAAAAAAAAAAAAAAAAGAAGAAGAAAAAAACTTAAACCTTCAACTTCTACATATCTATGGCCCATATACCTTCCTTACTGTATATTTATTCCCATCTCCCTGCTTTTTCCAAAAAAGCTTGGGGCCCTGAAATTTTTTGGTTGTTTTTGTTGTTTCTCATCCAAACAGGAAAGATTGGTACTCAAAAGGTAACCCTCAAAAGTTATCGGGATTATTTGGATAATCAGTTGTAGAATGGATCTTTGCATAAATTTCATAAGAAACGAATGGAGTGTCCACATTTAGATTGGGAGTCATTATCAGTCATGTGATGGACACAGTTTGGACCCAGAGAAGTGGAGACTGAGCCATTGATACCCAAAATATGTTCCTCTAAAAAAAAAAAAAAAAAACCTCATTCAAGAATAACTCTTCTCTTTCCATGTACTTTGACCCTTTCCCATGAATCACTTCTTGAAAGTCACTCATCTGTTCCCTGCAGTCTGCTTCCAGAATCCCGTTTCACTGATAGCCAGCCAAACCGCACTCACAACAAAGGAGGGATGCACAGAAACACAATAACCCATAATACAATACTCTGAAAAAGGTTTGAAAAACCCTGAAAGGTTTGAAAAACCCTGAAGCCCAGTTAAAACTCTAAACCAAACCAAACAACAAAACCTTGTGAAAATGAAGTCAGCAGCCTCACACTTTGAAACTAGCAGTGTCTCTCCTACCTCCCTCTTCCTTTCTTTTATTATTTATTTATTTATTTTGGAAAGAACAGTGAAAAGGCAACACTGAGACGGATGGCCTGGAGCTTTAATAGCACTTATTACTTTGGGTTTACACAATGAGGATTTCATACCTAGTGACTTAATAATGTTGATAGCATCATCAATCTTGCCAACAGAAAATGGCTAATCTACTTTAGCAGCAAGTTCATTAAAGGTTGAGTCTTTTCTTTATTATTATTTTTTCTCTCTAGAATAGGAAGGGGGCCAAGATAAGGACCTTCCAGAGACTATTTGCAAACTATTCCTATAAGCAGGCTAATATGGCAATTCACAACTAGGAAGGGAGAGAGGAATGGAAAAATCATAAATTCTTAAGAAAACATTAGAGCGCATAGATTAAAAAGGTTATTGCTTAGAAGATTGAAGAGTTTTAAATGAAAGTGGCTGAGGCAGAATAAAATGGATATCCACAAAAAATGAGATTCTAGGAGGAGAGTTAATGATGAAGTGCTGTGCTGGCAGGAGGCCAACATTGTCCAGATTAGTTCAGTTGTGTAGGAAGGATAATGTCAGCTGACATGCTGGCAGGAAGAAAGGCCTAGGAGATGGATAGCAGCTTAAACACAGGCTGGTCCAGCAGTCAATGGAAAGCTTGTTGCAATGATCAGGCTGATTATTCTATCCACTGGGATTTGGAGTACTTCAAAGTAACTACAGAATCCACCTGTCAGGGAAAGAGTTGGGAAAAAAAGCAATTACATCAACCAAAATAGCATCTGACTGATGACAGACCAAACATATCACCAAGAGAGAATGCAGGCTGTATCCTCTTCATTGTAACATTGAAGTAAATCCAGGGCAACTTTACTGACATCTTCAGGTTTGACTCCAGATTTACACAGAACCTAATGAATTCAGAGTATAACCATATTGGAGTATCCTACCAAGTTCACAGAGAAGGTTTTTGTAAAGAAAATCCATTGCTTTGCAAATAGAAATTGTAATCAACTTTTGCCAGAATTTCATCCATGGGCTAGATGCTCAGCCAAGGTAAATGAGCACAGTTACATGATGCCAGCACAGACTCCAGCCTCCTAATATCTTCCATGGGATTGTGGCAGTATTTGCAGAACTGCAGTCTCTCCAAAGCAGATGTTGAAACAGCTTGCAAAACTACTAGGGTAAGTGTAATATAAATAGTACCCACTAATTTTCTAGACTGAAACTGAAAATCCAATCTTGCTGTGCAACACCACCCTAAGTGGTTTTTATTACAGAAGTCAGTGGACTTAGCCAGATGGGATTCTATCAGGCCACAGACTTTACAAACACAGGGAACCTGATCATGCCTTGCTAAAGGGCTTATAGAGAAAAAGAGAGGTGTTATGAAATGGATAGATAGGGTGGAATCTAGACTTGGGTAGGATTTGAGTAAATACTTATAACAAACCCAAGTATGAGATAGAGGAATCATTAAAGGTATGCTGTCCTTACAATAGGGACCCACTCTAGTATGGGGACAGCAGGTCTTGGAAGAAGATGGTAAGCTGAGGAATTTCTGGGTTTGAAATTAATTTGAGCACAGGGAGAGCAGACATCTGCAAGCTAGGATAGGAAATCTGCAGGGAGTGATCAGCCCAGGGATCAACACTCTCCACACCTAGAGGGCATGAGGAAAAGGTACCATTCTCTGAACCAATTCTCTCAAGAAATCTGAATGGGCTAAAGGCAAAAAGCATTTAATCATTGTTCTACTTGACTGGAGTGCTCATAGAATAACTTTCCCAGTAAGCAGGGATGGATAGAAAGACTATTGGGATTCATAACCAGTCACTTCTAATCTATAACATCATTGACATTTTATTTGTCTACGGGTAACATTCTATTTTTACTTTCCTCTCATATTCTATGAACAGGGTTAAATGAACATCTAGAGAGAGCGTGTGATGAACTTTTATGCAAATCAACCCTTTTCATGAGCTGTATGGTGGACAAGTATGAAAATGGACTGATTTGTTTTCTATGTTTCAGTTCCCATTTTAGAAGCCCAAATTAGCCATTCCATCTTTGATAAACTCATCTTACTCTGATGTCAAGTGTCAGGAGAATTTCAACATGCTAATTTGTGATGCTTTTTTCTCTCTCCCTCTTTTTTTTTTTTTTTTTATCATTGTTTAAGGTCAAATCATCTCCTCTGTTGTCTCACATAACTGCAAGGAAATTCACATTTTCAGGGTCTGTTTGAAGTCTAATTCCACTCTGTTATAACTTCATTGATGTCACTTTAACTTAGTAAACAATTAAACCAAAGATATATTTCAGAAAATATATTCTTCCTTAGTAGTTCCCTAACTTTCTAGTCAGAAAAACAAAACAAAGACATTCCTTAAATTAAAACATGGACATGAAAATAAGAACAGTCTTAGTGCACCCAACTGGAAGATAACAATCACGTTTTTCCACAGATTCAAGTTAAAGATTTAGGTCATAAAAGTAATTGATGTAATTATTTCTCCAACTGTCTCTACTTCTCATAACCTAACTCTCAAAGTATTTGCCCCACAAAATGTCACTCATACCAGACTTTAGAAAATATTCTAAAACTGTTATAGCTCTAATCACATCAAAAGGAATGAGATTTCGTTAGGTGGCAATTATCGTTAAAGCACTGAGAACAGCTACATGCAACACAGGCCATCATACAGCAATCAACAAGTTTGAAACCTCTGGTTCAAGACGAGAAATAAGAAATGGAAGTCACTGTTGCAATCAGCAGAAAACCAGCTGCCATGCTTGGAGGCTGGAAGAAATTAGAGGGCAATGCAGAAATCAATGTAATAGCAGTAAGAACAAATTTAGGAAAGCTTGTGAAGCATACTTAAAGGCTATGAAATGCGAGTAAGTGAATTTATATATATATATTTATTTTTTTTTATAATGCTATGAGAATCCTAAGGGATAAATGGACTTTTAAAACTACCTATGCAAAGTGTCCATCATACTGTATTCCTCAAGAAGTCCAATGAGATAAAAACTCCAGAGGTAACTGAAAAATCTCTAATTCCATCAAATAAGGATTTCTTTTTAAATTGGCCTAGCAATCATTATGCAGCAGAGGCAATAGATACATTTAAAGAATAGGTATTAGGTGCTTTACTGAGGTGCAAAGTTAAAGACTGGTGGCTTCAGTGTTGAGAAAAAAAAAATCTAGGAGAACTGGGCCAAAAATGTCAGACTAGGCTGACTTACGTTTTCTCCATTTTTGAATGTGTGCCTTTGCATAATTACAGCTATGTTCTTTGAAATGCTAAGAATCAGCAGCTTTCATGGATTTTATTAGTGTTGGGTTTGTGCTTTACTGTGGTTGGAGAAAAATAATCTAAATACAGAACCAGACAAACCTTCCAAATCCCTAATAATTTCAAACCGAGCACCTGCATTTTCTGGGGCATCACCTGAATTTGCTTCCTGCTGAAATAATTCTGTTGTCAGTATGGGACTCAATGTAATATAAAAGTCCCAAAGGCCTGCTTAGTTTCAAGAGGAGAAGGAGGTCATTTCTATTCTTGTAAGCTAACTGGCTAACTTACATGCATTGATCATCTTTTGAAAATGTCCAAACTTTAGTCTACTTTTCAGGTGTCTATAAGTCATTTTTGCCTGGATTTACAATGATGTTCTTTAAATAGAAGACATTTTATATGGTTAAATGAGATCTGTTATAAATATAGAAATTTTACTTTCATTTGATAGAATAAGAGAACATGACTCTTACATTCCTGAGAGACTTTCATAAGTATACTCAAGGTAAAATTTATGAAAGCAGATATGGTACACCTATTTCACCCAAAAAGAGAGTATTCTGGAGAAGTTAATGACAAGTGTTCATTTCTGTTTTTCCTTTTCTTCCTTTATTTTCTTTTTGTTTGTTCTGTTGCTTTTGCCATCCAAGCATGACATCATAAAGTTTGTCAGAAAAGTGTGTCTTACAGTCAAAGTCTTATCATGGAACATTCAACTAAAATCCATGATTAATTTTGCTCATAACAGAAAGTGGTATGATATTTACTTTTGTTCTCGGAAATTAAAAACAACCCCCCAGAAAAGTTTCAATTTATTAATAAGTGCAGCTGGTGCATGGTTGAGAGACTTTAAATTAATTTCATATTCAATAGACTTTTAGCAGGTAAGCATCATGTTACTTGTATGTCAGTGAAATGGTAGTGAAATTCCAAGCACTGAAGTAGCACACTCTGTTCCTTGGCAGCAGCACTGTGGTCTCCTTAGAGGAGAACCTGCACCCAAGGTTTGGTCTGCACAACAGCTTCTTGTTCAAAGGCAGTTGGCATGCTAATGACATCAAAAGTAGTGGAAAACTCTCAACAAAGCTTCCTGTCCTCACTATTGTTAGAGACAAGTCAATGCCTTGTCTATTATTTAATCAGCCAGATTTCCAGTGATAACCTTGTAGTGAAAAACTACTTCTGTTTCCTGGGTTCTCTAATTCTCTACCAACAACAGTTTTGTTTCGTTTAACAACATGTAAACAAATAGAGTACTAGCAACAGGCTGTAGTGGGTTTACGTGGCAAGGTTTTGGTAGCAGGGAGCCATAGGGGTGGTTTCTGTGAGAAAGATCTAGAAGCTGCCCCATGTTTGGGAAGGGCCCCATTGTTTTCCAGATCCGAGCCAATAAGCGATGTTGTTTTGCACCTCTGTGAGAGCATATTTAAGACAGGGAAAAAACGCTGCGCCACACAGCAGCCGGGAGAGTCAAGGAAGTGGGAGAACAGCCTTGCACCAAGGTCAGTGTAGAAGGAGGGGGAGAGGTGCTCCATGCGCCGGAGCAGAAGTCCCCTGTGGCCTGTGGTGAGGACCATGGTGAAGCAGGATGTCCCCCTGCAGCCCATGGAGTACCACGGTGGAGCAGGGTTCCACGCTGCAGCCCGTGGAGGAGACCACGGTGGAGCAGGTGGCCCTGCACCAACGGAGGCTGCCGCCTGTGGAAGACCCCTGCCGGAGCAGATTCCGGGCCGGACCTGTAGCCCGTGGAGAGGAGCCCACGCAGGAGCAGGTGATCTGGCAGGAGCTGCTGCCCGTAGGGGAGCCAGGTTGGAGCATTTTGCTCCTGAGGGATGGACCCCGTGGTACGGACCCATATCTGGAGCAGTTCTGGAAGAGCTGCTGCCTGTGGGAAGCCCACGCCGGATCAGTTCATCAAGGACTGCATCCCGTGGGTGGGACCCCACAGCACAGGGGACGAGAGTGACCGAGAAGGAGCGGCAGAGAAGAAGTGCTGTAGACTGACCATAACCCCCATTCCCCGTTCCCCTGCGCCGCTCGGGGGGAGGAGGTGGAAAAGGGTGGATGGGGGGGGAAGGTGCTTTTGTTTTTTTTTTCCTTTGTTTTCTCACTTCTCTCGCTTGTTAGTTGTAGGCAATAAATCTTACTATCTCCTTATGCCGAGTCTGTTTTGCCCGTTACAATAATTATTGCGTGATTTTCTCGTCCTTATCTCAATCCTTGAGCCCTTTTCACATATTTTCTCCCCATTCCTCTTTGAGGAGGGGGAGTGAGAGAGCGGCTGTGGTGGAGCTCGGCTGCCCACTCGAGCGGAACCACGACACAGGCTAAAGCTGGGAACTACCATGAAGAGTGGCTGTTCACTTTCATCAGTCTTCAGTCACTCCTACTCCTTGTTCTGTGTGTCAGAAACAAGCAAGACCCAACTCATTTTCCTCTGTAGTTCATTATTGCTCTGGTATACAATGGGTAAGGTGATATTTAATCTATTCTGCCTTTTGCTTGCACAGAAAAAGAAATGAAGACACCTTGTGGTTTTTGTATGTGACCTCAGGGATAGCACGGGGAGGTAAGTAAGATTTATACCTACTGAGGATCTGACCAAGTGTTCAGATAATTTAAATGGAGCAAAGGGTAGTTTAAGTGACTTGCTCAAGGTGAAATAGTAAGTGACTGACAGCACCAAACAGAAAACTCCAGCCCTTGCTCTCCTTTTCTGTCAGAGCACTTCTCTCCCAGACACCCACATTTGGATTTAGCCAGATGCAGAGTCACACCTGCACTGGAATAATATAGCAGTAACAATTTTAGGATAGCTGACAAACTACATGGGGCTCTTTCAGCTGCCTCCAACAAAAATATGATTCAGCACCATCATACATGATCAGAATACTTTGGGACACGGCAATGTGCTCAAGGATGCCTTATTCCCACAGAGACTGGATATGTTGAGAAAAAGCAGATGATTATTTTTGACAAGGGCCTGGACAACTGAAGGAGGATGACTTCAAGATGACTCTTAAAACGTAACCCAGACACTATGTGGTGCCTTTCAGATAACTAATGTAGAAATGACAAAGGGAAACTTATTTACTTTGAGGCTCATTTAACAGCTTTCAGAATCCTTCTTTCCTTCCTGCCTGCCTTCCTTTCCAGCCTTTCTGCTTTCTCTATTTATTCCTAACATCTAATCTAAATATCCATTTTTTTTTGGTGTAAAACCCCCTTGTCCTATCATTATCTGCCCGTGTAAGAAGTCATTCTTCATCTTTTCGTAAGCTTCTTTTAAGGCCTGAAAGGCCACAATGAAACCAGGAACCTTCCTCCCTGGAACCTTCTCTTTTCCAGGCTGAATATCGCCAAGTCTCTCAGCCCGTCTTCGTGGGAGAAGTGCTCCAGCCCTCTGAACATCTTTGTGGCCGTCCTCTGGACCTGTCCTAACAGGTCCGCATCCGTCTTGTTCTGGGGGCCCCAGACCTGGATGCAACAGTCCAGGTCAGGCCTCACAAGAGCAGAGCAGGGGGACAATCCCCTCCCTCACCCTGCTGGCCACTCCTCCGTTGATGCATCCCAGGATGCAGTTGACCTTCAGGCTGCAAGTGTGCATTGTTGGCTCCTGACATCTGTATATCCACTGGACCCCCCAAGTCCTTCTCAGCAGGGCTGCTCTCAGTAAGATCTTCTCCTAGTCTGTGCTCATGTCTGGGATTGCCCTTACCCAGGTGCAGCACCTTGCACTTGGACTTGTCGAGCCTCATTAAGTTCACATGGGCTCACTTCTCAAGCTTGCCCAGGTCCCTTTGGATGACATCCCTTCCTTCTCTTGTATTGACTGCACCACTCAGCTTGGTGTCATCTGAAAATTTGCTGAGGATGCACTCAATCCCACTGTCTATGTCATTGATAAAGACATTAAACTGTACTAGTCCCAAGACAGACCCCTGAGGGACACTACTTGTCACCAGCCTCCCTCTGGACATAGAGACATTGACTGCAGCTCTCTGTCTGCAGCCATCTAGACAATTCCTTATTCACCAAAAAGTCCACCCTTCAAATCTGTCTCTCTCTTATTTAGAGATAAGGATGTTATGTGAAGTCCAGGTAGATGACCTTGGTTAGTTTTCTCTTGACTCATGCAGCCACTCCATCAGAGAAGGCCACCAGATTGGACAGGCAAGATTTACCCTTGCTGAAGCCCTGCTTGCTGCCTCAGATCACCTCCTTGTCCTGCATGTGCCTTAACATTGCTTCCAAGAGGACCTGTTCCATGGCATGGAGGTGAGGCTGACCGGTCTATAATTCCCCAGGTATTTCCTACTACCATTTTTAAAGATGGGAGTGATGTTTCCTTTTTTTCTAGTCACTAGGGACTGTGCCTGACTGCCAGGACTTTTCAAATATGGTGGAGAGAGGCTTGGAAACTTCATCAACCAATTCCCTTAAGACCCTGTGATGCATGTCATCAGGCTCCATAGACTTGTGCCTGTTCAGTTTCCACCTGTTCAGTGATCTTGAACCTGCTCT
The DNA here is from genome assembly GCF_009819795.1 of Aythya fuligula. Classification (NCBI taxonomy): domain Eukaryota; kingdom Metazoa; phylum Chordata; class Aves; order Anseriformes; family Anatidae; genus Aythya; species Aythya fuligula. The sequence continues at coordinate 39,159,440 of NC_045560.1, read as the reverse complement.
TTGCTTACAGTGGAAAGGGCTTTGTTCCCCCAGCCCCAGCCTAGAGGTTCAGGGACTTGAAAGATGTGGGAAGCCTGACTTCAGATAGAGACTGAGGCAAATAACTTAATGAGTACCTAAACCTTCTCCATGTCTGTTGTTAACAGTTCTCCCTTATTTATCAGAGGGGGAACACTCTCTTTGGCCTCTCTTTTCTGGGACCTATAAAATCCCTTCTTATTCTTTTCATCCCTTGCCAAGTTCAGTTCCATCTGTGCTTTGTTTTTCCTTTTCCCATCTGTACACATTCAAATGGCATCTCTGTTCTCTTCCCAGGCCACATGTTCCTACTTCCACAGCTTGTGCATTTCCTTCTTACTCCTCAGTTTGACCAGCAGGTCCTTGCTCAGCCATGTTGGTTTCCTGCCTTGCCTACTTGATTTCTTACACGTGATATACTTGCCAGCCCAGTGGTATGAATACTATTTAGTTATATAAATATAACAGAGATAAACAGTGACCAAAGTGTAATGATTAGTTGACATCAAACCTGGATTTAGAACATCTAATGTATTTTTAAAGTGTCATCAGTTAGCATTAATTGGTATTTATTAATCTATTGAGAAAGACAATTTAAGGTTTTAGGTATTTAAATTCAGTATATAAAGTAAGAGATAAATATATTCTTTTATATTTTCTTGAATTGCTTGGCTTCACCATGTCACCTTATCATATGACTGATCTTTCCTTTGACTACTACAGAGCAAAGCAGTATCTAGATATTTTTAACGAACAGAGAAGTACTAAAAAAACAAACAAACAAAAAAAACACTCTGCTAAAATAAAGTTAAGGTAAAACCAACACTCTTGGGAGCACAGAATAATCGAGTGTAAGCCTGGAAACAGAGAAAAAAAAGTTAATTTTAGAAGAAATTTAAACATGCCAAGGTAGAAAAATCTTTTTAATCTTTCATCAGGGGAAGTCACATTGAAAAAGACAGTTTAAATTTAAAATCACAAACAGCAAAAAGCAAAAAGTATGCACTGATCGTAATCATATGGCTATTGCACATTTACTGTGGAGCAATTCAAGTCATTCATTCCTACACATGGGTGATTTTAGAAATTAAGCTGCTCATTTCACTAATGTCAATAAGTATTCTTATATTTAATATCTTTTCCAAATATTTAGCCTCTGCAATCATAAGGTTCATTTCATCAAAGAACATTGCATTTACACTAGCAAAAGGATCAGAAATCAAAACAACCAGATGGCTAGGGACTGTAATCAGGACCTCCTTCAAGAAGGTTTCTCTCCCAAGAGATGTAAGAAAAAAAAGTAGAACCATCAAACATAGAATCACACCAGTGATCACACAGGGAAAAAGAAGAAGAACAACACAGAACATAGTAAAAACTCTTAAATGAATGACTATGCAATGGTAGATAGAGGAAAAAACAAAGTGAAGGGAAGATCTCTGCAGTCATCTTGCCAGCAACCAGAATTTTGAAGTCAGTACCATCCTGTGAGATAAAGTCTGGTTTTTGCTTTACTAGAAAGCATCCTGCAGTTCAGAACAGTGAGGAGAAAACCTGCGTCTGGATGCTGCAGTACAATGAGAAATAATGAAACAGCTTTTAGAAAGAAGCATCCAAACCAGGGTCTCAAACTGAAATCCCAACACAAAATTACATGATTGTCCTATGGGACCACTACAAGTTTGAATTAAGGTTGTTATAGAAGTTCCATCTGCCCTCTCATAGAGGGGGTTTAGAGTGAAGTTTAAAGACAACAAACAGGTTCTTCAGGCTCAAATGCAAAAGGTATGTGAATGCAAGAACTGTACTGGAATGTAGCATTTAGTTTGGGGATAACTGCAACAACCCTGAAATTAACTTTCCTTAGCAAGTGATGTGTAGTCTAATACTCATACAACTCCATCTTTGTTATGAAAATGCAAAGACATCATCCTCATAAATGTTGGATTAATCATGTTATTTTCGCAAGCAGACAGAAGTCTGTTCAGCCAACACATGGTAAGTAACCTTGTTGACTTCTTAGCTCTATACCATTGTTTAAGCTCCCCTTAAAATGATTAAAGAATATGTACACACAATCAAGTGTCATACTTTTGCCAAGGAGGTGATAACCACTGTCCAGTTGGACAGTGCATATGTGTGTGTGGTGGGGTCAAGACACAATATATCAGTGGGCTGTGGTAGCCTTCCAATCACATGAACAAGTATGAAAGTCTAACTGACTTAAAATGTACTCTTCTGTTTGATGCAACTCTTCCTTTCTAATAAGTTTACCACATTTTTCACTGCATCCAGCTTATGCAGAATGTGCATGTATGGCATTACAGTTTATGTCTACAGACACTCATTTATGCCTGTGTTAGTGCAAAATTGAGTTTGAAGCTTTGCTTATCCTTTCACAGAAATGTCTTCATGGGTAGGGATGGTTCAGATAGCAACTAGGCTTGCTGCTGATTTGTTGTATGAGTTCAAACCCAACCCCTGCAAGAAAATTCTTCTTGACTTCAGACTGACTGTTTTGCAAGGCAGTTAAAAAGATGATTATAAAGTATATGTACTTATAAATATATTTATGATATATACATAAGAATACAAGTTAAAGGCAGGTAATAATTACAATGAATGTTCCAGGTTTCATGGAGACTGAGGTCTAAAACACAAACTGATGCAAACTCACATAGCTTAATGGATATTTATCAAAAGCTATTTTAATGTTTCTTTAAACAACATTGTAAAACTTTTGTAAGACAAATGAATTAACTGTATGAGTTCACTATACGTATGAATTAAAATGATATGATTTCCTCACTGCATTTTAATCAAATACAAAAGCATGATAGACATTTTCAAAAGCAAGACATGATTTTGAGTATCTCAGTTTTGGAGGTGTTCCAGAGATGTTGTATTTAAAGATCTAGTTCCCTTTGCAGTACCTCATCTTGAATATGCAAAGGCAGAGGCCTCCAAACCACCAGTCACTATAAATGTAGGCCATAATTTTTATCTGTATATCCATTTACAAAGCACTGACTGACTGTGATGTCTGTTAAACTCCATTACTGCTAAAATATCAACATGTAATATTTTTCTAAACTGAACCATATGAATGTATATTCCCACAGCAAACTGATTGCTCTCCTTTACTTTACTTTTAGTATTCCCTTTGATAAACTATACTACTATAGTAATAACCCTGAAAAATCTCAGAAGCTACGACATACTAAAAATAAATGTTCTGAGATGTCGTTATGCAGAATGCTATATGTAATACATCTTAGATCTCTATTCTAAATATTTTATTTATATATATATATTGTAATACAAAATAAAACCTGCTGTGTAAATTATCTGTTAGCAAATGCTATTCTGCAATTTTACTTTTAAATTATCCAAAATAAATTAGGTCTTCATATTAAATTGTCAGATGGTATTCCTCTTCCTGCAATACAGACAGAGTTGTTGGTATAAAGAAAACTAAACACTCAAACCTATTTCTTTTTAATATCTCTGATACCATACAGTTTTCTGGATTTGCATTGACATATATTTAAAATAGAAGATATGCATGGAATTACCAATTACTTTTTGACTGAGTCATGTTATTTAAAAAGGGTATTTAAGAATTATAAATTGTCAAAAAGAATGGAGGGAGGAAACTAGTGGGAAAAAGAAGAAAAGATGAGAAGTATAATAGCTCTTAAAACATTGCAGCATAGATGCCCAGAGTTTTGAATTCTTTTCTATTACTGCACAAAAACTTATCTTTGAAAAACAGCTAAAGTTATCAGCGTTAAAGTTAGCAGTTATCAATAATATGCAACCGATTAAAGTGAAATTATTGCATTCTAAGGGTATTATGTATCACAGTGACATTTTCCATTAATCTTTCTTTTTCAGCTTTGAAACTGAAATAAGAAGGAGTCTTCTGAACTTTGATAACTAGATTGACACACCACTTAATGTAAAAGCCAAAAAATATTGCTATTGAGCAAGAAATACAACTGTGAGTTCTGGATGCGGGGGGAAACCTAGTTACAAGAGATGAGGAAAAGGTGGAGTTGCTCAATGCCTTCTTCACCTCAGCCTTTAGCGGCAATACCGGTTGTTCTCTGGATACCCAGTACCCCGAGCTGGTGGAAGGGGATGGGGAGCAGGATGTGGCCCTCACTATCCACGAAGAACTGGTTGGTGACCTGCTATGGCACTTGGATGTGCACAAGTCAATGGGGCTGGATGGGATCCACCCAAGGGTACTGAGAGAACTGGCAGAGGAGCTGGCCAAGCCGCTTACCATCATTTATCAACAGTCCTGGCTATCGGGGGAGGTCCCAGTTGACTGGTGGCTAGCAAATGTGACACCCATCTACAAGAAGGGCCGGAGGACTGACCTGGGAAACTACAGGCCTGTCAGTTTGACCTCAGTACCAGGGAACTTGAGAGTCATCACGCAGCACTTGCAGGGCAAGCAGGCGATCAGGCCCAGTCAGCATGGGTTTATGAAAGGCAGGTCCTGCTTGACGAACCTGATCTCCTTCTATGACCAAGTGACACGCTGGATGGATGAGGGAAAGGCTGTGCATGTGGTCTACCTTGACTTCAGTAAGGCTTTTGACACCGTCTCCCACAGCATTCTCCTCAAGAAACTGGCTGCTCTTGGCTTGGACTGGTGCACGCTTCATTGGGTTAGAAACTGGCTGGATAGCCAGGCCCAAAGAGTCGTGATAAATGGAGTCAAGTCCAGTTGGAGGCTAGTCACTAGTGACGTTCCCCAGGGCTCGGTGCTGGGGCCGGTCCTCTTTAATATTCTCATCGATGATCTGGATGAGGGGATTGAGTGCACCCTCAGTAAGTTTGCAGATGACACCAAGCTAGGTGCGTGTGTCTATCTGCTCGAGGGTAGGAAGGCTCTGCAGGAGGATCTGGATAGGCTGCACCGATGGGCCGAGGTCAACTGCATGAAGTTTAGCAAGGCCAAGTGCCAGGTCCTGCACCTGGGGCGCAATAACCCCAAGCAGAGCTACAGGCTGGGAGAGGAATGGTTGGAGAGCTGCCAGGCAGAGAAGGACCTGGGAGTGATGGTGGATAGTCGGCTGAATATGAGCCAGCAGTGTGCTCAGGTGGCCAAGAAGGCCAACAGCATCCTGGCTTGCATAAGAAACAGCGTGACCAGCAGGGCTAGGGAGGTGATTGTCCCCCTGTACTCGTCTCTGGTGAGGCCGCACCTTGAGTACTGTGTTCAGTTTTGGGCCCCTCGCTACAAGAAGGACATCGAGGTGCTTGAGCGGGTGCAGAGAAGGGCGACGAAGCTGGTGAGGGGCCTGGAGAACAAGTCCTACGAGGAGCGGCTGAGGGAGCTGGGTTTGTTCAGCCTGGAGAAGAGGAGGCTCAGGGGCGACCTTATTGCTCTACAAATACCTTAAAGGAGGCTGTAGTGAGGTGGGGGTTGGCCTGTTCTCCCACGTGCCTGGTGACAGGACGAGGGGGAATGGGCTTAAGTTGCACCAGGGAAGTTTTAGGTTGGATGTTAGGAAGAACTTCTTTACCAAAAGGGTTGTTAGACATTGGAACAGGCTGCCCAGGGAAGTGGTGGAGTCCCCATCCCTGGAAGTCTTTAAAAGACGTTTAGATGTAGAGCTTAGGGATATGGTTTAGGTTTAGTGGGGACTGTTAGTGTTAGGTCAGAGGTTGGACTCGATGATCTTGAGGTCTCTTCCAACCTAGAAATTCTGTGATTCTGTGATAAATTAAAATTAGTTTATCTGGTTAAAAAAAAAAAAAAAAAAAAAAAAAAAAAAATCAGAGAGGAGAACATTGATTTGGGGACCAAAATGTTCTAGAGTATTTGGAAGAACTTTCTTAATTTCTAAATATGTTTTCTAAGTAAGAGAAAAAACCCTGGCCCTGATTTTAGGTAATAATACCAATGTATTGTATAAAGTAATTCTTCAGGAATTGCACATGGATTTCAAATGTGAGAAAATCCTTTTTTCTGTACTTTGATCACCAGTCAAGCCATTACAGGAAGGCAGACTGTGAAACAGAGTATTAAGGAACAAATATGGTTTTGAAATGAAGTAATTGTACAAGACAAGTAAAGCAGTGACAGCTGAAAGTTTAATATTAATGATGCCCTTGTGTTTTAAACTACTCTTCTTCCATAAATACACTAGACATAACGAAGAGTTGTTGGAACCTAGTGGTTGGAACAGACATGTCCATGAAACCCATTTTGCAGGAGTAGTGTTGATAAAAAGTGGCAGTCTTCATTTTGAAGTGTTGCTAAAAAAAAAAATGATACTTTATAACAGTCCATTTTGGCGTCTGGTTATAGCAATGTAATGTCTTTTTTTTTTTTTTTTTTTTTTTTTCACAGATTTAAATTACTTTGCTTTCCATATACTGTTACACTAAAAGCCTAAAGTTTGAGAGCTGATTTGATTTTATACTCTATTACATTCACAGAATAAACCATGGGTGAAAAAAATGTCTGAAAATAAAGAAAAAATAAATAAATAATGGTGGCAGATCTGACTAGAAATTTCCATTGGCGTTGTGTGTTTGTGAAAAATAGCCAGGAAAATGCCATCAAATATTTCACTGTTTCTTTTTGTTTGTTTGTTTGTTTGTTTGTTTTTAACCCTAACAAATATTCCAATTCCATATAGAAACAAAGATTTGAGAGTTCCACCTCTGAGACCTATGTGTTATAACCCTAGAATAGGATCCCTTCAGCAAGTCATTTAGTTTTTCTCTTTTCCTCAGTTTTCCCAGGAGAATTCTACATATACTCTTTGTATATAAATATACATGTAGTGCCAAGAACAGCTATGTCAGCATGGAAAGGAAAGCCACAAGTGGAAGCATGTATGCATATGTGTATCTACGGCATGTACAGGTACAGAGAAATAAATAAATAACCAAACAAACAAAAACAAATAAGAGTGAACGAGAAAACTGTCCCCAGAAAACTTCGTATTACTAAACTCAGGCAGCCTCAAGATGACCATTCTCATTATGAGAGCACACACTGGAAAAGCAATGAATCAAATCCACCATAAAATAGTTTCAAGTGTTGATGGAGAGAAGTGGTCCTGTCTCTTTTCTAAAGCATCTATACAAAACAACCTACTTGTTTCAAAGGAGGACTTCAGAACATATTACTGCCGATCACCAAAATCAGTAATTCTTTCATTAGAGATGTCAATACATCCTAAGGTCAGTGCATTACAAGAGAGGAAGAAGTTGTGGTCTTATTTCACAGACGTGCAGTACCGTGTCCCTATCTGGGGAACTGATAGTGTAGGCTCCTGATGAGTGGGAGCATGAGAGGAAGTAGGAGGGTGCTGTGTCACACAAGAGGAAAGGGAGAAAGGATGCAGCTATCTCCCACATTTCTTGCAGAGGCAGATGAAATCTCAGCCTTATTATTAGACTACTCATGGGGAAGGGAAGAGGTCTGGCTCCATACAAAAATAAATAATTAAATAAATAATGGTTGGATAGTTGCTCAGAAGTCTTTGAAATTCTGCTATGTTAAAGCTGATTGCTAATTGTCATTACTGCTACTGTTAAATGGGAAATGTGGAAATGATGTCAATTCAAAATTCTGGCATGAGCCTGTTGTAACTGAAGCATTTTTGCAAATACATGCAGACTTGTTGCAAGGCAGGTGGAGGGTACAGTGGATCTGACTCTGCCTCTGAATGATTTTTGATTCATTTTATGCAGCATACGGAGCACTTCCAAATCCTGGATGAGTTTCCTTTGGTGGAGGGTAGCATTTTTATTTATATCACTGATGCCAGGATTTCTGTGAGACACATTCTGGTTGGCAGCATCTGCAAGCAAGGTTGTCAGAGGAATGCTTCACAATCAGAATCTATACAGCTCTGGAAATAGCTGCAAAGACACTTAAATACTGTGGGAAGTTTACAGAGACACATATTTTTCACACTTTCACTGATGGCAGCTGAATTGGGAAATCTACACTCTGGATGTTAAGTTAAGTTACATTTGTGAATTAAACCTTAATCTCCTCTAAGTATTTCAGATTGTGAAATGGGTACAACAGTGTTCCATAGATAAATGCTAACAGATATTTGTGAAAAACAGAAATAATTGTATAGTTAATTAACCACAAAATAAACATAATGTCTTCTTAAACAATAATCACTGGTACACAGCAATGCTCTCCACCAAGATCTTCTCTTATGCTAAGTATCATATCCAATTCATCAGCCCTTTTTTCCTTACCAGGATGTCAGTGCAAAGTGTAAGAATGCCTCTAACAGAGCTTCAGTACTAAATGTCTTCAGCATCTTAAAAAGTTTTTTATTTTTCCCTTAATTCCATTAAATTGCATAGTCAAATAATCCTAGAAAGAGAAAGCACTATAGCGGACTATGATCCCTTCTGCCACTATCAATACAAGTGTAGATATTATCCTCTGATCCAGTTACAACAAATCCCAGTGAATCAGTACATGATTCTACACTCTTCATATACGCCTCTTGGGGAAGAAAAAAAAAAAAAAAAAAAGAGAGAGAGAGAGAGAGAGAGACACTGTTTTCCTGTTTTCATAACATAGTTCTTCATCAGTGTCTTGTGCCTCCCCATCTGGCATACTGCCTGGCTGCATGTGTACCTCTGCCTTTTAGGCAGCTCATCAGCCTGACTCACCAGGGAAGTTGCACTGACTCAGGGAGGGCATCGAGCAGTGTTTGCAGCACCGCCAGTGACATTCTCTGAGACGTATAAGATACAGAGAGGCACTAGAGACTGCAGCACAGCAATAAACACATTTTCAGCAAAATCCATCTGTGAAGCCAACTGATAATAATCAGCTAGAGGCTAGAAGGCAGTACATCATCAGCCACCACAAAACAAACATGTGTGATACTGTTGTGCACAGGCATAAACTCTTGTCAAATGCAGAGTTGTTCTGTTAACTAGCAATATAACATTGCTCTCTTGAATAATGAATGGTTAACTTAGCTGTCCATGAGATCTTTCTATTGCTGAGGCTTTGGTTTTCTGGTTGTTGCTGTTTGTTTTAACTGAAATACCTACCCTCAATTTTAGTGACATTATTTGTTGTTCTTCAATGTGTATACAACAAATAATTTCAAAATGAGTGAGAGGTGTTTTTGTTTTTCATTTATTTTTAATTAACTGGCCCATTCCGTATGATTAAGGATCAAACTCTGACTCTGTATTTACAAAGATCTAATCCCTAGAGGTTTAATTTCTGTGAGGACATAAAATTAAAAGGAATATTTCCATGATCATTGCCATGGCTCCCCAATCATCCCTTAGTCAGCTGTTGGGGTAAAAGTAATTAGGAAAATTTTGGTGTGTTAAGTCTGCATAATTAAGACACTACAAGTACTCACTGCACAGTGTTTGTTTTTTCTTTTTTTGTTGTTTTGTTTTGTTTTTTGTTTTTAATTGATAGTTGATCACACTTGCAAAATGCTAATAGTTTCAGATGGCATATTCTACAGTAGCAGTGCAGCTTTCAGTAGAAATACTGAGAAACTGGTTATGTTCCTCCATGGCTATTTTAGATTTGCTACTTAAAATTGGAGCCATGAAACAAGATTATGCCAGTTTAAAGGGAAAGGGTTTTAAAGGGACATACCAAGGGCCTACTCATGAAAGATTATATAGTCATGCTTCTGAGCTCAAGGGAAAATAAAATTGAAGTTTTTTTTTTTAAATTAAAATTTGTCTTCTCTCTTACGTCACCTACATATGTTTGTCTTTTAGTAACTATGCCCTACAGGAGCTTAATTTATTGCTTGTATTTTAAAGAGGTGAGCCAAGAACTCCAGGCTCTTGAATGCCACCTTCATCTTTAATGATCTTGGGAAAGTTGCATCATCTCCTCAAGTATTAATTCTTTCACATATGTAAGAGAGACAGTAACAGCACTATCTTATTCTCAGAAAGGTATTGAGATGCTAATGGTTTAATTATTGTTTTTTAGTTATATTGAGAGCCTCGAAATGAAAGTGCCATATTAATGCAAATTATCACTATTGTTAAGTGATAGAATGAAGCTCTGTAAGACAAAAGCTACATGATGCATTGTCCAAATAACAAAAGTCCAACTTCACTTGATATACTAAATTGTTTAAAAATATCACTAAAAGATCATGGTAGAGAAAAATGGAGTACCACTCAAAAGGGCCAATCATATCCTCTGGAACTACCTCATGTTCATAACTGATGAACATGTACAGAAATGGAAAAGAATTAACTAAAATTTATATGCTAGAGCATAGCTCAAACTGGTAACTAAATTGATTTAAAAAAGAATTACTCTACTAGATTTCTCTTTTCAGTCCAAAGTTTTGGTGTGTTGGATAGGCTAGAGGGAATGAGCTTTACCACTGAGATTGCCACACCCACTCCCTCCCAGGACCAAGATCCTTTTTGTCACCTTCTTGATGACAGATGATCTGACTAGACTTTAAAAAAATAAAAAATAAATAAAATAATAAAAATAAAAAAATGCAACATAACTAAGATTTCTGCCTCACTTGAATAAGTCAGTCCTATGAACCATCCTTTCTTTATTTTAGTTGCCTTTTTTTTTTGCTCTCTCACTCTTTTGACCCTTTAATTTAACCTACTACAGCAGCATTTCTCATTTATTTTTGTGACTATACTGTGGGCTCATTTCATATTAGAAAGATCGCTAAAAGCACAGTCTTAAGCATGTTAATATTTGACAGACTTCACAGTGGCTGAGAAGGCCAAGTGCTGTGTCTGTCTGTAACTGTAGGATTTCCAGCATGAGGCAGAAACAAGAACTACATTTTCAATCTTTGTTGTTCTTTTCTTTTTTTTTTTTCTTTCTCCTGTTTGTGTGTTTCTTTGTCTTCAATAAAAGCAACCACAATACCTCAAATCCCTACTACCTGATTTCTTCAGTCCTTCTCCAATAGTTATCATCCTCAGTGCCATCTAAAAGGCTGTCAGACAAGATTTTCTAAAAGCAAAGCAAAATGAAAAAAAAGTCTCTAGAAAGACTCTCTAAACCAACATAGGGAATAATATAGGCTGCTAAAGTAATTTTTTTTTTTACTTAGTACTTTGTAAGACTGAGTAGATTCCCCCACCCTCCATCTTTTTGTATCTTCATATAAAAACAACATTTAATCTTGTTTGCTATGAGCATAAGCAGGCTAAATTCAGTACGTATGCAATAGTGAATCCTATTTCATGTTTTGTAGTGACAAGGTCAAGTTAATCCCTTTAATTCAAATTTTTCAACCAATGATGTTATTACTAAGGCATTACCAACATTCACCAACATTCTGGTGAATAGAATGGACAAACGCGAATGTATAGTGTATCTATACATTGTGGTCTAGCACCGTTTCTGTCAAAAATAATACTTTATCTTTATAGACCTTAGCACTGCAGAAAACATCCCTAAGTGTTGGACCTGGCCCACAGTACTTCAAAGCACAGCTGCCATAGCCAAGTTTGTTTACTCAGCATCTCAGTGAACTCCATCTGGAGGAGGTTTAGAGCTCTTCAGATAATTGGAGAAGCCATAAGGACTGAGGCATCCTTCCCCAAACAGCATGGTGACAGGGGAGAACAAAGCGAGATATTTTCTACCTTCCCCATTTCTCTGAAAAGAGAGGATTTGTCCCACTCAATTTTATTTCTGTCCTGTTAGACAGCTGAGACTGTCAGTGACATATTTGAAGAATGTGATCTCTAAAATATCTCACAGCTTATAATTATTAGTTATAAAATGTCAAACCCACAGTTTAATAAGGTTCTGTAATACTACCTTCCTGCCATCTGCAAGGTCAGAAGACAACCAGACTTATAACCATGAGGTTATGTTGGGCAATAATCTGCATGGGAGTTGTGATGCTTTGCTCAATACACCTACTATGCACCCCATGAGCATAGTTCAGTCAGTTTTTATGCTACCAGGGGAGCTTAGTATCACAGAAAGATTAAGGACAGAAAAAGTAAAAAGTAGGCTCTATGTACGGCTTTTCTTAGACAAAGTAGTCTGAATTTCAAATGGAAGGGTCTATATTATCTTTCTTTAAAAGAGTAAAAGTGAAATTGCTTAAAATAAGAGCAATGTGAAGACAGAGCCATTTCAAGTGAAGGGGTGAAAAGCCCTTGGCATATCACATACTTTCCTTTCATTTCTACTCACTTTAGTGTAAAAATTATCACAGACTTGAGTGTAGTGTTTAAAATTACACGTATATGATCAGCTGTAAACTACAGAAACATAACCTAGTTTTTGTTCTGTTGTGATTTTTAAATCAGTTCACTACCATTCCTACAAGTGCAACTGACATTAACTTTATATTTCAGCACAATGAGAATTACCATTCAGAAGTTTTGCAGCCTAAGGATGTTTACACTAGGAAGTTACACTTTTGAATCTTTCCACAAACAGTAATAAAATTACAGCACTAAGACTGAATAACAATAGACCATTTCTTAAGAGTCATGAAGCTTGCTCAAACTAAAGGTATTTGAATCTCTGAATATGTAATACCATTCATACAAAGAAACCATGTATGGCATTGTGTGAACTTTCAGTCTTTCAATGATGCTTACAATTTCCTGATAAATAGGGTGGGGGTTTTTTGTTGTTTTGTTTTGTTTTTTAAAGACAGTATGGACTGGATCACAGTGATTTTGTTCATCCCAATGACATTGCGAAATCTTCTAGCAAAATGTGTGAGCATTTATTTCCATTCTTAATTTGCTGTGATAGATTTTAAAATAACATTTTTCATTTATAATAAAAATGTGTCATCAAAACTTTATCATAAAATATTTTATCATATCTTTAATCTTCAGTGAAAATGCATTAAAACAATGCTCAGCACATACTATAGAAATAGATTTTAATTTTAGAAATGGATTTTAAAGCATAAAGTACCATATGAAGGAAGAAATGTAAGTAATACTCGGTCACTAAAATTAAATCTTCTAGAGATCTTTATAATTCTCAGAGAGCTCTTAAAAATTCACCTTACCAAATGTACAAATCTCTATTTAATGTATTTCTAATAAAATGGAGACTATTTTAGGAGTCATCCAGCTGAAAACTATGGAAATGATCATCTTGTGGGTATATGGTTCAACACTGTCATTCATTCAAACGTTACAGAATGAAACATCTCCTGTAAGCCTCTCAGGATATGAGGAAAAAAGACTGACAAAGACTTGTTACAAAATTTTAAAGGAAAAATAATAATTAATGATAGGGTTCTCTGCTTTATTATGGAGCTTATGAAATAGGAAATTAGCTCAAACTATATATTCATTCTCATTTTAAAACATTTGTTGATAAAACATTATCTCTACAGTTAACACTATCACCTCCACAGGTAGATGAAAATAAAGTTCAAAGTTCAAATTACTTGACTGTAGCAGAGCATTCATTTCTCATGTATTCTTTAAAATAAATAAATAAATAAATAAAATCAGGATGAAAATAAATCATCTCACTTAACTTATGGTATCAAGAGCATTGTTACGTTTGTTTTTAATGTCATCCAGGGTCACAGAAAATAATTTGCCCTTCCTCCATTATGCTTTTAATTGTTTTAACTGTTTATATAGTTGTAGAAGGAGATAGCACATTATTGGCAGCACATGAAACTTTTGCTCTACCAAGATGGCTCATTTTTGGAAAATAAAACAGCCTAATTTATTATCCCTATCAAGTGATCTATATGAATGATTTTTGGTAATAGTTTGGCTTGTTTGTGTTACTTCTGTAGCAGCAAACAATTGTGCCTCATAATGTTCTGTATCTTCACTTCTCAGTGACGAATAAAAAAAATCAAGGATTGCGTTAAAAATTAAATGATTGAATTATTTTTATAACCTTGTTCATTTGCATGCTTTGTTGCATTTGACAACGCACTCTGAGTATTTAAGAAACCTCTTCCAAAAAAACTACAGTATGCTTTATGGCTATTATTGCTGTGTTCAGCGGTCCAGACAAAACCATTTTTCTTCTCAGAATGCAAAAATCTATTTTTGGAGTGTAGCTGTGAGTCTTCTCAAAGACAAGAGCAATCCTTTGAAACACACAGTAAGTCATACAGGTGTGGCAGAAATTTGGCTTGTATGAGCAAGGAACTCATAACAGATCCAATGCAAAAAAAAGAAATAGAAAGTCTTCCAGAGCAGTTCTCCCTTCCAAACAGAATTATTCTATCATTCTATGATTCCTTGATGGCACATTACCTTCAAAGTCATTGCACAATCACAATCCATGTGAAAGATAATTAAATCAACCAGGAAACAATTCTAAGAATCAAGGACCTTCTACATTACTTGATGCTGTATTCTATACTGCAGGTATTTGGACCAAAATTTACTGTTAGGTATGAAAGGAGAAATACACGAGTTAGTCCTAGCTATGCCTAGCAAAGCTGGATTAACTATCATCACCTAAGAATACTCTCAAACAAGGAGTATTCACAGTACTTCACCCTTCACCTATTTTTTACTCTGGACAGGTTCCTCATCTTCCTACTTACTGGAGAGTCAGTGCATTTTTCACACTATCCTATGTCTGAAAATACCTTCCATTCTGGCTAAAAATCACAAAGAGTTTCCATCTTAAGAATGTTCAAGAGAAACTGAGAGATATCCCACCCCCTTCTCCGTCACCACCATTTGGCTCCAAAATCATCTCTCCTACAATCTTCTCAGCAGAATACGATAACCACACAGAATTTCTGCATTGGTTGATTGGTAATTTCTCCACATTGTTCTAGGAAGTCTTACTCATAAACACCAAGGTCTTCCAGAGGGCAGTGGCTAGCTAGTATGACCTAAAGCTTTCTAATAAAACAATATTAGGCACATGTGGAAAGCATAGCTTGTTTACATGAACATTAATCAAATTGTCCAGAACTCCTCTTCTTTATATAGAATTTTCTTATTGGGCTATACATTGGTTCAACTTATTTATCTATGACCTGGACAATTGGATAATGCACCCTCAGCAAGTTTGCTGATCACACAAGTATGGGAGGAGTGGCTGATACCCCAGGGGGCTGTGTTGCCATTCAGAAGGATCTTGACAGGTTGGAGGGCTGGGCCAAGAGGAACCTCATGAAGTTCAACATGGGCAAATGCAGGGTCCTAGACCTAGGGAGGAATAACCCCAAACACCAGTACAGGCTGGGGGCTGACATGCTGGAGAACAGTTCTGCAGAGAGAGACCTGGGAGTCCTGGTGAACAACAGGCTGACCATGAGTCAACAATGTGGCCTTGTGGACAAGAAGGCCAACGGTATCCTGGGGTGCGTTTGGAAGAGTGTTGCCAACAGGTCAAGGGAGGTGATCTAATCAGCCCTGGTGAGGCCACACCTGGTAGCTGAAACACTTGACTAAGAAAAAAAAAAAAATCTTGTCAGAGGAAGCTCACCTGCACTTACTTGTTAAGGCATTCAAGTGAAAATGCACTCTAGGCTTGAATCTCATCAAGAGCCTGGGACTGCCCCTCCCTTTCAAGTGAATTTTCAAGGTTGAGAGGGGGATCTGAGGGATGTTAAGGAACATTTACAGAATATTTTGATGTGATTGTGAAAGATGTGAAATCTACTCTACCCCTCTACCCTGCTGGAGCCATTCTACCTTTTTTTTTTTTTTTTTTTTTTTTTTTTACCTGAAATAGTGCAAGGGAGCAAGAAAATGACATTCTAACTTCATGGTGAGGGTACTTTCATTGGAGCCAGACATAACTCAGTTCCCATACTTGCTCCAGAGCATGCTCCTTCACAGGAAGTAAGGCAGAATCCATGGCAAATTGTTATCTTTCTCTGTGCACCTGCTAGCCTGGCAACAGAAAAAAAATAAAGATCCACTTTCCTACTAGTCTGCAGAGAGAATTTATATAGGGTTTTTATTCTCTGATCTACTGGACATACCACCAGGACATTTTCTTTTCCACAGCTGATACTGTTGCTATATTAAACTTAAATGACTGAAGATCTTTAGGAAGACTAAAGATTTATTATTGCAGAAAACTTTTTTCCCAGCCCCAATTGTAAATCGTAATGTTATGTTTGTGACTACTTGTTTTGTACCTGCAATGTGTGGGCAAGAACTCTCGGGTGGAACGGTGGTGGTGGTAAGTTGTCATTCTCCAATGCTAATGTAGTGGTTCAGATTGCAGACTTTGTTGAGGAGGCTTTCTGAAAAGGCTAACTGATATTTCTGCTAAGTCACACTGATTTATTGCTGTCAAGATGGAAGAGGGATAGAATTATCAGCCTCATGAATCATCAGGAAAACTGCCCACCAGTTTCTCATTTCAAAGGATTATTGATGAACACTACTGAAAATACATGCAGGGTTAGATCTGATTTTCAAATACCCAGCTGAAACAATCCAGCACCATTACTGTTCAGACTGATGTGAAGAACTGAAATTAAAGCTCTAAAGTCATTCTCAGATGCAAGCAACCAACTACTGCAATAATGAGGTTGACAGAAGAAAAACTTAAAACCAGAAGCTATTTTATCTTATGGAAATGTCCTGTAAGACATATACATAAATTGACTATATCTACACTTTTTTTTAGTTTGGTTCTGGAATGTGGTTTTCAACAGTTCACTGCTTTCCCCTATTGCAGATTGGTGTTGAAGTATGAAAACTGGAACTCTTTCAGGAGAAACAAAACAGGAATATATTCTCTCTTCAGCTGCTAACAGCTGCTTAGGGAACAGAATGAAACTAGTATGAACAACATTCAGAATAAATAAACACAGTTTGCACATCAGCTACTCGTCCTCAACTATTTCACTCTTCAAATCCTCTCTTACCATATTGTATTACTTGCTAATACACAGGCAATGTTGTTCAAGAGGTGTGTTGAGGTATTCTACAGAAAAATATACTTTAAATTACCGTTTTTAATCTCTACTTCATATGTTTGGTGTTTATTTCCATATCTCATTTTTGAAAGGAATCTTAGAAGGCAAATTTGTAACTAGGCTAAAGCCTCACAAGAAGTCCTGTATGTGTTCATGGTATATTTGAATGACATCATGTTGTATGCTTCCAATGGTAGCAGACAATTGCCATGCTTTAAAGTGACAATAATAGTCATTCTAGACTATGCATTGCTATGCTGAATGAACAATAAGTCTTTTGGACAGGCAAATCTTTCCTCTAAACTTTCTCTGAAAGCAATGTGTTCAACTCTGGTTATTGACTTTATCTAGAAATTTGTCACTGATTTCATTGCAAGATCATTATTGGGACTATTGACATGAACTTAGGCAAAAACTTGTCAAATACATGGCCAAAAAGATACTTATTTTGATAGCATTATTCATGGTACCTAATTAAAATAAGGTGTCTTCCTGAGAGACATGTCAGAGGTCTTGTCAGAGCAACTACTCTACTCTAAATGATGTGCCCTGTATTACACAAGAGCTAAGACAAAATGTCAATAATGATTTCTTCTGGCCACAAAAATCTACCAGTGCGTAGCAACGGCTGATTTGAAGAATGCTATTTGAGGAGTGAATCCTATTCAACATGAAGAATTCACACAAAGTAAGAAACTTCATCAAGGAGGAATGAAAGTTCAGGCTTTTCAAAATAAATATTTTCAACTGTGCTTTTACAGAAAAAAAATTGATACATATATGCATACACATATGGATCAAAGTCAATGCTTAACAAACTGGAAAACATAAAAGAAATCGAGTAGCATTAAATAACACACTTGCCAATGTACACTACAAAAACAAACAAACAAACAAACAAACAACAACAAAAGCATATTTTAGCAATGACCAACAATGCATGAAGGCCTTGAGCCAATTACATAAAAAAGTATATTACAAAACCATGGAAACATCTTCCAAGAGGCAGAAGCTACTTGAGTATTGCAGGAAAACTCTATAGAAAAACCATTGAGAAAGAAAAGTAACCCCTAGCAAAAGGTGAAAAAGCTATTGGAATCAGAAATAAAAGCAGGCTTCAGAAGGTGAGAAACTGCTGCTGAATTGATGTGATCTCTGACCTTGAGCCTCAGATCACCAGAAGCTGAGAAGGTGTTCAGCTGAAATATTTCCATGTATTGGAACTTGTTATACTTTGGTCATTCACCATTTGACACTACTGAAGGAAGAGTAGTAGTTAAATAGAGTTTTAGTCAGATGTAGTCTATTTGTATGTTCTTATTATCACATTTTTAATTCCAAGATATTTATCTGCCTTTTCTACAACTTAATTAAAGATAAAATAAATAAATAATTTTAAAAAGGAAGCAAAAGAAACTCAGAAACTCAGTAGTATATCATCTGAACATCCATCTTTTTTAGTCTAGTTTCAATAGAAAGAGTGAATTATCTCACTAGGTAAACTTGTTTAACACTATAGCTTGACTTCCTTAGCATAGCATTTATTTTGAAAGTGAGGTGAGTGTTTCACCCTACATTTCATCCTCTGTTTCCTTCCTCATTCTCAGTTAAATATTGGAAACAGAGACAGCATGTTAGTACATCTAGCAGATCTTGACAGTCTTACAGCTCACTAGTGTAGATATCTAACTGCCATTCAACTAATGACAAGCTGAATAAGTTCCCATGGTTGGAAATATCTCTAAGCAATAGTGTCTGCTTCCCCAAACCAATGTTTGATTTCTGCATCTAAATCTGCTCTAACACGAACATCATGTTGACACTGGCCTGACATCGACTGAACACACCATTTCCCTTTCAGTCAGGCATGCAGCTTACAGAGCAGGTTTTAAGGCATAAAATTCCAGCAAAAAATGTTGGAGTCGAACCTGTTTCTCGGTCTCTCTCACACATGCTATGTTTGCTCATCTGTTTTTCACAACTAAAGTAGTGGTAACAAATTGGCAGAAAAGTTATGTCTATTTTCTCTAGTTTACCATACTGCAAATGGTAAAAATCTATTAACATTTATTGGAGCTGGCTGACACCCCTCTCTTCTTGAGAGAATGTAGGCTTTGTTCCCCCAAAAAAGTAGTAAAACAGACTGTTTAAAATGGTTGGCAGCAATAGCATCCATACCACAGACCTTTATATCCAGCCATTTGGATTCATGTCAGCCTTTAATATTTTTAGAAATTGATCCAAAGAGCAACCTCAGGGTTGTGATTCAAAATAAATTGCAGTAAGTATGTCTACCCAGACAGCTGGGTACCACCTCATAGTTGATTTTGAGACCAAACTGATCGACCATGCAGTCTATGAGATTTCAAATGAAGGCTCAGAGACAGCTCAAGTGTAATCTGGGGAACATGTGCCTATCAGGTTTCCCGCATGTAGGCTGTGGGCTGTCCATGGGTGAACATGTTGCTAAGATGTGATGTCACACAAAAAGCTGTTCTTGAAACCATGTTTCCAGTGCTGGATAAAAATAACCATTGGTTTTGTTAGAGACCAAGTAACATGACTGAATTAAAGGTGATTCGATAGATCTAGGTGATACCAGTAAGAGGTAACAAAACTGATCAGAAGCTGCGTATCTTATTGGAGAAGGAGTCCCAGACAACTTATTAGACACTTATACCTAGGATAAGTATTTTGACAACGTAGATGTCAGAAGAGGTTCATTCACTTTTGTGTATTTTTTACCTAAAATTTAGAAGAAGAAATATTCTTTCCTCTGGGCATCACCTAACTAGAAGTTTCAGTCTCAATATCCTTTGAAAATGGAACCTTAGTAAAGGAAAAACATTAATATATGTGACAGAAAATGTCATACTACTTCTCACTCTTTGGGACCCCAAAGATTTGGACACTGTCTTTATTACCTCATGGATTTGCCACAATGCCAAGATGCATCAAATTGGCTTTATTTTTTTGTGTTGTTAGGTTTTGTTTGGTATTAAATTCCATGTATATTTTTGCTTCACTGCAATGGCTAAAGGCATAGCAGTGGGAGCAAGACACTGGAATTTTGTTTAAAAGAAAAGAGGGCTTTCTGAAGATTAAAGGGACCTGGCTTGAATATTTGGAAAGCTTAAGTCTGAGGCTAGCTCACAACAGTTTTAGTTCTATTTTAAGCAGATGGAGAAATCATAAACCCCAATTGCTTATTACATCTTTCAAACTACAAACCAGGACTAACTGCAGGGAAATTTATGTACCCATAACAGTGATGGAAGGCAGAGATGAGGAAAAATGGAATCTATTAGAAAATATCTGGTCAACTGTTGCTCATGCATTGTTTCTCAGTTGTCCTATCAATGAAGAACTCAGTAAGAAATAACATGAATAAACTTGTCACACAATTAGTTAGTTTAAATACTTGGCTTCACTGTGTTCCTCTGAAATGGAGCACATACTTTTTCTGCCATGAAAAATAAATAAATAAATAAATAAAAATCAGAGAGCAGAGAACAATAAAACGTTCATAGAATTATTCAAAATAACTGACATTCACTGCCATATTTATGGCAGAAAAGTCCATCATACCAGCACAAATGCTGAAGTCAGGTGTGAGAGAGGGACTGCAGAGGAAAGATGGTTTCTAACTTCTGAACAAGGACCTTGTAAAAAGGCTGAATTGCTGGTAAGAATGAGCAAATATACCAATCCCTGCCAATGTTTCATGTAATGGCTTAGAGTGTCACGTTGAATTACCCTGCCAAATCCTTTCATTCTGTTTCTTTGGGGAAAAAAAAAAAAAAAAAAAAAAAAAAAGAGGAAAAAAGGATGAACCTTCAAGGAAGATGGGACAAATATCAAGTTTCATCAAAATGGCTGCAACTGATATCTGTCAAGAACTTATGCTGAAGCCTCTATTTAAAATTAATACAAACAAACATTACATAAATTCTCTTAGAAACTGTATTTTAAGTTCTTTTTAGAGCAGCCATGTACACTTGGGAATAGAGTACTAAAATAATGATAAGCATACATATATGTGGAACTCACATTAATATAGAGATTTAAAATTTCTTTCCCATCATTTATTCTTTTTTTTTTTTTTTTTTTTTAAAGAGAAAATCCTCAAAGAATGGGGAATTCTTTCCTGATTGTTATTGATTTTAAGATATTCCCAATAAATTTACATTTCTGTCATACAGTAGTTATAAAATATGTTGATTGGAAGCAGGGGTTAATGTAAAACTGCAGCTGTAACTTACAAATAATTTAATTTCAAGCACAGCCAGTGGCTTGATTTAAATATTCTTTATAAAGCTGTACAAATCATAAGTAATGAAGTTGCAATTGTTGGTATCATTTAAGCAGATATGTAAAAAGTTTCATACATATAGTTACATTTCAATTATCTTAAATGACTGAATCAGTCCTTACAAATCACTGATTTTGAAGGAATTTCATTTGACATCAGTCTATGACATGTTATTCTTCTGTCAATGATTACATCCTACAGAGAGGGAAAAGTACACCAAACAACAGAATTTCCAGCCTAGCAGTCATTCTGTCTGCTAGTTAATCTGAGAATCATCTGAAAATTTAAAAATGTGAAGGAAGAAGGGGAGGAAAGGAGAAATTAAGGAAAAAAAAAGAAGACCCTAAAAATAGGAATGCTTACTTGAATGCAATTTTGCACAGTTTTAAGTGTTTCAAATACACAGAAAATTTTATATGCTTAACAAAACCAGTACCTCTTCAAAGAAGCTAGTACCTAAAAGTGCCTGCAATGCCAACCATTGTCTACTAAAATTCTCCAGTACAACAAAGAGGGTTTTTGTTCATTTTTGTTTATTTTCTCTTTTATTTCTTGTCTTCCTTAATCATCAGAAGCTGAAATGCAAATCAAGAATAGATCTTCAACTAGGCTCCATATTGCAATATGAAGCTTGTTTAGTTCAAAATAAGATGATATTCAGCAATATCACTTATAATTTCACACAATTAACTGTTTCTTACAGTCTGTGTCCTCTTAAAAATGATATTTTGAAACTGAGCTTTTGATTTTTTTTTCTGTTACAAATTGTTTTCTACAGTCAAGACAACCAGGAAGAAATATACATAAGGGAAGAATAGTGAAGATTACATTATTGGTCAGCTCTGAGTCGCAAGTTAATAGTGCTGACTGCTTCCTGTCCCCTGCAGCATAGGTATACTCAGCTTATTTGATGAATACAGTCCCTAAGTATATTCTGTTTAAGATCTAACCACTGAAATTTACACTATTGATCAAGCAATAATTCAATGTGAACTTCATTTAAATATAATATTTTTGAAGCCAATCATGAGTTATAATAAAAATAATAATAATAATAAAGAAAATGTATTATGTTAAGAACAGGTTCTGCCACTCCTAGTCATTACTAGTCATTAGCAAGTAGTATTTATAATTAAATTTCTAATAAATATTGATGAGAAAAGTAGAATTCAAGATGAAAGAGGGGAAAAAACTAGGGAATCAGTCCATAGTGAACAGGAAAATGGACAGACAGTGCCTAAAAGAATCAAAGTTATTTGCACTGTTAATTCAACACCAACAAAATGAGATGCATTTTCACTAGTGTAAATAACCAAAGGTTAGGGAAAAAGAAAATGGAGACCTGAGGGATGGCTGCAATAATGAGGGCAATACTAAAAACAGCCACATGCAATATTAACCCTGGCATTTAGAAATAACAGGAAATTATTAGGGAATCTGACAGATGTTTCCCAGAGAAAACATATCAAATACTGTAGGGATACTGAGGTTGAGCCAGAACAAGAATGTTTGAAGTCTGACACAAAGTGTCAGATGTGATGAGAGAAAATAAGTTTAGAAAGACCAATTTAAAACATCTTTGACAATTAAGGAAATGCCAAGTATCTTTGTGAATGCTAATAGAGAACACAACAAATGTTAAGGATTAGAAAGAGCTGTGCACATTTGATCTAGAATGGCTACCTCATCCTTATTTAATACCCATACTCCAGCAACAATCTCTCCAGCTTCAGCTGCAACACAGCAGGGGATTTACCGGAGGAGAAGGGAAGATGCAAAAGCAGTAGGATACCCATCTGCTCATCAGCACTGACCAGCACAGCAAGTTCCATGCTATAGAAGCCAAAACAACATGGAGGCAATGCCCAGTCTTGGTTTTGTTATTTATGATTCACAAGCATGACACATTTTCAATGCTGGACCAAATGGTACTGTAGGTGAACAAAGATTGAAATGGCAGTCTTTGGCATAGGAAGTGGTTATTGTTATGTGCTGAGGATAAGTTGTGGGATTTACACATTGCCACCTGCCTAAAATTAAATAGACTGAGAATAATTTGTATCTGTGTTGTTACCCTGCACATATAGTGTACTACAACCACAGAGAACTGCCTATATTTCCCTGACAAGGTATGCTGGCTGCTAAGCCTTGCAAATGGTAACACCACTACAGAGCATTGAGTTGACACATTGGGTGGTGGTTTGTTCCCCTTGCTGCCTCTTTCATTTTTTGAGACGCTTGGGCTGTGGAGAATCAGCAAAGGCCTGAGGAGGGAAGAGCATTTACTTTCAGAACAAGTGTTATTTGCATAGGTTTTGATGATACTCAGTGTCACTGGACCATAAGGACTAGATGTGCCTCCCATCTGGCAAATAAACAATGACACTGGAAAATATGCAAGTAAGTGGGAGTTGGAGGTGTGGCTCCAGAAAGATAAAAATAGTGGGAATGAGATGCAGGAGCTTGTGAAGCAATGGGAAAGCAACCAAGTCCTTAAATTTACTTAGGAACATAGATTCTTCCTCTGTACAGTCAGAGAAGGTCTGTACAGCTGGTGAACAGGACATATTAAGCTTTGGAAAAATACTACAAGGAAGCTCAGCCTTAGGGAGCTATCAAGTGACAGAATTCACTGTCTGAGTTACATTTCCAGCCTGATCCCAATAAAAGTCTAGTGGCAAGTTTATATTTGTAGATCTCTCTCAGAGCCATCATCATTCAAAATGCAACATCAGCACAAAGCCTCAGCAATCCCTTTGCACAAGCTGTCATGGGTACCAGCACTATGGAGGGGAGTTACTACAACCACAAGGTCTTCGGCTGTGCAAGACCAGTCTGGCCTTCTGGCCTTGCTTTAGAGAGCAAGCATGGTAGGTATTGCTTGCATATCTCTTCAAGAAACATGGTTATTTCAATTTATTGTGAATAAAATGGATTTTGCTGTGTGAAAATGAATTCCACATACCACATTCCTTTCAGGCCAGACTTTTAGGTCAAGCCCATGTCTGTCACAAGTTCACATGCACTTTCAAATAGCTATTTATAAAAACAAGCATATCTCACATAGTCTGAGGCCTTTAGAAAGCAATCAGTGCTTTGCTACTTTTACTCAAGTCCAGCTAGGACCTTTGGTTATTATTACTTTTTCTAAATGCCATTCTGTCCACGATGGCACAATCATTTTCTTTAACCTTTCATTTTATGACAAGCAATTGTAGCACAGCCAACATGAGGTAACTACATGTTCCCGGGTCAGGTCCACAACTCATCATCAGCTTGGATAAAGCTCTGTTGATATTATCTTTTTTGCAATGTCTACTTAGTATTTTCATTTCACTTCTAGTCATCACTGGAATGATATGGACAGTGTACCAGGTGAGGCATTTACCTAAGAGTACCAGTACCAGACTCTGAAGAAATTTTAGCTGAATGATTTGCGGTCCTACAGAGAATATTGCCTCTGTGCAGGTTGAGGGATGGAATCTGTCACAAGAATAAATGAAGAAAAGTACTGAGATCAGGCAGG
This sequence comes from Aythya fuligula, assembly GCF_009819795.1. Classification (NCBI taxonomy): domain Eukaryota; kingdom Metazoa; phylum Chordata; class Aves; order Anseriformes; family Anatidae; genus Aythya; species Aythya fuligula. The sequence continues at coordinate 39,134,686 of NC_045560.1, read as the reverse complement.
AGAGTTGGTCCTTGTTCAGTAATTCCTAATTTATAAGAGAAAAACAGAAAATATTCAATGGTATAATCCCTTTAAAGTAAAACTTGTTGATTATCCAAATTCAATCAATGCAAGGAGTATTTTTCACTTCATAATCAGAGAGACCTTTTCCTTCCTTGTCTGTTTTAGACAACACTGTAGATTTAAGTCACTAAAAGGGACATAAAAAGAAAATAGACAAGCAGGCTATGATGCCATTTGGAATGAACATAAACTTGTCTTCTGGCAGCAGTGCAGTGGAGATTTCCATGTCCCCATATGGTTATTCTCCTGGCCGGAGCCTGTAGAGCAGATGCACAACACATGGACAGAAAAAAAAATATATATATATATATATATATATATATATATACACATATATATACACAAACATATACATACAAACATTTAGATAATAAAATTAAAGCTGGAAAATAAAAGAGAGAACTTCAAGAAGCAGTAAAGTGAGTACCTCCCAGAACATACTTTTTTCTCTGCTTAAAAAACAAACAAACAAACAAAAAAACCTCCTGTAGTTTATGAAAATGGCTTGCTTTATGAAGAGAGCTCTGCTGCCAAAGTCCTGCTGCTCTGCAAAAATGTATCCATGGAGAAAAGGCTGAGTGCCGCTTATGCCTTTGTTTTTCCCTGACTCAAAATGGATGGAACACAGATTCTGTTTTCCATTCAAAATACATTAAATCTTCATTTAGGGAGACTATTGAACGGTCATAAGAAGGACAGCTTCTCAGGGAATATCAGTTCTTCACTGCCCTCTGACAACAAGCTTGGATTTGACAAGTGCACTTGATAGCAAAAATAGAGTTTCCAGCTAATAATAAGCTCCAGTAAATACAGCAACTGTGACCTTCCACAGCTACGTCAGCTGCATATCTCTTCAGCTGTGCTCAGGCCAGGCAACATTACAACTGTCTGTGCAGTGAACCATGCCTCTTTCAAAAGCATCTGTGGATTTTAAGCGATCCCTAAGCATTTTAGAAATGCAAAGCTAATTAAAATTTTGAATGGATTTTTCCTCACCCTTAATGGTAGATGCTTAACTACTCCTCTTAGCTGCCGAATTCCATCTCAGCTGGAGGGATTAGTGGGAAGTCTGTGACGCTGTGTGAACCAGCATCCAGTTTGGTTAATCAAATTAGGCTTTCTTGGTCACCCTGTTATAAGAACACCTCATGGGACACCTGGAGGGCAAATGGCTGATGGTAGTTCCGAATGCTAGAAGGCTTTAAATAATGAATAAACTAGCAGCTGCTGTAGTCTGCAAAAATATCTAAATTGCAATAGCTTGAAAGAGAAACCTTGAAGCACTACCAATTAATTTTCATTAGGCTTTGCTGTGATGCAAAACTGGTCCCACCAAACTAAGAGCAATTACTTCTCTCTGAAGTCTCTAAGGACAAATAGAAACTTTAAGCGTGTGCGTGTGTGTGAGGACTTCCTATTTAAAGACAAATTATCAAGGGTTTAGTAAAATATGGGCTAACGCAATTGCTGGTTTCTCAGTTCTAGAGACCTGGATTCAAAGTAGGTTGCAAATAAAGCAACTCTGATAATTTCAGTCTGGTCCCTAATGGACATCTGTCTGCATGATAAAATCACTATCACTTAATTAGGCAGTGGTGAGGAGACATTCAGATCTGGACCAGAAGGAAGGAACTTTGAGGTCATGATAGAAGTGCTCCTGCTGTAATATACATACTAAGGATGGCAGTTGCAAATAATATATCAACACTCTTTGGGACAGCATCCCCTTCTTCCAGTAAGAACTGTCAAGAGGTAACCCAACAGGGTTATGATATTATGTCTTTTTATAGAACTGGGCAAGTCATGCACAGCAAGTTAATTCAATGAATTTAGCCCCATATTTTGCTCCTCTTCTGCCCTCTCCTCCCTGTTTATTGTCCCAGAACACCTAGCAAACTGTCATATACAATTATAACCTTACCGCTCTTCAGTAATAATAGACGAAATACTTTAACTTGTGGGTTGTTTATTAATATTCAAAATACAACTGACTGGTCAGCTATGTTCCAAGACACCTGTTCACCTCCTTCAGTGTGAAAAGTGCAGAAGTACTTCTGCTGTGAATTTGTAACCTTTAAACTTGGTTCATAAATTCATGAGCTGGCATTTCTACGGCATCTGAAGTCCTCGTAGACTCCCCATAAAAGGAAAACAAAGAAATTATGTGGTTTTGTTTTTTTTTGTTTTGTTTTGTTTTGTTTTTTTTTTTTTTTAGGTCTGTTTGTTTTTCACATAAAGGTAAAGAGGAAGTTCAAAGCCCTTGACCACTTCAAACACAAAAAAGTCCCAGGGAAATGTCAGTCAATATCATCTTTCTCAAACAATTGTGAAGATTTGCTTTCTGAGAATTTTATGCTAATAAAATCTGCAGCTCAGAATTTTACAAATAACATAAATACTAGTATGAGAGAAATAATACAGCTGAGGAGAAAATATCAACACTCATGTTTCAGTCAATTTCCATTGTGCATACAAGACAGCAATAGCACAATATATTGCTGAAATACCTACATCAAGTCACTTTATGCATGGCTCTTAAAGACTGCTGTTTTAAGCCCTGTTCAATTTACAACTGAAGGAAATTCTAGAGATAAGGAGGATCTCCAGAGAGGCTAAGAATCTTAAACCAGAACTAAAAACAAGGTGTGCCAAGTCAAGACCCTGTTCAGATTCCATTCAATATTTTCTCCCTCTTTTAGGCCTATTTCTGAAGTTCTGAGTGGACATGAAACAGGACAGAACTAAAAACTGGGCAACATAAGTTGAATAAAAGGTTTGGCTTAGGCCTTCTCCACTTCAGCACTCAGGTCCAGATTCCTGAAAATGCCTCTGTGTTATCTCATTTATAAAACTGTGTTTTGTTTTGTTTTGTTTGGACATTAGAATGGTTAAACCATAGATATATACAAGATAGAATTATATGTTCTTCTGTTCTACTTAAAGAAAGACAGAGAACTGCAGACTTACGTCCTTCAGCTGGGACTAAGTTAATCACTGTTTCACTCCTTCTTGTAGTCTAATCTTGACTTTCACTTTTTTTGTTGCACCCTTTCTACTTTCTCCCTGAGACTTAATCTACAGATGAGAGAGCAAAAATGAGAAGAGGGTGTTGTCAAAATTCAGAAGATGATAATGAAAAACTGCAGATTAGAACTTCCTTAGTACTTCCTTAGTGAATGATAATATTGCACACATCAGTGGCTAGCTTCACTAGTAAAAAACAAACAAACAAACAAACAAACAAACAAAAAACTCTCCCCTTCCTGTTCCATCTCATTTTACATGCACAGTTTCCTTTAAAACTCCCTCTGGCAGGACTTAGGGCCATCCTCTAAGTTTCCACAATGGAAAACATTTCCAGTCAAGTGTCTGAATGGAATCTTAAAGGCTTAAATATTCAGGCTTTTTGACTATATTTGATTGACAGTACTTGAAACATTATACAGTAAGCTTTAAAGGAACCATTTTCTACGCCACATAAAAGACTGTCTCTGTATTTGTACTTTGCATAGGTCAGAACCAGCCTTCAAAGAGCTGTACAAGAAAAAAGTTCACTTCATTATCACTTATAATAAAATTCTCATTAATTACTGTTCTGCTCGGAAAGCATGAAACTATTATTCAACAGCCAGAACATACAGAAACTTCATGACAGCTCAAACTGCAACAGCCTTGGAAAACATGGTCTGGAGCTTGGGATCTGGCTGAGAAGAAGATCTAATTCAGGAAGAAACATTACATTTATAGGCAGTAATCCCAAGAAGATGACTACAGTCACCAGGATTTGCCCGGTATGGAGGCTGAAAACCAAAGTCCCATTCAGCAAAACAATGGAGGGGTTTTTACTCCAAGTAAACTCCAGGTATACATTTGGCTGCCCCCCCCCCCCAAAAAAAAAAAAAAAAAAAAAAAATTCTGACCATCTTTCTAGGGCACTAGAAGACTTGTTTTCACTCAAGGAGTTTCCTATAAGAATATATAATTTTTTAGGGCTTTCAAGGAGCTGCTGAAGCATTGTTTTTGTAAGACGGCTGGCAAAGATGTGATAAGCAGTCTATACAATAATAATCTAGGCTTGCTTTTCTATTCATGCTCTTCCCCTACTGTTTTTAGCTTACCTCTTGTGATTTTAGGGAAACATCTTAGATAAATATCCAGAACAGATTACCCCATAACTATCATGCCAGAACCATTTTTGTACCTTACAGAGATAGGACTGACTACTATTTCTGATGTTTACTTTTTTACTTAATCTTATATGAGAACTCTGGCCAGTGTAGGTAAAATATAATAGCCGTACCCTCTTGTGTTCTGCTACTGTTACTCCTCAGGGAGGAACTATTTCAAAGTCTGGAAAAATTATTCTTCTTTTATATGTTTCTTTCATTCCCACAAAAGGTTTTCATAAGCCTGGAACTCTCCTCCACCCTGTGTTCACCATATTATTTTATTTATTTATATTGCATATATTACTTTTAGTGAAAACGAGAAAGGTAGGTAAACAGTTGCATATAATTACATGAGATAACAACTGTTTTCCTGTTTTCTGAAACAAGGACGACCCAATTAAAGAAAAAAAAAAAAAGAAAAAAAAAATCTGTCTTCTTAAATGAACATCCCTTGTCCAGGGAAACAAAGAAAATGCTTTGCAGGTAGGTTAGAACAAACAAACCTAAACGAAGTCCAAACTGCCACCTCAAATTTAACTTTTCTCCCCTCTTCACTGGGATTGATACCTCCACCACAAAAAGACAGTACGGTGAGGAGTTGCTGAGTGAGAAAGCTGTAAAATTGCAATTCTCCCTCAAACCCTGTAGCTGTCATGCAAAAACCTTTATTCATACTCATTGATTAACCAGAACCTGGATGCAAGCAATGCCAGAGAAAGCAAAGATCCACCCTCTCCACCCCACCCTTATTTTTTTTTTTTTAATATGTTCTCAAGTTAGAGCTCTTTTCTTAGTAGTGCTGAAATCACATTAGCTAGGTCAAAATAATTCCAGAAATGTGGTTACCTTCTAAAACAATAAACAAATAAGAATGGTAAAATATTTCTAAATAGTTGGACTGGCAATAGCTGTTAAAGCAGTGATGAGCATTCCTTCTCAAGGGAAGGAAGAAAGAAGTTGCCATTTCTCACTTTTCCATCAAGTGGATCCCAGAGAGATCTACTTAATTACCTTCCCATTGATATCATGTGATGGAGCAGATAGAAGCATCTTGAGAGTAAGGAACAAAAAAAAAAAAAAAAAAAAAAAGAGAGAGCTTTTAAACAAAAAATGGTTAAAATATTTTTTCTTAATTTTTTTGTCCCATCATCTATATGAAGACTTCACAAGTCTGAAATTGGTGTATGACACTGTTCATGAACATACCTGGGAATTGTTCTATCTAATTATAGTTTACTTATATGCTAGACTAGAATGTGCCACAGAAAGGAAGTTCTACAAATTGTACAGATGGTAATAATCCTTGCCAACTTCAAAGCCTGTCTAGCCAGTATTTGCCAGATCCACAAAGCCAAGCTAGTCAACAATGATATTATTAGCCCCATCTCACTCTTCCCATTGAAGTTATGAAAATCTTTAATTCTTGGTATTGACATTTTCCCATGATATCTACACCACCTTCTCTACTAAGAACAATGTATTCTGACACAAGAGGTGAACAGACATTTTGCAGTATGTGAAAGACACCACCTGTCGGGTGCAGGTTTTGGAAGGTGCAGAGCTTGATGACGCTGTGGGCTGTAGAAAGACAGCAAAGGGCTTCAGTGCTGCGGAATTTGAATGCTTCAACACTGGATTCTGCTCTTGCTGCTGCCACAGCCTTCCTACAGTGTGTCATTCTCCCAAAATATATGTTTCTTATTTTGCTCCACCAGTGTCTCATGTGGAGATATTCTGTAAATAAAGTCAATGTAGCTGTATATACACAGAATGTACATTCATGTGTATATGAAGAAGTCAGACCCTATAAGTTTCTATCTATGTTCCCACTATGGGTCAACACTGATCATATTGTTTCAAACACCCACCTTCTAACATGGTTAATATTTGCTCATTTTCTGTGTATCAGAATACCTCAAAACATCTAAAACTAAAGTCAACACAGAGAAAACTAAACTTTGAAAAACTGAGATCTGTTTGTCACTGAATTAACCTAAGTTACTGGGGAAGTTCTGTCAGTGCAGAGCATCAAATGAGTTAAGGTCCTTGGGAATGAAAGCACAAGGCACGGTGATTAAAGACTTTATTTTTGAAGACACAAGCACAGAACGCGCTGAATTAAGATGGATGAGGCAAACTGAATTCCTAAATTTCCTAGATCTTAAATATTTCCTTTACAAACTTAAAAATTAATATAACTTTGAATTTTTAACATGTTTTTCTGAGTGTAGTACATACTTTCTCCAATGATATGGAAGCAGAATTAATCAATTAACAACTTCTAATATACTTATAAAGATGTTGTACAGATATAATAAAAGATTAGAAAAGAGAAAGTAATCCAATTAATACTAGAGTGATATAAGCTAAAAAAGCAGCTGAACAAAAATACTTCAGACTTCATGGCAACCAAAAAAAATGCATCCAAAATTGACAACTGTCAGATGCATTACTATATGGAAATCTAGTTTAATCCAAATGGTGGCCCTGCAAGCCCTCTTCCAAGGCTCTAATTTAGCACAGACCAGGTGTTATACTTTTCCCCCACTTAATACATTCAGACAAGACAGCTTGTGTTATGCTCAGAACTGCTCTGATACACAAAGAGGTTACAGCCTCTAGCATATCCTTTGCTTGTCATTGCTGTTTTGTCAGAGGTTGACCTTCACCCTGACTGTTCGGTTACTCTCTAATCCACTTCAGCAAAATTATCTAAACTTACAATGAATAACTAAAAAACACAGACTTGGGTGGAAGCAAAAGAGATACAATTGTACAGCCTGGGGTTAGAACCACCCTGTCTGAATCTGGATCCCTTCAAGACTGGAGTGGAGTGAAATCTGCACACAATAAACTGTCAGTTTCAGCTGGAATACAACAGGTGACAACAGCACATCCAGTGAGGAGCTGCTAAAGGTCATATGATTTATTCTCACAGCCACTCTAACACACACACAGACAGGCAACACCTAGATTTTGACACTATGCAAGGCAGTTCCAGCACAAGCACCAGGATGGTCCTTGATGAAGATGTGAACTTAGTTAAATAAATGATTTGGGAGATCAGTAATGAAGCAACTCCAACCTTGTATCTGGATTGAACTTGCCTAAGAGGGAGGATGGAAGGAAAATAGGATTCAATTTAGAGAGACAGCAAATAGCAATACATTATGCAGAGACATCAACAGCAGCCAGGCTGGAGAGAGTCATGAAGGCATTTGCCAAGCCTGCAGCATGACAACTGGACCTCCCTTACATTATTTCCATGTAATGATGTCACACTGATGAAATAGCCCCCCAGTTGGCTGTAACAGTCAGCAAGAGTCAAACTGAGACCACACTATTTGTTTTGGTATTCTTAAGGAAATAACCTTTCCTCTGGCATTGAGAAACTGGCCACATCTGAGAAATCCATTTGTGACTGAAGCTGAAGGATAATATGAGTCTCACGTTGCTTGGTATGCATGATATGTGTTGCACTTTCTTGATCTTGGATGAAATCCCCATGAGGTCTAAAGACCAGTGGAAGAGGAATGTTTTTCTTAAAGGGAAGCCACAGGAGACTGCTTACTTATCATTTCCCTCTTTGAGGTACAAACTGATTGCCAGATGTTATCTGAGTGTCTGGGTGAAATTTCTTCTGGTCTGAAGCATCATTGTTTAAATTTAGAATTTAATATCCATTATGTGCAGTGTTAGTAAAAATAGCTTCAATTCAAGACACTTTGGAAAGCTTAACTACCATTGGAATAACAGGTTGACATGCACTGGTGGAAGTCTAATGCACCTCAAGTCAGGAATAAAGGCTAAATTCAATATATCCCATAAGTCTGTCTAATGGCTTAGACACAGAATGCAACTTTATGTTCTGGAAAGAAACATATTCCCCACCCCCCCCAAAAAAAAAAAAAAAAAAAAGGAAAGAGAGACTGCCTGCTGAAAAACAAAACAAACAAAATAACTGTGTGCAATGAAACCCAAAAGAAAACAAAATGGATGTGGTTTCATGTTGCATCTCAAAACACTAAGCTAAGACTACTTACAAAGAACTTCCAAACTTGTGAAGTCTCTGCCAGTTTCAAGTGGACATCAGACAATTTCTGGTCTCCTGGTGAGATCCTTGTACTATATCCGCAATTTTAAAGAGAAGTCAGGGGACTGCCTTGGCAGTCTGACACTATTGAAGTTCAGAGTAGTACCTTAACCACCTACTTTGAAATTTCTAAATATCACATTAAGCATTCATTTTTTATAGTCTTTCTTGGCTAATAAATTATAAATAAGATGGCAGATAAGATTGAGGAGTCACAGCAGAATCAAGGCTGGTGCAACCAAACAGAATGTATGTAGTTTCCAAGCTTAAAAGTTACACATCCTGAATGGATTCCTCATCTGTTTTCCAGAGGATAGTCATGACTATAGGGTAAAATCCTAAGCTCCTTTGTGTAAAAGCACAAAGAAAACAATATGATCAGGACATGTTGTCCTTCTTCTAAGTAGATAGTTCCCATCTGTTTCCTGCCGGACAAGACCCCAACCTCCAAGTAATGCCAAAGCTTAGCTCCACTCAGTTGTGTCTGATTATCTTAATGCAGAAAGTCATTTCCAGATGGGACCCCAATTAAAATCCAAAAGCAGTGCCACTGTTTGGCTCATCAGGTCTTCCACATCACACACTGCACACCCTAAGGGATGTCAGCTTCTGCCAGACAATACTTTCCTAATACCCCATTGAGGTAGACAGTGTTGTTATTCAGAATTTGCAGAGTAGAACTGCAAGGCTGTACTTAAAAAAAATAAAATAATAATAATAAAAAAGACATATTCTGTGAAGTCCACCTGTTAGATAGTTTGTTCCTAGTAATTTACAACATAGTGAGTTTTAGATTATTTTTGCAATGAATCCATTACCAACTGGGTCACATGCAGACCTCCAGCCCATGGAGTGAACTGTAGTACTCTTCCATCATTCCTGAGCTTCTTCCGAAAATTATCTAAAGGAAAAATGGAAAGCCTCATAACACTTTGCACAGCAGAGTGAGTTTCCATAGGGCATTACTAACATTCTTTCAGAAGTATATTTACATTTTTGTTTCTATGAAAGCATTGAAAATATTGAAATCAATAGGCATGAATATTCATAAAGGAAAAACAATAGAGGCAGTCCAGCTGCCTGAATTATCATGGGGGCGGGGGACAGGGAAAACAAGATCTACATATTAAATCATGTTGCTTAGCATTAGGGCCCCAAAGAAACATTCGCTTACCAAGTGTAAGCCAGACTATGGCCTGTGTATTCAAAAGAGAACAGTGATGGATAATGCTGTTTGAGGCATCCAGCTTTCCAAAATTACATCTTTCTGCTTGACCACTCAGCCCCAGCTTGCTAGGAAGATCTTGGAGGCTGTGTTTTAGTGTACTGCCATAGCACATATAGTATGTTTGTGTTCTTTTGAAAAAAAAAAAAAAAATAGCCATAGTAATTCACTCCCATACTAAGAATTCACTCATAGTTCACTAAGTTGCACTAAATTTAGCTGGACTACCATTAGAGGTATCAGATGTTTAATACAGACCTGTCTTTGTTGGTTACATTTCAACCCAGAAATATTCAATAAGGGAATACTGAAAACGGTGTTGGGAACGATACTATCTAAAGTAGTGTCTTGTATACCTAACCATAAGTGTCATTAATTAACCATTACTAGAGTTATTGCTCCTTCTTTACCTTTCTTCCTTCATTAATAGTATTGTCATAAAGAATAAATAATGCATTGTACAGACAGCAATAAGTATTGGTTTATTAATCATGCTGATTAAAGTAATTTATGTGACAAGAGAACACTAAGGTAAGGTTTCCTGGATGCCATTTTGACAAAGAACCAGGAGGCTGTGCAAAAACAATAGTGTCTTACACCTTCAGATGAGTACTTGAGCTGTACTCCTGTCACATAATTTTGAAAATGCATGGGTCCTTGCTATAAGGCCCCATTATTTTAGAAGTTATGTAAAGGATTAAAAAGGAATATAATCATGCAAATGGTATAAGTAGTATGATTACAACACTTTAAGTACACTTTATAAAAAGCTTGTGCTTCCTCTTATTCTGTGTGATACATTTGCAAGAAGCCTTCCAAAAGCATCTGAGTGGTACCTTATTGCACTCCTTCAAATCCCTCCTCAAATTCTACTTTGTCACATCAGCTACTAAGAAGTTGAAAAGACTAGGCTTTCAGCGTGCTGACCCAAAAAGCTTTTTGTGCTCACTGACACCATCTTGTTTCCATGCATCCCCCACCTGCATGCCTGTTTTGTACTTCAATTGTAAGCAGATGTCATGCTCCATAACAAAGAATGGCTAGCTGTTACAATACAAGTAGAAATAGCATTATTACTATTATTAATATAATAATCATCATGCCATATTAGATTAGTTTCCCTACTGAGGAAACTTTAGAAAAGAAATTCATCTTTGTATTTCAGAAACTACACAACCATTTCATAAGCATGCCCTCACAAGAGAAATATGAATCATTCAGAGACGCACATGGTGTATATGAATGCCACATTTTTGCATTTGGATTCCTGATTCATCTGACAGATGTGAGAAAATTCATGAAGTTAGACAAGTCCCAAGCGATTGCACGTGTATGGATGCTGAAAAGCATAAGTTATTCCACCTACTTTGGCACTAAAAGTACTGAGTTGTTTTTTTTTTTTTTTTTCCTTCTGGTCAACTGATTTTTTGTGGTATTGCTACACTTGTGCATTATTAGCAACCTCACCTGTCTTTTCATATCCATCAGGAAGATTCGACAGACGTTATAATAATCAAGTGTAACGGCAGCTTATACATTTAATCCAACTTCTCATGTTTTGAAAACTTTGAAAAAACAAATTAGAACCTCCCAGCAGGCATTTGATGTAACATACAAGACACAAGGATGTGAAGAACCTTTTTAAAAATAAAATACTGTAACAGAGGTGCTGAAGTATAAGGCAGAAGCCAAAGTCATCCTGAAGGCATGCGCACACACACATACATATAGCCACCCTTGCATGGTACTTATTACAGAGTAGATAACAAGTGACACATGGTCTGATACCTCTTACTTAATTTTTTACTCCCATATAATCTACTGATATCAACAGACCAACTACTCCTGATTTACCTCTGTGCCAGAAATTGATGCAAAAAACTTCCTGGAAATCCTCCTGCTTGAGCAGCCCAAGTTTTAGGCAGGGCTCTTATGGACTCTGTGGTGAAAATTCAAAACAGCTGTGTGGGGCAGACTATATATTCACAGACATCATATGCATCTCCTGACCCTTCTTCAACTGTCTCAGAGTTATTCTTTATAAAGTTCACAATCATGGCATTCACACCGTGCAAACAAACAGAATTTGTTTTGAGTTAATAATCCTCACCATCAAACAGAAAACAGAACTCATTTTCCTATTTTATGTCTTTTTTCTTTCCCTCCTTTCTGCTGTTTATTACCAGCAAATATGATCTCCATGATATAAACTGCAAGTTCTGTGGCCCAGCTACAGAGTTCATGCATTTGTACAGCACCCAGCACAGTGGGTTTGGGTTTGGTCCTTATTTGGGACTGTCTATCTGTGAATACTTTTTGTAGTGTTGTTTTCTTTAAAATTCATAAATACATAATTCATGGTTTAAAGTTATATAAATGAAATATACAATTAAGCAGCAATAAGAAGCAAACAGTCAATGGCTCTATCTCTGATTTATAGGTGATTCCTTCCTCCACAGACTCTCTGCATGTCTTTTTCACTAAGTTCAGATTGTCTAAGGATATATTTCAACAAACTGTGTTTTAAGAAATAAATTTTCTCTTGTAAAGAGAAAAAAACCTTTCTCTTGTGAAGCTGTAAGCCACCTCCTCCTCCCAGCCCATCAACCAGTATCACTCACTTCCCTGACAAATCCCACAGACAATTGACAGCCCACTGAGGTTGGGCAGCTTGATATTGTAGTGCTTCAGAGCCATACAAATAGTACCACCAACACTTCAGAAAAGGGAGCTGTGATCCTCCAACCATGGACTCCAATTACAAAATAATTCTTTGCTATAAAAAAAAAAAAATGTTAAATGCAGTAATTTTTTTCTGCTGAACGAGTCTAACAGATGGGTGATAAAAAGCATGAGAGATCAGTTCTATTTCGGCATCCACCATTTAAACCTGGAGCAGGAGCTTGCCACGTAGTAAAGGCAACTGCAAGGAAAATGTCTTAAACTGGAGGTCACTATGTTCTCTGAAAGGTATGGTGGTTGATTCAACATGATGTACATCCACCCAATACCTGGATAGCATGTCACATTATTTTAAGGGATATCATCAGACTTTCTCAGCCAGTTGGATTTGCTGGTTCAGCAGTCTTATGACTGAAAACAGGGATGAAATACTTCAAGTGCCTGCTTTTAAATTATAAAGCTAAAGGAGGCTGAATCTTGATTAAGAGACAGGCAGGCAGTTGTACCTTGAATGACTAGTCTGATGTGCAATTTCCTATCAGCCTGCTCAGTGAACCAGTAAGGTGAATGTAATCAAAAATGGTGTCTTGCATGGGGAGTTTACAGCATGATAATTGTAGGAAATGAATACAAATTAAAGCTTTTAAAAGACAGATCTACTGCAGGTAATTGTATCTAACATGTGGCTAGAGATTTTCTACAAGGAGTAACATCCGCCACAAAATGAAAAAAAAATCTTCCAGATTGAAAGATGGAGTAAAAAACAAAACACCATGCATCAAAATCACCACAAAGGGTTGCTAGAAAGTTCTTCAGTTTGTCCCTTTTCTAATCTCAGATATATGTTTTACACAGCCTGATGATTTTTTTTTTCCAAATTTACAGCAATACTTGCAGTGGGAGAAAGATGCCCCCTCAAAGATGGGTGGCCCAGATACTCTAGGAGTGCTAATGTAGCATTGCAGAGAGGCAGCTCATCAGCATATAGTTTCCAAAAAAGATAATTTTTTGGTGTTTTTTTTTTTTTTAATTATTATTATTATTTTTTTTTTTTCCTCGAGACTTCTGTGTTTTTAGATTCAAAGATAGTTTTGCAAAAACATCTTTCATCCTCTTATATGTACATAACTACTCTTCATGAGTAGTTATTGTAGAATAATAATGATAAAATCATCGTGCTAATTATTGAGCTAAAGCGAAAAAGAAAAGGAAGAGGAAGAGAAAAAGGAAAAGGAAAAGGAAAAGGAAAAGGAAAAGGAAAAGGAAAAGGAAAAGGAAAAGGAAAAGGAAAAGGAAAAGGAAAAGGAAAAGGAAAAGGAAAAGGAAAAGGAAAAGGAAAAGGAAAAGGAAAAGGAAAAGGAAAATCTCTAGATCCTCTAGATCCAGAATTCCAGAATGAAGCTTCCTGTAACGTATAAATATGTATTGTATAAAGCTGAGCTTAGACTAAGAAATCAAAATTTTCTGGGTTTCTGTTTTATACTTTTACACTATAAACTGTGCTGCATCTTTCCCGTGGCTCTATTTTAAGAGACCTAGTAGCAATTAAGCCTCAGCAAAACAAACCATGCAATCAGGGAAGCAATAAACAAGCACTCTGGGAAGACATAAGCAGGTGAGAATCCATTTGAGAGACTGATATGATGAATAGATCAGGTAGTGACAATTTTTAAATGGTTTGGACCAAGCAATTAACACTGGACTCATGATGAAAAAGCATGTGAAATAACACATTGCTGACCCCTCGATGAATTTGTTTAATTGTAAACTAGGTGAACAAATGGATTTAAACCTCATTTGCATTTTATCATGTCTTTAATAGAAGTAGAACTGAATTACTCCCTGATCTGCCTGACAAAGGGCTTTCAGGCCATGCTTCCAGATTACTGGGCATTAAGTCCATACGGGCCCTCTTCAGCAAGATGTGCCCTTGCTGCTAAGCTGCACCAACCCACCTTGCCCCACAAATCTCTACCAGCTCCCTACAGCTTTTACACAAGCATAACTCATTCAAGGGTCCATGTACAGCTGTCCCAGAATACTGTAGAGAAAGATGAAATAAAATGTCATTCCTGAGATTGAATGGTTATGAACCATAGGGTTTTTCCTTCTGGAATGAAATGAGTACAAGAATTACTCGTGTGTTTCCTTATTATAAGAGCTCATTTTGATTTGATTTTTATTTGACAAGAGTGGGGGGAAGCCAGGAAAGCAGGATTAAGTATATTTCTTGCAGGTTTTAGCTTGAAAATATGACTGTAACTAATACTGTGTCATCTGCAGAAACTTACACAAAGACAAAACAAGGCACATTACCAACATGAAGCGATAATTCTATAATTTGCTTTTTTAAAGACGGCCTTCAGCCTTTGGGCTAAAGTTCCCCTTTTATTCACCCCAGAAATAGAATTTGTTTTACTGTCTGATTTAACCTGACACCTCTTCATTTGGAGCTCTATTAAAACCAGCTCTGGATTCAATCCATGACACATACCAGAGTATCATGAGAGCTGGTAAAGTGCTTCAGGTCTCTTCTGCTGTTTCTGCAACCAGACCAAGTCTTGTGGCCATCCCACCTTCGTTCAAGAAAGGCAGTTCCTCTGCAACTAGAGGACCTTTTTCTCTTTGTCTTTCTACAAACTCTTTTCTCTTTGTCTTTTCTACAAACCCGTCCTCTCCTGGGGAATACACCTTCTTGTGTCACCATCCTCAATCACCAACCACAATCCTGGATTGAGTTGGGTTTGTAGTGGAAGCAAGCTTCAATTTCTCAAAAGCTGGCCCTTGATACAAGAACAAGAGAACACCAAGCAAGTTGGCAACTTACGAGAAGCATATTATTTTTTTTTAGTGAAGGGTTGCCAATATCCCAGCTACTCCCCCAGGACAATACAATTAACACATCTGTAATGAGAGCACTTATACACACTTGAATTAATTACAGTTTGTGTGCAAGTTCCTACAATCCCTGACCTCCCCATCCCAGACTTTTGACTTGCATGGAATTTTCTCCTGGAAAACTTTTCCTAATTAGTGTTCCATGACTAATGCAAAAATTAAGGGAGATAATTGTGTTTGCTATACTTCTGGGGAAAAGCTTTTATGAGCTAGGCCCGACAAAGTGAGTTAAAATCCCAAATGTCCAACTGCTCTAAGAACTTAATAAAAAGGGAAGGAAGGAAGGAAGGAAGGAAGGAAGGAAGGAAGGAAGGAAGGAAGGAAGGAAGGAAGGAAGGAAGGAAGGAAGGAAGGAAGGAAGGAAGGAAGGAAGGAAGGAAGGAAGGAAGGAAGGAAGGAAGGAAGGAAGGAAAGATCAGCAGATGATAAGTTGTTGCAGCTCTGGTTTTAGAGAATGCAGAATGGCAGTACATTTTGTCCAGAGCCCTTGGCCTCAGCTTTCTCAGCTTTGCATGTCTTGGAACCTCTCCGGTGTAAAAGATGAAGAGCAGAGCTACTGTTCATTATTATAGCATAGAAATTCCCCAGCCTCTGTCCAAGACTTAGAGGTACATTCTCATACAGTGATGGGAAAATCTCTTCCTTTCCCTCTCAAACACCAGCATTTTTATACTAAAATGTGAAGCACACTGTTTGCTTGTTGCATCAGGTTCTTAAATCACTTTGTATCAACTGAACTCTGATAAATACCTGTTGGTACTTTTGCCCCCAGATTGAGTGAGCAGTTTGGCTTAACCCAGCTGAAATTATGTTGTACAGTCACGTACGAACACTCAAATACAGCTATGACTATGACCCAGAAGTAATTTGCAAAATCTCATCACCTTACAATTTGGTTATGCTTCTTAGCAAAGGATACCTGCTCTCCCCACTGTTAGTCACCATTAGCTGCCTTAAAATCAGAGAAGCTACTCATCTTCTATTGGGGGTTGTGGGGGGAGGTTGCTTTTTGTTTGTTTGTTTGTTTTTTAAAGAGGAACCCGTACTTAATGAATTCAATATCACCTTTTCTTTTTTCTTTTTTTTTCTTTTTTTTTTTTTCATTGTTTCTATTGGTTTCTAATGAACTTTCTTTTGTTTTCTATTAATTAAAATTATGGCAAGTCCTATTATGACTTCTTCCCATAGCTTTGTTCCATAAAAGAGCTTTTGCTATTCCTATCCCTGACACACTTATTTCTCCTTGCTTGTACCAAATCATTTGGGGCTATTTAGAGATCTGTACATTTAGAATATTTATGTTTCGATGCTACTTGAGATGAGAAATCATAAATAGGATGTTTCCAGCTGCTAACTTTACAGAAGGCAAACCAGTTCTACTATACATATGTTCAGAGAGCAAGTGACCTTGATTTAGATCAAAAAAGATATAGAAGACGCATTTTTGTCAACAGTCTGCCTAGCAATCATAGGTAGGATCTGCAACATATGGTTAATTCAAAAGAGTTTCAAAGAACATCTGATCCACACTCAAACACATTGTGAACTGTAAAATAACTATATCAGACAAATCCAGCACTTATACAGGGCAGAAATAGATGACTGAATCAATTGCACAGATCTCTCTAGAAAAGATCAATATAATTTAATGCAAAGGAACAAAAGATAAAACCTGTGTAAAACAACTAAGTGAGGCAGTAGGTATCAACACTAGGACTTCGTTCCCAGCTACCAGATATAAGAAGAGCAACTTGTCTTGCTCTTCTTAAAGAAGAACAAAAGAAGTTATTCTTTCAGAACAAAAGAAGTTATTTTTAAGGCCTCCCTGCCTGAGAGTCAGGAAAGAGAAAAATACAATGTTCCTCAAAAGTTTGAGAGGATTATTGCCTGCTGTAAAATGAGGACAGGGCTACTGCTTCTCTCTCTTCCCCCTCAAGCACATGGAAAAGTCGAGTTCTTCCCCAAGAGTGAAAATAAGTACTGATGAAGAAACTTTTCAGCAGAATGGTTGTGGCTTTGCTGTCCTGGCACATTGAGACCACTCTTCACAATGCATTTTATTATGCAATTCTGCAAAGTAGGGTAGATTCTTTCACTATCTCAATTTCAAAACTTTTCTTTAATAACACTTGATGATTCACAAGTTATCACGTTTTTCCTGGCTAGTGAACTTGCAGAGGTTATTTATGCTGTATTTGTCACAATAATGTCATACCAGGTCTTGAATGTGATGACTGAATTGGCCTCAGTAGCATCAATTCATGAAAGTATTAAATTATATTCTCAAATCCATCAGATTCTGAGCCTTAAATGTGGAAGACTCTATTAATAAATTCATGATTTTTAGAAGACAATTCACTGTTTTGTCTCTTGCTCTAGAAGGAACAGATAGTCAAGTTTCCATGTATTTCCTCTGTGCTTGTGCAATGAGGCCAAGGCATGAATAGGACACACACCATGAAGTCCACGAAGCATCAAGCTGGTAGTGAGTAAGCAGCTCCAGACCTAGAAACAGTACTATACTGTGATGTCTGTATTGCAAATCAGTGGTGTATGGGGAAATCAATGTGATAAGGGTACGAGCTAGGAACAAGAGGAATGACTCGAGTAGTGTAGAAGGAAGAAATGATTTGTATTAGCTACTGTACACTTAAATAACAATTTTTCTGGTTTGGTAGTGTTGCTTTTTTTGTTTTGTTTTGTTTTGTTTTGTTTTTTAACAGAAAATTTACAAGCCAAACATGTGAAGATATGACATGTTTCACCAGTCAGTGACATATTACTCTTTAGGCTGACAAGCTTCATTAAGAGACAGAGCTCATCAGCCTTGGGATATTTCAGTGATAATTTTTGTTATACCACCTCAGAGGGTTGCTGCACTGCCCTGAGCCAAGGTACAAATTTCGTTACTCCTAGCAGAACACTGCACTGTGTATGAGCACATAGCAAGAACACCAAATGCAGAATATGCAATTACTGCCTCTGTGGGAAACCTATAGAATTTCTCTTTCTTGATAGTAACTGTAGAATCATTTCCACAACTTATTATTAGCAGTATAAGTAGAAAGGATCGCTATTTTTTTCCCCTCAATAAGTAACATTTGGAGAAGCAAATTGATTTTGAAGAGTCATGTAATCCAAATTAGACATGTATGTGTATGCATATTTGCATGTTTTCTGTCCTCAGAGGCAGCATAAAAACTCTGTACAACCTAGCCCATGGATATTGAAAGAATCTCAAGCTTTTCCTGAAATTCAGATCTGCATTTTCAAAAAAAAAAAATAAAAATAAAAATAAAAGTACATGCCAAATCAAATAGTTTTTATCTGGAGATCAGGAATATCTCAAAGCCTAGGATTTCCAAAGTACTTGTATCAGTTATGCCTGTAAATTCCTAGCTGCTGGGTAAGTACCACCCTAACTGAATTCTTGCACTGAACATCTATTTGGAAGAGACCACCTACCTCTCTTACATGAGAAAGAGGCCAGATCAACACAATGTATTCTTGTCATATGATTGCTTTTTCTCACTTTAAAAAGAATGGGACGACAATGAAAAATGGTATCCAAAATCCCACCATAAATATTCCTGATTTTTTCTGGTCAAGTGCTTGGGAGACAGTATATTAGATATATTGTGAAAGCTTCCCAAGAGAAATCAGAACTTCTTTGGATACAGGATTTAGATTCAGTCCCTTATCCATTTTGGCTATATATACAGAATCAGCTTAAACAGAAAGCAGATATGAGAACATTTTTATTCATAACATCAAGTGCCTGCATTAAAACATAAAGTAATAAAGTCCTTTGATGTGACTGGAGTCCCAGTACCTGGAACTTCATACGTAAATGTCTATCAACTGCTGTGGAAATACCTCCCCTCTGCTTTCATCTGAACACCAAAAAACTCTAATTGGGCTAGGCTCAAACTTGATACTCAAAGTTTTTGGAAATGAATGTAGTAAAATAGTAAGGCTAAAAATCAGGAGGGCCAAAGATTCTCCTGTTTTTCAGGGGTCTTTTGTGCAATGCCTTCTGATGTTCAAGATCACAGTGGGCTCTACATTGACAGTAGATACTCTCCTACAAGCAGGGCTAGAGGGTACAGCAAGGTAAAGTCCCTGAATGTTCCCTCACAAAATGCACCTGTGTGCAATAATCAGATGAGTGATCTGGAAACAAAAATGAATAAATAAATAAATACAATTAATAAAAACCTTTTTCACACACTTTAATGTGACACCTGGGTTTTAATAAAACCTGAAAAGGTTTCTCCAGCCAAGGTCTCCCAGTCAGGGTGCAATAGCTAGGCTCTAGATCTTGGGAACAGGACCCTCAGACCAACACGCTGGACCCATGAACACCTTACAGTGCAACTAGTCATACTTCCTAAAGACTGAAAACCCACAAGCCATCACAAATGCAGGAACCTACCATTCCTGTTCAATTCAGGATAACAGCTTATCAGGTTCCATTTCTCATGTGATCCCCCCGTCAGGAAGCTCTCCATTCCTTTTATATTGTCCATAAGCCTCAGAGTGGATCACCCAAAACATAGCTGTAGATACTGGACTATTAGCTTAGGACAAAAGTCAAGTCTTCAGTCACCCATTCCCTTTCTTACTCAGGCATGAAAGAGAGAAAATAACAGAAGTCTAACTCAAAACTTGTTAGGTACTTTCTAGTTAGCTTATTCATTTTAAGACAGAATATTATAGCTTCCATAAGTCTTACACAAAGTATTGAAACAAACACACTTCAGATCATTACAGTGAGTTTGAATTAACAAAGCGCTCACATTTCCAACAAACCTACTCTATGCTACATCTGTTAGGGATTCGGTACTTTGAAACCATGACTTTGCACCAAAGAGGAAAAACAGACCAACATGGATGCCCCTCTGGATGGATGCTTCTGGCCACTACCTTACAGGAAGAAACACCACCACTCCCCTTCTGCCAGGATCAAGTCATAATGTTCCCACACTCTGCAGTATGGAAGCCTGTTTCTGTAACAAAATCATCTCCCTCATCTGCAGCTTTAAAATTACAGCCATACAGTGGGCTTATAGAAGTCATGATTAAAATAGGAACTGAAAATCCATGCTGCTCTACTTCAGTATGTGGATTTCATGGTATGCCTGTTTAAAAAAAAAAAAAAAAATCCTTAGGAAGAGCAATGAGAAACATCTTTGTTGTCATAATCTACTTACTTCTTAGCTACCAAAAATCATCTTTCTTCTACTAACTTGCATTTGATCCGCTTTGTCTTATACCACTTGTAGATCTCACTCTTGCTGTCTAATGTAAACTCATGTCTAGAGGCCAAACACTCAGCTGCATTATATTGGTATATTTCTTTATTAGAAGTGAATATGAAGCACGTGTATTTGCAGTAGCTGTAGATCTAGTCTTGAGTTGTGCATTTAAGTTTTTAACTTTGAGTAACCTACCAGGTATAAAGAGTGGTAAAACTGGCAAAGACATTGTTTATAAAGCCATATATTTTACTCCTTGTTAGTATCTAATTATTATGCTTAGATATACATATGCATAAATATGATAAGAATAAGTGTCCACTGATGGTCTATCAAAATATTTTTCTGTAAAATGACCAATGTGGTAAAAATAGTCATACACAAGCCAGTGTTTTTTTGTGTCTAGAGTTTATTTTCAGAATTTACTCTCCTGTTTCTGCTGGGATTTTTTTTTTCAAAGCACTTAGCATTTGTAGAATGGACCCAAAAGATGTACATTCCATTACTGTAATCCAGTCAATGTTTATCTAGCTAAAACCAAGTTTACTGACATACTTTCAGGTTAGAAGGTCTGTTTTATTTATTAAAGCCAAAACTGTCAAGCTTGGCAGCCTGAATTCAAGTACCAAAATGTATATTTAGGCATTCGTGTAAGTGGCTTACTTTTCTCAGGCAGAGAAGACCTGTAAACTTCAAAAGAAGTCAGCACCCAGCACCTCTGAAATTCAGGTCACTTAGCTACATGGATATGCAATTATCCACATTTGAAGGAAACATGCCTTCATTTGTATGGCTTGGGTATAAAGAGTGTCATGGTGTGCCCTATGAAAAACATTTCAAATGCACCTTTTGAGAATTGTAATTCCTCCTGCAAGCTCTCTCACAGAAGCAATAACCTTCTAATTAAATGTATCATTGATTCCTTTCATCTAGATTGAATACGATCTGACTAGTGAATTGACTAATAATGTGTTGAAAAGACCCTGGTGTTTTGACTGGCTTTCTTCTTATTTAACATTATATAAATCTCAGGCATTGTCTCTTTGGTGGTTGTCTAGATCTGGTTGCCTGGATGAACAGATTCATTCATTCACAGTCTTCATTTGATTTGTACAACAAACATGCTAATTGCAGTACCAGGATCTGCTTATGGCATATTGATTACTGAGTGACCTTTACATTTCCTATTTGCATCCTATCAAACCATCTAGTCAAAATATTTAAAGGTGAGCAGAAAAGTCTGTTAGAAAAGCTTTCATTTATTACCAGTCTAGGACTGTGATAAAGGATGGTATTGTTAGGATCACAGCTGCAATACACCAGCTGCTGCTCCACTCATCAGCAAGCCCCTCCTCTTATGAGTCCTAACATAACCCTAATCAATTTAGTTGCAATGCAGCTATTTACAAGAAGTAGCAGTGGCTCGGCAGGACTTGCACTGATGTTGTTCCAAAGATATACTTCAACAGCAGCAAGGATTTGGGCTGACGAAGTGAGCTAACCAGGCAATAGAAAGGACTCCATCTGGAATAACATTAGCTTTCTTTTTTGCCTTTGTACTTTGGACAGATAACAGGCTTCAGAGTATAAGCAATTTTATCTTGATTTTGCAGTTCTGGAACTGAAACCAGCAAAGATGTGACACCTAAAAAGGAGCTTAATGGAGGTTTCCTAACTCCTTCTCCAATAGTGTAGGCAAATATGTTGGTATGTAGCATTCACTCTATTTTATGAAGTGTGAGAAAGTGCACAAAAGATTGTATCTACAATTTTCTTAGCAGAAGTCAAGAGGAAGAAATATTCTGAAGAGATTTTCTATATTCAGGACTGCATCTACTGACTCCTTGGCAATGAACCAATTATATATAGAGATGTGTATATATTACCATGTGTTATTGTGGTCCCTGACAAAGTCTCTTCAGGAACCAGATTCCTATAATATTACATGCTTGATAAATGCCAAACAGAAAGCATCCATCTCTGCAAAGACCTGACAGACAGAACTTTCCCATAGTACCTGAATTATAGCAACCTTTCAAATGTAAAATCTAGATGTATTCCAAATCATATATACAACATCAACTTGAACCGTAAAAGGAACTAATAATCCATTTTTATCCTGGCTGGAAAGCCCTGATTTATTTATTTATTTATTTATTTATTTATTTATTTATTTATTTATTTATTTTACCGTGAATTTATTACATTGTTATAAATTTAAGCAAGGGTGGGAAGCAATATTGTTTAGGTGTTAATTCTCTGATGTTTGAAACAGAAATGATAGGATTTTGTTCTTGCAAAGGAACTCTTTTTGGAATGTTGTCTTTACAACACCTTTTTTTACCTATTAACTGTATGGCAGCACATCATGTTAAAATTTGGAAATTACCAAGTAAAAAAGATAAAAGATTGTAAATATGAGTCTTAAGAAACAGCTAAAAAAATTATGATCATACATTGACTGTTGCTTCCTTACCACCGAAAAGGAGAATTCATGACTAAATTGACAGTGCATACAGTGTATGTTCCCAAGAACACTTACTTCACAGAAAAATAGATCTGCTCTACTGTAACCCCATTGCATTCCATACAGTTCCACTGAGCTGAGTGCTTTTACTTGGATATAACTAAAAAATTCACTTATGCCATCATTATTGAGCTGGCTGTTATTGAAGCTCTGCTTTTATTGAAAGAGAGTGTTTCAAATTATGTCATTTTATTAAGTTATAATTTAATTGGCAGCCTCAGTTTCTAAGTAGCACAAGAGAAGAAAACTGGAGATGTTATAAGCCAGGGCTGAAATGTATTGGCAGAGAAGTATGGAACGAGTTTACGTGAGGACCTGCCAAAGCCATATAGTCTTATAATTCAGGTTTATGAGTAAGGGGTATCAACTCCTATAAATTTTTAGAGATTCATTTCCAAAAACTGAGGCCAAGATTTGGACACAGAGAGAAATAATTACAGAAATTAAAGGTAAAAATGGTTTATACCTCCTTTTTAGCCTCTGCCTTTTCCTGGAAGTATGGAACTACAACCAGGCTGCCTTTCGTATGCTCCTAACTAAGCAGAAGAGAAGGCAATAGGATCTTAGTATATTCTGATAAAAAGAAAAGGATACAGTATGGAAAATGAAGAAGATCCCTGATGATTTTGTTCATTTTCTGGTAAAAAGGGTTTGTCATTTTTAATATTTTCCAGTACTTTAAGTAGGGATTTTCATAACTAATTATTCACATTTCTAGCATTTTCTTTAGAAGACTAATCAACTGATTGATATAGTATTTCTTAACCAGTAAGAAGGGACAATCTATAAGCCCAGTCAGCCAATGAGGCATTAAATGCCACCTTCCACTCACTATGCTATTCATTACAAGGAATACAATTATTTATTTTTTTTAATTAATGGAAAATATATGGAGTAAAATACTTGAAAGGTCCTGGTACATTTCAAGTTGCATTGGAAGAGTAAAAGATCCATATTGTTTATATTAATGACATAAAAGTTCTCAGCTGAGAAATGTAGTTACTTTTAAATGATATTATAATAAAAAATATTGAGAAAAGTCACCTTTTCAGTGCACTTGGTGCCTGAGCAAAGACCAATGAAGTCACAAGAATCTTTCCACAGACTTAAATGGCCTTATACTCTTTTGTCTGCTTCTAGACTTCAAATTGCATTGATCTAACTGAGCTCAAAATTAGGTTCCTAAGTACAAATTTTCCTTAAATGTTTTAATGACATTTCCTCTACTGTATGCTTTGTGTCACAAAAAAAATTTATTCAAACTCCTTTGGAGTGAATTGTATCGTGAATTTCACAAAGAAAACAAGACATCTGTAATGTAGAATAGTGTCACTTTAAAATTAAAGCTGCAACACACATACTTTGTTGGACTGTGCCACTAGATTGCTGTGTTTCAAATCAATTCTCATTCTCACCAAAATCTCTGCAGTTTTTACATAATAGAACATTTCAAAAGGTAAATGGTTTTATTCAAGCAAATTTCTCCATTTTTCTCTCATGCATTTCCTGGAAAAATCAAGTTGGAATGGAAGAGTAAAAGATCCATATCGTTTGTATTAATGACATAAATGTTCTCAGCTGAGAAGTGTAGTTACTTTTAAATGATATTATAATAAAAAATAGATTTATTTCACATCTCATTTTGTAATTACTAATACAGGGTATCTTCACTGTTTGAGACACATTATGTCTTTGCTATTGACAGTATTCAGCTGACGCTTATGTAAAGATATTAGTATGAAGAACTCCTGGATCATTTTCATATATCATTGCCTGGATAATTCCACTAAACCAAAACCAAAATTAAAATAAAACAATCACAACAGCAAAGAACTGCCTATCTTTTGGAAAGGATTATTTGCTACTTGTTAGGCCTCTGACACTTCAACAGAATAATTGAACTTTTAAGATACATTGAAATACGTACACAGGGCATGTTAATGGGTGCCAATTTTATAATTCAGTTTTGTCTATTGAAAAAGAAATCTCCATGCCTACAGAATTATTTTACAAGCAGAGAGATATATGTGTCTTGCATTCATGCATATAGACACAATAGACACTATAGACAGTTCTACTGTCCATTTACCTCTTGGGTAGCACTTGTTGCCCTACTCAAGCTGTGAAAAGCTTCTCCTGGAAAGGTAAACATAGGCTTACTCACTTTGTCTTTCCTTATTCTGCTTCCTTACTGCCCATGGGAAATCCACTAAGATGATTCACCACAATTAGGATAAAACTGTTCCCTCAAAAGAGCACAATATGAGCTAAAAGAAAGCCATAGATAGGAAAATCCCTCCCAGCTCACTGAAGTTATTGTCCAGAAGGCAACTGCATTCGAAGATAATAGATATAACTACTGGACAACTTTACCAGACTTGATGAAGATAACCATAACTCAATGAAGTATGACAACTACAAGTCCCCTGGAAATGCTTTCCCTAGCTACATCTACATGAAAAAGTGGTGGACAAAGAAGCTCCTTCTACAAGATTCATAAAATGCTGTGAAAGGCAAAATCACAGACTAGAGAGAGGGGAGTGCTGAAAAGAAAGTAGATTATGTTGAATGAGATATTGTTAGTTTGGAAAGAAAGGGAAGTAAGAGTGAATACGTTGTCAATGGATGCAAAAAAAAAAAAAAAAAAAAAAAAAAAGTCCCTCTTCATGTCCCTCTTAAATGAAAAGCCTCATAAAATAGGCCTTTCCTTAAAACTGACTTCCCTCAGTGACTGAGTAAATAATCTATGTACTTTGTAATCCACCTTTTTGCTCATATGGTCAGAGCACTTTCTCCAAGTTCAATGCATAACAAATTATTGTAGCCTCAAGATCAATTGCAATCACTTTATCAGTGTCAAATTAGAAAGGTCTCAAAAGGGCTATTTATTCTACAGCTCTTTGCAGTGACATTTTTATGTTAAAGACATAAAACAATAATCCAACAAGTTACTAGCTCCATCCTTCTTTCTTCCTTTCTCTAATCCCACACACACTCATCAAAACATATATCTTAGAAGACTGCAGTTGCCCCTGCAAATTTCTGATTTAGAAATAATTTTTCTTTTAGACAGTGAAAGCCAAAAAAGAATTTAATTTCTGTGGTATTTAAAATTGGTTTGTTCTCTTGAGAATGGTGCTGCAGTGTATAAAGAAATCTTTCATAACAATGAGATAGTTAGGAACCCAATTTGGTATTAAAAGAGCTAGTAGTCACGTCCGAGAAGAGATGTTCTGAACAGTTGTGGCATATCCCTAAAAATCAAGTTTTTATTCATCTCAGTCTGAAGAAAAGTAGATGAAGTAGATCATGAAATTATTTCTCTTGGCCACAAAACTATATAAAAATATTAACTGTTGAGGTCAAACACATTCTTTCTTCACATGGTGTTAATAACCCAGTCTTAAAAAAATTAAGTTAAAGGAAGGCCCTAAATTCACTATGAAAGCATACAGGTATTGGCCTGCTTTAATAGTAGCTGATGAAAACTCCATTTTTATGAAAGTTAGGGTGTTATATTAGGTTTCCCTAAACATAAGTTTCCAGCCTGAATTCATTAATTCTCAGGGCAGTGTATTTTATATTGTATCCCACTGCTATAAATGGTTATTCTGGATGTCTTAATTTTCAGATTCTAGATTCTGAACCCATGCATACAAAGGAATCCTTAATATATTAATTATTTACAAGACAGATAACAATGGATTGTATTCTTTCAATTGTTGAGCATCTGTGATGAATTATCTTTTGGTAATCTCTTAAAATAAGATATTGACATCTGCAAGTATATTAGTAGGCATACAAAAATAAGTCTTTGAAATAATATAAAATGATAGACTTCACTTTCTGCTCAGTAAAGGTCATTTTTAAAACAGTCTTCAGGAATGTATATATTTATGTCAACACTATGTCAATAGCATCTCACTTCACTCTAACAAACTATTTAACTTGGTCATGATGGAAATGCACATCTAAATCTGATGAAAATGAAATTTATGAATGAATGTCATCAATTTATCTTCATAATGCTATATAGTGTCCAACATTATATAGATATCTCCTGCAGAGGCCGGGGGGGGGGGGATAATAATAAAAACCTGACACATTACATTTATATTCCCTCTCATGTTAAAGTTGTGAGATGACATGATTGTTTTTTTCAAATTTATTCCAGAGCTTGCTCCCAGAGTGTTTTGGAGCTACTTTGTCTATTGCATTGAGAACTTTTCTGGCACCGTGCTATCAAATAATCATTGGTGTCCACCTCAGTTCTTGAAACAATTGTGAAGATTCAAACTTTTATCACAGCCAAAATTACTGCAATTACTTACATTACTTGTTATGCAAGACCCTCTAACTTGAAATATACAGAAACTTCTCACCAAGGGGATATTTCTCTGCCTTAAAATTTAATGATGGTATTACTCTACATCACCCA
The DNA here is from genome assembly GCF_009819795.1 of Aythya fuligula. Taxonomy (NCBI): domain Eukaryota; kingdom Metazoa; phylum Chordata; class Aves; order Anseriformes; family Anatidae; genus Aythya; species Aythya fuligula. Next base: position 39,107,333 of record NC_045560.1, on the reverse strand, counting down.
ATGAAAAACATTGACTAGCCCAAAAGGGAGTGATGCAAAATAAAACTTTGAAATATAAAAATTTAATAGTGTTTGTGGCAATCAATCGAAAAGCCTGAGATAAAACTCAAATAATGTGTTGCTTTCCTGCATATATATAGAGAAGAAAAGAACATCAATGCACACAAAATGCATACAATGAAAACAATCTACAATATAGCTTATATAAGTGAACATACAGCTGAAGAGTAGGTAGTGATATTCTTATATAGATTAAATAAATAAAGCCACAGTAGATATTTTTCCTTTTTGCCATTTCTCAATACAACCAATTTGAAGCTTGTGGAGTCATTATCCAGTTTCAGAACTGACAGCATCTACATATCTGTAAATACTGTTTGAAATGGTGCGTGGCTACCTCCACATTTTTAAAGTGCCCATATTAAAATACGTCAGTTAAGCATGAATGATTTACAAAGCTCTTGAAACGTATGCAAAAGAAAAAAAGAAATTTCATTACAGAAAAGACTTAGTGACATGTATGGCTTATAAAAATCTTCTTTAGAACAGGGCTTCCATAAGTTCATAAACACCAAAAGGAAGATTAGGGAAAATGTGGGTTTGCTGCTGAATGGGATGGGGGCCCTTGTGACACAGGACATGGGAAAGGCTGAGGTGCTGAATGTCCTCTTCACTTCAGCCTTTACTGATAAGTTTGGCTTTCAGAAATCCAAGACCCCAGAGGGTTGGCAGTAGGGGAGGAAGAAAATAATTTGTTTTTCCTGATTTCTACAGCTAACCCCAAATGCAGACCTTTCCACAATATTTGTATGCCAAAAGAAAATGTAAACTGTCAAAGCCAAGCCTTCCCACCCTACCCAGGATACAAAACTGCAATTTGATGGGGAGAAAAAAAAAAAAAAAAAAAAAGGGAATGCCACCCCCTACAATTTCTGGAGTCCCTTCTGAAATTATCAGTGACTTTAAGCTGTTTATTAGTGTCAGTGTCAGGTTCCAAATCTGTGAAGGCAGACATATCAATCACATATAGCAATGATGACAGTAGCTGCAAATCAGGGGAAAGTGCATTAACTGCCAAGGCCTCCCACACATGGAAAAACATTTAACAAAGACAGCTGATTAACTCATTCTCACACAGTCATTTATACTCCACTGCTGAGTGCATTTCAAGAGTGATTTCCATTACTATAATAAGCATACTATGTGACTTGCTAATAGTCTCCTTGCAACATTATCATATTAAGCACAAAACCCAAGGAAGAGGTTCTGCACAAACTCCCTTAGAAAAGCTATAACAGTCATAACAAACTTTCAGAGGTATCCAAACCTTGAGTACCCCCTGGCTGCCAAGACCCTGAAATGGCCATTCACAAGGTTATCAGAGCCCACACCTTGTCCCATTACCCTTTCCCCCATTACATTAAAACTCTGCATGAATTTTCTAATTCACAGAGCATGAGATCCTTTCCCCGACCTTTTTGCAGCTTGCTTTTCCACCATTCCTTCTCTGAGGCAAGAACATATACTAGGTTGTTTTAATTGTAAAATGATAGTCTGTGATGGTGTTTTAACTTTGAAGGTATTGCAGAGGAATCTTAACAGAGTTGAGAACTGAGCAATCACCAGCCATATGAAGTTTAACAAGAACAAGTGCCAGATTCTGCACCTGGGGGTAACACTGGATATATCACAGAATCACAGAATCACAGAATCACAGAATTTCACAGAATTTCTAGGTTGGAAGAGACCTCAAGATCATCGAGTCCAACCTCTGACCTAACACTAACAGTCCCCACTAAACCATATCCCTAAGCTCTACATCTAAACATCTTTTAAAGACTTCCAGGAATGGGAACTCCACCACTTCCCTGGGCAGCCTGTTCCAATGTCTAACAACCCTTTTGGTAAAGAAGTTCTTCCTAAGATCCAACCTAAAGCTCCCCTGGTGCAACTTAAGCCCATTCCCCCTTGTCCTGTCACCAGGCACGTGGGAGAACAGACCAACCCCCACCTCACTACAGCCTCCTTTGAGGTACCTGTAGAGAGTGATAAGGTCGCCCCTGAGCCTCCTTTTCTCCAGGGGGTCACCCCTGAGCCTCCTTTTCTCCAGGAACATATACATACAGACTGGGGGATGAGAGGCTGGAGAGCAGCACTGCAGAAATGGATCTGGGGGGGTTTGGTTGATAGCAAGGTGAATATGAGCCAGCAGTGTGCTCTGAGAGTAAGGAGGGCCAGCTGTACCCTGAGGTGAAGCCGGGTCAGCATTGTTGGCCGGTCAAGGGAAGGGATTGTCTTGCTTTGCTTTGTGCTGGTGTGGCCTCTCTTCAAGTTGGACTCCATGATTCTTGTGGGTCCCTTCCAAATCAGGATATCCTATGATTCTATGATATCTCTTGTTTTTAACTTTCTTCTTTCAGTAGATTTTCTGATATATGGTTTGTTACTAGACATGAATATTTGTATTTTTCCATGTCTCTTTCTGTGGTTTTCATCTACTAGAGTTTAAAGTATTCAGAATAGATGAACATGCCTGCTTTCTTCCTGGCAAATGAGATTGTTAGACTGTGTTCCAGAAGCAGTTCTTGAAGAAGAGCCCTTGTGTCAGTTCTAGAAAGCTCTAATAAATCAGCTTCTGTAAATGATAGCACACAACTAACTGTGACTTCCCTCTCTGCAGGTCTCAACCAGTTGGAGTGCTCTTCACTGGTACTCTTTTATGCTGGTAAAGATCATCACATATTTGCCTTCACTTCATCACTGTTAAATAATTGAAGGAAAAAGGAAGTATAAGTAGCTTGGAAATCTTTTTCCTTCAACCCTATCAAACCATGAAAAGGTACTTTATATCTGAGCTTCCTCTAAGAGGACAACAGCAGGAATACTTACAAGGAATTGAACATGTTGCCACACAATATCTACTATACTGTTTAAAATTTCTATTGTTACAAGCTGCTTCAGTAGGCTACTGACATAGTATTCTTATACTAGCTGGGCAGAGAAGCTAACATTTATACTGTAAGCACAGCCATCTATCAGAACTGAATTCCAGGAAATGAGAAAAAGGTTACATAACCCACTGGAAGATTTCTATGAAAGTACAGCAAAAGCTAATGAAGACAAAATAAAAGAAAAAAAAAAAAAAAAGTAGTGAACAATTCAGAATTCATAGACTTTGAGATTCAATACAGAGTTTAGAGTCAGAAGAAATCCTTGAATCATCTCCTATAAACTCCTTTTTGTCCCAGGATTTCATATTGCACTTAAAACCCACATACTAAGAAAATTTGTTTGACCTAAATTTATGTCCTATGAGCTGAACTGGAGACCATAACAGAAGAAATCACACACACAAACACCCTTCCCCACCCAGTACCTAATCATTTTCACTTTTAAAATGTTGTCATAATTCTTCTATGAATTTGTCTGGCTGTAACTACTAGCTAGGTTCATGTTGTGAATCCTTTCTCCAGCAGATAATGAAACAATTAGGGATCAGAGGTACTTTTGAAACCTTTCAAATGTCTAAGCTTTGTAATCAAATTGCATCCATCTTCTTTATTGCAATGGGAGTTGGAGACTGCCTCAAAGTGACTGGGCAGTCCTTTTGGTTTATGGGAAAGCTGAGCCATTGTTACCCATCTTATGAAGGTGATGAAGTAACAGATTTATTTCACATAGATCGGCCATTGGCAAGAAAGTTGATTTCAATAAAGACAGATGGAAGAAGCCATAAGCTGAAGAGGGAAGAAGAGAAAAAGGATGATGAGAACTAAATAACTAAATAGGTGAACAGATAGGTGAACAGAAAAAAAAAAAAAAAAAAAAAAAAAAATTAAATTATATTAAGTTTCCAAGTTCTGTAGTCCATATTCAGAAGACTTCATATTAATAAGAATAGTTTGCATCTTTTCTATTTTTTTTCCTTGCTTCCCTTTCTATTTTTTTTCCTTGTTTCCTTGTTACACCAGAATTCCCTTCAAGGCAGCACTAATTCTGGATGAGAAACAACTCTCATTGATCCAAATAGATGTTTCAAACAATGGATTATACATACATATTTGCTTATACCAGAGACGGCTTATCTGAAATAGGTTTTATCTGTGCAAATGTAGGACTACATAAACGCTGATGTGTGGACATGCCTTAAGGTAATTAAGAGGACATAGAGAAAATGGGACCCAAGGTAAAACATTCAAACAGTACACATAAAGGCACATAGAGGCATATTTACACATTTTTCTACGTATGATTGAATATCAAATGATACACCTTAATCCTCAAGATTCAGTGCTAGAAATAAATGTATCTCAGATTGAATATTTAGTTCCTGTAAACACAAAAGTAAAGCAAGGAGAGAAAGGATCCAGCAAGAAGTCAGCATTGCTGGGCAAGGGAACACAGCTATTTCTGGAGCTGATAAGCCATTTTAAAAGATAAAAATTCCAGAAATACAAGAGAAGTAAAAACCTCAGGGACACCTGAGATTCAGCCAAATTCCATGGATTAAAAATGTTCGTTCTTGGTGCAATAGTGAATACATATGCAATTAGGCAGGACATCTGGAGGTACTTGTTCTCCAAATAGCATACAACGAGTTTCACCATAAAAAGGCAACTATTCCAGCTATGTTTGCATCCATTTGGGGACATAAAGGACCCTGGAGGTATAGTTCCTTATGCTTCTGTGCCAGGAGTTACAAAGCACTTAAAGACAATGAAATGCCTGAGTCCCACTCAATACCAATTGGAAGCCAAGATCCTTAGCCCCTTGGAAATAACCAGTCTTAAAATCTTCATGGTTGAAGAATACATTGTCCCCTGAAGGTAGTTATTGTCAGTTCTTCAAGGTCATTATCAGTTGTATTAATTCTAAACCTGAATGTCAGGAATTTTCTTAAGAGGAAACCATGATAGTCATGTTGAAATACAATTTCTGCAGCTGCTTCCCAATAAGTTTGAATTTTATAATTAATTGAATTAAAAATGCATAAATTCCTCACACGACATAGCTACCATCATTTGATACCTAATCATTTAGAAGCTGAGCTAAATTCTACCTTATGAATATCTGTGTAACCTTAGACTAAAGTTAAATGCTTAGGAACTTGGCCTTTTCTTCTTACATACAGTTATCTACAGTACCAAGGATGTTTTAGAGAACACTTCATTAAAATGAATCTTATATTTGCCACTATCTAGTCATTTACCTCATGGTGGGAGAAAGGAGGTGCCAAATAGCTTACTGAGCTTTGATATATTTGTTCACTGATATTGGCTTAATTTAACATATCCTTTGGTTCTTTTTCTTAACACCATCTTGTAAATTATCCTTCTCTCAGGCTTTTTTCCTGTACTGTTTTGATTCATAGCATGAAGACATCCATCATGAGTCGGAAGCAATGTATCTACTAATGGAAGACCCACTGCTTCCAGCTCAGCAATCACATCATTCATCTTGAGTGTGTCCCGGTGCAGCGCAACTTCCACTCTTGGCAGCCTCAGGGCTGAACCCGAGGTAGCTGTCCAAGGTACCCATAGACTTTCCTGGGGAGCAGCCGCTTCGTGCAGCAGGGTCTGCTGCCCTGCTCATCTGCTGCACATGAGCTGTTGTGGTTTTTGTTGTTGTTGTTGTTGTTCTAGAGTTTTCCATTATTTTTTTTCACCAGTTCACATTATCTATCACTTGTGCTATCACATGTGCTATTTGAAGTTACAGCTGCTTCTGTAACTATCTCACTACTACTATGTTAGCTACCCAGAAAACTCACCACGAATAATTAATAATAATAACAATTGAATATCTGCATAGCTACAGCTACATCATTTGTAAATACTTCAGTTTTTCATTTATCAGATGTAAACTGTTAACTTTCATGTTGTCTATGTTCCCATGAAGCCCTTAACAGAGTGGGTTCCAAAAAAAAGTGGCCTTTGATTAATTGCAAGCTCAGGTAATGGCAGGTGCAACTGATGGCTTATAGACATTCATCTATCTGACTATACTCACAGGAGTCATTTAGTCTGAATGCTCCCCAGTAATCACAAAATCAATAACCACCTTCTTTTAACAAGTTCCTTTGTAGGTGGAAGCCCTTTAATAACTTCCTCCATTTCATGTATCATTTCTCTGTGACTATTCAGAGTTTTCCCAAAAAGATACTCTTCTCAAAATGAGATCTGATTTAATCTATCTACAATAGCTACACTAACAGGGAGTTTTGGATTATCCTGGTGGACCATAACAGTTTTTCATTTTTTTCTGCAGAGTCTGAGCTTGTTGAAACATACTGAAAAGTCCAATAATACAGAAAATGATGGGTCTATGGAGGTTATTTGGAAAGAAATTTTGCAGAGGACCTGTTCCTCAGGGTTCCATTTTAATGACATTGTTAGTGTCCTTGTTAGATACACTATCCCCATCTTCTACTCTTGGTTACAGAGGATCTTAACTGAAATGTTAATACAATGATGCTGACCTCAGAAATAAACTTCTGAATGCACAATATTTGATAGCTTCCAAAATCAGAAAAGATAAGTTCACCCATCCCTTATAGGTGGCAGCAGAATCCGTGTTACTTTTGGATGACAAAGTCAACTACCTTTTAACTTAAACTGACTTTGAAAATGATATTTTTGTCTTTCATAACTATATTTTTTCATGTCATCTCCTTATTGTGAGATGCTCTGTTTTTTGTTTTTTTTTTTTTTATTTATTTATTATTATTTTTACAGTTACTGTTTAGTCACTGTAATCTTTCACATTAAGTAGAACTCTTCAATATTGCTGTATTAAGGGAAATTATAATAGACTATTGACTACAGTTTAGTCAATGATCCATTCATTATTCTGTCTCAAGGGCTTTTGGAGTTTGTAAAATAATGTATTTGATTATCTCAAAAGTCAATATAAGAATAAATGGGGGACTGCAATGAACCAAATCAGTTAAGACTAATGTATTTCTGAAAACAGGATATCAGGCTGTTCATCCCACCTAAACACCTAAACTTAAACTTCTTTCTTAGATTTATAGTCCGTACAAATAATTGGATATAATCCCACAATAAGGCACTTGTTGATCCAGGGCTTCTTAGCCTTTAATGTGGTGTCAGTGCATATTTTAAACATCTGGCAGAGGGCAATATCTTTCTGAAATGCCAGTGTTAACATTTTAAATGTGAGACAGACATGGTACCTCACATGGTAGGCAAAGCAACTTTGTTGTGTACTTCGTTTTAAATGACAGGCACACAGATTAAGAGACAGTCAAAGAGACAGACTACACAACAGCTTGATGTTTAATTGGATTATCTATTCCCGTATCATGCTTCTGTTAACTCCTGAACCAAATTCTGATTCTAATTTGTTTCAATATAATTCTCTTTCTCAGGAAGAAGAAAGAATGTGAAGATTAAAAGAGTTAAAAAATCAAATTAATAGAAAAGTAATGGAGCAAATTATCAACCTACAAATCTTAATTTTCTCCTCAGAGCCTGAATTTACAGGATCTCCAGCACCAACAACCCATATGAACTACTGAGAGGTCAGTTTGAATAAAATCAAATGGTCTAGTATATTTATGTGGGAGGCACATGCCATGTTCATTTAAGAGTCTCCAGTAGGTGAGGACTGGCAAGGAAAAACATGTACAACTAACCTTTCACCTTACCTCAGGAACAACATCACTCACGAGCAAGCAACCACGCATTTCTGTACCTCCTGCAGTCATATCATTCAGAGTAATACATGCAGAAAACACTTGGCTTTCACACAAACAATGCAGAAGGCAAACAGAGTGCTCACACACAGCATGGTCTGAAACCTTCCCCACTGAGGCAGATGCTAAAGCTCTCTTTCATGTTCCTGGTGCCTTTAAAAAGCAACTTGCAAAGAGCAGTCTTGTTTTGCTTCAAAAACTCAGGACTGCATTAGTTCATCCTACAATAGTTCTAACACTCAACTCACTTAAATGGTATTTCTTTTGTACTTTAAGATATGTCTTTTAGCCATCGCGAGGTTTTAAAAAGCTATTCACCAAAATTCCTGTCTTCCTTTTTCAACAAGAATCAAATTACATCCTTCCCACTCCTTCATCCTGCTTTCTGGCTAAAGTAAAACTCCATAATCTTTAATATTTTTTCACACATGTAGGCTATTCCAGCAACATTTGGGTTAACTGTATCTTCAGAATAACTTGGATCCAGTTTTCAAATTTATTTTTTCTCAAGGGGAGAAAGACTGTCTTTCAATGAAGTTATATAAATATGAAGTTATGTAAAATCTTGTTTTAAGCATGTTTCATTGCTGTTTCTATGTGTCTCTGAAACAAGTCACAGTGAAATTTTTCAATTTCAGGTATTTATCTTCTCTAGCAGCATTAAGTGTGGTATAATAACTATCCATTAACATAAGTCAGAGTATATGAACACTCATTCATATTCTAAATATACAAAGTAAATATACTTTTACCATCTATAGAACCTTTTTAATTTACTGTTCATGAACTTGTTTTTGTTGTTGTCTCTTTTTGTTGTTGTTGTTCATCTGTGTGCCTAAGATTAAAAAAAAAAAGACTAAGAAAGACTACAGAGTCATAGAGATTTTTATATATCTTCTTCACACTTGCAGCCCATGACCCCTAGTTTGAAGGATTTTTTTTGCACCCGGTTTGTTCAGCATACTTCAATGAGCTGTAAAAAAAGAATGAAAGTACTTTTAATCTCCATCGCATTTTTCCATGTTTTCCCACTTCCTCTTTTCTGATGGCAAACAGCTTCCTCAGACACTCTGCTCTTTCTTAGAATATGTTTTTGAGTGCTTTACAGGCAACAAACTTGCATTGATATTTTGGCCCACATAGCTGTCATGTATTTTCAGCCTTTGTATGTGTCCACAACGCTTAACAAGACTGGCCTGCTCAATCTCACCAAATGAGCATTAAGCATCACCAAAGCAATAAAAAAAAAAAAAAAAAAATGTATGGAGTCAGCTATTCTGGCTATCTGATGTGTATTTTCACTTGTTTTTTTACTTCATTTTTTTTTTCTACATCTTGGATGTAGTCAGCATGAATTTAGTTGGGTGACTATTCTGGAAACACCTGCTGGAAGATTTCTATCCTATGGCAAAGGAAAATTAACCTCAAGTACAAAAATAAAAATAAATAATAATAATTAAAAAAAAAAAAATAGTATTGTCGCCATCTGGAATTCTAGTAATTGTTAGTCTTCCCCCAGAAACCATTAAAAAGTAAGGGCTGAGGTGCAGCTCTCTGTCCTCTGGAGAATGTCTAAAAAGCACTTACTCAAGTCACACAGTCTAAACCATAGTCTTCAGGTAACACCAATATGTTAGTATTGTAATCTGGACTTGGGTCTCCACTGTGGAAACAAAATGCTCTATTAGATCATAAATTGGTTTCTACCACCAATGCCTAAGGAAAGCACAAAGCAGGTAAGGTAGTGGATAGCAACTGAAAACACATCAACCTGAAACATCTTCCTATTTATATGCACTACTTTCAGTTGAATTCATTTTGATCTTTTACGATGAAAAGAAAAAGCCCACGTTACCCTATTAATACATCAATTTCTGTCACGTTGTCTCATTTTGGTATTTTTTTGTTATTATTATTATAGTATAAAGTGTCTAGTAAATAGTATATATAGTGTGTATATATATATACACTATAATTATACAGTATAATATATAACATATATTCCCAACATTTTCAATCTATACAATCGTCTTTCAACCTATATCTTTTTTTGATACAAAGCTTTTCCCATATGTCTCAATCACTTTTATCTCCTATATAAAAAACACTTCTCTTTCCATAACTCCTGCTAGGAAGAATTACCAGACTTGACCACAGTATTAAAAACTGGATTTTTTCTCAAATAGGTATAATGATGTTAGAGTATTTCAGGGTTTCCTCCTACCCTGTTCACAGTTCCTCTGCTTTGTTTTTATGCCTATTACTGAACAAAAGCTTTTTTTGATGAAGTTTAGTAGAGCCTCATGGTTTTCCCTTAGATCTTAATGCAAAATCTGCAATTCTGCTTACCCAAAGGCCTCTCACTCTTAAATCTGAACTTTCCTCATCTGTTTGGCAAACCCTTTCAGAACCTGTTCACAGTCCTTAATTCATTAAAATTCAGTCCTTCGTCTTCTCACTCACATATGAAGATTTTGAAATTCTCTCTAACTTCTCCTTGTAACATTCAGAAATATTTCAGTTCATTCATCCATATTTTATTTCTGATAAACTATATTTAACTCTAGCACTATCTATTTCTTAACTCAGTAGCTATTATATACAAAGTTCAGTTTACATTCTCCTCAGCACTTTCCTAGAGGAACACTTAAAGGGCTCATGAGACAGTACTTTTATGTTCAACAAGTAAAACTAATCACCACACGCTATGGTACTGATACTTTTCCTAATTATTGGAACAGGGAGACTGCACCTGTACCTACAAGCTAATCTAGAATAACTTTGATGGCTTTGCCTCCTTTTATTTTTTTACTTCTTTTTTTTTTTTTTTTTTTCCTTCTTCCTGGTAGAGTAGTACAAGAAATCAGTTGAGAGAAAATTCCTTAGATACCACAGCAACAAATGCTATCAAACTAAAGGTAAATCATAACAAATAAACAGAGCTACACTATGTTCAGTTCCTGTAAAGTTAGGGCCACAAATAATTTCATCAGTGCTTCTCTTCATCAACACAAAATTATTTTGGCTTGTTAGATGTAGGTTCATCCTATCTCATTTGAAGCACCTCAGTCAGGAATCTCTACATCACAGAGAGAGTGGGGTGATACCAAGGAGACAGTCCAGATGTAAAGTAGGCTGAATTGCCTTCAAAAATGCCTATCAATCTCCTGCAATTATAGAGGTGTTTAAAGTAACTTGATTCTCAGGCATTACAATTAAATATCTGAAATTAACTGTATTTAATATATGTTAATATATGTTTTCAATTCTGATTTAAATCTGTGAAAAGGCCAAAGGATTGTTCTATTGCTTTTACTGACAGTAGCTCATCTCTCTGTCAATACTTCTCACATTGCTTGAGTAGCAGCCTTCTCTCTACCCCAGTTTGAAATGACCATGTCAAATTAAAAAATATTTTTGATATTTCATTTCTTTACTGTTGCAAGAATTTTAGTTTGCTACAATACTTCAATTCCTTTTTCCACCCGACTTACATCCTGTCCTCTAGTTACAGCAGGATGAATTCTGTTTACCATCACCTGAAAAACCATGAGTTCATCCAGTTAGTGTCATCTTTTCAGCATACAGTGCACATTATTCACAGACAGCTCTCTCCCTAGCCTGTTTTCACCTCTGGTCTTCACAATTCTATTAATTCCAGTTTCTACCTGGGATGCCAGAAACAGTCAAAGAGGGAAAAAAGTATCCCCAGGCTATTCCTTTGAAGGAATTCCTTTTTCTGGAAATAACTAATGCAGAATATGAAAATGCAATAATTTGATTTGCAGTGGAAATGTTCTTTCTTCTAAGATCCAAAATAAATCACCAAAAGCTTTCAAAGCTGACATTTAATCCATGAATTCAAATCATTTCTAAGATTTACGGTCCATTAGAAAGACAGTTTCAATTCCCCATGCTCTTGCAAGATTTTAATGTATAGCTAGCAGAAAATGCATTTACTCAGTATGCTTTTCATAGCAACAATATCATTTATTGATAGGGCTTTTTTTTTTTTTTTTTTTTTTTTAGATATAGGTGGTTATGTTCTTTTTGATTTGTTTATCTATAAATAATAAAGAGAGGCTGAGCCAAGTCAACACATGCATAAGTGTTGGATAGTATTTTTCTAAAGAAAGGAGTAGAAGGAACTATTAGAAAAATAAAAGGCAATAAAATAAAAATAAAGGGCAAAAAAAGTTCAGAAGGCAGTCCATTCTATCTTATGCTTGGTGTATGTACAAGCAAATTAAAGTCAAAATAAGATTAGTTCAGTTCCCACTTTTTATCTAGATAGATGGCTTCCTATGTGCCCTCTTTCTAATCCCAAGGAGTGTTATCTTGAGTCTACAGCATGGTGAGCATGTATTTCAAATACCTTGAGAACTCAGTCTAGAAATGAAGGGTAGAGAATATCTGACAACCTGTGGCATTGTAATACTAATAAGTCTTTTATTAGTCCATTATTCCCCTACAGATCTTGCTAAACGTAACAGCTAAATCAGGAACAGAAAATAGCTGTTCTCCTTTCTGGAATCTCAGTCTCACAAAATATATTGCCTCATTTTTTCCACTGGAAGAGAACTCCTTCCACTTCAGCATTTCTATTCTTTAATGTGACATATTTGTAAATAGGATAATAAATTTAAAGAAATGAGTTTGCTATCTTAAAAGTATAGTAGATACAAATAAGAAATTTTAAGAGATTGGACAAGAGATTTCATTATATTGAATTATCATCAGATAATCATATTCTTGGAGAGACCCTGTCTTCCCTAACAATCAACTGATGATTAGACTGTGGAAAGACTTTTTTTCTGATGAAGACCACTTAATTCCCATAAGGATGTACCTTTACTTTTATCAAGTACATCTACGAAATAGAATTCAGTCCCCAGAAATCTTGTTAGATTTTCAGTCTGACAACTAAATGTATATTGCCCTTTTCTAGGTGCCAAGGTAGGGTCCACAGACTCTTTGTTATGACCCAGAGTGAAGTCCTTCAGTTACACATCCATATCTTGTTGCTGTCTAGAGTTTTCTTTATGGATATATATACATTTATATAAATATATATCCTGAAAAACAAACAAACAAACAAAATATTTTTGTACAATATTATTTTATTTTTAAACCAATGGGAAAAAAAAAAAAAAGTTACCAGTTTTAGCCATGTTAAATTATCTTTCTGTCTCAAATCAAAGTATGCACTCAGTATTCAAGAGACTGAGTAATCTCTACTCCCCAATTAAACATTACATTCACTTACCTAAGACTGCACTTCACCTCATAATTATTGTTATGTGTTATGATGATTTTTATCTGACTAGATTAAAAAACAAACAAACAAAAAGCTTAACTTGGATCATACCTCTATCTTAAAACAAGCCTGAGCAAACAAGAGCAAAATGTTGTTATCCACACTGATCGGCCAAAAACTGTGTTACAAGATTATGTGCATTAAACTGACATACAAAAAATTTTCTGATCCATAAGGTAAAGTCATAAAATCCAGGACGAACTCCAGCGGGAAGCATCAACCCCTTCTTCTACCTCATCATCTGTTGGCAACTTCATTCAGGGTGAAATATCATGCTTGCAGTCTTAAATATTCAGATACATAGCTTATATGCATATGATCCCCTGCAGTCTGTTTGCTTGTTAAGGGTTCCAGGTTTGTGAAGTATAGTATGAAAACTCCTAGTACAGGGATATGCTACTGGGATAAACAAATTCATTTGCATGAGCCTGTGATAAAAATTATTATTCAAATATAATAATTGATCATTGCTTATGGTAATTTTTTGTTAATGTCTCGGGCATTAGTTTAGAATAACATTTTTCTCTTAGTTTAGCCTTTTTGCCATTCCAAGACAGTGCTGTAATTTACATTGGAGAACAATTGGTCTTCCTGAAATAATGGGAATTTTTACATAGGACTTAGATATTAGGATTTAGATTTGGTATTCTAGATTTAAATCACAGCTTTCTGCATCAAAAAGTAAAAAACGGTGCCTCCAGGGGAGATTAATCTGGCACACTGGATGTGCAATTCTTACTAACCATGTAATTGGCTTGGTAATATATTCTCTGTGTGTTTTTCAATGAGGGTAGAAGGATCTTTGATCAATCAAATATATATATATATTTGTTGTTTTTAAAAATCATTTCTATTTGAGGTATAAGCACTAATCTCACAAGTCTGCTGGAAAACTACAGGTCTGGAAGTAGGTGTGGTTTTATTCCCTCTCTCTCTTTTTTTTTTTTTCCAGTTAAAACCTTTCCATCATTGCCTCAGAACAAGTTTCCCAGCTTTTATGTGATACCACAAGCTTTTTAAAACATTTTATTCTCAAACAGTTCCAGATGCAGGCCCTTAGAGGTGCCAAATTGTCTGCTTTTACTCTTTTACTTTTTCTCCTACCCCCCTTCCCTTTCTCCCAATTCCCCTGACTGTTTTTTCACAATTTCCTTTATTTCCTTATTTCCTATTTTTTTTTTTTTTTTTTTTTTTTTTTTTTTTTCTGGAATATTCAGTGAGTGTTCTGAAGACTAAAGTCTTCATTGTGTTGTTGATTAGTGTAGCCATAATTAAAAAGGTAAGCAGTTAAAACATTTTTTCAAACACAACTAAACTAAATAGAAATTCCAGATTTTGATTCACATTTCTGAGGGAGTAACAAAAGAAATCATTGCAAAACTGAATCTTTCAAAAACATGCATTTGCAGGTCAGAGCCAGAGACTGTCAAATCAGATATTACTCATCCTTCAGGAGAAAAAAAAATTCAACCACTTCTGTGTAAAGAATGCACCTATTAGAATGCACCTTCTGTATAAAGAATGCACCCAACATTGACATGTTGGGCCTTGACCAATGCATCTAAAAGCTTTCTTGTTAGCCTTCTCTACTGGACACAAATTATCCATTCCCTTACAATAGTTCAAAAAAAAAAAAAATGGCATTTGACAACTTTAAATAAAGGGGATGAGGCAGCTAATCAGTAGGTGGTCAGAAGTAGAAAGAATATTTGATAGTCTCAGACTTGTCAGACAAATCTAAGGTTTTATTCAAACAAGTCTGAGGTTGATCCAAATAGCCAGGGTGTCACATCATGTAACTAGATTGCAAAGACTACAGTCTAGGTTGCCAAGATCCTCACTCACAAACAAGACAACTTCTACACAGTAAGGTCTAAAAATCAGAAGATAAATTTAGGGTAAAAAGAAATCAGGCAAGTCTTAGCATTTGCACTATGGTATTGTTTCAGCTGACATTTCAGAATCACATAAATATCTGCCATTCAGAATTTTTGATAAAAGATATTCCTTCTATAGCACTAAGAAAAGGGATAGACTCCCATTTCATTAAAGAGCCTTCTTACCTAGGACTTCAGTTTCTAATTAGAATAGAGCAACAAAATTTACATAATTTCCTGCAAAAACAGATCCTGTTCTTTCAATATTTCTCCTACATAAGAGATTGAAAATTACATGATGTTACCCCTTCGATATGTATTCTTTTAAAATACATGGTTTAAGTGGGGAGAGATAACCTCTGACTACAGCATATACATAACCAGTGAGAAACAAATGAGATTATGTGGGGGGCTTATTTTGTTTCTTTTGTTTTTGTTGTTGTTCTGTTTCATTTCTTTTGCTGTTTTCATTTTAAATATTTGAACTGCACTTTTATTTTTGTTATAAAACCAATATTTTAAAGAGCCAAGCTGGTATTCTGGAAAGCACTCTAATATGCTCTTTAAATCAAAATTTCTATATAGTCTTTACTTTGTGAGTGATTCTGAAAACTGGCACTCATTTGCAAGGAGACCTTTTGCCAATGTTTGCTCTCAGAGGGGACAGAAACCGTCAACATCTGGAACCTTTTTTTGCTCAGAAACTGTGCAGCATCTAAGGAACACTTATCAAAACCTGCATGCCCTAACCCAATCATGCTTCCTCTAGATTTGAAGGAAGCCATGCAGACTCTATGATGAAGCATTAAAAAAAAAAAAAAAAATTCTCATAAAGACCTCAAGAGTGTTCTGCTTTACTGAGTAATTCAGGAATAAAGTGATATTTCACCATACGGAGTGCACTGAAGTAGACAGAATAGACAAAATTTGGGGCTGAGGGTTATCAGAAATCATATTCACTGAAACGAACAAACAAACAATTATACTTTTGTAGTACAGAAGTCAATTGCTGGCAAAGAGAAATGTAAAAATAATTAGAACAATACCTAAAACAATAATAAGTAGCCTGTATGGCTTGCTATTAAAAGTTTTCAGCTAGAGCTATTATTGATATTGCTAGATTTGTCTCACTGTAGTGACTGATGGACTGTTAGTAGAAGAGAGTCAATATATCTTTTGGTATGATCATTACTAATCCAACTGCACCATTATCCTTTTCAGCACACTGCTTCGGAGTATAGCTGTTGAAAAACCTCCTGCACTGATTAGTTATTTATCAGATATGTCTACAACTAGTGGAATAAAAAGTCACTTATCTAATCTGAGGTTTTAGTTTAGAAGAATATTTCCCATAAAAAGTAGCTATAGCCACAACCACTGCTTTGAGATGGCTAAACTAGAGGGGATTGTGTTGAACTTCAAGAAAGACAGGAGCAATTTATTTAAGCAACATAGGATACCTGTCTGGCAGCAAAATGATAAATAGAAGAAGGAGAAATAATTTGATGGAACTTTAAAACCTTGATTTTACTTTCATGCCCAAATAATATACTTTTATTTTTCTGTGTCTGCACAAGAATTCTGAAAATTCACTAGAGATGTAACCAAAGCATCAGAAGCATCAGAAATAGTTGCTGTGTTTTTTTGTTTTGTTTTGTATTGTACTGTTTTGTTTTGTTTTGTTTTTCCAATAATATTGTAGTCTGGAATATGAATATTCTAGCCACAATATCCAAAATCTTCAGTCAACCACAGGTCTCATAATATTCTTAGAAGAGAGGAAAGAGCTAATACAAAATAAATCTGTAAGCCCTCAGAGAGACAGATCCCTAACCTCTTCACAGTCCTCTCAAGTCTCACTCACTCTCTGTCCAAAAAGTTAAATAGGTACTTTGGGGGATATCACTATCTTCAAATGGAATCGCCTGTGACTGGATGATACTCAAATTGCTCATCTAAAAAGATCATACGCAGCTCTTTCTGTGACTTGAATGAACAGTAAAGTCAAGACTGAATAGTCCATCTTGACTGGAAGGACTGTTAAAATATCACAGAGAAACAAGTTAGAAGGGAAGTCTCATGTTTCCAGTGTAGCAGCCACTGCAGATACAACACACAAACAGCAGATGACAGTTTCCTGACTCAAAAGGCATTGCCTACAACTCAAAAACAAAAGAAAACAAATTAAAAAATATATGGTTTATGTCATCTTGATGGAATTAGGAATTCACTCCAGAAGCAAAAAGAGATAGGTTGAATACAAGAGTTCACAACTTCATCGTAATTTTTATGTGCAAAACCACATCAGTAATATGCTTTTGGTACTTTCAAAATTGATTTAAATAAAACTGAAACATATATGAGTTAGATCATATGTGGAAATAATAATAATAATAATAGTACTTTAAATGAAAACAAAGAGTGGATTGTGATTTGGAATATTTCTCTAGAGGCCACAAAATTTGCATACCTATGGCCAAGGAAAAAGGAGATACTAATTAAGAAACTAGATAAAACATAGGAAAACAAATAAAACTCTTGAAAAATGTCATGTAGAAAATGAGATGTTAATAGTTGTGAATATGAATTAGGCAGTAGGAAGTACAGCCACTAATGAGTCATAGATTCATAAAGTTGAAAGTCATAAGAAGAATCTGTGACCAGCAAAGTTAATGCCAGAAGAGGACTCTTTATATTACACTAAAAATTAACATTATCTTAACAGTTGTATTGGGACATTGTTCAATAAACAAAAGGCAAACATTAATAACACAGAGACAGAAATTTTGAGAGTAAATATTTCTGCTGTGTGTTTTGTTTGCAAAAAGTAAATATATTTAGTGGCTGTGATGGATACATTCTGTTAGTAACAAAGCAGGAAGTTAAAACAGAAGTTATTTAAAATTAATTTCTTTCATAAATATTATTAACTTGGCAAATACAGATCACTCACAACTTATAGCTAAAAATGCACTGGTATAGAAGATATCCAAACTGATAACATGGATTTTCACTGCGACCAAAGGTTTATTTCCAACATCTAGTAATAATTTCCAAAGGTCTAAACTAAGAAAATAATCTGCCAAGACTTAGAAAAGGGTAATTGGGGCAATAAAGTAAATATAGATTTTGCTATCCTGTGTTGATCCCAGAGAAAATAATGGAATAGCTGATATGGGACTCAATGGAAAAAGTAGTACAATGAAGTACTAACCTAAATTGACTAATATTTTTATGAGATTACCTGTTTGATTGATAAAGGTTAGTAGTGTTATACAATATACTTAGAACCCTGTAAGGCACAACTACCTGTGTGCTGCACAATATCCTGATTAATATACTAGATCACAAAATCAGCATTATATATATATAATGAATTAAAAACAGTCCAGGATAGGTTTGGTTGATCTAACTGGAAATCACCACACTGTAGCCATATCTCCAAGGGAATTACCACAGAGAGTAGTGTTTGGCCCCTAAATGTTTAATATTTTTTATAAATTGACTGTGGGGAAGGAATCAAACTGAAACCAGATTCAAGGTAGTGATAAATACCAAAAATAACATGTCATTGAGACAGAGCAATATAGATCACAACATCAATGATAAACAATATGTCATTCAGGATGGTGCAAGTATAGTCAAACTTACCAGAGCATTCCAGGTAGGCCAAATTATCTCAAGTAAAATGCTGTTGTATTTTAGACCATGTTCTGGACCAATTGTTAAATAAGTTTAATTCAGCAAACAAATGAAAACTAACCTTTTAGGGAAATGTATATCATAGTATAATTCATACAGACATGTCCTGAAGCCAGGAAGGAAAAATTATAGCAGAAGTCATCAGACACCCAGAAATGCACTTCTGAGTAGCAGTCTACTGCTACTTCTTAAATCAGCAAACACACATGAAAAGCATAGACTTGAGTATTTCCAGAAAATAAAAACAATATAAAGATTAAAAGGCAAATTTTAAAATCTCAAAGGTCCTCAGATCATAACGGTGTGGTAGGGAAATAAGATCAAATAACTTAGAAAAAAAAATATTTTTCACACCTGCCTTAGGTATTCAATATCACTGGTGAACCAAAAGAGATAAATCAGACACATCTTGCTGTTGAGGGGTAATAAAAAATTTAAATAAAAGGATTGGATTTCAAATCCCCTCAAAGTCAACCTCCAAGTCTGCAGAAACATTTTCGTTGATGAAAGACCTGAGAAGAGCCTGAGAATATCTGTTTTGTTGACAATCAACTAGGCATGCTTTCCTCAACACTGAAGTATAACCACTACTCACATGAATTCTGTATTAACTCAGTGTAGTTATAGAAAAAAAAAATATTTACCTTTATTTACACCCCAAAACAAATATGAGTGCCTATGCCTCTGAGCTCTTTAGAACACTCAGAAACATTTAACAGTGATTTAACAGGTCTCACACAAAATGCCCGGGACTTACAGGTATGCCATAGATGACCCCTTCCCCATCTTACTGCAAGATTCTGATCTCAGCCAAAATATTTCCTCATGCAATGGCATTATAGTTATAAGAGAAACAAATATCAAATGAGAATTGAATACAATGCATTTTGATTACTCCACCAGAATTTGTCCTATAAACGAGCAGTCCCATGAACAGCATGAAAATACAACCATGATAAGATATAAATGTTTTTGCAGGCACAGATCGTTCCTGGAGACATTTCTTCATTTATTTATTTTTAACTTGCAGCTTTTGTTTCCACAGGAATCAATACTTTCTTGCAAAGTTAATGACTACTAGAACACATTAATGAGCTATGTTAACAGGCAGTAATGACACTATTAATGTTTGTCACCCCTGTATCTGTGAACAAGACTCAACAGAGAGCAATAAAGTAGCATTACACTAATATGTGAATTACAAAATCCAGTGATTTTCCAACTTATATATTGTCAAAACTCTTTTCAATGGTTATATCAAACAAAGCAGGGAAAAAAAAAATGTTCCATCCATCTCTGTGGTAAATATGCTATATCAAAATCATACAGCCACAAAATTTTGTAAGTCCACCTATTATTTCTTTTAAACATTATCAGTCATGTGGGTAATGTCCCTCCTTAGATAAATAAATAAATAAATAAATAAATAAATAAATAAATAAATAAGCCACTGGGAGCATAATTTTCAGTGTTGCAGTACCTCCACTGGACCAAATAACCCAAAGAAGATAGAAACTTACCTCAGGCATAGTAGAAATCTAACTTTTCTTTATCAGGGTAAAAAGCTAAGCAATCTTCAGAACACCTAGTCTTGATGCCTAAAACAGATGTTATAAAAAAATTCCTATATATATATGAACTTATCTAGGGTTGTTTCACTGCTGAGATAAACTTTAAACTTCAATAAAGCAAAAGTTGGTTCAACCTCCTTCCTTTCGAATTGGTAGGAGTCCCAGGATTCCAAATTATTGTAAAACTAAAAATGTTCATATTAATCTATGGTAAGAACTCTTGTCTATAATAACTTCGGAATTATCAAAAATGGTATTGCTCATAGATTACAAATTATGTGTGTCTCTTGAATCTGTGCTTTGAATCTCATAGTTCTGAGAGCTTTGCAGTAGTCAGAGAGAATGACAAGACTACTGCTGTATGCTGTTAGTCACAGCAAAGAAAAGTTTTAATGTACCTGGAATAACCCTTGAAAAGAACAAGAAAGCAAGATTTAAGACAGGAGGAACATTTATAGTAACTTAAACAACAGTAATCTGTTAGTTAACTTCTATACTGCATTCCAGCCAACAGATGTCTTTAACCACATCATTTTCTTTTCCCCGGGTAATAATTTATTACACATAATTTATTTACTCTTCTACCATAAGATAGGCAACATTGCTATGAGATGTAATATTTCTGTGAGGTGACCTCAGGCAGTAGCTTTTCTGCCACTTTAATGGACAGCAGTGAAAATTAATTTTGCACACATTCTAGTGGGAATTTAGGGCTTATCTGCACAGGAAAGTTACTGCACTGTGAACTTTGCACCAATGAAGATGTGCTGAAAAAGTAGTAAGGGGTAAAAACAGTCTTCAGCATTTTGCTTTCTCCATCTATTTGTGTCAGTGGGAGGTGAACAGAGAGGTTTGGTTCAGACCCTAGAAAATGGTTCAAGGTGAATGTCAGTGCACTGCATTCCTATAAATGTGCCTCTGATTCTACAGACTGGGAACAGGATGTTAAATGGCTGCAGGCTATCTTCCAATCTGATCATACCAATATCATCTTTGTCTCCAAGCCTTCATTTTCTGAAGGACAGAAAAGGCAGAATTGGCAGGTTTTCAATGCATGGTGGAATACTTTGCTCAAAGGCTCTAGGAATTTGGTTGGTAGTGAACAAAAATATGATGTGTTTTTTTTCTGAAACTCTTAAGCAGAAAGATCTGAAGCATGTCAAACACTCTGAAGCTGAGCCTCAGGTCTGAAGTTTTATGGACACATAAAAGTCCATACATGCTTGCAGGAGTTTTGCAAGCTCCAGCTGACTTTATCTGAACATGAGCAAGCCAGAAAACCACATTCCTTCAACAAATGTGTCCATCTTTTTCTGAAACAATCCAGAAACTGTGTTCCAACTTTCAGCACATGTAAGAGTTATGTATAAAAAATACTTGTTTCAAAAGCTTTCATGTCATATGGGCTCAAGAATCGTATTCCTTCTTAGAACCTATATGTGGAAATATAAACTTTGCTATTCATGATTGTGTTAATTACTGGTATGAAAACTAAATAAAGATTTCAGGATAGTATTGTAACAGCATATTATTATATCTAGTTATAAATCTTTTAGAATCATTTAGAGCCTTACGACGGAAAATTCCGTTGCCTTCTCATGCTGGAAATTTAGTTTATCATCAGTTACTTTTCTTAAAGTAAATCATCAGATTTCTGCAATGTAAAAGTAGAGATCAGGATACTTCTTTCAACACAGGCAGTTTTCTTAGATTTCTCCATATCTGAGTATAAAGTAATGAAACAAATTAAAATACATCAGAAAGTATGGAGACTAAAGGAATTTTTTACCTTTTTTAAGTATCCTTTTATATTTGCCTGTGTCAAAATGTAATTGAATCTGTTCAATTTCAAGTTATTATCTTGATGCAGGAAAGTTAAGATCATGCATGCTTAATGGAAGCTGAAGTTTAAGTCTTCACAAGAACTTTCTCTATTAGCGTTCACATGACACTGAAGATAGAAAACAAATCAGGACAGAACAGAACTAAGTGCACACAGCAAGCATCAGCAGGAGATAAAGATCCTCCTGCATCTAGTTCTGATCTGGGATCCTGTTGAACATAACTTGGAGCAGTGACAGTTCACACTATTAGAAGACCATACTCTTAGCTGGAGGCATAACCAATATGAGAATGACTACTTTCTTTAAATGTTGGTTAGCATTACTGATTTTAAGATCAGTATTTCTCTTTCCTCCAAAACTGACATGGCAGTGGAGTTCTGTTGGTTGTTTCCATCTAACCACACTATGCTATGATTTTCTACATCTTATCCATAACTCATCTGTAGTTTACTTCCAAATGCAATGAAAAGCCAGAAGAAGGAAATTGTATTTGTTCTTAGTAGTAGTCCATTTAATGACAGTAGAGCATTAGAGAGCTACTGTAAGAATAATCTTTAAAGTTATATTTGTCTGCTTGGCAAACTCACACTCATTTTTGGTTTAGTGAGTCATTTGAGGTTTTAATGCATCTGGAGATGTGTAGAATTCAAAATTCAGTGCAAAATGATGGAAAGCAGCTCTGAGGAGAAGGACTTGAGGTTGTTGGTTGACGAGAACCTCAGTGTGAGACAGCAATGTGTACTTGCAGCCCAGAAAGCCAACTGTAGGAAAAACAATTAATGCATTGATTGTGTAGTACAAAATGCTAAGAAGAAGTGCTAATGCACTGTTTAAACGTAGGAGTCTAATTTTCAGATAAAACAGCAAAACTTACAATGAAGACTTTTAAACATTTATGGCATAAATGAGCAAAATCATAATTTTTCATCTAGCTTATTTAAATTTCTTGACTAGGCAATGCAAGAAGAGCATACAGAACATTAACAAAAAAGTTGTATATGATATTGAAATGTGATAAAAATGCAAAACAAATAACCTCGTCAGGATTACATAGCATAGTAGTTTGCCAGTATTCATTATTTAACTCTAGAAGCTCTCTGAAATACATATAAAACCAATCCAATATCTGTATTTGTCATTTTGTTTGAAGCCCATCCAGAATCTAAGCTTTTCAAAAAAATGTTTCATTCATTTTTACAGTGATAATTTTTTGTAGCATGAACTCTTTTTCTGCTGATGGCAGAAAAAGGTTGTCTTTTTTTTTTTTTTTTTTTTTTTTTTTTTTTTCCCACTGGTTTTGCTTTGGTTTGTGGATTTTTTAATGCATAGTAGAGAAACAGTTATAAGCACAGATAAGATTATATAATAACTTTTTACGTGTAGAGCACAGGGGTATGAAGTAAGACCTTCTAGTGGTACTTATGAAACAGGTTCCTATGATGTTTTTGTCTAAAAGTAACTGGAAAGTACAGACCTCTGAATAGTGATTGCAAAAGAGAAATAATTCAGGAAAAAAATAAAATAAAATAAAATAAAATAAAATAAAATAAAATAAAATAAAATAAAATAAAATAAAATAAAATAAAATAAAATAAAATAAAATAAACACTTCTATCTGGATCTATAAAATAAGCTCTTGGTCCCTATTAAATCAAAAGTGGGAAGCTCAGGCTGCCACTGTATGTCTTGCAAATTTGAAAGGAAACCATTTAGCATTATTCTGACATTGAAAAAATTTGATGCCAAAAATAGTTTCATATTTGAAGTGACAAGCATAGGCATACATATGAACAGGAAATTAAAACCTAACTAACAGATTAAATGACTTCCAGGATCACTTTCCCCATGTGATCTGAAAAGACACATCTAGCTTGGTGACTGACCTTATTTTTGCCACATTTGAGTTCAAAATGTGTAGTGGTATGTTAGAATAAGAGATTAAAACAAATAACTGAGAGCCAGATTCCTTGTTTTGGTAGTGAACTGATAGGCAAGTCACAAAAGCCAACATTTTCAAGAGTAGCACAGGACTGAGAAAAAGAACTGAAAATCAAATCAATATAATGTATGGGTCTGATGTTACAAAACAACCTAAGAGACCAGCAAATATTTGTCAACTAAATCCAGGTGTAGAAGAACTCTGAGGAAAAGACACATCTAATTGGAACTATATGTGCAGTGGACTGACAGTAATTAAAGCAGACTGTTTGATCGTGAGCTGCAGAAATCAACAACTTATCTCCCATTTGGGAGTCATGCAACTATAAAACTACCTAATTACTCTAGAGGGTAAAAATCTCTACTGCATACCCCACTGCCCCATTTAAGGGACTTCTCACAAGTGCATGCGAGGCACTAGATCAACTCCAAGTACCAACCACGATCTTCAGAGAGCCTTATGCTTTGACAACTGGATTGCTAGTATTATTTATTAGCATTTAGGAACATGCTACTGAAAAATATAACACTGACTAAATTAATAGTGGACTAAAAATGTGTGATATTAACAAATACATGTCTGCATGCATGAGCTTGCAAAGGACAATAGTCTGCAGCACTGTTATAAGAAGTCTCCACTATTTATTGGCATTTCTTAATGGCTCCTATCAAGCACAGAAATAGAAAAACAACATAAAAGTCTGTTGTAAGTCTGCCTACTTGGACAGGTTCCTGAACTAAAACCTGTACATCTTTCATCTCAGATGAAAGTCCTTTAGCTGTTACTTATTCTCCACTATACATCATTTAAACATATTTATGTATACTCTGCAGTTTTCTTTTCTTTTCTTTTCTTTTCTTTTCTTTTCTTTTCTTTTCTTTTCTTTTCTTTTCTTTTCTTTTCTTTTCTTTTCTTTTCTTTTCTTTTTTCTTTTCTTTTCTTTTTTCTTTTCTTTTCTTTTCTTTTCTTTTCTTTTCTTTTCTTTTCTTTTCTTTTCTTTTCTTTTCTTTTCTTTTCTTTTCTTTCCTTTCCTTTCCTTTCCTTTCCTTTCCTTTTCTTTTCTTTTCTCCTCTCTTCTTTTCTTTTCTTTTCTCTTCTCTTCTCTCTTCTCTTCTCTTCTCTTCTCTTCTCTTCTCTTCTCTTCTCTTCTCTTCTCTTCTCTTCTCTTCTCTTCTCTTCTCTTCTCTTCTCTTCTCTTCTCTTCTCTTCTCTTCTCTTCTCTTCTCATTACAGCACATAAGAAGCTGAAAGTTGAGCTCATGCCTCTACTATGTGACTTTAAAAGTCATTAATACAAGAGAAGAATCGTTCACCAAAAGAAGTATAATCCTACTTGGTTAGCTCTTCACAGAGAATGCAGAACTTTGATAAACCAGTGCCAGAAGCACATCCATTCTGAATTCTGAACACACCCAGTCACACAGGTTCTCTCCTTTCTACTTGCCCATCAATGTTAATACCAGATCTTCATGCTAGCAAGGTAGTACACAACTTCAGGCTTTAGGCATGTCCTTGTACTTGACATGCCTTAATTGCCAAATTCTGTTAAATAAACTAGCGCACACAATAAGCTCATGTCAGCTTTATAGCGGATTTGAACTCACTAAAGAAAAAGCAGATGGTGCCAGTCTGGTGGAAGACAAGAGTTGCAAAGGTAAGGCTAATCTGCCATAAAGCCACAGGTTCACAAGCCAATGTTTTCTAAATGCACTTGAACCAGGAGAATGGGGCAGATAAGGACTCTGTGCCACAGGACCAGAGTGTTTTTCATCTAGTGTTAATATCTGCAAGGACAGATTTACATTATCATGCGACCACAACTTTAGCCAAAATCTCTGCTGCCTGTATTCTGAAGTGATGTATTGATAAGATAAATGGAAGTTAGAGAGAAGAAGATTACAGAACAGCCCATCAGGGAGGATTCAGCACATGAGGCAACACAGGTTTGAATTGAAATACATAGTGTCTTATAGCTGGAGCAACAGAATCTATTTTTCATGCTTGTTCTTCTTTTCCTGCACTGTGCTGAACATCATATTTCTTCTCTGCCTTTGGCACATTCCATAAATGTAAACCATCCTCTCTGTTCCTGCAATGGCACTTTATGAGAGAAAATGAAGAAATATGAAATTAAATTTCCACAGAAAGCTATTAAAATGTCTTTGTACCACTTAGGCATCTCTGCCTTAACATCCTGTTTGAGTAGTACATAAACTATGTAAAGTTTGGTAGGAGCATGGGAGAGGGTGGTGTCATTTTATTCTCAAAGCATTACTTGTCCTTTCTATTTATGTTCAATTTCATCTATTTATGTTCAATTTCAAGCCATCCTTCCAGTGACCCACTTGATTAAAGAGGACACTACTGTTCTATGTTCTTCCAGATGGGTGACAACTGCAAAGCAGTTAGATGGGAAATTCTTGTTCATTCACCCTAAAAGCAAGTCCATGACGGTTAACACGCTCCCTTCAGCTAAACTTCCTGGTACTACTGCCCAGAGCTATCTGCTAGCCTTGGTGTCAGGGCTCATCTCTGCCACCAGCACACAGAAAATGCAGTGAAAGCACACCCAAAACAGTGAAAGGTTATGGAAAGGAGACAGTGCCCTCCATCCTGATCAGGATACCACCACTCTTAGACACCAGGCCACTGAGGGTAAGGCCATATAATTCCTTCTGGTGTTGGTCCCTCATGTGGAGTGGCTCAGCTATCAGCTAGCTGATGAAACCTCCCACTATATCCTCTTCAGTAGGATAAGTCTTCTGAGTGAGCCAAGCTACAAAATTAATGCTTTAGAGAATGAAAAAGGGGATGAGGGGATGAAGAGAGGGGATGAAAAAGGGTGATGGTAAGGGATGGCTAAACATATAAACATCATTTAAGTATGGACTAATGACCAAATTCCCAGAGACCAATCCCATTGAGCTTTTCTCTCTCCTTTTGACTTTATTGAAAGCTGAAATGCACTTAGCATCTGACAAAACTAGGTCCCAAGCTTATTTTCCCCCATGATCTGGGATGTCACTAAATCAAATGAACACCTTTAATCTTTTATTCTATTGTTGATTTCTGGGATGTCTGCCACAGATATATCTGTGGCATCCTTTTTTCTTTATTGTCAGAGAATGCATTTTTACTTAGTGGCAGGGAAGAAACAAGACAAAAAATAATGCATTTAAATTGTTTTCTAAAGTTTCAATGT
This sequence comes from Aythya fuligula, assembly GCF_009819795.1. Taxonomy (NCBI): domain Eukaryota; kingdom Metazoa; phylum Chordata; class Aves; order Anseriformes; family Anatidae; genus Aythya; species Aythya fuligula. The sequence continues at coordinate 39,080,164 of NC_045560.1, read as the reverse complement.
CATTCCAAGTAACAGTTAATGGATAAAGTCTTATCTCCTCCCAAACAGCAAGCTCAGCAGAATTGCTGTAGACAACTGCCTGCAGATCAGGAGACTTGATATTATTTAATTAGCATGGGTTCTGTGTTACCTCAAAGCAGATAAATTTGCCTATTTAAAGTGTTGAAAATCTGCTTTGTCTCCAGTCATGAGAGTATGTCATTTCCAAGCCCTTCAGAAATGCTCACTAGTACCTGTCCCCGTTCAACCATGTATCTCCTTGTCAGGCCATCTGGACCAAAAGAAACCCTGGAGCTACTCAGTCTTACCTTCATCCTAAGTATTAAAAAAAAAAAAAAAAAAACTTCGGTATTTGAATGCAGAGGTTTGATTTCTTCTTCCTAATTTTTACAGAGGAGTAATGCTCCGGAGAGGCTGGTTCTGTTGGTGTTTTTTCTGACAGTGAGCAGAAAGCTTCATTTCTGTTCCTTGCATTTCTTCCGAGGGTGTCACTTGTCCTAATCATGGTACTATTATGTTATCCCTGCCAGCAAGTACTTATCTTTGAGATTACAGCCTTCTGAAGTTTTATTTATTTATTTTTTCTGAAGATTAGTTATTTGCCTTTGAAAAGCACATGGTTACATCATGTGATGATTGTGAGAGACAAGCTTTAGCTGTATGAGTCGGCAAATTCCCTGTCCTTCTACTAACTAAAGAACCCTTTGAAAAGACAATCCAAAGGAAAACAAACTTCCAGAAATCAATGTAGTCAACAGCAAAGGATTTCTGTTCAAAATATTAGAAACCACTGATTGAATTATTACCTGCTCAGTTATTAGTAGCAGACACTGGATGGCAGGTGACCTGGATCCTCTAGTGCCAGGTAGAATGAAGCCCTGCAGCCCTTCTGCCCAGAACTGAGGATGTGTACCTCCCCAACAGACCCTGCCCATTTTCTGCATCTCACAAAGATCTTTCCCTCTACAGCCTGAATGCCCTTTCACAAGCAGTAAAGCATCAAGTGCAATTACAACACTCCTTTTTTTTTTGCACAGGGCTACACTGAGATAATGTAAAGGGAGATGAATGAGGCCTGAACCCAAGAGATATTTCAGTGTCCGTATGACATCAGAGCAGTATTCACTTATAACCCTGAACAAAGTATTCAGTCTCCTAAGGCATAACATGATGTACTGTCTTTGAAAGCCACTAGTTACATACAAGCACTGGTGAATTATGAAGTATTCAACAAGACAAAAACTTATACCGTGGCATTGTGTATTAGCAGTCCTGAGGCCACTATATTTTAATGTACCCAAACTGACAACAATAGCTCAAGAAAAGCTTGAGTGCACACAGCCTGAGATAAAGAAACAAATTGCAAAGCTCAGCTTACTAACCACTAAGGTGGTGGATGGCAGCCAGCCAGTAAACTCCATATGAAATCTTCAGAATAACTTCTGTCAGACTGGAATTAGTATTAACTCCATCCCAGGTGTGGGTTCACACAAAAGATCTCTTCACACAGTGGTTTCACTCCATCAACATTTATTTTCAAGGTTATCAATACGACAAGCAAACCAGCAGAGTTAACCTTTTATGTGGAGCTGACCCCAAAAGAACAAGCTACTTTTTTTACCTTGCCTCTCCTGTTCACTCCTGTTTTCCTTATTACATCTTCTTAGATGGTGGTCTTGCAAGATGTCACAAGCTAACTGAGGTTAGCTCGGGTCATTGGCTAGATGCAAGATCCAAGCCACTACCATCAGGGTCTTTCCTTTGAGTTGCTGTTAAAGGTGGGTCTGCAACAAAGTCATTCAGCTGAGGTCTGAAGTTCCAATAGTCTGGGAGTGTTGTGACTGAGGGCTTTGGTGTGGACTCATTACCAGGTGAGAGCTGAATTGTTATAAGGGCATGAGGTTAAGAACAACGTGATACATAAAATTCTCAGCTACTCAGATTCATTAAAACTCTCATGAGACTCTTGGAAGGACATTTTTTCCATTAATACACAGAATCCTGTCATATCCAATGCTACAGAAATCACTGAAGTTCCTAATTACTTCCCAAAAGTGAGTGATGAATGTTATAATCCTATTCTCGTATTTATATATATTAGTACTTTTAAACTTCCTTCAAGAGCATTCTTAGTATTTCTAGACAAATATAAAATATAAAATATTTTTTATTTTCAAAAAGTCTAGGTTCTGCTAAAAAAAAATAGAGTGATTTGTTGTTTAAAAACACCACTAAAATTGTATTCAAATCTTACAGATTTAAAGACCCTGCTGGTTTTAATTCTACTGAAATAATAATCCAATGAAGCATAGAAATATTTTTGGTAGTTCAGGGGCTTGATGAAACAATTAATGAGATTGATCACAACTTACATTATCAGAAGTTGTTTAGCTATTTTCCATGTCAGAAGAAATAGAAATGTTTATATTCCGTATTAAAAATAAAATGAGGTTGCAAATGAAATGCAAAGAGAATGCCTAGGGGCTAATTATTCAGAAGCACTTGACAAGTGATACACCTATAACTGATATACTTAGTGCTCTATTTATAGTCTGTAACCAAAACTTATTTTTTAGAGACTATTTGCTTAAATTAAAACCAATATTTAAAATCAGTCATTGTGAAACTTGTTCTCCATTAGAAAATAGAAAATATTTATTTAAAATATAGTTTTCACATTCTTATGGACTTCCTGAAACTGACTCAGTCTGACAGCATGAGAAAAACAAAGGCTGAAACAATGTGATAGATCCTTCGTGATTTCTGGGAAAAAAATATAAATAAAAATAATAATACATTTAAAAAAAAAAAAAAAAAAAAGAAGCAGCAGAAGCTGAGATTCTGCTGTCCATGATTTCTCTGCCTTTTTAGTGCCAGAAAGTTCAACAAGTGAAAAAAAGTTTCATTTAAACACTAGGGAATGCCACAGTCTTGGAAGTTTGGATTTAGTAGTCTGGTTCAAATGAACAGGAAAGATATTTCACTTTATTCTAACCTGTGAAAGAACTGCTTTCATGTTATCTCCCTGAAGAAAAAGTAATGGAATAACCTCAACTGTCTGAAAGTTATAGACTGTCCTGTCCTTTAACTGAGTACCCTACGTGTGCCAAAAATTAGTTGATGACATGAGATACATTCAAATAGCCTCCACTTTTAGGACGGTCAGAGTGAAACTGAAAGTGTATGACACCAGCTAGAGTATTGTAGAGTATTGGTGCATGCATTTATGAAAAATTTGCCCCTTGCATGGACACTTTTCAGTCTGGGCTTGTTCCACATGAGATAGATCTTGTGTACGTAGTGTGAGCACTGAGCACACAGAGTATGAAAGCTTATATTGAGATAAAGCAAGCTGCAGTCTAGTGAGGAGCTTTATTAAAAACACTGTGAGGATAAGGAGTGCCTCACTTAACACATATGTGTTTAGGAAAATGGATTCAAAGCCTTTAAAAATATTGCTATTACAGCAGAAATGCAGAGCAATCTAACTGAAGGGCCTTCTTCAGAAATGCATTTTTTAATACGTAAAGGGTCTACCAGAGAAAATAAATATATTTTCCTTCCTGTCAAACTATTGCATTTTGGGAAGTAAGACCCAAAGGCAGAAAATACCAGGGGAGGGGCCACCATCAGCTTTCCAGCCATGTCTATCATTGTTCCTGTTCATCTGGCCTCCATGACAGGTATTACTGGATAGCATACGAAGCATGAGAAACTGCCAGGCTTAAGAATCACAATAGTTAGCCAGTGAGCAACTGAAGACATCTTAAAATATAGCAGAAAGTTTAGCATCTTCCCAGTTTTTAAATTTTCATCACAATTAAATCTAATATTGAAGCTTGGACCAGCTGACTTACAGCTGAAGCCATGGTAGAGCTGAAGAAAATCCCTTGCATAGCTGGTGAAAGTGGATAAAAAAGACAAATGGGTCTGATGGCAGACTCTAACAAGCCTAGAATTTTCTTATTTAGAAGTTACCTAAAGAGGAGGCCACTACTCTCCTGAAGTAGACAGGATTTTTATTGTCGACTTCAAAATAATGCAGGTACTCATTTTTGGCATGTGTTTTTTATGCTGTCACTGACCTAAAACTGGCATGTTTTATTTCAGCTCTATAGTTTAACATCTGCCAAACCCTGTAGTATAAATGAAACATGGGAGTGGATTTTTTTAACTGATGAGAGAGAAGTACTGTATTTTTAGAAACAGTTATTTCTCTGTCTGCCAACTTATAAATACATTGTTAATTCACATAAAGTGGGTTCCTTATCTCATTACCATAACATTGCTCTTTTAACTCTATTTAATATGCAGAGAGAAGACGAAATTGGTTAATATTACTTCCTTGACACAATACTGCATCAGAGCAGGTGCAAACACAGAAGAGTTATGAATACAAAGTAGAACAGCAGTAAGTTAGTAGGGACATGTCATTTAAGACTGTGCTTTTGAATTCTACTGCAGTACTGAAAACAGGCAAGGAAAATACTTGCTACTAGTCTGGTTGATGTTTATACCCTACTATACAAACCATTGGTACAAAGGGATCTCAGTATTCAAAATACTAGATGTTACGGGAACAGTGCTAGAAGGTAAACAAATTGACTCTAAGATCACAACCTTCACATATAATATTGTGCATATTCACATGCACAAAGCTTGGAAAAGTAGAATTTTCCATATGTCTCTGTCCGAAATGAAATACTTATTACCATCTTCCCTTTACACATCTCTGAGCGACTGCCTATTTAGAGATGGGATCCATGTGAGAGGAAGGAAGGCTGATGTGCTATTTTCTGCTATTCTCTAATCAAGAATGCAAAAATCTTATGTAGCCAGGAGAGGATTTAGTGAAATCAGTGCCATATTCTAATGCACAACAGGCCTTCTCTCTCCCATAAAATCTTTACATTTCACAGGTTGCCAATGAAATCTTCAAAATCAGTTGTGACTAACAGAATACCTGCAGCAGAAAGCCTAAAACAGTATCTCTAAGTCCTTATCTGTCTCTCTGGGACATTAACATGCATAACCATGGATGATAGATTAAACATCAGCGTTGTTAACTACAGCATTGACAGAAAAGAAGGTCTGGAAAAACTGCAGTGGTACATCCTGTGGAATTACTTCATTTCATGAAAAACAGTCCTACACTTCCCTAGCCTTCTTCAGGCAGGAGCTCTGAACTACACGGTTTTGCTGACCTGACCTTTCTTCTGTGTTGAGAGTTCCTCAGGAGCTGCTGGCTTTTCTGTTCATCTTGATGGGTAGTTTAGGAAGTTACATTTTCTTTTGTTCTATGCCTCAGAATTGTTCAAGCCCAGGAAATATTTTAACTCCTTTTGTGTCAAGAATAATAGGAGTTAAGTAGGAGAGAACATAAAATTTAGAAATTACTCTATAGCACCCTGCAGTGCTTTCAGGAAAACAGAAGTAACTCAGAGAACATCATGTGACCACCCACCTATCCTCCATAAAAATGTTGTTTCATGTTTTTCACTAGGAAAATTTCCATGAATTGTATTTTCCTTTAGAGGAAAAAAAATGACAATCAAAATCTGATAGATAACATAGAGAAAACTGTGTGAATTATCTTGCCCATGGTCACTGCTACAATCAAGGAGAAACTTAAGTCATGCAGAGCTCAAGCTATAAGAGCCCAAGGCCACCAGTTTCTACCACATTTCTACCTCATTTCTACCACAAGAACTTCCAAAGGTTTTACTCCTCCTGCTTCCCTGTACTTACTTTCCTCTACTCATTTCCAAAGCCAAAGCAAAGTAAATCCATCCATGCCATCTGTAAAGACTCAACACATTACCCTATAATCTGACACATTATTTCAGAGACTGAATGTATGAGAAGATCATACTGTAGTCACGTTACAGGTTAACATTTTCTTTTCTTTAGAAATATTTGAAAGAAAAATGGAGAAAGAGGACTCATTATTCAGCTAACTTCAAAAAGTATATCAAAAGCCAAAAGGGTAAAAACCTCCACCTGGAATAGTCATTGATAAAATCAAATATAAATAATAATAAAAAAAAATACATCAGCACAATTCTGAAAATTTGTTTATGAAATTTTTAATGATTTATGAACTTACCTCTCTAAGCTGATGGCTTTCATTCATTTCAAGGTGGTAGAAAATGAAAGTCATTAGCAATGAAATACCCTTGGTAATGTGTATGATCCTTGTTTGAAGAACCCAAAATTCAGTCAAGGTTCAGCACCTTCCCAGACAAACAATGAATTTGCTGAAGTATCCATGAAGGATACATTGCTTTCACTCAGTCCTATATGAAATTTGACCATTTTGCTTTGATTTTGAAATCCTTTGGAAGTAGAAACAGTCGAATAAGAATAACAGTTTATTTGTTCTCTCTTCTCAGAGAGAAAAATAAATCTTCCTATTTCTGAAGTTGATATTCATATGGGCTCAATACAAAGAACCTACAGATTTGTATTTTCTAGAGACCAGATAATTTGAAATGGTAGCCAACTTTCTGTTGTCAACAGGTAACAAGGCCACATTATATGTACTCAGAACTAGCAGAAACTGACAAACTGAAAAAAAATAATAATAAAAAATCAAGGTCACTGTGAGAAGAGAGGTCCATAAAATTGTTCAGGCACTTAAAATGACCATCCATCTTCAGAGGCTGAGCACACTGATACTATAAAGAGAAACTTATCTATATCCCCAGACTTCAGTAAATACATAGAATCCAATACTTGCTGTCAATGATGTGCCTTAACTATATATAAAAATGAAAAAATCTTTATACTCAATTGCCAATTCCCAGTCCAAACTGAATCTTTCATCCACATTTAAAACCTTTAGAAGGGAGGCCGATAACAAAAGCAGTGAGAGGCTTATAACTGCAATGATCCTACTGGATATAGAATAATAACTGTGCAGATTAATCCCTAAATACCTTTAGGTAAACTAAATTTTTGGCCTAAGTACACAAAAATATCCTGAGTTGAAGCTAGTAACTAAGAATAGATCTATTTCGATTGTAGTTCTTGCCTTTCCTCACCTTTGGCTACCTGTGCAGTGCAAACCTCAGAAATTCAGCGTTATTCAGTTTACCAGTTTCAGATAAATTTTGGAAACTTACCTACCAATATGTATCACAATGCTGGAGATTGATCTGTGGTCATTAGGCAGGGGTGGTAAAAGGCTTTGTTGGAACCCACTGCTTACTTCTGATTCATTTTACATTAGATCGGCCTCTTTCAGTGTACATTCTGTGGATCCCAATGACCTCTTTCCACTTTTACAGTCAGTGAAAGACAAACAAGAAAAGCAAAATTGATGTCACCAGGACTGAATTTTCTGTGTAAGGGCTGACACTTGCTTCAGAAAATCTCTAGAGCTCTACAGATGAAGAGAGATTCACAACAAATGTATTAAAATAAAATGAATATAGGCTTTTGAGTCTCATCCAGACCTTGACACCCGTGTCTCATCTCCACAGACTTCTGTTGTAGAAATGCTGCCCAGCTGGTGACTCTTTTCAAACCTGTCTGTCAGTTGATATGAATTTGATTTCAACAATATATTTGCAGAGAAGATGGAAAGTATTTTCCTTCATTGTGGATAAAGAATATGAAAGCATTCTTTACGTTTCCTGTTTTCTTAGACCGCTAGATCTATGCAGATGTGAGTTTCCAAATCTCTTCAGAAATTTTCTGAGATGTTTCCATCAAAAAATTCCTAATTTTGTTTGGAACACCTTGGTTTCAGCAATATTTTGTTGAATCCACAGTGTTGTTCTGAGGAACCATGCCTGGGGTCCTACTGAACTCACATATGGGCCAATGGCTCCTGCCATCTTGGTACAAGGACAATATTCCCATCAAGTCTATTCAGAATAAACACATGGATGGCTTCTGCATCTCCTCTGTGCCATTGATGGCTTCTGCATCTCCTCTCTGCCATCTCCTCAACTCCACTAGCACTCTCAGTTTTGAAACTGACAAGACTTTTTCTCTGCAGATGCAGGAATTTTATAATCTCTGAAATTATATATACATGAATGTGTGTATGTATAATATATGTATATTATTATTATATTATATTTACATATCATTTAATAAATATGACATATGTGTGTGCATGGATATATCTTCAATTTAAAAAACAAACGACAAAAAAAAAAAACTAATAGGGCAGAGGAGGGAAAGCCTTTATTTTTTTGATATCAACTCTGTAATATTACTACTTGAACTGCTGAACATTCTCATCATATCCCAGGGGCATAGCACCTTCCATTTCTTCAAGCAGCTCTATTTCTGTCTAACTTCCCAAGTCAGAGGTTCGGTGTAGGTCATTCCTCTAGTTATCACCCTTGTATGACTTCCCATCACTTTCCACATCAGATTTAAAATCCTTATCTCCTTGGTACAAGCGACAATCTACTAACATCCAAATTCTCATTCCCACTTTCTCTGTGTATTTTATCTTCCTTCCACAGAAAGCATTCTTCTCCCTTATTGTTTTGCCTGGTACTTTTCTTTTTTTTATGCAAATAACTTTATTATTTATTCTGAAGCATCCTCAAGGCATCTTTCATGGAACCTTCTAGCAACATACCTGTAGAGGCATTTTACCTGTCCTCATTTCAAGATACTACTATAAGTACTGGGCATGACTCACCACGGCTGGCTACAAGTACTCCATAGAAACACAGGCTACACACTCTTTGAAATGCAATAGAGTCTTAAAAAATATGCTTGCACTTTTAGTAATCCAGGATTCCATCCCTGTGCCAGAAATTAGCACAGGAATGCCTATTACACAATGACTCTTAACACCTGTCCTCAGGATTTATAGCAAAAATACTGGACACTGTGGTCTCTGTTCATTTGCTCTTGTTGCAGCACCATGTAGGAAACAGGGTCCTCTCTGGAAGAGTAATGCAGTGGGTAGCTATGTTCCCTATTAACATGCTTAAGCAAAGGAAAATGGGCACAACAGATGCAGTAGGTTATTTATAAGAATCTCACAAAACTTTCATGGTATCCTGGTTATCATGGTATCCTGTGCTGCACTGTCCCTCCAGTTTGGGGTGTAAACAGCTGGGGACATTCAACAAAGAGGGACCTCTATGTGAGTCTGCACATATACGTGGCATGGCTGAGGGCCATGGCTGTCAAAGCTGCTGTGTTTTAAACATCACTCTTGGTTCTATTAGGAAACTGCTGCCAATTAGTATGTGTGCTGTTCTATGACTTCTCTGGTTGATTATTTGCTACAAGAAATAGATCTGTAGACATCTTTAACCATTTCTTACCATATGTATAACTCAAATAGTCATACCGAAGTGTCATTCTTTCATTACAAAGTGCTACACTGAATGCACTTTCCATTCCAAGTATTTGACCCTTAAATATTTCCATCCTGGCCCCAAGTAATGCTCCATAAAATTCTATATTCACTCTCCTGAAAAAGACATTCCTTCGCTGTTTTGCTCACACAGGTGTTTGACACATTAAATGATTATGATGGGCTCTTCATTACTGACAATTTGTGGGGTTTAGCTGTTCATGGTTGAAGTCTGAGTCTTAGATGTTAGGGCCAGCAGATGGGCTGCAGATGGCAGAGCTGCTGCCTTGAATTTAATCGTAACTGTAGAAGAAATTGCTGTGCTAGTTTGCAGGGTGGTGGGAGTTTCAACTGTGAAATCAGTCCTAAAATCCTAACAAAAGTTGCTGTGATGTAGAAAGTTAAAGAAGCCTTGTTTTAGTAAAATTGTAGATTGTTTTAAAGTGAGAGCCTCCCTCAATATTTTTTCACTGTTGCTTAACTAAAGCAATGTATGATCCATTACATCACATCACATATACAGCACAATCAAGTAAAGTATGCTTCTAATGACTAGTCCCCACACTTCAGGTACTGATGCTTTCTCTCTCCTTAAATCAACTGACAATGTGGAGAGACAGCCAGCTGAGACACCACAGGGAAGTCCTTAGAAGTGAGTAAAGAAACGTAGGGAAAGACGGAACTGTCAACTTCAGTTTGGAAATTGCATTTCTCCAAAGTGAACATTATCCAAAGAAAAACCAAAAAAACTCCCCTTATACATTAGAACCATGATGAATGAATTGGAAAAGGAAAGGGGGCTAGAAGGAGGAACTGTTTCAACTGTGCTGTGAAAGAGCTGTATGAGGCATCCTGATCTACTTTGTCTTGCAAGCAGTTGCAAGTCTTGGCTTTGCCACAGATCACTTTGTGCTTTGTTAGGCTTTATCACATCTGGACTCCCTCCAAAGGAGAAGAGGGGAGGCAAGTCCACAAGAGTTCCAGACACAAGTCACAGTGCCAGTGAAATCAAGACCTCCTACAGGTCTGTTGAACTCCCTTCTGCACAAAGACAACCCTTCTCTGCCATCCCTCAAAATATGTTTCATGTTATATTTTCCATTTCCAGCTTGTCTCCAATCAGAAAAAGACCAATTCCCATCCACCTGTTAATTCTCTTTAATGTGGATTTCCATGTATTATAAAAACCTCCTGAAAACAATAAAAACTCCTAGGCATGCTGAAAACAATTAGACCACCCCTAGCAGATGCATGAGTGCATGGTGAAGTGAATATGCTTCTGGGTATAGACCTATGACCAGTTCATGTTTCTATCTGCATCCATTTGAGGTACTCATGTGGTAAACAGATGTGAATCCTCAGCAGCGGAATTTCTAGAAGGGTGAAACATTGCCACATAAAAAGTATATCTCTCCCATGGCAGCTTTCTCTCCTGGTCTGGAGGGCAGTTGTGCCTTGCCATCTTAACTATGTTATGGAAGCTTCCCATCTCTGATCTCTCTCTGTACAATTCACTTACCAGAAATAGAAGCTCATAGAAAGTAATATTTGCATGACCTGTATCTCTTCTTCTACAGACTGCGCTTTAGTAACAAAGAAGGAAAAGGATGCCACATTTGTTTTAAGAATCTCATGAACAGATGTTTCCCCTTCCGCCATATTGAATATTGAGCACTACACAATTAAGAGAGAAAGCTGTCAGCCCTCCACTTCATTTTCAAATGCTCTGAAATGAGGGTACAAGGACTTTGGTAAAAGCACTGTTGTCTGCATGTCTGCCTAGGAAAATTCCCTTCAGAGACAGCATCTGGTATCTAACCAGGTCTTGCCTTTCATGCAGTTTTCCTGTTGGACCAAGGAGCAGGGGGATTTAACTAGCCGCCTCTTGTGACATAGGAGCCTATAACTGCATCCAAACTAGAAGCCAGAATCCCTGCTTGCCTCTGACTTCCACAGGGTTCTGCAAACCTGGACATGCCAGATCCTCCATGATAAAACACTTACCCATACAGCTCACAGGTTGGATAAACCTTTTATTCTCTCTCTGCTCCTTCTGAATCTGTGGCAGACATGACTCTTTGTTTCAAAGCAGGTTATTTTAATAAAGAGAACAATGGTCTTTTCAAGGCCATATATTGAAAACTTGGGAAAAGCCACATCAAAGCCAATTAGGAACCAGATGTTGCTGATATGGATTGCCAACAAAATCAACCAGAATTGAAAGCGCTGTGTGGTTTCATGCACCTGAATGCTTTAGGCTCTCTGTGGCCTGGCAAAGCAAAAGTGTGAGGGTGAGATCTCTAGTACTGTTAATGTATTTTGTCCAAGGCATACATACCTCTTGTGCGTGCAATGGTTAAACCCATATGTGTGTAATACATACATTTATTTTTCTCAAGTAAATTTTAAATATATGCCGGAATACAAACACAAAAATGGGAAAAGAAAGCAAAGAACTCACATCTTGAAATGCAGCAATGTGATCCTCCAATATGGCCACTGTTTATAAAATCATTAGGCAGTGAGCTTGCAGGGGAGCACATTATACAAATGTACATACAGTCTTCAAGTTTAAACCGATCATTATATTTTAACTGGAGCTAAAGGAATCATAAGTAGTAGGTTTTGAGTTGTATAAAGAATAACAAGAATCTCCTGTTTGGGATTCATACTTAATTTCTTTTCAGTCTTCTATAGATATAATCATAGTGGGGTTTTTTTGCATAAACATGTACATATACGGCAGACCTTCAGCAAACTAAAATCTCTATGTGCTCAAAACAAAGTACCAAAATTTGCTTTTATATGACACATTTCCTACTCAAGTTATCCTACAGCACTTTCGAATAATGAGTTGGAAGCTGTAAGTGGAGTCATGCAGCAGTTGTTAGTTCAAACACAGGCCTGGATGTCAGAACTTATTTTGGTAAAAAGAAGAAAGTGCTAGTTGAAACCAGAAGTTTCCTTCTTATTCTTTCCATAATGTCCATTAGCTCTTTAAATCTCACCTGGCAAAAGCAGAAGAGTTCAGCTGGTAACTTATGTTGCCAGATGTTCACTGTTGGTTTAAAGACTCTTTAAAACCATGTGTACAGAGATGCTCACAGACACTTCTATGCACACAAATCTCTAAAAAATAAATCAGAGCAAACCTTAACTTTTAATCAAGGCCCAGAGAGTTCAATCCTTTCTCAGTAACACAATGCTCACTTAGGGAAGAAGAATACAAGGAAATCCCTGCATATCCACCTAGTGGAAATGCCATTTTACATCCACAATCACCAAACTTTGTGCCAGTCTACTAGACTTCTCCTGCCTGCAGTAGTAGCCCACATTAAGAAATACTCATTCCTCAGGCACTTATGCCTGAAGGAACTATTTGCGATTCCCAGTGATTTCCACAGGAGTTACATCTGTGTGTATAAAACCATTCTGGAGTCTGGCTGTTTTGCTAATAATTTCCCCTAGATGTGTAAAATGTAGCACAGCTGTTTTTAAGTCAGAACTCTTACATAAAATAATAGGACCGGCAACCACTAAATCTAGACATATTTCAGAAAGTGGCAAGTTTTCCCAGGAAGCTGAGAGGCCAGACAGAGGGTCTTCACCTGCCTCCACAAGCCACAATTTTAAATACAACATGGTTCCAATGGCTTGTCTGTTTTCTTTTCCATTCTTACAGAATTAATATCCTTCATTAGACCAACTAACACTCTGATAAGAAAGAAAGATGGATTTAAAAATGCCTCCTGGGGCCAAAAGACTAGAAGAACTGTCAAACCCTGTCCGTACAATGGACTCTAACAGAAATCCTGACATCAGATCAACAGCGGGCAGATGGTGGAAAGCAAAAACAGAGGAGAACATGCTTCAGGAAAAAAAAAAATATGATGGAAATGAATCTTTTTCAACCACTGTGAATTCACTGACTTTAAAGCAAATGTTCCAAGGTAACATCAAGGTAAGTGGGAGGCTACACTTGAGGTCTGATTCTTTTGTCAGTTGAGTATTATTCTCTTATAAGTAGCTATAAAACAGACACTGGTGGCAAATAATTTAAAAAAATTGGGGGATTGGCAGTATTTCAGTGTTCAAGAAACAGGGGCAATGGCCTAGACAAGTTAAAAGTAGCTGAGGTAACTGTTTTTCATCACTGAAACATCAGTCTACTGCACGGAATTAGGGAATAAACAGGGAGACATGCTGATGACATGAGGAATATCCAAAGACTGGAGAAGAAGGCTAAGTCTTTCTTCTTATCACAATGGTAAAAACTGCTGCAATTTCTGTGGTGCTGTGGAAGGTAAAAAGGATTTTTCAGTAAGGCTACCAACACCAGCAAAGGAGTATTTCACAGAATTTGACCCTGTCTCATGCTAGGAAGATGTTACTCGTTTGCTTAAAAGTCATGTCCTGCTGCAATTCAGACCAGAAATATGAGCAATCAAGTAAGCAGTCAAACAAGGGCATGCAGGCAGAAGAACCAAGCATGAAGGAGCTGGAACAATGGGGGATTACTGTCTGTCTCCCTCTTCACCCCCCTCCACCTGACTCCCTTCTGCTGTGGGGCTGTAGGCAGCACTGTTTTGTCACTCATGTGACCCTCTGCAAAGCAGCACCTTCAAGAATTCAGACAGATCGATGAAAACCACGACCTTTTCTTCCAGTCTTTATTTTTAGCCATCCTTGTGCCCTTCACCCAATCACTGCATGAATAACAACAGCTGAAGAGTCACGCTAAATGGCAGGCTGCTATCTATCTGAAATGTGGCAGAATCGCTCTTCACCTTGCCAAAAGGAAAAAAAATATATTTGAATAATTCATTGAAAGGTTTGACCAACTGACCAGTGTCCCTGCTCTCTCTTGTCCCCTGCCTGCGTTTGAGGAAGGAAAGTGAATTCTCTGTGCACTTTCTTCTCACATCCTGCCAGTAGAAAGCCCTGCTTGCAAGCTGAATTGACTTGACTGTAGTAATATTGTTCTGCTGAGACAAGAGCAATGATCAGCACAACAGCACTGTTAAAAATGTTATAGGCTTCATAAAAACAATCACATCAGCTATAAAACGGTAGGTGATCATGACTGCTGCACCGCTCCCATCATAACTTAGCTTGACTTGTCTGGATGGAGAAACAAATTATAGACAATTCCCTTTTCTTTCCCCCATTACTGTGCAAAGTGATACAATGTCCCTATTCCCTGCTAGACCTCTGATGCTATAAAGATAGAACAACGATTTTAAAAGATAGGAGATGAGATTTGGGATTGGAAAATGGCTGCATGGTGTTACAAGGTCTGTTAAAAAGTAGAACTTAAGTAATAGCCAGCATATTTTTAAGGTTCATGAGAACCAGCAATGGTATTGTGGATAGCTCATCAGTAAGGAATGGATTGAGCAACTCCATTTAAGACACAACATCTGCATTTTTTCTAGGTAAGGCTCCCTCTGTTTAAAATCACCAGTAGTTCACAACCAGGTCCTGTACAAATGTTGTCTGAAAGGCTTACACTGGTATATAACTACCATTGCAATCCTCTCTCATACTCTACACCTGTATACACTGCATAAGGCATTAGATCTTAGTAATTAGAGTATCAGTCATTCAAGCAAGACTCTGCTTGACTTAGGTCAGAAAAAAAAAATGAGTGATGTTGTCACTCAGAGAGCTGTGGGAGCTTTCAGTTCAGAGTGATGTAGGGCTCTCCAGCAAGGTCTGTTCAGGTAAGAGAATTTGTCTGCTACAATGACAGCTCTGCAAATAACTGATATTCCAGAGGGCTATCCAAAAGAAAGAGGCAAAGAAGCAGTTTAGTCTTTCTCAAATCAGACGTCCTTTGCTTGCTTTTGTGTTTTCCTTGCTGAAATTAACAGCCCAGGAAAAAAATGCTGTATATTAAATGGAACAGCCCAAGAGGTCCCCTACTAAATGTGCTGATTGAGTTGAACTGCGTAAAAGGCAAATAAAGTGCACAGCAGTGGTTACAAAGTACGAGAAAAAAAGGAAAAAAAAAAAAAAAGAAAAAGAAAAACGGCCTTCTTTTCCACCCATAGTGAGGGAGAACTTTGCTAGTTTTTTCTCCTGCCTGAAGAGACTTGAGTGAACATTGCTGCTGCTGAGAGTGTGGGTCAGCCATCAGGCTACAGCATAGGGTCGGGAAGAGGAAGCAAGGAAGGGAAATGGGTATTGATCCTCCCTTATTCTACTTCTTTTAAATAATTTAATAAGCACTGGAGTAGTAACAGCTACTCAGTGTCCCCAGCCTCACATATCCCTTGCTTGGCCTCCCTTTTAATTAAAGTACCTCTAGCATGATTTTTCCCCCCCTAAGTTATCCAGAACATTAATGCATTTTTTCTATTTCTTACACTTGCTCTTCTGACTTTTGAATTACCTCAAACCCCAAATATTAAAGATTTATTGATCTAAAAACTGCATGAGATGCACACCAAATTTACAAGAATACGGTTAAAGATGTGACACGGGAAAAATAACACAGGAAAAGAAAACACACAGGATAGCATAGGAAAGATAATATTATCCAGAAATTAAAAATTTGCATGTAGATATTATCTGTGGCGGGGGAAGAAATGCAATCTAAGTACAGGATACCATTCAGATTAGCTATAGAAAGAGTAGGGTTTTTTCCTCCTTAAATTCTCAGTGTGTAAATTCAAGCACTATTGTAATAGTAAGAGTGTGACAGTAAGAGAAAAACATAAAGGCCTCGGATGGAGGGAGACAAAAATTAGTATGTTTTAGAAGTTTCTAAAATAGATATTTCTCATAAAGTAATTCCAGTAAGTTGGTTCACATTTCCTGAATATTGGGACTTTGAAACCAAAGCCTTATCTTGTTGGTAAGTGGTGAATCATGACTTTTGAATGACAGCAAGCTGCAGTGTCTAGCCCTGATGGTTCCTAAGACAGTAAATTTTAGACCTGTCACTTATCTGAAGGAGGGTATTTTTAGTCTTAGGCCTTTGGGAGGGGAAAACTGGACATGCTGACATCACTGTGAATGGTGCTATAGAAGAAAACAGGTAAAGCTGAAATTCCACATTTGGGAGAAGGTGAGAAACATTTTTTGTGGTCTAGTATTTTAACAGTGATTTATTGCAATGACGTCTATTTGAAAAAGACACATCTTTAATGGAAATGTATTAGTAAAGAGATTGATATCTTTATAGGACAGATTCATATCTTTATATCTTTAAAGGATAATAATTAGATGATATAGGTTTCTCAAAGCCATGTAACTGGCTATTATGCCATATGCTGATATAAAAATGATTTTTAGAAAACATTACCTTTGTGCTGAGAAACAGTAAAATCCAAAATATTTTGGAAAATAGCTAAGAGAGTTTTGGACACAGTGCTCAACAGAGTTTATCATTCGTTACTGTATACAGCCTTACAGCTGAAAGCCTTAGGGTTTGGTGTAAAATGTTACAATGTGATTTGAAACATTATTCCATTTGCAGAACTGAGGCCCTGACAAGAGGAGTTGTTTTAACATGATTTGCTGTATTCTTTTACAGAATGAATCCTTTGTAATAGTGTTTTCACAGTTTACTGCCCCTGAATTGATCCTCCCTAAGCTCACCCTCATTGTTTGAATGTGAAAATCTGTAACACTGTGCCACAGCCTTTTTGTCAGTGGTCCACAATACATGGACAGGGCAGAGAGGGTGTCTAGGGGGAATCAATTTGGAGTCTTCTCTCAGCAAGCTCAGCAGACCTCAAACCTCTGGAGCACAGCCCACTACAATATGAGTGTGAACTGGAGGATTGTTTTTCAAAGACAAGTATCCACCTCCCTTTCCAATGTTTTGAAAAGTTAAATTTTTATTCTTCATCAGCATAAGATGATATTGCAAAAAATTGTTTTTATTGCAAAATCTAGAAGCACAGTTTTCCAGTGAACTCTCCTCCTATCAATGCCTCTAAATTGGGATGAGGAAAGATTTGAACCTTCATTGCCTCTTATCATTTTTTATTTTATTTTATTTTTTTAAATACACCTTTATGAAACATAGTAAGTGAACAAAAATGGGTTCAGGCCTAGGACACCCATAACGACTTTGGAAGCTTTTCTTTCTAAGCACACCTTAGCAGGAAAACAATAGCAGATGATGTGAGTTAGTCCCAAATGCAAATTAGTCCCGTCATAGTGAAATCCATCTGGCTTCTTGTATTTTAAACTTACACTACTGGAAAGGCCAAAGATTGGGGTGCTGTACTAGCTGCCACCCTACAAGACAATGTGACATGCACATCCCTACCCGTCTGCCGCGAGTGTGCTCAGACTGTGTCGGGAAATGGGCAATGTACAACGGGGCACTGCCAGAGTTTGCTCAAGACCTCTGCAAATTGTGGACATCAACTTAGAGCCAAGCAACAGATCTTCCTCATCCTGCTGTTACAGGGAAAGACAATGAAAGACAACTGAAGTCTCTGGAATTAACAAAGTAAGCACTCTTTTTTCTTTTTCTTTTTTTTTTTTTTTTTTTTTTCTTCACATAAAATCTGTGCAGTTTTAATTTGAAAATTCAGCTCTGATTAAGAATTTTCTTCTCTCCTCTTTCCCCCATCTGGCTGTTTATTGCTGACTCTCCTTCCAGCTGAGAACAGTAACTGGCACATCACCACCCACGGAGACTCTCTAATGATCCAGGGGAAATCTAATCACACTGTACCATTGCATAAATGACAGCAGTTGGTCTGTGACTTACTGAGTCCTAGTAAGGGCCAAAATCTGAGCTCCCAATATTCAGCTTTAGTTGTTTGGGGTTTTCATTTGTTTGTTTCTTTTTTAGTAATAGAACTATTTTCATTCCTTCATTTTACCTACTGAGTCAGTCTGAGACATCTGAGACATCATAACGGCCCATAAAACTACCATCTGGGACATAAAATCTCAGTTTTCTGCACATGAACAAATTCTGCCACCTTTTGTGGCAGAACTTCCCCTGCTATGCTGTGCTCTGTTTAGCCCAGGGTGTTACAAAGGAAGACTGTGTCTGTAGACAAGCTACTCTCCCATGGTAGCACAGCGGCATAGAGGTTGAAGCCTATGCTGTTTTTTCTCTGCCAGTATTTTAATTTAATGTAAATTCATTGATTTCTCAGAAAAATTCCTATTCAATGCACACATGAGAACAAGCAAAAACATACACAAAAATTGTACTTATATATGTTCTGCTTACATGTCCATATCTGAAATGGTGTGCTGTTGTGATATACAAAAAATATAAAAGGAAATCAGGCACTAAAATGGCACCAGTGAAGTACAAGGGTGATTTTTCCTTTTCCCAGGTGGCTATTGTTGACATCAAGCTGTGCTGAATCAGGAGAATAATGGTACTCAGAAACCAATAGACCCTGCACTTCAAAAGTGCCCATTCTTCTGAGAAGCCACGACATCCCTTAGCTATACGGAGAATTGAGGATTCAGTTCTGCTCAGGATGAGGCAATGAAAGCATTAACCCTAAGCAAAAAGAAAACTTACGGTATGGAATGACAGAAAAGAAAAAATCTGCTGTAGATATCTTTTCATAGCATCAGAAACTGCATGAGGTTTATAATAGCCACATAAAAATAAAACAAAAACAACTTCACAGCACTTGTGCCATTCAACTCGTCCCTTTCCTCCTTGCTTTTGTTTTAGACAAATGGAAGCTTTGGTTTTAAACCTTGGGAGATACATTTAAGCAATTCTGCCTTACTGCCTCTACTTATAGCAGTTACTCCATCTGAAAACTAAAATCCTTCCTAAGACTGGTTATCAAATTGGTTATCAGGTATGTAATTAACATCTAAAGTATTCATAGATTTTTTGTTTATCAAAACATCATAAATGTGTGTTCGATAACTGTGTTAAAATATTTAAAAACATATTAAAACAAACATTTGACTAATTTCAGTCCCTGACTGGAGGACACAGGAAGCAGCAAATCATCTTGTGTAAGGTTATACATTTGTCTGAGAATACTGATGCCAAAACCAAGTGTGAGACCATCAAATACAAACCATTAAAAAAAGCACTCTAATATTATGACTTGAAAGCAGCAAGAGTAAAAAAATGGTTACTAATTGCCAATTCAAACTGAACATGATCTAATTAATATCTCCCTCTCCCTTGCTTTCTTTTTTTCCCTTGAATAGGAAGAAGAAAATTGTAATATAGCTCCTGGTGCAGCATTTCATGGATACTGCTGAACTTTAAGAACTGAAACGGGTCAGTATTGCCCTTAAGAGGAAACTAATGTAAGTAAAGCATGATTATAACCAAGAGGGTCAAAGGATGCAGAGGCAAATTTTTATAGAAATAGATAATGTATTTGATGAGGAACAGCTGACATGCTTGGGGGAAAAAAAAATCAGGCTCAGAGTCCCATAAGCGAGCACTAGTATGGTGTAAGAAAGAAAGAAGGAAGTGCAGGTTATGTCAGTTAAGCTGGCAGGGAAGACGGGAAGATTCCCCTGTAAGAAGATAAAAAAGATCACAGAAGAAAAACATGGAGTTGCAGATCAGCTCGAGTGTGGTCATGGCACAGGAGCCTCTGAATATGCTCTATTTGCACATCTTTCATGCCCGTTTCACTTTGAGGGGTCTGGTGCAGGCAGGTGCAACATCAGGTGCAGCTCACCAATGGGTTTTAAAAGGGCAAGCATAGTCAGGAGACAGTGGGATTCATTCTGCTGAGATGCTGTGACATTTTGACATCTGTTTTCAGCTGTCTGCACTTAGCCATTGAGGCCACTGGTCCGAGCTGAAGGTAATTGCTTCCAAAACTTGTCAAAGAGTGACATTGTTTTGGTGCCTGATTGAGAACAGGTCCCTGATCCTTGCACAGGTGAGGCAGATGAGGTTGCCAAAACACATCCCACAGAGGGGATTCTTGCATGAACTTGTGGATTTACTGCTTTCAGGAAGAAATAGAGCTGCCCAGGTTTCCACCTAGGCTTAAAAATGAATCAAAGCCATGATTTCTGCTTTAAAAATTCAGGTCAGACTTTTATGTATTTTGGAAAACATGGGATACAAGAAAGTGAACTGCAAAGCATAATTCTAAGCCTGAATTAAAAAAAAAAAAAAAAAAAAAAAAAAAAAAAAAAAAAAAAAAAAAAGGAAAGAAAAAAAGTTAAGTTTTATTGCTGGTTAGCACCTCTTAACCAGAACACCTAACACATCCTGGATGAGGGAGATGATTCAACATTCACATCAAGGTCACGTTTTCAGAATCTTGGATATAATGTTGACCTTAAAATGCCCTCACCCCCTCTGAGCCACTTTTGAGCTAATAGTTTATGCTAAGTCTGGATGTGTTGATTTAGTGTTTTGTATTAGTTTTTATTTTTAAATACAGGTGCAGACTGAATAACCAGCAACCTCATTAACTCAGGACATATAGACACAAATGTTCTAAGTGGCTTCCTCTGGAGACAAGTGTTTGGGAATCTCAGAGTAATCTGCCATCCCAACTCCTGATCCATCAGGATTTGGGGGAAGCAAGACAGAAAGGTAACACTGAAGCTGAAAACTCTCTCTTCCTCTTTCTTATTCAGCCTTCTGGCTGTTTCATTGCTACCTAGTGTGAACAGGTCCCCTTACACAGGGCTCTTAAACTTTAGATGAGATATCGTTAATACAAACACTGTGTGAACATAGGATTTCTGGTAGTTCATTCGAGTTCTGCAGGGACTGCAATCTGTTCATTATTAATGCTGACGACAGAATTGGAAGTGAGATGTTTTGCTCAGAGATATCTATGAAAAGACATGTTCCTTCCTTACTTTCCTCCCACCATACAAGATAGCAGGATGTTGTAACACACCTTCATGTTGTGAAGCTGTGCACTATCCGTCATCGGAGGTCTTTACGAACAGGCTGAATAAACATTTGTTCAGAATGATAAGGAGACAGACAGATTCAGCCTTGCAGAACGGTGATGGATTTGACTTTGCTGCCCCTGGGCTATATTGAAGTTCCTATGAAGTCAGTGTCAAATACACTATAATGGTCTGTCTTCTTTAACAGTTAAAATATTAATTAGCACAAAATCTAATTGACAAGCTGGAGCTGAATGGAGGAATTAGCTAATAATGTATGATTAAACAACAGTAAGCAAGGTCACTGCTTGACTAAATATTCAGTAATCAGTGATTAGATTTTGTTGGTCGATCTCTTTAAAAGACCTGATTGGAGATGACCTCTTTCTTTTAGATTAAATGTCTGCTCAGGCTGAGTTACTATTGATCAAGAAGCCGACCTTACTACCAACAATGGTGTTCCTACATTACTAATCTCTTTGCATATTGTGTGCACGTAGTCGCTGGAAAACTTCAAAGAGATTCAATCAAGTCAATGATTGCTTAGTTAATTAACAAGGTGCCATTTTTGGTATTCCAGACTGGGTTGCTCTCTGCATTCTTAGAGCAACAACTCCTAGCATTCAGTGTAAAAAAGCTGGCAGAGACAAAAGACTCCATAAAGTTTGCATCCTACGGGGCAAGGCTTTCCCTGTTTCCCCAGACAAGGGGTGTGAAGGCCTTTTTCCCCTCCTGTAAGTGGAGAAAGAAGAGTGTAATGAAAAAGGGGGTGCTTTTAGTCTTCGCATCCTGCAATGTGGGCTTAAGATATGGAGTAGGAAAAGGTGCTTTGCAAATAGTCAAAGTACAAGAATGACAGCAGAGAGGCTTTTAGCTAGCTCAGAGCTCCAACTACCTTCTCCATATAGTTCATATGACCATGTGACAAAGGGCAAAAATTTGTCTTTACAGCTTAAGTTCATACATCCTTATGTCTACTCATTTCCCAACAGTTACACTCCTCTTAGGCTGCACAATACCCTAAAAGTAGTTACTAGAAGTCTTCAAGCACATCCTCCAAAATTTTGCTGGAACTCTTCCTGTAAAAGGTAGAACACTAATTCTTTCTTGAGAAGGCTATGAACCAGGCACACAGTCCCAAGGTTTTATCACCTTCAGAAGAATGCTGTCTTGTCTACATGTTAAATGACACATTCTCA
Source organism: Aythya fuligula (assembly GCF_009819795.1). Classification (NCBI taxonomy): domain Eukaryota; kingdom Metazoa; phylum Chordata; class Aves; order Anseriformes; family Anatidae; genus Aythya; species Aythya fuligula. Next base: position 39,057,796 of record NC_045560.1, on the reverse strand, counting down.
GAAACTAATTATTTTCTTGGTCTGTCTTTATGCAGACAGACTTTGCAAACTCTCTTTCTAAGAACCAATAGGGTTAAGTCAGTCAGAGTTTACGGTATACTTGAAGAAGAAAAAAAAAATCCCACACGGCTGTATAAAATCTCAGTTCCACAGATCATGGAGCTGCAGTGAGAATCAAGTTAAAACGCCATAGAAGCCTGTTTAGCATAAGGAATTTCACAAATCGTGTACAAATTCTGCCACTAAATTTGCTCTCATTTATTGGGGGTACTTAAAGAATAATTCCACCAGTTGCAGCAATTCAGCTGTGACCATACAAATTTTGCATAATGGGACATAGTTAATTTTATCTGTCTGAAAGTTTTATACTGAATTCATCCACAGTATATGAGCATCTCCTGTGGAAATATGCCCTTTGGCCTTTTCTAGATTTACAGCAGAGAACTTAGAGCATTTGCAGCAAATGTTTGGTGTACAACATGGACACAGGCAGATAAAAACTCTTCAAGTGTCAAACTAGCTAGGTCATTCTCTGCTTTGCGTTACCAGAACATTTAACCTTGAGCAGTACTCTCTGAAGCTTTCTTTTTAATTATTATTTTTATTTATTTTTATTTTTTATTTAAGATACGACATGGCTGAAATGTTTCAGCCAGTCTTTTCATAGTCTTTTCTTTCTATCTGAAAGCATAAAGTGAACATTCAAAAGCAGCCATTTCCCTTACAGAGTCACACCTCTCCCCAACCCCCCTTTTTTTCCATGGTTTTCTTCAAATGCAGTTCCAAATTTCTAGCCAGGGCACAATCATACAAATTATCGTATTATCGTAGTAGTAATTATATATCCAAGCAAGATTTAAAGGTCAGTACTAAAAATAAATAAATAAATCTTCTTATTTAAACGGTCTAGAGAGAGTATTCTTCTTAATGGTTATTACATGGTTATTTTTCTTAAGCAACCTGAAAATACAGGGAGGAAAAAAATGGGAAAGCTACAATCTTGAGAAGCAGAGTACTGCAGCTTACATTCAGTTTCATGCTCAGGCTCTGAATCAGCCAGCTGTCTGTTCTTTGTGTATCTCTAGATCCAGTCTTTTTAAAAAATTACGAAGAGTGGAGCTTACCAGCATCAAGCAGTCATAAAATGTGTGCTTTTTTTTGACAGCAAAGTAATGATAACAGCAAGTCTGAAATTAATTTTTCAGAACTGAAATGATCGATACTCATGGCACATTTAAGATAAAAAGCAGATGGATATTTGCTGATATCAGTATACAACTTTCCAAGTGAGTAATGTGGTGATCAAAATGAAGGAAGAAAAGACAGATTAGTGCTCTTTTCAAAATAGTTCTTCTCAGATTGCTGAAGTTACTGGCTTTAGTGGGAGATAACTCTCACAAAATCATTTAGGGGACAATGGCAAAGTTGACCAGGTCATGGCAACCTTTGCTTTAACAATGTATGGTTATAATGAACGACTTGCAAGAGGTCAAAAGTAATAATAGTTTGTCTTTACAGTGCCAATTTCTCTGTGATTTGCATCTCAACAAAAAGACACTCCCAAATTTCTCTAGGTATAGGTTTACTAAGAGAGCAGTGGGGACTGTGGTCCATCCATTGCCAAGCAGAGTGCACGTTCCCACTGGAGATGTGTGAAGACATCTGCAGAGCATGTTCTCTGTGCTTTTGTACAGATATCCTGGCTGTACCTGCATAACTTCTAGTAAGAAGCCAGTGTTGCCTCCAGGAGACTCAGCTAGATGGCATAACGTTGCACATGGCAGGCACAGCATTTTTTCTCCAGGCAATGCCAGACGTGGTGAAGATGACATTAACTCTTGCTTCTGGATCATTTGGTTGCACTAATTTCTAAACCAGAGCATGTGCCTCATTACAAATGAGTTTGGAAGCTCTGAAAGGAAATTTCATTTTTCCTAGCCAAAGCAACATGGTTTGCAACTGCATCCTTTACATGCTGTGTGCTTCTTAGAAGGAAATAATCATGAAAAATTATACAGATATTTTAACGTAGTCCAGGGAATGTATTCATCTAAATTCTATCACCACACAGTGGGATGTGTGTGTACATCTCTAGAAATATTTACTCATGTTAAACAAAGAAAGGCAGAGTTTGCAAGCACAATAAACAAACCCCTTAATTCAACAGACTGCTCTGAGAATCAAGATCCTATTCTTCAGCACTCTTCATCTAGCACTCACCTACTCACCTTATATGCACCTGTTATACCAGGTACACTTATATGGTAGCCCTAATTTCAAATGACCATATCAGTTGTTCCATACTAGACACCTCCTGTGCCTTAAATAAACATTTTGGATACCTATTTTGCTTACTTTTACATTTGCTCTCATAAAATAAGGAAGGTTTTGTGTTTTTTTGTTTGTTTGTGGGGGGTTTTTTTTGTTTGTTTTTAATTGAAGCAAATTTCCAAATAAGGCTTGATTTGAAATTTCTCAATCAATTTTCAAGTTTGTAATGTTGCAAACAGCAATTGCTCTCGGATGTCTATAAAGGACTTAAATGTGCTGTTTGGACCCTCACTTTACAGAAGAACAACCATAAAAATAAGGAAAGCCCAGTTCCTCTTAATTTTGTTTGTTGTGTATGGAAAAAAAACACTGTGGGTCAACCCTTAAAATTAGAGAAACATTAAGTTTTTGGTTTTTTGTTTTTTTTTTTTTTGTTTGTTTGTTTGTTTGTTTTTTGTGTTTTTTTTTTTCTTTTAATGAGTCCTTTTTAAATTGTTAGGAAGAAGAGAAAAACAATGTTGGTGGTAACAGGAAGTGTTTGATGTAATTTCAGTGTTTAGATTGCTTTATTAATAATAATATCTTTAAAAAATCCTAATGGAGGTGTTGTTTCAAAACTAAAATTCACAGTGAAAATGTTTAAATGAAATATTCACATCCTCCCTTTTTCTGGAACATAAATTAGTAACCCCTTCCCTGAAATTTTTCGTTAATGTAGACTTGCTTTTTGGTGAACAAAAAAAGTGTTTTGGCTCAAAAAATGCCACCTGCATTTGGAATTGTATCTTTACTATAACTGCCCTCACTCCAAAGCACACAACAGCAGTGTAAAAGCCTAGGCATGGTGTATAAAGTGGCTTTATCATTTTTGTTTAGACAAAGAGAGAACAAGGGGAAGAAGTTACAGAGAATTCCCATTGCAGGGCTCTGTTTGGCAAACGTGTTTGCACTTAAAATCGGCTGCTGCCTCCTCCTGCTGAAGATGGAGGCTGTGGTGAGCCAGCACGTGAACTCTACAGCTCACAAACAAGCCCAGAGATGGGGCACCTCACCTCAATCTCTCTTACTGTTTTCTTTTCCATTTAGCACCACAGGAAACAATGGAGGCCATGAGGTGATTTTTATTCTTAGCCTAAATACAGACAGCAGATACGCAAAGGTAAGTGCACCTTGGAATAAGGTTGCCTGAAATCTGCCTCTTCCTACCCACAAGTCAATTTGTGGAGACAAAAGTACCTGTCAAACAACAGGAGAGTCTTTTGAAAAACTGATGTTGATGTTCAAATATGAAGTAAAATCAAAACCTTTTCTTACCCCTCCCCTCCCCCCCCCCCCCCCCCCCCCCCCCAAAAAAAAAAAAAGGAGGTAAAACTATTAAGCAAATTTTTGTTCAACATTTATTACCTAAGACACAGCTCTGGCTGGTAATTGCTGCTAGATGGAATTTTTAAACAATAAAAAGATGCTTAAAAATAATAAAACTGGCCTGGAGAGAAGTATCAACTTGATTATTTTATTCCTTTAGGAGTAACCTGGGTTTAATCTACCAATGCTCTGGTATAGACATTTTTAATGCATTTGCTTTTAGGTATGTTAAAACAGAAAATATCATTTTTAAAATGATACCTCTGTGGGAAATATAATATGAATAATAGGAAGAAAAAAAAAAAGACTATAACATTCTTTTAAATAATTTTAAATACTGTGAGATAGATATCTTTCTCTAAATTTTGTGTCATATGAAGACTACAAAGGACACTAACAGTGACTTATCTCCAAATCTAGAAGCAAAGTTCTACCCAAAGTAAGGGGTTAAACATGTGAAGCATGAAGAGACTGGTGCTCGTCTGAAAAAAAGTCACTGAATAAATATGAGGCAAGCTGTAGCTTTCTGTTGACCTCCTAAGTAGTGGGGACTGGGAAAGGAAACAACAGGAAGAAATTCAAACAAAATTAACTCCTATAAAATAGCAAATTTATTCAGAAGATGTGGAGGAATTTTAATGCTTTCAAATGCATCCACCTTTCATGCTACCCTTGAACAACTAAGCAAAGGTCATGCACCATACAGGCAAGCATCTGGAGTCTGCCTCCGTGTACAGTCTCTGTCTGCTCGTCCCGTACTAGCTGGAATCCATTTTTATGAGCTTCTTCCTTGCAGTAGTAACGTAGTAACTGCTAATACCAACAGCACCATGTGACCTACAAGGCATGTTACCCCCATCTCCAGTATTCCCTTGGGAATCAGAAAGAGTCCAAATCTAAAGGCAATCCTAGAGGGGAAGAAAAAAAAAAAAAAAAAAAAAAAAAAAAAAAAAGATGGGGGGAGGTAAGCAATCCAAACAGTAAATTAGGAAAGCTCTGTAGATCAGAGCACTGGGAAACTCATCTGCCTTACTGTGCTAACCAAGAGGGATAATATCACAGATGCTCAGATGTCCTGAGCTCTGGGGAACTGGCCCAATTTCAGAGAATTTTTCTAATTGCAGCTTTGGGATCCTTCCTGAGAGTCACTGGTTGCAGCTCACATTTCTAAGTGTGGACACCCTCAGGCATTGTGTAAAGGACGTCTTCAGTTCTACATGGATTGAATGGCAGCTCAAGGCCATAAGCACTTAACATGGCAGGATCAGGGGAAGGTATTAGTCTGTTGAGCAACTGCACAATACTTTACCAGCCTTTGTAGCAAAGGCAGCTGTTCAGGCAGAAGTATCCCACAGACCATGTGAACCATACTGCCAGCTGAAGCACACTGTGTGGTCAGGCATACATGTGTCTACATGCAGAGAATATGAGGGGGTAGGGAAAAAGCAAATTTATAGCCACCTTCTCTGAATGTCTTACCGAGGGCTCTGTACCAACCACCCATGAAGGAAATGGTAGCGAAATTGCTTTTCACAGGCAGCTCAGGAATTTCACAAAGACGCCTGTAAGTGCTATAGTTAACTCCCAGCCTTTCTGATACTAATTCCACATGTGGGATGAGAAAGACAAGCCTTACCTTCACCTCTCTTTTTATGTTTCACAAGCTCTTTTAAAATATGCTGTTAATGAAACATGCATTCACTATGGGGAGAGAAGCAGGGAAACCACAGCTGAATGTCAGGTTGATTTATTTTCTTTCAGGGTTAGAAATTCATCATGGCCCATCACAAAAGGTGTTTTCCAGTCACACTAACCTTTGGTTTCTGCTATCATCCAAGACCTTGTCAGCATCTTACTAGATGCTCTTAGCTAGATGTCTCATTGCTTTTTCATTTTCCCTCAGTTTTTCTTTAAGTTCTGCTGAAAGTGGTGCCTCTGTTGGCTTACAATTGAGGGAAAGGTTTTAGCTCTTTTCTTATAAATTCCATTCTCAATTTCTATTTAAATAAGCTGAACTACAGCAATAAAGTTGTCAAATGCTGCTTAAGAAGCAGTACTTTTCGAGCAAGCACTATGGCTAGAAGAGACCTACATAAGACTAAGCTACGGACCTACATCAACTAGGTTCCTCTGACAGGCGGCATTAGAAGTAGGTGTGCTTCTAGCAGCAACTGCAGCAAGCAGTGCGGGGAACGAGCCTGGGACAATACCAAGACGCCAGAAGACTGCAACCCCGACTTAGGCTGGAAGTGGAAAACACTCAGGGCCCTTCTGCATCGCTGAGGGCTGTGCAGGAGGCGGAGGCCCGGCGCTAGGCCGCTGAGAGGGGGCCAGGCAGCGCCGCCCAGCGAGGCCGAGGCCAGGTCGGGACCCCGCCGCCGCCGGCTGCCGCCCCACCGGGCACCGGCGCGGGGCTCCCGACGCTGGCCGAGCCGTTTCTGGGGGGTGACAGCCACCTGCTGGCCGCCAGCCCGCCCTGCTCCTCGGTTAGCACACGGTTAATAACAACAACAAAAAAAAATATATATACACCACCCCCAAGGTATCTGGTGACCCCACAAATGCGGCGGTTGCGTCAGAGAACAGCCAGTCCCGGGCTGCAGGAGTCAGCTTTGCTGCAGTCAGCGCTGGCCAGGCTGGTAGCCGCAGTGCCTTTGCAAGGGACCGTGTATCCTCTTAATAAAATGAGGAGGCAGAGCATTGTGCTCCAGCTTTTTTTTTTTTTAAACTTCCCTGGTGTATGTATATATATTTAAGTCCTTGACAAATTCGGACTCCACTGGAGCAGTAAAGAAAGCTAAAGTCAAATTAATCAGAATAGATTCCCTAGATGAGACAGACGCTGCTGCTGAGCAAACCTTTAGGGAGAAAAGTTGTCCTTGAAAAATATTTGATGAAGCTGCTGCACTAGGAGAGGGGCTAAAGCTATGAACAGAACAGCCACAGAGAGCTCTGGGGCCCCATAGCCTCAGTTAAACAGAGAGAGGAAGGGGCAGAAAGGGAGGAAGGAGGAGGCTGATATGGAGAATTTCATTACATACAGAAATGCTCAACACCTCCAGACCCAGAGAAATCCAGAGGTCTGTGTCACCAAGCCCGAGAATCAGAAACAATGTTTTGCCCTAGGGTATCCTTTGAGCTAGGCAGAGCATTTAGATCCCTTGGGTAGGCAGCAAGGAAGCTGAAGGGAATTTTCTTCCTAGGCATATTCCAAAATGCTGGTTTGTCAGGGGGCTCTGCCTCTATTCCACAGCCAGAAATAACAACAGAGGTGCTTTCCAGGTCAGGAGCCAGCCTTGGGACACCCACTCCACTCACGTTGTCCATGACTTTTGCTCAAAGACTGTTCAGCATGGGAGGACACTTGCGCTATCTGCAAGTGCCATTAGATTCATCTCACCTCTTCTGAAGGAACCCTGGGTGTCCACAACGCAGTTAGATCAAACTATGAAGAATACCCCAACTTTTGTTTTCCTTCTGTGAAACACAAACAAATCTCTGTTGGTTTTTTTTTTTCCTTTTAACATTTTCGGGAAGTCCTGGACTTTTGCATACAATATGAACCTGCAAAATTGACAGGCTGGAATGGTTTGTCTGGGCAAGTTGAAATCCAGTGACTGAGGAACAGTGCACTTGGCCACACCAAGGGAAGAGGCCAAGGGCAGTGTAAATGTGTAGTGATAACCCTTCATAGTGCTCCCTTACCCCCTGGTCATGAGCTCAGGGAGCTCATGAACCACAGACAGCATTTGATTTCTTACCCCCCTGAGCTTGTTTATCTACTTTAGGGACCCACATGAACTTTTAGTTTATGCAACACCCTGTGGCAAGGAGTTCCACTGCTCTAACCTGTTTTCCACTGTATCACTTAGAATTTTATAGACGTGTATCTTATCCTTTCTCAGCCATCACTTTTCCACGTTGAAGTCGCCTCATGCACTTCCCTATTTTCCGCTATCCAACCAAGTGAAACAATCCCATACACCTCAGGAACTAAGCCCATGCCTATGCTAACAAATACTGAGATGAAGACAGGGTTTGGGGAAAAAAAAATCTTTCCAGGTGTTTAAGTTTTAAGTAGAGCATTGCTGAGTAAATGTAGATTACAGGCACTTTTTTCTTTGAGCAAATTAGTCACAAGAACCAAACACCTTATTACAAAGAGTTCCCTTGGTCCTAGAGGTAAAATATGAAATATTAGAAAAAAAGAAGGAACTTGATGACTGGCAGAAGCTTTGAGGTAACCTGTTATTTAAACAGTCAGTTCATTCTCAGCCTGTTATTACAACATTTTGCACTTTAACAGTAAAAATACTAGGCTTTATCGGGGACATTTGTCAGCCCTCCTCTCACATATGACAAATTATGTCCTCAGGGGAATATTATTTTTATGTCATCATTATGGGCATTAATAGTTCCATTTTCTTTAGGATCAGCCTATAAAGTCAGCTCTGCCATTTACACAGTTCTTCACTGTACAGTTCCCCACAGAAATGTTGGTCCTCACCTTTACGAGTGCCACAGCAGAGACTGCAGTGATGAATAATCACTGCTGGGGTGGCCTGGACAGCACTATACACACAAAGGTGAGCCCCGTCACACAATGTCACAGATCTGCTTGAGGACTGTGGGAAAAGCAACACTTAGAGCTGATCCGGATGTTCAAAAGATGCTGTACAACTGCTGTTTTCACTGAGTGGTATATGGTACAGCCCTTTTTCTGACTCAAGCCATGTATTAAGAGTCTGCCTGTTCCCTAATATGAGTTGTAAGTCCAGTACTTAGGAAAAACAAATTTAATTGCATATTTAGTAGGCTATATTCATCTCTAAATTAAATTTTTCCTGTGACTCAGTGAAAAAAAGAAAATAACCTCAGGCTCACCTTAGAAAATGCTGAGACAAGTTCAGATAGTACAAAGACTCTCTGTCATTGTATTCTTTGTTATGTCACTGCTAGGCACTTCCAGAGGATGACGTGGTGATGTATAGAACTTACTTTTCACTAATGGAAGTGATTAATTTAGTCATGAGACCATCATACACACTTTTATCTGATTAAGTCAAGCCTTCTGAATTTCCTCCATTAATTCACGATCTTCAGTTAGATAACATTTCATCTCATTCTGTACAAATAAAGTAGTTATCTCTGTTCTCTAAACAAGTAGAACGTATACAAGCTTGGTTGTGGGATTTTCGGAGGTCTAGAAGGCCCTTTGTAGCCACAGAACTGCATACTAATATTGTCAGATTGAAGCAGGGACAGACTCACATGATACTTGGACAGAAATACCACCAGATTTAGTTTACTAACAAACATCTAAGCCAGTATATAATGACTCTGCAGAGTGTGAGCAATAAGTATACAGATCTGTTAGCTCTGAGTCAGTGCAATGAGTTGTACTGTCAGATGTGTCCTGCAGAAAGGCACAAAACCAGAGCTCTGATCACCAGTGATCTTGAAATTTCTTACTACTCTGTGTCTGTAGGGGTAGTGTCAGCTCAAAGTCAATTCAAGCCAAATTTTCTGATATGCAGTTTGACTGTTTTCCCTTCATCTACCAGTTTCATCTGATAAGAAACAGTAACTCCTCGGTGCCTTTCTCTGTGGCCTGCGCAGCAATGCTCAACTGCTTGCTGCTAGATAAGAGCTTCACAGTACCCCACAGTCTGAGGAGTTTCAAGGGGGATTTTTAACAGTCATTTCAGTGAAGTTATTCCCACACATGGTTTGTAACGCACTCCAAGATCCTAAGGGATGGAAGGTGCTATATAAATGCAAATTGTTGCTGTTGTTATGCATGAACCATTGCCAGCTGTTAAACTAGACTGACTATGAAAAATGTCATTCCTCCTGACCTTTCCTGATGAGAACCACTGTGATTAGAAAATCTCTAAACTGTTTGGACATAAAGACAAACTCCAGTTCAAGTTCTCTGGAAGGTAATAGCTATACTCAAAGTGAGCATGAGTTAAGGGAATAAAAAAATTACTCCCTGACTTAAGGCAATACTGATAAGTCACTGGCCTCCAGGCCATGGAATTTGGACTCTCATTTTGACCCTAGCCGAGTTGTACTAGACTTGGACAACTGGGAGGAAATCTGCTCACTGTTCTGTGCTTCTGTTCCTACTCTCCTCCTCCCTCACACACCATCTGTTTTGTCTATCCATATGCTATGTGTCTGTCTACATTGCAGATTGTCTCTAGCTTACTGTTTGTACAGCGCTTACTGAAATCTCATCCTCACAGCTCCCAAGTGAACAAAGTGGGCTAAGCAGCTGCGTCAGGTGCTCAGGAAAAGGTATGCAAACAGGATGGTGTCAGTGGGAGGAGAAAAGTGGGACTATGGCCCTTCAGTCTCCCAGCTTCTTCCTCCCAAGTATATATAGAGATTTACGGTGCTACTTTGAGAAACGTGAGCTAACTCAGAGTTAATTAGCTCGGGCAGAGTACTGCATTAATATAGCTGTATTGCCTCAGGTGTAAGCTAGATTGTGCAGAACCAGCTTGGGAATCACAGCATGACTGCATTGGCCTTTGATCAGTTATCCTCAGTACTCACTAGGAAAAAAAAAAATGATACAGAACAAGACTGAGGAAAAAAATTAATATCCACCTTCACTTATAAGCGTGGAAGAGTATTCTGCACAGTTGTTCCTTAAACTTTCCTGCCATTAGCATGTTCTCTCCACTGGATGTGGGCTGATTGTCTTTTCTAGGAACCCACTCATGGAAAAATACAGTCATGCTCATCCTGCTGCATGGATTCCTTGGACCAGACTTTGAAAACAGAAAAATCTTTGGGCTCCATGGCACCACTCTCTGCTCCTTACTCCAGCACTCTCCTTAATGGCTGATTCGGGCACACTTTCAAAACCTGTTTTATCTATTGCCCTCCTACTCTACTACCCAGACAAATAGAGAGTAGCCTTTTGATGTGACTGCTGTTGTCAGAAGTTGAATATGGGCATCAAGAAGCACCAGACTAATTGTGCCAGACCTGTTTGCCAACTATTTCCTGGTCTCTCCCCATGATTAATCTTCTAAGAGAAATCACAGCTTTAGCCAGGTGTGCTAGCTACGAAAACCATGGCAAAATGATAGTGGGGGAGAAGGGTTGGAGGGCATGAATTGTGGATCAGATTGTCAGGCTGGTAATAAAAGGAACGCAGATGTCTTTCATGCGGTTTTAATATTGAAAATACTTTACTCCTGTGTTAGTGCACAAGGTACTACCTTTTTTTTTAGTAGACATTTTATTTTGAAGTAAGGTAACAACCAGTCAATGCCAAGGGTTCAGCTGGTAGACTCATGCCTATTTTTTTTAAATATGAGAAGGTGCAAACCCTCTAAACAAAAACCCCACAGGGTCAGCTTCGGCCCAATTTAATTTCATGGGAAGTTACACAGACCATTGCAGAATTCAGCAAGACTACAGCAAAGTGAATGCTGGTTTGTTTGGGTCCAGAGTAAGAACAGAGTTCCTATTCAAGCTAACAGCCTATTCCCACTGCATTGAGTCAACCTTTTCTGGACAACTCTTCCACAAGAAATTATGAAGTGTGAAATTAATCTTGGAACGACTGCAGAAACTAGTCACTCCTTACTGGGCATAAATTCCTCTCATTCACAGATCTGTTTTTTGGTATTGGCACAAAGTGTCTCTCAGTGTCCCAGGCTTGCATGAAAATTGCAAGTCAGACACTGAGAAAGCCAAATATATTGTGACCTTATGTTCCACCCAGCTTCAAACTAGTCAGAGATTTAACTTTATTTATTCCAGAAAAACAAAGTCTCTTACTTCTTCGGACAGTCCTAGAAGCTCTCATATACAGTGATAGTTTCTCTCTGACTAACTGTAAAATACATCTACAAGCCTACTCGCAGCTTGAGAAATTGTCTGCTAAAGTGATTTTTTCTTGATGCCTCTGAGTTTCCAGTAAAACAGTATGCACCATTTTAATCAGAAATCACATTTCCTTGGAAGGTAACACAGCAAAGGTACCGCTGGACTCCAACCCTCAGCCAGTCTTCCAGTGAGATCATACTGCCATAAAAGAATTAAAAAGAAGAAAAGAAAAGGAACACCTGTTCCCTAGATGTTAACTGGAAAAACAAATCCACCTGACTTAGAAAGAAAGCAACTACAGAAGATAGTACTATTAGAGTCCAGCATAAGAATAAGACCAGGATTAAAACATTGAAATTAGCTTTGGTATTCAGCTTGACAATTGTTCGAACATTCTCATTTACAAAAGTGACCAACAATGCAATTTCACACTGTTTTTACAAGCTTTTATCTAATTTCAAAGCAAGTCCAGCAACATTTAAGATTACTCATTTGATAATTTGGAAACAGTGTTGAAAAAAAACATATAGCAATATATATTGCTATATATTTGCTGAGTGAAACACTGCATACTTATATCTCCAAAATGAATTTGAAGCTTGTTTAGCTTTTGACTAACTTTCAGGTGATTGAGAAATTTTCCCACCCATTTGAAGCTTACGTAGTTTACCCACAGATATGGGCAAAAGTCTAGAATAAGCTGTCATAACACTAAGAAGGAAAAACAGCCTCATCACCAAATCAGTTTCTTGTCTTGTCCATTATGATGGAAAATAAAATAAAATAAAATAAAATAAAATAAAATAAAATAAAATAAAATAAAATAAAATAAAATAAAATAAAATAAAATAAAATAAAATAAAATAAAATAAAATAAAATAAAATAAAATAAAATAAAATAAAAATCAGAATTTTCTCTGAAAATGTATCTACATTTACTGGAGAGCATTTCAGCTACTCTGCTGAAAGCAGCTGAAGAAACAGTCACAATTTACTATCTTGATTTTTTTTTTAACCAAACATTGTCCATTGTGTGCACTTCAATTACATTTGATACCAAAATAATCCAAATTAACAAAATCAGTGATAATATGGAAATAACTCGGTTAAGTCTCTTACAAATATGTTTGCATTGGGTTTACGTGGCAAGGTTTTGGTAGCAGGGGGGCTGCAGAGGTTGCCTCTGTGAGAGGAATCCAGAAGCTGCCCCATGTCAGATCAGAGCCAGCTCCATCCAACTCCACTGGGACCTGCCCCTGGCAAGAGCTGAGCCGGGAGCAACTCTGTTTGGGCCTCTGGGAGAGCAGATTTAAGAAAGGGAAGAACTGCTGTGCAACAGCAGCTGGGAGAGGGTAGTGAGAAGCAGCCTTGCAGCTCTCCAGGTCAGTGCAGCAGGAGAACAGGAGGTGCTCCAAGCATGCAGCAGAAGTTCATCTGTGGAGAGGCCCCTGGTGGAGCTGCCGGTCCCCCTGCAGCCCGTGGGTCCCACATGGAGCAGATCTCCACGCTGCAGCCCCCCCAAGGGTGGAGGAGCCCCCTGTGGAGCAGATGGATGTGGCCTGGAGGAGGCTGCGGCCCATGGAGAGCGCCCGCAGGAGCAGGCCCTGGGCTGGAGCTGCAGCCTGTGGAGAGTAGCCCATGCAGGAGCATGGGGTCTGTGGGGAGCTGAGTTTGCTTTGCCCATGATGATAATCATTGAGTGATCTCTCTGTCCTTATCTCAACCCTTGAGCCCCTTTCATCGTATTTTCTCGCCTTCTTCCTTTGAGGAGGGGAAGTGAGAGAATGGTTGTTGTGGAGCTCAGTTGCCCAGCTGGGTAAAATCACCACATTGTTACTATATGAAAAAGTACACAGCAGCATATCTCACTAGCAAACAGCAAGTTGCTTTACACCTTTTTAGATGTTACACATGGTTCTGTAGAGAACATTGCTCATTTAGTCACAAAGTGCATACAACTGAGATAGAAATAATTTCTTCTAGGAATTTACAAAGCTAAACATTTTCCTTATACATTTTTTTCCTTTTTTTTTTTTTTCTTTTTATTTCTATTATTACAAAATTAAAGAAAACATTGTACCATTAAATAAATAAATAACTAAATAAATAAATAACACAGAAAAGTCAGAGGAAAACATGAGCAAAATAGAATTGTGAGGAGAGTTTCCTTTCAGATGGTCAGCCCTTACTTTTCAAAGCAAAGAAGTAGACTCGTGTCTTCCTGCATGTGACATAAGTGTATTGATCATCAATTACTGTTGGCCTGACCAAAGGCACAAGCATAATTTATATTTGCTCAGGTTGAAGTTGCTGAAGTTACTGTCAGAAGCAAACTACTAAATACCTCCTGTTTCCATAAAAGCATTATGTAAAAGCAAAAATTGTATTTGTCCAGTCTAGGTCAAAATTGCTTGCTTTATTCTTCCAATGTATACACATTCCTTATTTTCTTTACTGGCATGATAAGCTTTCCTAATGAATAGGTTATTTAAATTTAAAACACAATTTCTAGTAGAGTCCTTAATTTTAACCTAAATGAATGAAGGTATTTTTATTCTTCTTTGCTGTTTCAGGTTCTGAGTAAAATATTTCTACTTCTTCAAAGTTATTGATCACATGAAACTGCATGGTATTTTTAGAATCCTATAACCCAAAAGATGTATTCATCACTCCAGTGTCTAAAAGCCAAGTGCATGACTGTGGCCAACAACCGAAACTCAGCTGGTGCAGCAGTACTGGATGAACTGAAGTATAGCTCATCAGTCTGAGCCTTCAAACTCCTTCCTCCTTTGTTCATTCTCCTGTATCTTCCTCATCTTTCACATATAATTGAATAATTATTTTGAGATCTATGAAAGAAGCCCTACCTTTTTTCACATAAGCTTAATATTTATGCCTACAACCAATGCCTGTCCTTTTAAGCAAAGACATATACAGAAATAATAATGTTAACTGTTGCAGTAGCATGTGTATGACCCAAACAAAATCAGGAACACACTGTGCTAGGTCCTCAGCATACAGCAGATGGCCACAGGTTAGTGGGATATTGAGGGATGACCGAACAGCATGGCTGTAGACTTCTGAAGAGAAATAGAATGAGTTGCTGAAAGACAAAGACTAAGTCAGGTGCAGAATCAAGGATAAAACTAGCTCTACAGAACCCTATTCCAAATATTTAAGGAAGATCTATTTTCTGTGAGAAAGAGGCTCACGACAAATAGGATTTGTATTTCTGTTATGGATAGGGTGTACCTTGTGTTGTTACCTATACAATGATATACTACTTCCTAACTCAGAAGGTGGGGCAGGTTGGAAATATGCTACTTCTTCTTTTATGAGAGCACTCTTACATCCTCTGAAAATATTCTTCAATCTATTCTGCAAAGGTCACAGGAACATATGTTGCAAAAACATATGATTATTCAACATCTGTAATGACTGAGGAATTGATGTTTTTCATCAGCTATCTTTCTCTTCTTTGCTCATGGTTAGTGAACAGTTATAGTTAGGTGATGAATCTGATTGCATGAGCACTTTTTAATTTCTTGAACTGCTCTAGCTGACAAACAGCTGTTTGTAATGTAGGATTTAGAGACAAGCTTATTCTACAACAGAATGTAAATTATTCACTTTTTCCTCCCCTTTCCCTAAATAATCTTTTCACTGCCACCCCTTTCACCATCCCACAATCTCTTCTTGCAAAAGGCATTCATGTAGAATGAAGATCTTGCAGCCCAGAATGCTGGGTCTTTTTTGCTCCAGCACTGAACAGATTTGTAATCTCTCTATAAAGTTATTAGCAACAGCATCCATTCACATGTTAACAGAAAAATAATTTATTTTTCCTCCTTAAATACCGTATCTTACAAGTTACTCCATACATCAAGTTGTGTGAATGTTATGCTGTTTCCCTTAAAAGATTTATGTGTTTGTGGCAAGAAGTAAAAATTATGTATTTCTTCATTTTATTACTCTTGCCATGTAATCCTTGCTGAAACATGCTGGCTATTACCATGGTCTGTAATATTATATATGACTGATACTCCCCAGCTTGGTAAAGATTGATTGCAGATATTCAACTAGATGACCTAAGCACTTGCCTTACATGTTTTATTTAGACTATGTAACACATGGAGCCACAGCTGGGTTTGCTGAAGCACCACAATACATTATGTTGTTTGACCTATAAAAAAAATCCCTGCTCAGAGGAAGTGGGGAAGAGCAAAAAAGACAAGTGAAAGCTTACTGAAAATGATATCCAGGAGGTAAGAGGCACAAAAAAGAAGCTGCAAATAAAAGAGCCAAGCTTTGAAGTATAGTAGTGTGAAATATTTAAGGATGTCCATGTCAGTCAACATCTGCCAGCCCAAATGGAGAAGGTAGTAGTGTTTTCATTGCCAAAACCTCCTCCCTCCCCCAAGATTTGTTTTCATTATGAGCCAGAAATAAACAGTCCTTTTGTAATGAACAACTTAAATTTCACTGCTGAAACAGTTCTGCCTAATTTAAACCATAGTTGCCCTGATCCTCTTCCATTTTGTCCATTTTGCTTTTGAGTATAGTAAGCCTGCCTACATTGTGCTAGTAATAAGCTATTAGCTGACAGTCTGATTAATACATGCCCTTATTTACTGATTTTGAGAAAATCTGGCTTCCCATTATTTCCTGAGAAGTGTCTTGATCAGGGAAACATTAAAGGGAGAGTCGAGATCTGTAAGTCTTCTCTGTGGTTGACTGGTTATCAGCTGTACACCAGAACCATTCAAGTGCCACATAAAAGCCCTACTATAACAGATCACCTTTCTTCCTCATAAATTTCTTATATGATTCTATATAGCCATATCACAGCGCATAAAGACCTTATTATCTGGAAAGCATTCCAGAAACTAACTTTAATTTTAAAGAAATATTTCTTTTCTATGAATTAGCTATAAAATTTCTCATTGTTTGTCTAAAAAAAAAAAATAATTGCAATTCAACCCAATTCAACAAATCTGGTTGTATTTGTGTTCATAAGCACTGGGGGAAAAGCTTTGTAGATTTTTATTTTTTTTTTTAACTCATCTAACAAAGATATTCAAGATCTATTTTCTGTTTTATACAGTATAAAAATTATTCACAAATTAAAATGGTAAGATGCACTTTTGTGTGAAGAGGAGTGCATGTGACCTAATATGTGGTAACCATTTCTGCTGCTGCTTTGGAACTCAACCAGTGTGTCCATACATCCACCAAAATGCAGGTTTATGGAAGAAGAAGTGTGTCTGGGTTCGATCTCTAAGAGCAAACTAGGATGGAACCACAGGATGCACTGAAGAATGCATCTTCAATGCAGAGCAGGAGCAATAATGGAGAGCTCTTTTCCAGCGTATCTAAACAAAGTTCTCTATAGATGTACGTTGTGCCATGTTCTATCTTCCCCAAAGTCAACAACAAAAGGGATGTTGTTTAGCTAATAAGTATTTTCAAGATATTAAAACTTATTTGTTAATCACTTTAAATCTATTCTGCTATTAGTGTTTGGTAACTATAATTTTAACTTAGTTTTGTCATTTATTTGTTAGACATAAGTTATATATGAGAAGTCTAGGACACAGTCCTTCTACAGGGGTAAAGCGTACCTCACTAGCATGCCTTCAGGGCAGAGGAATGGGATTTCAGGGATACACAGAGCAAAAGTGAAGGTCGCCTTTCTAATTGCCATTCTGGGAAGACTGCTTCTCATGACCACTAGAAAAACTTGTCAGTGTACGTTTTCAGAAAATACCTTTTTGGAAAACCTTACCATTTAGAAGTAAATATTCACAGCCTACCTTTAAAAAAAAAAAAAAAAAAAAGGTGGGGGGGGAGAGAGGGAGTAGGGCAGATGACACTTAAAGCCCAAGCCACCTGGTTTGTTTTTAAGCCACCGTTTCTTTTACTACATTTAAACAGAAAAAGTACCATTTTTGACAAGTGTCTTATTTGACATTTTATATTATTCATGTCAGTCACGCTGTATTTCCTAATGCAAAGTGACATGGGCAGCACTAACCCAGAGTCACTTGTCATGCTGTTGTGTCTGCAAGAATAATCTCTATGAACTAGATTTTCTCTTAAATTCAGAGATGGAAGGACATGTTACTTACAGTGAACTTTTCCTTTTCTCTCTGGAAAGCAGATGCTGCAGTGCAGCATATCTTTATGCTTGCTTGAAGTTTTACTCCCTACCACAGGAAATTAATTATTCCCATATATAATGAGGGGTCACTAACTCTCCCCTCTATTTAATAGTTCTGTTTTTAGTGAACAATGGAATCTGTCGTATTTAGGTTAAATTAAAATATGCTAGATGTTTAAACAAAATATTAAAAAGTCAACAGCTGAAATGGGACTTGCGCAGTACCAGTATGAACTAGCCTTCCTCTACCTAAAAGGTACTTATAGAGGAGATAGAGGTACTCTCTCTAGAAGGAAGCACAGTGATAGAGCAAGAAGCAACAGACACAACCTGGGAAATTCCATAAAATTTCTTTACTATGAGAACAGTTAATCATTGGAATAGGTTTCTCAGTGAAAAGGTGGAATCTCCCTTGATGAAGACATTCAAGATTTGCCTTGACAGGGCCCTGGATAACCAAGTCCAATGCCCTGCTTTTAACAGGAATTTGTACAGGTGATCTCCAGAAGACCCTTCCAACCTAGATTTTTCCATCATTCCGAGATTCTTAATTGTGAAAATATATATTTGTAAAAAGGTTACTGTATGTTACCATTATTTCTAATTTATTTTTCACATACAGCATAGCAATGTACACGGGCATATTTCAGGCATAATTAAATATAAAGCTGGAACCTAAAAATGTAAATGTCACACTTTCATTAGGATTTAAGACAAAGATTATTGCTCACTAAAGATCTGTACAGAACCTCACATAATGCTGTTCAAATCTGCATAGCTATAGGCACAGTAAACAAATGTTTCATAAATCATCCATCATTTCACTCTCTTTTTGCACAAATGTCTTGCACACTATCCCAAAAGACTCTTTGTAAAAATATAGCAAACAGCAAGAGATCAAAGCCTCTGGTTATGAGGCTTTTGTTAAGAATTATGACCTTTCCTAATTCTTTCTGATATGCTTACTGACACTTAACTAAAACCCATAATATTTGGTGTTTAGTTGTGGAGCCTTGTCACGAGGTGCTTAAAAATACTTCTCTATAATAGTGATAACCACACACATAAGATATAAAACAGGGAGATCAGTTGAGAGTGTGGGTATAAACTTGCTTAAGATTTTCTGAAAAGGCAGCTTTATATATAGAACAAGACCAGTCTGGTGACAGTGCTGTCATCTAACTTGAAGTCTGTTTTGTGCACTGGAGCAACTTTATTTTTTTAGTAATGTTTTTTCCAAAAGTGCTTATTCAGTTGACCTGACATTATTCATAGATTTGCATAGGTGCTAGCAAAGGCTTTCAGATAAGTTATATATTTACATGGTGAATATATTTATGCATTTTCTACCCCTTCCTCTTGCCCCTGCCCTCCCCCCAAGATCCTATAACTTAGTTATTAGAATAGTTTTTTGCTCAGAGATTATATTTAAGTCTCATTTCTCCTCTGCCCAATTTACAGCAAGTATCTGATTCAAAGCACCCATACGTACAATTGGAGTGGCCTAATTACCAAACCATGAGAACAGTCTGACCCAGAGTGTCCATTCTGTTCTGTTGAAGGTGTTACACTTAACATTAGCTAATATCAAATGTAAATAGAAGAGCAATATTTGTATCTCCACTGAAGGAATGTGCTACCCATCACCCTCACTGTTTCTGACACAGTGAGTGCTCAATAATTCATGCAGAGCAGAACAGCATTACATGGACATGGAGAAATCAAATTCAGGTGAACAATTATCATACTTGGTTCAAATACTTAAACATGAAATTAGGAAAAGGGGAGAGCTGAAGCCAAAGCTCCTGAAAACCTGTCTTCATACCTAGTCCCAAAGAATGTTAACAATTTCCAGTGTCATATATAAACAGTTCTCTCTCTGTTTTGTGAGATTTTGATTTATTTTTGTATGCATATTTCTAAAGTAAGACCATCCAAATACAAAAAAAAACAGAGTAAAAATTCATGAGTGGTCATGAGAGAGCATTAACCATAAACTAGGCAATTCAAAGTCTGCATACTTTTTGTATTGATCAGATTTTTTTTCAAATGATCTGCTGTGATTTTAACTCTGTTTCTGGTGGAAACTGATATTTGCTATCTCCTAACTTGTAAGGAAGTCCACCAGCCAAACATGCATAAATGCCTAATTATATCTGCTCTAGGCCAAAGTCCCACCTGGCTGTTTAGAAATTTGAGGACCTTTCTTAAGGAAATACCAAATCAGAAAACAATGTTTACTTGGTTTCTGGCTACGTTAGGAAAACGAAACTCTGGGTTTGCTAAAACAGCAAGCAAAGTTCAGCAAAGCCAAGGGGATTCCTTGCCAGAATGGCATGTGCCTGCCCCAGACTAACAAAAAAGCCAGTATTATCTCAGGTATAAAGGAAGAGTTTTCTTGGAGGAATCAGTAGTTATGAGTATTTAGAGTAGTATATAGTATATGTATAATAGTTATAAGTATCAGTATAAGGCATTAATCAGCCAACTTCTGTTTCATCAAGTTTCTCTCAAGAGATTTTCGAGATGTCTCACTTCAAAAATACTGAAGATGCTATGAATGTAAGATCCAGACCTGCTAATGAAATCTAGCAGGTTTTCCATAGATCCTCAGGGACATTCCACCACAACTGTCTTCCCAAACAGTAGTTTTCCTAACTTTAAGGAAAAAAAGATAGTAAGTCCTTCATTCACCTTATAGCTTTTTATAGGTAGGAGGTATGTATATTTCATTCCCTTAACATCCTTTTATGCCCTCCTCCCCAACTCATACCAATCTCTGCTCAATAGATCCTCATTACTCAATCATTTCCCCTCTTTTTTGTGGTGCTTTGTCAAATATTTCTCAGTGATGTTAATATTCTGAGGACAATTCTCAGAAAGCCTGAAAAAATAGCAAGATTTCTGTAAGCAAATATTGCCAACCGTAATTGGGGGTGGAGTGTCAGCCACAATTGTCAAGAAAAAACTGAGAATCCCATCCATGATACTGGATTAGTCCTTGGCTATTTCTCTGGCTATAACACTTTCTTTGGATAACTGCACTACCAAATTAACAGGTTGAAAAACCATGCTGTTGAATTAACATGTTTAAGTTATTAAACGTATTGTTATAAATATGTATAAATAGAACAGTTTAAGTGTTCAAGGAGGATTTAAAGGAAATAAAATTGCAACTAGGTCTTGAAATTATAGGAGGAAAATTTGAGCAATTTAAGTATCAGAGTCATATTACCCTTTTCAATAAGATGAACAGCCGCATAACATACTTATTTTAAAGAACAGATAAGATTTAGGAAAGGCACAGTAAATGTCTTCAGTAGTCTGAAGATCTTATTAGCGCTTCTGGCATTGGAATGCATGGGTAAAGTGTGTACAGCTATATTTAGAGACACAAAAAAATTGGATAAGAAAGAATGCTCAGGACCAAATTACATGTCCAAATTAGAATAAGACCAAGGCAACATTTTATAGAATGATGGAAAAGAAGTCTTCTGTTCAGGGAGATTGACTGTACTGAAACAGAAACCCAAAGATAATCCTGAGCCTGCAAACCAGACTGAAACCTCTATTTTAAAACAGAGTTCCTAAACTGTACCAGATGATATTCAGTCCTGTCATTAACAATATTTTATAGACTTTTCTTAAGGATTGTTTTGTAATGATAGATCAGGAAATCCATGAAAGTTGTAAACCAGTCTCACATGACTGCATCATGAATTCCTCATCACAAAAACACTGTGGCTTCCTTTAACCATGTGCAATACAAACACCCTAACAGGTCTTCCCCCAGAGATTACTGCACATGACTGGCAAGTATAATGACCTTTAAGTTTTCCTCAAGTGTGGTAAATGAGAATAGTGACTGGGCTCTCCAAAACTTTACAGCCCCCACTGGAATTACAGTCATATCTCCCTCAAAAAAGGCATTTCTATCACTCAGTCCTAGGCACCATACTTGATTGATGGATACCATATTCACTCTACAGGCCAAGGGAAGGACAAGATCCTGTAAATGACGATCTCACAATTTGAATTACCATTTGGTGCAATCCTGCAGTAACCCTATTTCTCAGAACCAGAGACTGCAGGAGAAGAGCAGCGATGTTCCTGACCTGCCTGTCATCCTCCAGCAGTGGGCTCTAGAAACACAGCTTCACGCCCCAGGCCCCTCATGTATCACCAGTCCAACAGATCTAGACATGCTTCCATTTATCGTACTGTCATTTAAAATTCTGCTGCATACCCTTAACTTCTTATCATCAACAGAAAGACGTAAAGAACTCTCTACAACCCATAAAGATATAAGAATGTCATTAAAGTGAACATAGCTTTAGATGCTTTATTGGAATAGCAGAAGAGAAAATGAGTTCTTACTGCTTAATCACCCTACTTAATTGTTTGGATTTGTTTTATCATCCTAATTGAAATATTCTAACTTTATGAACATTTTCTCTAACCTTCAGTATGTTCAGATTCCTCCTCGAGTTCTAATTCGTAACTGTTTGCCTAATACTTGAGGAATTAAGCCAGCAAGACAAACAATTTACTGCAGCTCTTTAAAAGGTTACTCTTTAGTTTTACTAGGGCCTTACGCACTTGACACATTAGGAAGCACTTGCCTCGACAACTTGCCCCAGGTCCTGATATATTACTACAGCAGCTAAGTTAATTTATCCAAAAGAGGTCTTAGTGAACTCAAATCACATACTGCAGCATTTGCAGGATCAAAGTTTAAGGTCCATTACAATTTCAGTGCAGTGACAGGTTTTCGAATATCGTCTGTCATAGAGGAGGAAAGTTGAACAGTTGGTCTGAAAGACACAAGAATGAGACTGTAAATTGAGGCTATGTAAATGGAATACAAGTTCAGATATCCCTCTTTAGATATTTAAAGTTCCCCTGACCTGGTGGGGAGTTAGAGCTGGAAAAAAAAGAGAGACTGAGTACTGTGTACATGGCTGTGGCACAGAGCCTGACACTTGGGCCCTATTCTGTATTCAAGTCTCTAAAGCCATTAATACCCATGAGATAAGAGTGTAAAATTATACTGATATGATGTAGTCTCTTCATGCACGCTATGTTTTGACATAGGTAGCAATGTGAGATACAATTTAGTCAAGAATCACAGCTTCTGCTTTTTTGTCTGTCTCCACGATCACGTATGATTCATTAACCAGAGCTCAGGTAACTGAAAGAAATGAAAGTAAATCAGATCAATTCCTAGCTGCATTCTTCTAGCCTGCCAGTCATATAGCTAGACATAAATGCAAACTTGTTAAAATGACTTAAACTGAGATTAAAAAAAAATGTCAGAGATGACACTAGAATATTTTGAGCAAAACCTCAGGCTTGCATTTGTTCTGTTTTCTCATTTTCCTGCACTGAAAATTTATATTTTGCTTCATGTATGGGAAATGTAATAAAAGCAGTTAACAACATGATGTTAAGCTTCATTTGAACTGTTCGAGAAAAATCAGGATCTGTCCAGCCCATTAGTAAAATGAAAATTGTACAGGCAGAATTCCAGCACTTTTGAATAATTGAATCTAGATTTGTTCATTACAGTAACCTTCAGGGAATTATAATGCAGATCCTTGACACTGGCAGCTTTAATAGGGACAAGAATATGAATTTGACAGATATTCTCAGATTTTTTCAACACTAAATTGCATTTTGCTTACAGACACTAAGTATATGCTCTTTATATCTCTTTACACAGAAAGTTATTATCTTTTTGTCATGCTGGAGACTGACAAATGTATATATTTATATATATATATATATATATATACACATACATACATACATATCTATATATTAGCAGGCTGGGGTGGAAGACTTTTCTGTGCCCATCTCCAGGTTCTGAAGAGGTGACTGTGACAACAGAAAAAATAATTCAGATGCTGACCTATACCTACAAGTCACACTTTGCTACTGCAGGACAAATTTCTTCTCTTCTTGAGGCTACCTGCACCTCATGCCCAGTCCTATAGTTTTCTGTACTAATGATGTTTGTGTCAAGAAAAAATGAGTATCTGTTTACTACACTTGTATGCTTGCAACAGACTTTTAACATCTTGAAGAGTTGGAACTTGACAACATTTAAGCTGTTTCTAAAAATTTGGCATGAAATTGGATGGAAAAGGAGTTTCTACATGTAGAAATATTTGGATCTCATGTTGAATTATGCCTGAACCGAAGGACTGCTTATCTTAATCCCTCTCTATCTTGACTCCTTTCATACTTTCCTTCCAGTATAGAAAGAGACTTCTTTGAAATGGATAGTGCCATTTCCTTTGATGTGGGAGGAGGGTGGCAGGGGAAGAACACCACTGATATCACATCTCTTGCATCCTCTCTTGCTTTTCCTGTCCATTATTAGTATAGAATGACATTTGAGAAATGGCTGTGCCTATGCATTCTGTGGAAAAACTGCAAAAACTGCAGAATACCATCCTACGTTTGTGAAGCAAGTGACTTCACAGTTATGGATAAATTCTGTCTATTGATAGACTATACAATATTCCCCAATCAGAATAAAGCCTGAGTTCCAGCACTTTGAAACTATTATATAATAGAAATGACAGAGCAATCAAAACGCAAACAGTTTTTACTGGTTACAGTTTTTCATTATTTATAGCTTCATCTCCCTTTTGGGAAATGCCATCCCCAAATTAAACTTAATTTTAGTCTCCAAAATTAGGCAAGTCCTATGACTCAGTAGAGGAGAGAATGTTACACATGCAAACTTCTAAATGGGGCGGGCAGTTTAGTCTATTAGAATTCATTAGAGTCTGAGTCATGGTTGTGAAACTGAATTTACTTAGGACAATAACCTTCAAGTAAAAATAAGTATGACAGTGAGCCAGTTCTCATCTCAGCACAAAGTCAGGCAGCCTCCAAGGTTTAATAACTGTGGTAATTCCTTAAAGTTTCTGCCTGGCAGGATTTAGGCTGCCTCTTCTACTTTCATATATAAGAACTTTACCACACGTGATACCTGCAGAAATGTAACGTGAAATTGGTATTTGGCTGCCTGGCATGTTTAGTTTGTGTGATGTCAGTACCAAGATGCGAAGAATTAATTCCCAATCTAGTTAAGGAGTAAATTTAGAAAGAGACCACATGCAAAAATATCATGAATAAGTAGAAACAGCTGAAGTAATTCCCTTTGCACACAGCAAATAAAGTCTAATAATAATTTATTAAAACAAAATGTTAAATGTCAGTTGAAGATCCAAGGCTAAAGTACATTGTGCTTAATCACAGGATTATTGACTGTTGCTGAAATAAAAAATAATCCTGAAGGAATTGAAGTGGTCTCTGTCAACAGCTTCTCAGTTTGGCAGGAGATAGCTATGCCCCACTATGAGAGGGCGTGATTTGAGTACTTGCTTCTCCTGGGCTGAGCACGACAGAGGTTGATTTTCTCAGTTCTGACTTTGGAAAGTACTGCGAGAAAAGAATAACTTTAATGGTAGAGGATTTACTTCAATTTGTATTCTGTTATGGGGTCATAGAAGTAATAATGCTGGAGACAGTTTAGTGCAGTTTCAGACTTTGATACTGATTGGAGAAATGCAAGTTCTTGGTTTTATTCTTTCCTGGTTGAGTGGTGTGCAGTATTCGTGTACACTCAGGTGGTTCCAAATTTAATTTTGTCCCTAATGTACATAATTAACAATTAATACTGATGCTTCACAATTCATTTAAGCATACAGCAGTCCTCTGTTTTCCACTGTGGCAGTTGTGTTCCAACTCAATTGGGACCCCCCTAAATCTATCCTTTAATAGCTTGGTTAATTTTATTTTTGTATTCCACAGTCCTTGATAACAGCAAACTAATTTCTATAACTCTGTTTGATGAAAATGTGCTGATGGAACTCATATTTCACTTCATTGACTGTAATGAGCTATTTCATCAAACTGTCCATGTGACACTATTATAGAGAAAATGATAAATTTACTAATTTATTCACTAGAAATTCCATTGGAAATTTAAAAAGGAAAAGAAAAGAGCCATGAAGTGAGTTACATTAGACTTCTACCAAATGATATGTCAGGGTCTACACGAAACAAAAGCACTGACTACTGCTACACTTAATGGAGTGTAAACATTAAGTATGTGTTGATTAATTACTAGGCTTGCTGAAAGTTGACAGAACAAAAATATGCTCCGTGATTCAGGTTTTCCCTTGTAAATATTTTCCCCACTCATCACATGTGGCACTGGTACCATAAGAAATCAGTTTCATTCATATATTTCCTCCCTGCCTGTGAGACCTCTTATCCACATTAAGGCACATGGATTTGGATAAAATCAGCAGCTGGCAAACAAGCTTTCTGAGGGTATTGAGTCTTCCTAATCAAGCTTTGCAGCATGCTAAGTGGCAAGGCAATGATTCCTCCAGAGATCATTTTTTTTCCAAAGATTATTTGTATTTACCTCTTTTAAAAAGGAGTTATCTGCAACTACGCTGTTGTGTAGGATGGCACAGTATTTTTGGAGGACAGTAGGGAGCATGTAATTAGACTATTCATCTAGTGTTAATAGTAGGCCTGAAAATAGAGACTATCACATGGCCTGCCTGGCTTATTTTAATTAGATGTCCTCCACCTGCTATTACAGTTATGATCCATATATTTGATTGTTCTGCCAGAGACTATACTGAAACCCAGACATCAGTTTAGAGAGTATACCAAGTGGAAAACCACAAAACCAAGCAGGGACAATGGCTTACATTCTTCTTTGTTTCCCATTTCATGCCTACTCAAACCTATAAGTACACACCCCCTACAAACTTCCTGCACTTGTTTACTGTGGAAAGAGATTTTGCAAGAGGTTTACAAAACAAACAAAAACAAACAAACAAACACCAATTTTAATTGCCTTCAAATAAGTCTAAAAGCAACAAAGATAGAAATAACATAATATTTTGTGTCATAGAAGATAAATTTGAACTTTCTGTTCTGCAAGTTTTAGAGGAAGCCATATTACATAGGGAGCTTTTGTTTTGTTTTAAGTCTACTTAGCTAAGATTATTGCTTTTAAAAGCTACTTTATTTGCTCTTCCAGTCTCCTTGAAGGAGAAGATGATCTGGAAGACTAAAATCCCAAACAAGACAATTGTACGAAGAGCCCAAACAACAATTTGTGTGGAATATCTTGTATTCTGTTCACATGTAAATTGAAGACTGATAACAAGTAGACAACAAAAGGACTTGTCTTTTTCTTCAGAACCTGAACAAATTGAGATACCCCACGGCAACAGCCTGCTGAAGGCAGTGAGTAAGGAACACCTTTCTCCCAGCTGCACAGTAGATGTCTTCTTAAGGTGAAACTGATCAATTTTGGAGAAACTGATCAATTTTCATGGTTTTAATCAAACCAGGAAGAAAGCAGTCCATTGATTTATTAATGGCTTAACATCTAACTAACATCTAAATAACAACTAAACATTCAAGATCAGCAATACAGCACATAAACCACAATATTAGACACTTCCAGAATATTAATACCAACAAGTTTCTAACCGTGTATCTATTAGTAATCTCAGATTTCCACCCCCCAACACCCTCACACACACACACTCACAGCTGCATACACCATCCTCTTACAGGGTTTGAGGGTTACAAGCCCTCACCACTCTCCTCTGGGAGTACAGATTCTCCTCCTTGCACACACATCTTGCTGGAAATGCAGGTGCTCCAGCTTTTTGTGAACCCATGCTGCCATCTACAAATGCGCTTGTGGTTGAGAAACAATCCCATGAGTTCACATTCACGTCTTTACTTTTGTACCCTGTCCCGTGAGTCTGATGCACAGACCACAGGCTGTTCATGGCCTCTGACAGGGAGGATGCTCTGTTAGGCCTGGACAATGGTCATGATGCCAGTCAATGACTTGTGGCAGTATCAAACTAGGTTTTGTCTGCTGCTCTGCTCTCAGTACACTCTTCTCACCCCTCTCATACTTTATTTTTCATGCTTCTTTTATACATCTTTCCAAGCTGATTCCTCCATTTATTTCAAGTTTCCTGGTTAGAGATGGGTCTGTGTGGATACCCTCACAAGGGTATACCAATTGGTCCAGGTGGAGAAGGATGATGAAGGCAGTGATGAAGCTCTTCTTTTGAGAAAGGATTTGACATGTTTCTACCTCATGCATTTAAACAGCATCTAGTCAGAGAGAGCTCAAACTCGATCTGTTCAAAGTATGCAGCAAGCTCAACACTGACAGTACCTGACTGAGGAGATGGTGGCTTGTATTGCTACCAAACTGTGCCTAATGGATTCCATTCTCCCTGCTTGGACTGGGCGTCTGGGAAAGTGCCATTTATCCTTCTGCTCTGGCTCTTGCTTTAATTACTCCTCAAACTGCCTCAATATTTAGACATACAAATTACAAGGATCTTGTTGTGCTAAGGCAGCTAGCCCTTAGGAATATAACCTCCATATATCCTCTAGAAGTACAAACTTTACTTTAGAAGTAGGTAAACACTGAGGAATGGAAGCTGCTCTCTTTTTGTGAGAGCAAGTATGCCACTCTCTAATTAAGATATAATTATATAAGTCCTGAGCACATCAAGTGCCATCAGAGGCCTCCTAAGAGATTTCTGTGTAATAGGCCAATTAGTAGTCCCTAGATCCTTATCCTAGAATTTGAAAAAAAGTGAGAGGATCCAAGAAAGATCGATTCTGACACTATTAGTAAAACAGACCACATACTCATCTTCATGCATGATCATCAGTAACCACTATGCTGATGATACTTGTATAATATCTGTCTGAGAAGTTCAATTTCAGCAGTCCTTTCATAAAGCATAATTAGATGAATTAAACTGTTCCTGGTAAGTCTGCAGGCTTCAGAATGCCACTGTATGGTTAATTTAAATGTCTTAGTTCTAGTTCCATTTTCATCATTTTTCTATTTTCTAATTCAATCTGTGTAATTGTCTATAAACATGAATATAGTCCTGGCATAATTGGGGGGGAAAAAAGCATCAAAAAAGAAAAAAGTTTCTGCTGTCACATCAAGGAACACCTTCATCCCAGGATGGTGTCTGACAGCAATTTGTCTGCAGAGGATGGAAGCAGCTAGGAGAACCAAGCAGCCTCTAAATGTTGCTTTTGTACTCCATACTATGGCCAGGGAGCAGAAGATGCAAATTAACACTTCAATCCTCTTCACCAAAGATTTAAATCTGGATACTTTTACTATAAAGTGCTACTGCAGGTTTTTTGTTTGTCTGGTTGTCCACCCACCCATCAGAGCCATGGTCCTCATAACAGTGAAACAGAGTGGGAACACAGCAAAGATCAAAAGCCTCACAGGTCAGTATAATTAATACTAAATATTTCATCAAGTCAATTAAAATGGACATTGTTGCAAATCATCAGGCATAAGAAGAGGAAAGTTCATTTAACAGAAGAGAATTGTAAAATAATTTTCAGAATCTGATTTTGTAAGCAGAGTAACCAAGCATCAGAGACTAGCCAACCCTTTGCTCCCCCCCCCCACCCCCCGTTCTCTTTAGGTATGTTTCTACTCACATTCAAGATTAGTACAAACCCACCCATACCAATATGAAATCACCTATTTGTCACCTTCTTGGACAACATTCTGCCCACAAACCCCACAAGCATTAACACACTACTTCTAATTTAAGTCCTGTTTCTTACAATAGCAAGTAGTGTGATCCAAGAATCACTTTGTGAAGTTACAGACTACTAATACTGGTAAAAACTAATTGAAGAAAAGCTTGCATTAAAAAATAAACTACCTAGCTAGACAATCAGCTATCTAAAACAAGTATTTACCATAACTAAAAGAACATAAGACTCTTGAAATTGAAGGACTATAAGTAGAAGCATAGAGAAGTGCAGAATTACTAACAAATCTCATGGAAAAAAAACTACATGCAGATTCTGAAATGCCCAGCTGTTGTCAGTGGAGCTGAAAGAGCCATTCCCTAATTTAAAAAATAAATAAATAAATAAATAAAAAATATACAGGGTATTTAAGAAAGAAGTGACCAGACAGAACAGAATGATGTTTAGGAATCACCTGAGTACATCTCAACCTCACAAAAATTATCAGCATTTAATTCTGTATCGAAATATCTTGTTTACACCAATTAAAACACAATTTACACAGTGCAGAAATTATTTTAAGTTACAAGTCATCATAAAACTCTTCCTTTCTGTGAGGTGATGAATTCTACAAACACTAAAATCTGCCTAGTTCTTCAAGCATGTGATTCAGATGGAATTTCAAACTTAAGCTCCAGTTTCAAATATGTTGCCAAAAACTCCTGGCCAGCAACCTTGAAAATAAAACATGCTATGCACTGATTCAATTGCACTCTTACTGTGAGTTGGAACAAACCACTTGTTGGTAGTTCAGGCAGAGTTTGTGAGCCTAACCCAACAGGCTATTTCATCGGCTCAGAAGAAAGTGTTGTTAACATAGCAGTCCATGTGGCAGCATAACTTGTTTTGATCCTGTTTGTATAGACAAGATCAAAACACTCAGCTTGCTGTGGTGTTTGGAAGCCAACCAAAACTTGCATGTCTGATTACTGTGTGCAAAACATGAACAAATCATGTTTTAAGAATGTTTCTGAAAATGCCAGATTTTCTTTCGGACCAGAGAGGGAAATACATAAACAATGTTGTGGACATCTAATCTGAGTAATATTAACCAGATAAGCAATTTATAGGGCTCAGAAGAATAAAAATTAATAGCATTTAATAAAAGCACGATTTCTATCTTACCAATATAATCTTAACATGTGGGTTTCTAACTACATTCAGGTGACACTTGCTGAAAGAGAAGGCACTTTCTTGCACTCTGTCATTATTTAGTGATGGACACTTAACAACCTAGCTAATCTGATGTGCATTAATGAGACACTAAAATGTTTTAAGGAATAAAGTAGATTTTAAGATTTCTTTGATACATTGTATTAATTTAAAGATAATTCATTTAAAGTTTGCTGGTCCTCTTGATAGGCATATAAAAAGGTTTGCTATACAGAGATTTTACTCATTATTCATCTTCAGAGTTCATTTACCTTTGATTCATTTATTAACTCAAGCAGGCTTCGCTGTTCTCAGAAAAGGAAAAAAGGGTGTTTCATACAGCTTTGCACATTTATGGTGGATTAGCAAAGAAAAAGACAGGATATAGAAGAACAATTCATAACCCCAGAAGAACAATGTACTTCATCTATATTGCTCATTTTTCAGTTTCCTCTAATTTTTCTATCCCATAACAATGATGTATCTAAGGGCTGAATCCAGAATTCTTCAGAAAAGAGAGTTTCCACTCTATTCAGTGTCCAAGGTGATTTCTTAGAACTGGCCATATCTTTTCCAGTGATAACTTTGTTTCAGTGAATGGTGAACAGTTTTCAATGAATCAGTTCATTAACTGAAATTCAGCGAGATTTTTCTTTAGCACAAAATAACAAGAGGGTTGCTTTATTTCCTAAACAAACAAGCAGAAGTTATGAAACTGAATTAACTGCTCTTAAAGAAGATAAGAAAGAATTAAGTAAAACTCTGAACACTTATCAGCTAGAGAAAGAAAGAAGCATTAAGAGTTGGCAAGCAACAACAGCAAAAAAGTCTGAGTTGCAACTGCTTGCCTTACCTATATTTAGAGAAATATTACAAATGGAGGTACAAAGTTAGGGAGGTTTTCTGGAAGGGATCCTTAAAGTCTAGATGCTTAGGCTCATAGATAGTATCATACAGTTTCTTTTTTAACCTTGAGAGTTCCACTTCAAGGCCCCTATAGAGTTGTGCTTGCCTCACTGTCATAGGCATTTATAAGCTTCATCCCTCCTTTTCTTTCTGGGCAGATTTTATTCATGTGCCTTTATATTAATGTTAGCACTTATCACTCTTTTTCCTTTATTTTTTATTTTATTTTTCTATGATGTATCTAAACTCACAAGTTTTATCTCCAGTCATTTTTTATTCTAGTGAACTACAATACAAGGTTTACTGAGATGCAGAAATCACTATCTTGGCAACAGCTGACCACAAACAATATAACTGCATCAAGATTGTATTGCTGCTGAGGCAATTAGCCCTGCTGAGAAACACTGCTCATTAGCCCAGGAATTCAGCTAACATACCCGTGCTGCCTCAAGACAAACTCTGATCCTTGGCAAAGTAGGCAGATATTGAGAGTTACAGAACAGGTGTAATACTATGCTTACTTTTTTATGTCAGGCATCTGGAAAACCAAGCTAATAACTTTTTCTGAGGGAAATATTGGAACATGTGGACTATTGGTTGGGCTAGTAAGTTAGATGAGTCTGGCTCTTCCTCTATTTTCCCCTCCTCTGGCCAGCCTTTCTGTAGTGACAGCAACTTAGCCATTTCATCTTAGCCTTCAGATGACAGAATTAAATTTAGCCCACAATGATGAGAACCCTTGAGCTAGCACTAACACTGCCTTTAAGATCAGTACTGTTCTGTCTGCACACCACTGTGATGGACTGTTGCATTCTGCTATTTCTGGGATCTGCTGACATATCCCTAGTTTCTTTTTGTATAACAAACTTTCCACAGAACATGCCAAAATCTGACTTGGCTAACTTATCCAACAGGAAAACCATCACACCTCTGTCAAACTATATAAAGGACAGAACAAGAGCAGACATTAAACATAGATAGGCCAAGAATATTCCTTTCTTTAAATATGAGTTATTGATGTATTGGGTTGTGTACTGTTTCAGGGTAGAATTGCATGACTGAATTCTGTCCAGAAATGAATCTCCTAATGTTTTACTTGCTTGACTTTTATTGGTTGCAATTTTCTATTTGTAGCTTACTACACTGGAACAAAAAGCAGAAGAGGGCATGGGCAGTGGTTACTTTTTCATCATTGTTACCTTTATTTGGTAGGGATTGTCAGAGGCTTTTTTTTCAAATAATAATTGTTGCTTCGAGAAGATAGTCAAATAATAATCCCCTGGTCATGTCATAAATCTTTTTTGTTAGGCTAAGTTCTACCATTAGCATTTGGCCTTCCTATGCAATTACAGTTTATCAGGCATTAAAAAAAAAAAAAAAAAAAAAAAAAAAAAAAAAAAAAAAAAACAAGCATTTGTTAGTCTATTAATTTTCTACTGGAATTCTCCATTATTGCTCACTTGAGTGTGGAGTGTGAGCTTCGTTGGGATCCAGCTGGTAGTGACCACTGACAGTAAAGAGAAATTCCAACCTTTGGTCAACCCTCCCCTTCTTCGGTGCCTCCTAACTTTCTCAGAAAAATCTATCAAGCCAAAAATGTCTGTGATTGTTTTCAGCCCAGTGCTGAATTATTTTGGAAAGCATGAGTAATACCAATGCAGTCACTTGAGTTAAACTAGCATGAAAAATAAACTGCACTTTCACCATATGTCCTGATTGAAATTTTCAAGCATGGAAATCTTAAAAATGGCTAATTCTCCACACATCGGTCCAGGTTGTTTTATAAATCCTCTTAGAGGAAGGAAAAATTATTCATGGCTAATGAAAAATGGTTCAGTAATTGTAAACTTATGAGCATTTAAAGTCACACATTTGTCTAAATTTTTCCTGAAATAAGGAGAGAGTTAAAAGTGTTTGAGTTTAGAACTAATCAATTACCAGTAATGCTTCCTTGGTGAAGTCTGTTTCAGCATACAATTAAAGTGTGGTTGCATCATATTTTTTAAATATTTTTCTTTAAAAAAATACAATAAATAACACTGACAAAACGTTAATGAAGCAAGGTTTCCCCCAAAATATGGTTCTTCTTCCAGTATGAGCTCTGTTATTCAAAACATACAGTACTTACACTCATTTTCCTGCACTGTGTGAATCTCAAAGTACTACTTTTTTTTCCTGTTGTTTAAATTGTCAGCTTGCATACAATATACAGAAATAATACAGTGGCCAAAACAGAAAAATGACTTTACTTACGACATATCAGGGATGGTTATAGGCCCCATCTTCACAGGGAGAGAGGAAGAAGGTCTAAACATTCACACAAAAGGACCGACTTACCTACCAGTCAGGGTACACCAAGCTCAGGAGTCACTGATTAGGGAGGAAGGAGGAGAAAGCAGCTTTCGACCCCCCTCCCTTTCACAGTAAGTTGACATTTGCTTATACAATGCAGGAGCCAAAGTTTCCCTAGGACTCCATAGAAACAAATGGAAGAAAAGTCTTGCTTTGAGACCTTTTATCTTTGAAGATAACTGCAAGCAAGGGAAAAGGACTTATTGCATAAGTGGATTGTTCAGTGTGTGACAGTGCCCATCCTGTCCTCCTGGATGTACTTTGTTTAAAGGCTGGAGGTAAAGTCAAGAGTTATGGCTGGTATTGTGTTAAAGCAGCCAAAGTATAAAAATAAAAGTATGTTAAAAAATAATTAGATGAAGCACATGAAAATACGTATGGTGGAGTATATAATAGGAGGTTAGAAAATCAACACTCTTTCAAGGAAATACCACTACATAAAATACAAATCAGTGGAGAGTATAGAGCTAAAGGTCATTTTTCTCTCCCAGTTTCCTAACCAATCTCTCTGATGAAAGCTTGATCCATCTAGGATCAAGGAGCAAATGGAGCAAGAATTTTATAAAAATGAAGCATATATCTCTGGATTTGGCCTCTAGCATTTTCATCTGACCTATTTTTCACATTATCACTAGCAAGCTACAGCTTTAGGTTAGAAAGGTAAAGCATCTGGGTAGTAGTAGTCAATACTGTTCTCATTAAGTCTAATTAACGTTCTTAGAATTGCTTGAAACACTTTATTTGCCATACCAGCAAGGTCAAAGACTTGCAGAAGTAAATTAATTGTAGCAGTGTTTGTCCTACTTGAAAACACCTGCAGCTACTCTTGAGACCAGGTGGTCAATGCCACTAACCTAATCCAGAAAGCAAAGATATGAAAGTTAATGATCTTGATAGAGAAATGATCTTGTTGCTTTTAAAGTTGAAGATTAAAATGTGAAAATAAGACTCACAACCTCTACAATAATTTTTTAGCTTAAGTAGTAACACAGAAAAGTCTCTGTAGAATGAACATCATGGGATCTGTATGTCCAATGGTGCATTATCACCTACATTTATTCTTTTATGTTTCCTTTGTTTATTTGAGTTGCATGTGCTCAGCTGCATTAAATATTCAAGTGTTCAACAGCTCTATATTTACATTACAAGCAGTGTTAGCTGAGCTTTCCATATAGGTCTGCTCACAGATCTATTGAACCTGACCACAGCATAGGTTGTTTCCGCATAACAGCATCCAAATGCTTTTGTAACCATTCATGTTATAGTTGAACTTGGTCATGATCTCAGTCTGTATGATATAGAGCTAATTGTTAGTCAATCATGAAACGTTTCTCAATGTGTATATATACGTGCTGCCTCAGACTATGTTTCAGACAATTTAAAATCAGGTACAATATTAGTCTTTTTATGACATTATATACATTCTTACTTTTTTTCCCTGAATGTTCTTATAGCCAATAAAAATAAATGATATATTTTTAACAGTTTTTATATTTTTGCCTAATTTAATGTCATCCTGACAAGTAACTACTTCCTGTGAAAGTCAACACATACACACACACAAAATCATCTTGTTAATAGTGTGAACAGATACTAATAGTAGTGAATGCTTCTATCTTTAGCAGAGCAAACATTGCTGAGCAGATCAGTCTGTCACATGAGAAACTTGGGGTAGGAAACTTGGCATATATCTTCCCTGTGTGACTTGCTTTAGCAGGGATTCACTGAGAGGTCTTACTGCACAGGATGTTGCATCAACACATAGCAGCTGCCTCTTTTCAGTTTAAGTGGTTTTATTATGGCCCTATTTTTCTTTCAGGGAGGAGGAGAGTGGGATGCAGTTTTCTTTTACCTTAGGGGATTAAGACTCGCATTGCCAGGAAATGTAGTCACTTGCCTACAGGTTACTCAAGGGGAAAGGAGATATTCTGCACTCTTGGTGTGGTTGCACCACTGTGCAGCAGAGAACAAAGATTCCTTGTGGCAATGTTTCAGCAAAACTCTTGCTAAGGGTTAAAGTTTCTCACTTAGGGATTACTTTGTCTATTTAATTAGCTGGATTGCCAGTTCTCCTACTGAGAATAGATTCACTTTTTTTAACTCACCTCATATTTTCCCAGTATGACCTTTACAGGGTGGCAACCAAACAGCTTCTAGAACAGGTTGCACTCTGCTGCCGTGGTCCATCACCCAGCAGCATATGGCTACCAACAGTACTTTCTTAAAGACATATTCATCATATGTCCAAGTAGCACCCATGCCTGATAACCCTATGTATCAAATTTCCTGGAATGTGACGTGACTGGTTTAGCTGAAATGCAATTAGTGAATCTAAATCTGGCTTTTAATTTGTGGAGCTATAAATATTGTTTGAATATCTAGATCCTCTGTATTGGGGACTTGAGAGTCTCACTCAACACAAGGATTCAAAATATCCTTGCTGTGGTGTCTTTTCAGAACTCTAAAGATGAAAACAGAAGAACACACGGGGATCTTTCAATTAATTGCATATATTTACTTAAATGTAAACATTCATTCTGTCATCCTTTCTGTTAATTCAACCCTTCACCTCCAACACTGCAACTCAGTATCAGATCTAGAAATTATAAAGCACTGCTGCCATCTTACAAATACATTTGTATATCCTGAGAACAGACTATGCGCTGTTTATATCAGATACCTTATATTTAATAAATAACTTGTATTTAACATTAAACCTACTTGTGCTTCTGATGTAGTTGCCTAGTAGCAAATTCAATGTCAGGTATTTTTATCTTGTGCAAGCTATGCTTCCATGAGCAATTATAATCTAATTAAAGTCATTAATGTTTATGCCCTAGGGAAACATTCAGTTATTTGTAGGCATCTGAGTTTTTCCTGTCTTCCAATCCTTGTTGTAATTTATGCTCTGTTGAGCACTTCTAAATATCCACAAGTTATTTCACTGCCACCCCAAAGCAATGCCACCCTGTAGCCTATGGCATTGTTTTCAATGCTCCTATTTAGGGTTAAATTGAATAAACATGAGTAATATAACTATTAAATTTTCAGGACTGGAGCTACGGCTTTGGAAGGCAGATTTTATAAAGTTTTCCTGTACACCAAAGGATGCTCAAGCTTTTCAGATCATAAATCATGCCTTAATCAGTGTTAAGAACTCTCTCTTTCAAATGCAAGCAGATATACAGGAGTGCCCAAAAGAATACACTGGTGATTTCAAAACCTAAAGCAAATATATGAGATGCTACAAGGCAATATAGGCATTATTTTGGAGCTAGGAGGAGCACCTAGCAAAGTATCAGTAAGGTAAAGATTTTAAGATAGTATTGGAATTTTTCCTGTAATTTCCCAATTATATGCCCAATCTTTTCATCACCAAATGAATAATGTTTTATAAAGCAATAAGGTTTTCTTTCCAGAGTTCTACAAGGACTTGGTCTATAGACATTAAAGACAATATAAAAAATCCCACTGATAGAAGTAATATGTGGAGCAAATTTCTGTGTCTCTTAAAGCCAGTACACTCAGATTATGAGACAGAAGAAGAAACGGTGGCATCATTACCAAAGGGTAATGATAGCTTCCCAGGTTTGAACCTTTCCTTCTTGGAACTGAGAAAGTTTGGGTGCTAGGTGAAACAGCTGGCGAAACAGCACATGATTTCATTTCAAGCAATCTAATTCAATTACTACAAAGGGTGAGGGAAGTGGTCTGTGCATATCATTGCTGTCAGCCAGAGGAAGGATCATTGCTGATGGCCTGTGACAAGCAGAACATTTTCTCAACTGTGTCTGTACTAGTCTACCATCAAAATGTTCCCTATCACTGCAGAGAACAATCTATTTCAACTACAGCAATGAAAAAGTATTTTTGCATCCAGTGTAATTCTAGTTTTCAAACATTTTTCACTCCTTGGTGGTGTGGAGTACCCTGAAAGTTTTCACAAAGAGAAAGCATGCTTTCCCTGGCATTCCCTGATCAGGTTCAGCACGTTCTACAACCTGGTCTAAACAAGGGATGTAAGACTAGGCCTTTTTCTAGTGTATCCATGTTAGGGTGGATTTTATTCTCCAACATTAAAGCTGTTACACATGTATGCTAGCTACAAACACTCAAACATTTCACTCCAGGTAGGACTTGATACCAGTAGAGTTTATGAATTATAATTGTTCTGGTTTGGGACTAGAACTATTTGTCCATCTTTATGGTTCTTCTGTGTGGGGCCAACATAACTGTCCCAAACTAAGCTCAATGTACTTCAGTTTGAAAACTAGTTGTTTTATGACTAAAGTAGTTTTAGTAATTCCCAATCAGTGGCAAAAATGCTTCTTTTGGAACAGTTTCTACACAGAATTCAGCATGTCAAGTTGACCTTGTTTGGAATCTGCTAGGAAGAGTTTTAATTAACACAATATTAGAAAGCCAGAAAACTACCAAATGTTTTCCCTCTTCTGACCAACTTTTGAAACATTTGAAAAAAAAAATAAATGGGTAAAATTTGCAATAAAAGTTCTTTTTTTTTTTTTGCTTTCCCTACCTGCTTCCAGAATGACTTCATTTAAAATTACTCATTAAGAAAAACAAACAAACAAACAAACAAACAAACAAAAACACAGATTTATGTAGTAAGAATTTCAACTATTCTGTGACAGGGTCAGTGGATGAAATACCTCTTCCCCCAAACTATTTACAACTCCCATTGAGTTTACTAGAATAAACTTCTTACATAATTTCAATTAGCTGTGCATAATCCGAAGTCATTCTGGAATCACACACACACCCTGCTTTATTCAAATAGAGGAATATTCAAGTCCCACAGACTTACATGGCCTGTATTCTCCACAGACAATTTTTTTAATCTGAAATGCTTTTTAGTAGGGGTCTAATGCCCATAGCCCCATGATCAAAGCAGCCCTTAATTGTGTCTTTAACAAGAAATGAGTAGTACTTAAGCACATATTGTTACGTACCAGTTGTTCTAAGTATGGATAAAGACCTCAGTGTTCCTTGGGAGTTACTTTTAATATGAGTAGAATTCAGAAATGCAAACAGATGTTCCATGGGGCTTTAGTCCCAATAATGTATATATCAATTTATCTTCAATGTTTTAAAGCTGATTTGGGAACATGTATAGAAGTTACACTATTTTTGCATGCTGGTCCATTTCCCATCCTGGAGGAAAAAAACAAAAGCTAAAACTTGGTTGTTTTTTTTTTTTATTTTTGTTTTTGTTTTTATATATATTTTCAAAATAGGAACATATCAAACAATTCTGAACAGCTGAATTGCTTATATTACTCAGCAGAAATGCTTGTCAACACTGAAATATGTAAAGAACACGGATTTTAGGTTCCTTCAGCCTACGTTGTTCAGTGTGCATGTCAGTAAGGACACCATAAGTTTAAGCGCTATGCTGAGAAGATTTAATTATCTGCTTTTTCCATTACATATCTCTAACCCACACTTTATCGTCCAAGCTATTAAATGAAAATTTGGAATACATCTAAAGATGAAAATGGATTTATTTGATTAATGTGTGTATACAAGTGCGGGTTCTCTTGTGAACTATTCAAGTGTTGAATTTAATTGAGCTACAGCTGGTGCTGACTATGTTGTCAGAGAGTAGGGATTTACTGACTGATTGACTGTCTCTCCCTTTTAACATGGAAGAAGATGCATTCAGTAAGAAGTGAAATTTCCTGATGATACAAAACCACAGGGATAATAGTAAAAAAGAGAAGAACAATGCATTGAGCAGAAATAAGGGCACATAAAATCAGGTAGCTTATACAGAAAGAGAGAAACTAGGCATACCAGTTAGAAAGTACATTAAATTGGGGATTTTATCTGTAAATCTCCAACTTGAAAACAAACAAACAAACAAACAACAACGACAACAAAACAACAACAAACAAGCAAGAACTGCTGTTTTAATTATGACGCAAGTCTCCTTTGCAGAGGCAGAATTAATTAAATTAATAAACTTTTTAAACCCTTCAGCTAAGAACACCTCTCCATTGTTGTCAGAGTTGGATACAGTTGTTCAAATGGCATCACAGAAAAAAAGCTAAGGAAATCAGAATCATAAAAAGGAAGAGAGTAAATATTGGTGTCCCCTGTTCATGCAGGTCAAATGTCCTATATGACCTGAGGTAACTAAAGTACTGCTTATCATGAGAAAAAGGGATGTAACCCAATGCAAATTTCCAGAGTGCCAATGAAAGTATAAAATAAAATAAAATAAAATAAAATAAAATAAAATAAAATAAAATAAAATAAAATAAAATAAAATAAAATAAAATAAAATAAAATAAAATAAAACAATAAAGCCATCTACATATCTACAATAAAAATAAAAAATAAAAAAAGCACTCAAGCAGCCTTCACTGTCTAGAATATAAATAATAGTATAATAAAATAATCCCACACTTAACCCTTATAATCATTTCGGCTGAACAACAGTAGTTCAGGACAATCATCCAGAAATAGGCCAACGCAGGGCCTCTTCCCAGCTATTCAGGGTATACAGAACCTATGCTTTATTTTCATCCTGCCCCTACTGTATTTTCCAACAATATTAAGAGAGTCCATAGTGTCTTTCTTCATGTGTGAAAATCATTTATTTATTTCATGTGGTCTCATCAAGATCTCTTTTTGTTCTTATTTACCAGTAATTCCTTTCATGTCTTTCTATAAACTGTGATCTGTTCTTTACATGCAGGTTTAATATATTCCTTTTTTTTTTTCCCTCTCTTGCAAGGGAATAATACTGTACTTTTAAATTCTAACTAATATACAAATCTTATTGCTGTACAAAGTAATAAATCAAGATGTTCTACAAATATAATTTGCTTTCATGATTTATGTTTTTATTCAGTTGGAAAGAATGGGTCCTACAGAGAAATAATTGGGGAAATGTAATTGTTTACGATATCTTAGTAGTTTTGAGCAATGTCCTTAATATGCTTTTATATGCAGAATCCCAGATGCACCAGAATTTCCTGTTCTTCCTCACTTTTTCCATATAACAGAAGAGGAACAGTTTCAAGTAGACTCTGTGTCAGGTTTGCCAGTACCTCGAGGGCATGAAAGATGCACTTCTCAATGGACATGAGAGAGTTGTGAATCAAGGCATTTGGAACTAGGATGCTATTATGCCACTGGGCATTTTGTCTTCTAAGCTGTTTTTTCAAGAACAAACCTCTCTACCTGGCAAATCCTAAGCTACACTCCCTTGATTTTCTGTCTCCTCCCTATTCTACAACCCTTATTAATAATCTGTCAACAGCTGTCTGATTGGGCCAACCAGCTTCTTCTGGCGCAGGGGGTCACCAACCAGCAAAGAGCTTTCTCCACCGTGTATATACATTATATATAAAAATATATTAAGAATAAAAATATAAGGGTGGAGCCCATCTGACTGAATCCTTTACCAATAAATTCTCATTTAGTATTAAGAATATATGCAAAGTATAAGACTTCATTCATGTGCTAATCCTTTCACCTCTTCAAAAATATCTATCCTTACCGCTCTGTCTTGAAGCGATTCAATGAAAAGAAATACTAAGCCACAGGAAAAAAAAATATATATATATATATATATATATATATATATATATATATATATATATATATATTCTATTATTTGATCACTGAATATCAAGATGGCAGAAAGAGCCCTAAATTCTTTGATTCCTTTGTTGCAGTGTGCTCAACAAATACAATGCAGAATCAGTGGGAGCTTCTGCCACTGACATTTCTCTAAATAGTGTCTCTTATGTCTGGATAGAAAAGAAAAGAAACAAATTGTGAAGAATATTCTCAGCAGAATATAGAGAAGTTGTTTATAATTTTGTGTCCTCCCCCTTTTTTTTCCTCTTAGGATGTTCTATACACTACACTAGAAATTAAATGTGTGTCCTTCTGGATTTTACATAGAATATTTAAAAGTTAGATACTAAAATGGCATGAATTAAAAATATTGGTAGCAAAAAACAAAAATAAAGAAAAAAAATCGTAAACTGTTAACAAGATTAGCATTAACAATCTGAATTTATTTAAATTGTACCAATAAAAGAATGACAGCTATCACCTGATCCTCAC
Organism: Aythya fuligula; assembly: GCF_009819795.1. Lineage (NCBI taxonomy): Eukaryota > Metazoa > Chordata > Aves > Anseriformes > Anatidae > Aythya > Aythya fuligula. The sequence goes on along the minus strand of NC_045560.1, from coordinate 39,015,981 downwards.
ACATTTGCACATACATTACCAAATGTATCTACTGTGCGTTTCCATTTTATTCCAACAAAAGGAGATACATGTAATCTTTGCTTCAGCCAGCAAGTCCTTTATTTCTCCTGTGCTAGAGTAATTAACAGCAAAGCTGTAAAACTTCTGATTCCTCCAAGGATTTATTGAAATCCTGCAATTTTTGATTATCTTTCTCCAATGCACTATTTATAAATCCTGCCTTTGAGACCTTTTATGCAAGCTATTTGTAAAGCATGTTCAATTTGTAGAGTGATCTGGCTCCACCAAGTGACAACTGCTGTTATTGCTAGTCTACAACTGGACCTAAAATTACACAAGTGGGTGCTAAATATTAATCTGGTAATGTCAGGATTTTGTTGGAGAGCTTTCAACACTAGTAAAGTCTGCATTTTAAGCAGATTAGGTTGATGCACTGTAGATGATAATTGAAAACACTGAAACAATGGAAAGAATTTATTTGCCCCATTTATACTGGATTATGTTGAAATCTGGTTTTACAAGTGTCCACACTATTAGTAACTGCAACACTAACACTTATGAGAATAATCGTAGTAGGGTAGAAACAAGGCAGGAGAGCAAATTATCTTGTTGAAATTCATTCATTCCACAGTCTTCTGGATGCTGGACAGGTAGATAAAAGAGAAAGGCTCCTGGAATATGAGGAATGTGTGTAAATGAGTTTACTATACAGACTTTAATATAAAGGTCTGAAAGGAGATGCTTTGGAAGGCTCAAAACAAAGTGCTGAAAATCACAGTTTTAAGGAAGGCTATTTGTGTATACTATTTTGAAATGACAGGATATTCTGAAAGGAAACATTTTTAAAGCACTCCAGAATGAGGAGGCTGAAGGCCAGGAACAAGCCACACACAGACAATGAAACTGAGATTGCTTCGGATGCTGTCTGCATCAGTTCTGCGTGCCCACACAGAGATCCTGGACTTAGCTTTTGCAAGCTCACAGGAACATGAAAAAGTAGAACTGCTTAAACCTGAAACTACCTATGGTATTTGCTATATTTCAGATTTCCTTTATTATTATTACTACTCGCAGGTTTGTGTGTGTGTGTGATTTTGTTTTGTTTTGTTTTGCTGAGAGAGACTATTGAAAGACTGAACAAGTTTTCTTTTGCCTAGTTAAAAGTTCTACTTCAATCAATTATTGCCAGAAACACCAATAAAGTGAGTCAGCAGCTATTGGAAACTATCATGAACCCATGCACACAGATAGGCACATACCCAGAGAACATAAACTATTTGAAATAAAATTAGTATCTTTGGCATTACAGTTCTCTCTGCCACTGTTTCTCTCTATAGCGGAGTATACAGGATATGGGGTAACACAGATAGTATTTGTTTTACTTGTGTTCGTTTGAGAAGACCAGAGGAGGAGGAAGAACCCAGAAGCACTGTCACAGGCGAGAACATTAGAGAAATCACAGGAAGGAATAGACAGGAGATTCGCAACAAAGAACAAACAGCCTGTGTCCAGAAAGAATGGAAAGAAATTCCTAGATAGGACTACACTGAGACTGTGGCTACACAGCAGCAGAAATCCAGGAACAGCCTACAAAGTCATGGTGGGTGAGAAGGGAACAGTACACAGATCTTATTTCTGCCCTGTCATCTCAAATTGCCTTAAATTATCTTAAGTAAAAATGCAACTTTTTATTTAAATTAAGCATGGCTTCTTTTTGGTTTAGATTTTTTTTTTGGTCTTTTGGGAGAGCTCATTATAAGATTAAAGTCTGAGGCATTTCCACATCAAAGCTGTACTAGACTCTGTATCTTGTCACAGGAGGGAACAGACAAACTTGCAGACCAATAGAAGCTGTTAGTGTCCTCAATCCTAGTATTATTCTGAAGAAGGACAGCAGGCTGTGAATAAAATAACAGGGAAAATCACCTTTGGGTATGAACTGATTCCTTTTGAAGAACAGATTGAAGTACTTTTGTATATATTCTTTGTCATCTTGTGTTAATCTGTCATTGAATATAAATAAAAAGTAAAAAGAAAGAATGAATCTTACTCTCCTTGTTGAAGATCAGGAAATATATATATATATATATATATATATATATATATAATTTATTTACTTTTTTTCTCCAAAATTATGTCCTTGGCTTTCTCAGATTTTATTCCTTTGGAGTTACATACTTAATTACCATTTATATATGTGTATCAATGGCACATAAGAGAACACCAATTCCAGGGTTAAAATCCTGTTTATCCCAAACTATACGATGACTATTGAGCAAAGAGCAGCTTAATCAGGCAGCAGAAAGGAAGAGAATAGGCAGGTAGAACACGGTACAAATAAAAAGAAAGTGTAAAGTACACCAGTAAAACCTGTCCTGAAAGTCACACTGAAAGAAAGAAATAGTGAGTTGAAATGTTTGGGGAATAACCAATACCACAGCAGAGAAAACATCCTTAGCAAAGGACTGAGGCAAATTCAGTCTCTATCTCTACTTGCTCGATAATAAATACTTCCTGCTTATCTACAGAAGACAACTGAGTAAGACCTGAGCCTTTTTACTATCAAAAAATGAATAATTTGATACATTAAATAAAAATAACATTAAAAATGGGTTGGCAGATGGGTAAAATATAGTAGTTCAGCCTACAGGCAAGCATATAAAACATGATGTGCACATTAAGCTTCTATATTTTTTGTAAAAGTACCATTCTCCTACATCTGGGACTTCTGTATTTCACCTGTTTTGCCCAAAATGGCCCACTTTAGCCATCATTTCTCAGCTAGTGTAAGTTGACAAAAAGTGTGTGCATCTTTCTTTCCATTTCTGATTGGAGGAGCAGCAGCCAGCATATCTGATGCAAGAGAGACAGTATCCATAGGAATGAAACCAGGAAAGCCGGAAATAAGTAGTTTTACCTAAATGAATATAATAAGAAACTAGACAGACTCTCCTGTGGCAGGTTGCACCTACTGTTTCGAAAACAAAAATGACAGTAGAGAAATGTAGGGAGGTGACAGAACACTGAGTGGACCCAGTCTCTGCATTTTCATTTTCTCTGCACCACAGACACAGAAAACTGTCATCTTAGAAACTCAGTTTAAATAGTTTTGTGTTTGTTTCTCAGCAAACAATTACTCAATTCTAATTAATTTCACAATATTTCTATAACATTGCTCTGTATTGCAGCATTTTGAAAGTTTTCTAATAGATCTTCCAGCCTGTTTATACCAGAAATTGTTGGCTCACCTGCAGTAAAAAACTGTGAACATTCATTACATCCAAATTTGTGGCAAAATAGGTTAATTAAATTTTGTATTAATATTTAATTATTTGTATTCTTTTTAATTATTTTTAATTAATTATTTTAATTATTTAATTATTCTTTGTATTAATATTTAAATATTTCACAATGATTTTGTAATGTCAAATGCTATGCTCCATTCCAGTTGAATATTAAGATCAAATCAAATTTGGTCAAAATATCTAATTTTTCAAATGTTCCTAAATTTTAAAATACTTCTCAAGTCACACAAAATGAACCAAAAGAACCATGAAACAAACTTTAAAGCACACGCTCTTTTTCAGTATGCTGCTTCTATGCTTCCTCTTTCTTAATGTAATCTCTAGTTCCTACTAGCATATCTGCATATAAATATAAAATAACAATATTGATATTCATAGAATCATAGACGCATAGAATGGCTAAAGTGGTAAGGGACCTTAAAGATCAGCCAGTTCCAAACCCTCTGCCATGGGCAGGGATGACACCCACTAGGTCAGGTTACCCAGGGCCTCACCCAACCTGGCCCTGAACACCTCCAGGGATGGGGCATCCACAGCTTCTCTGGGCAACCTGTGCCAATGCCTCACCACCGAGTGAATAATTTTCTCCTAACATCTCCTCTCTTTTAGTTGAGTGGAGAGAATATACTGAAAAAATAACAGCAACAGCAACAAAAGACATTGCAGGGAATTAAAAACTGTAATAATACAGTTCTACAGGTCTCTATAATACAGTTATACAGGTCTCTACAATACAGTTGCAAAGTAAGAGAATGATAGAGAAGTAGAGAGGTTAAAATTGGCAGAAGTAGAAAGAAGTGCAAAGATAAGAGAGCTTGGAGAATTCTGCCACTGTTCAGCTTTTCTGTCAGTCAAAAATCATGTCATGTTTGAAGTCCACATCAGCTGCAGTTCAGCTGCCTTTCCACATCTCTTTACCACTGCCATGCCACTTACAGCTTTCTCTGGTGACAGATTTGCTTTAACTTTTAAATAAAGATCAGAGTGTTACTGGCAGGCTAAGCTGCAGAACCAAAACAGCCCCAACACTTATAAGCTATTTTAATGCAAAACTTTGTAAAGTCCTTTTGGCCATATAGTTATTACTCATGTTTATCCTCACAACCTCACAAGTGCTAGTCTTTCAAGTCCCTTATTTTTACAAAAAAAAAAAAAAAAAAAAAAGTCTTAGCATGGGCTGAGATACATTATCAACAGAAGCTCCAAATGAAGGTTAGGGTATATTGCTTGTTTATAGCACTGACCATTAATTTTTCACCTCTACTTTTGGTTTTATATTACCCACAGCATTTCCTAGAAATTTGCTTAAGTAATTTAAACAAATAAATAAATAATAAATAAACAAACAAACCTTCTTATGTTAATATGGGCAGAGTACCTAGAGCAGGCCTGAACTGACTGGGTAACAACATTTGCTTCCTTGTATGTCCTTAGTTATAAACTATGCCTAATCTTTTCCCCATTATTCTCTGTGGTGGAGGGAAGTCATTAAAAAGTGCTTGTGTGGGACCTGTTGTGAGAGAACAAAGTGTCAATCTATATCTATGTCTTCTACCTACGAACAATGATTTGCTCTTTGAAAACCGTTCACCCATGACCAAACCTCTGAGAGCTGACTGCAGCAACACAACCCCAGCAGGAAGGAAAATTGCTTTTCCACACTTCATAAAAATCTTCCTTAACTGAGTATTCTGATCTAGAAACAGAGCTGATTGTCCACACATTTTTCCCCGCCTGATGACAGTGTGCTGTAGTCAATGCACATGCAGTGATGTTTTTAATTATTTTTGTCCTTCATTTTGTTTTTCAGTGGCTTTAGGATTGTACAGTACCTATTGCTACAGACCTCAAAAAAATACTTGCATTTGATGTCTACTAGAGTAGTCATGTTTAAAGAGAAAGCTAAAAGAGATCAATTTTAATCCGAGGTTTGCCCATATAAATCCAGATCCTTTCCACTGACATCACAGTCCAGGGAGGGGATAGAGGCATACAGCAGCAGGCTGCTGGTGGTACTCTGCTTCACCAGCACCCAGGGGTTCTGCACACATTACTCACCTCTGATTATGACAAGTGTGTTAGCATTAAAAAAGCTACACCAAGGTACTCTATTGTATCCAGGAATGAGTTTCTTTCCATTATGTTAGACAGCATCATCATAATCAAGATGCAAATTGCATATAAGAGCAAATTTTTGCCTTTGTCTTTTTGTGTCACCATTCTACTAGTGTATCTAAGCTATTTAATCATTCATCAGGTAAGGAAAAAAGGGTCATAATTAGTGGAAAGCAACATATTTATACAAACACTATAAAGAAAACCAGTTTTGTCAGTCAATATTCCATTCAACATATACCAAAAAAAAAAAAAAAAAAAAAAACTTTGAAAGCATTTTTAAAAGCTTACTTCCTGAAAAATACCTGGAAACTCAGAACCAGTGCTAAGTCTTGCTTCATTCATGTCAGGCAGATATTGGTACAAGTTTTGGGGGTAGAGAAATTGTGGTGGGAGTGGTTGTTTCTGATTGCATGCTCTGCAACTGCTGCATGCTAGAGAAAGTCAGGGTTCTAGTCAACTGACAGGTGGCAAAATGAAATTAAGACATATATTCAAAGGAAATATTGAGAAAATGTTAAATGTTGATGAACACCTTATTGCCTCGTAATTCCTCCTTTGCTCATTATATAATGTGCTTCAAGATTTCAGGCTGTTACTTACATTGTTGTAACAGGATTAAGACATCCATCTGGGAGTCTGGATTTTCCCTGGCACTGAAAGTAAAGATTTTGTGGCAAATCAGGCCAGTATATATTACAGTTTTTTTATACAAATTATGTCTGTAGTAAAAGGGACAGTTGTATCTGACCCATATAATAATCATTGCATATATTTTCATCTCTGGAATCTCTCTCATAAATGGATTGAGATCCTTATTAAGCTTTCACATCCTAATTTATATTAAACTGATGAGTAATTGAAAACATTTTAGAATATATATGTACATCAAAAAGACATTGACATAATTAATACAGCTACGATGATTTATAGCTTCTTAATTTTAGCTTAATGAAACACATGTTGTCTTACTCTTCAGTTAACTCATGCTTGTTTTCCTCATACTGTATGCTGTTTTAAATGTAAGTAGGGCAAAGTATTTTAGAGAAAGAAAAAGATACAAGAATTCTTACTAGGAAATGGTTAGGGATATTTTGGACAGAATCAGGAATATACTACTAACAACATATTCCAAAATATAATTGGTTTGAATTTTAGCACCGTATGGGCCTAATTTGATAAATCCTTCTAAAATGTGAAAAGAATAGAACACTAGGACACATATTAAAAAAGAAAAAAAAAAAAAAAAAAAAGACGTGGATGACACGTAATTCTTTTCATTCTTGTTGAAGGACAAATATCAAATGGCTGGCCATCAAGATTATTTTGGCTCATTATTTCTATGGGATTTCCACCCAAACTTGGTCAAGTTAGTACAACTAGCTTCTTAGTATAACAATTTTTGCTCAGATATGTCTGTGCCAGCTTCTTCAAAAAATGTTTGCTGCTTATTCTGATTTGGGAAGCAGTGGGTGTGTGTAGCTCTCACGTACTAAATAGACTCCTTACACGACACTTTCAAGCTGATGATATCTACACATGTCCTACTCAAAACTGATTAGACCTGAACAGTGTGAAGGCGTTTCACAAAGAAGTCATCTGACAATCAAGGAAAAAAGCGCTGGGAAGAAGAATGGGTGAAGTGTGCCAGTCACAAGACTTGAGGACACAGCTGAGTCAGGAAGCCAGTGGTGCTAAAATGATCCTCCACAACTCCACAGGTAATGGAAAGCATGACAGTGCTGTGTGCCTCTGATCGGTTTCACCCTCCATCTGAAGGAGGGAAGTACTAGCACTATGTGAGAGCCACTTCAAAGGTTGTCTTAACAGAGAACACTGCAGTGTTAATCAATGTTATGTTACACATCAGAACATACTGTATATATATTTTGTCTTCCCAGTCAGTACTGTGTTGCATACATTGTAGTTTCCATTCCAAAATCTCGCTGTCACTCAACAGAACATGGCTGCTGTTCAGTTCCAGTCATTCCCAACATGACCAATTAGAATGATGTTGAGTCATTTTTGAGTTAAAAATGACTCAAAAAGAGGAGTCTAATCATCTGTCCTTATAGAGACATACATTTTATCTTGTTACTGAAATCAATAGGAGTTTTGAAGATGTTTTCCAGCAAGGGCTGGATAATCTATACCTCTCATAAGCACCCACTAACAATGTTAAGATTCCTTTTATTTGAAGACTTCGATGTAGGTAGCAATAAAAGCAACTAATTAACATTGTATAAGATATTTCATGTCCAATTGCTTGTTCAGATGGTAAAGACAACTATGTATGAGCCCTTTACATAGATCACTAACAAAAGTCTTGTGTGACAGGATATAACACTACACTCAGAGTTGAGCTCTGACAACATGCATCAAGAACACTGCCAGAATCACAGCTCTGATTCCTTTAATTTGCTGTAAATATATGAGATAAGTCTTTCCTTTTAGTGTAAGTCAGTAAAGCTAAGATGAAAGAACATCTTTTAATTTTGCACCAACTTTAGTAACAGTAGCAGCTGTTTTGCCACATAAGTACATCCGCTAGAATTAAACTAATCTAGTGCATCGCTGACATCAATCATAGCATCAGTCTTCATAGAGGAAATTGTTTAGAGCAAGAAGAATCAGTTGAGCAAGAAAATAATCTCTACTAGAGTGTCATAAATTCACTACTGATGCTATTAATACTATGAAATAAACATGGAGGGTGCAACCTGCCAATAATCTCATAAAAATAGACATTACTGGAGAATAATATAGAAATAAGTATACGTTGGCAGTAGTTAAAAGCAGATTATCAGGATATGTAATTTGGGCATTAAAATAAATAAATAAATAAAAATAAAAAGAGAGAACCTGGAGAAACATCTCTAAGTGTTTCTGAAATAAATGTAAAAAGCTTAAGTAACATTAAATGCAATAGGGAAAAAAAAGAAGTGATGAGAGGTTCTTTAATTTTGATACAGGCATACTCAAGGAAAAAAAAAAAAAGAATAAGTAATCAAGAGTAACAAACGTAGATAGCAATGAGGAAAGCATTCTTTTTCAATCAAAGCATGGTTCATTTAATCACAGTCAGTGTATTTGTGCCAAGCAGATGAATGACTAATGGTTAAAAGACCTTACCAGTATTGTTGGAAACCACTTTGCATTGCTGGTTGGGCAAATGCAAAACAGGGTTTAGCTATACATGAAGCAAAGCTTGTAGGAAAAGGAATTACTTTTGGTTAGACTAGTTGGTGCTGATATGAAAAACAAACAAATAACAACAAAAAAAAAAAATGGAAGCTGAGTTCAATTAGATAATTCCATCCAACACTTGGAGAGAGCTGCTTGCAAGGGTCCTGATAAGGCTGTTAGCCACTGTTGAGCAGGTATGCCTAATTATTGCCCATAAAACTGTGAGAGGCCTGTAGGAAATAGATGAGGGATTAATTGCACAATATCAGAAAACCAGTATTTCTATTATGTGATTTTCAATATTTGATACATTTCTCCCCCAAGCCTATGACAGTTTTTGTTTAATTTTGGGAGGTTTGCTTGGGGGCTGGAAGGACAGGTCAATAAGTATTTGGTAGACTAAGCAAGCAGAAAGAAAGGAGAAAAACATTGTAAAGAGAAGCTAAAATTGTATTGTTCTGACCTTGTGTGACCCCATGAACTCAAAAAGAGGGCCTAAGGCATTTAGCCTGCTAATAACTTCTCACGCTAACTCCTAAAGAAATTATGAGTCTTTTGTCTCAAAAGGGGGAACTTCTTTCCTGACAGGAAATGCGAACACAACTCTATTGGTATCTATTGATGAAATAAGAGAGGAAGGTGAGCAAAGTTTATTTACATTAATATAAAAACTACATAGATGAGGTGGGAGAAACAAAAAATATAAAATCTTCCAAGATGTAGGAAAGGCTATGTGTGTGCATCATGGACTATGGTTTGACATAATCTATGAGAATTTTTCCAGTTTGAAATCAGCTTGCCACACTACATCTAAACAGTAATGAATAAAATCAAGTAGGCAAGAATGGCTGTTTTTAAAAAGTGCAGGAGGTATGAAATGCTCATTTCTCAGATACAAGAACACCAATTATTTCACTGTTAATAAGCTGCAGCTTAGCTGATTTATTTTTCTCCTATAATAGAGTGAGTTTAATCAAAGTTCAGCAGTCCATGTTCAATGAACTTAAGCGTATAATCAGCCAGTGCAGTCTATGCAAAATGACACAGCTGAGGAAAATGCTCCTCTGATCAGGTGGATCAGGAGAAGTGATATATCCCCGTACCTGGCTTCAAGCCTGATGCTCCCTAGCGAAGGCTGCTATCCGGGTCAGGCTGCTAGCCTAGGGCAGACTTTGTGCTACGTTTAATGGCCTCTCCCCACATAAATCTCATGTTATGGTGGTTTCCATCTTATCGATGCTCTTTTTGAACAGTTCCTTTCATAAAACAAGTCTTTGAGAAGAGGTTTTCCTCAGCAGCCCTTACGGTACTTTCATTTCGAGCTGTGGTGTCCGGGATGGGGACCATGACCCAGAAAGCCTGGGAAGGGCTCACCTCAACAGCGAGCGCAAAATACGTGCAAGAGACAGTTTCTTTAAGTAAAACGCACAGCTCTAACGCTAGCTTTCCCCCCTGGCTTGGCTGTTTATTAAACACCTCGCGTTCCGCCCCCGTTGAAGCCCAACCCCACGGGGCAGCGCCACCGCCCGCCGCCCGCCGCCTCAGCGCCGAGCGCCCCCCAGCGGCCACAGCGGGCGCGAGCCACCACAGCGCCAACGGCCGCAACGGCTGCGCGAGCCGCGGGAGCCGCGGGAGGGAGGGGGCGGAGCTTCGAGCGGCCTCGTCGGCCAATGGGAGAGCGCGGCGCTGCAGTTTGAACGCCGAGGACGCGGCGTTAACGGTCGGGTCGCGCGCGGGGCTGCTCCCGTCACCCAGCGGGCGGGCGGCGGCGGCGGCTGGCGCCGGGCTCAGGCAAGTGGGGCGCGGCCTCCGCTGGAGGGAATGGGGGGAGCGTGTGGGGTCCCTGCCCGGCACCTCTGTGGGGGGAGGCGGCCCCTCGGCCCCCGTCCCGTCCCCCTGGGGCCGGTTCTGAGGCGCTGAGGCTCCCCGCAGCCGGCCTCAGAGCGGGCATCGTGCGGCTCCCAGGCCGGAGGGGCGTCGTGGCGGTGGGCACGCAGCCCAAAGCGGGTGGCAAAGGGGCACTTCTGGGTGCCCTTCGCAACTGTGGGGCTCTTATGTGTCCGTGCTGATTAAAAACGCCTCAAGTTTTACTCGTATTTCTCTGTTCCTTTTCTGTTGGCGTTGGGGAGCGCTGCGGAGCACTAGCTTAATGAGCGAGCTCGTTGCCCTTTATGTTTTTAAAGGTAGAAGATGGCTGAACGCTTGAAAAAGCCCTTCAAAGACAGCCTGAGCGACATAAAAGAACGAATGAAAGAGAAGAGAAATCAGAAATGGATAAGGTTGGGTAAAACTAGCCAGATCACGACTATAAAGTGCAAAAGACCAAGTAAGATGCTTGAATATCCTAATTCATAGTTTTTCTCTTTTATTTATTTATTTTTTTTAACCAAGTTGAAATACACACTGTTCCCTTGTAGCCAACAGCTCTGTGCAAATGAAGAGCATCCAAGCAAACAACAAAGCTCTGGCTCAGGCTTTGCAAGAGGAAAAGCTCAAACTGAGGGATGCCCAAACTACCATTCTTCATTTAAGGAAAGAGTATCAAGATCTGAAGTTTCGAATGTTTGCCTTGCAAAGAAATCTTTACTTCAAGCAAGCACAAGAACTTGTTGAGGTATTTTTAATAGTATTTTATAATTCTGTGAAGCTGACCATTAGAATTTGCACCAGATATTCCAATGATATCTTTAAGAACTTAAGTGTTTCATAAAAATTAACTTTTTTTTTAATCAAAGCTGAAGATACCTAGTAGAAGTGTCTTCTGATACAGTTATCTATAGTTATTCATAATATTGGTGAGAGTATATTACGTTGGTAGTTAATACCTAAATTTAACAGCAACGATGTTGTGGGCTTTTTTTTTGTTGTTGTTCATTAGACTAAACTGTCAGCCTTGAGTGAGATAATCTCAAAAGTTTCTAAGAACTTACTGGAGTCAGTTGATCTCCTTGGCCCAGCAAAGGACTTCTGTGCCATAGGTGGTGTAGTAAGTACCTCTTGCTCTCTATTTGTATGATTGGGGTAGTTGTTACTGTTTTGATGGAGCTGAGCATGTGAGATTTCACCGCATTTTGTGTTAGCCAGCCACAAAACAAATAAAAGCAGCAAAGGGTCTCTCTGGCCCTTCTGTGTGTAACTGGTCTATTGTCTAAGATGTGGGTATGGGTCAAGCTTGTTTCAGCTGTTTAGTTACAGTAAGACTTATTTTCTTGACAGAACCAGAGAGTGCTTTCTTCAGTGCTTGAAAATAATTCCAGTGTCATAAGAAAAATAAGTTCTGTGTAAGTATCTTTTGCAGATATGTATTTATATTTGAAAATCCTGTTACAGTAAACTTATTACACAAATACAGTATAATAGAAGTAGTTCATATTGTTATAAAGTATATTGCTATTCAGTAAATACCACCTTTGGTATTTTCTTTAGAGAGCTTCCACAGTGTGCTGACGGAGATGATCAAGTACTTCCAAGTAGAATGATGGCTGATAGTGAAACAAATGAGCCGGCTCATTCTGTGACAGATACTCGTCAGTTACCTGACAATGCCATTTCTTCAGTCAAAATAACTCTAGACAAAGGTAATTAGATGAAAGCATCTGATGTTATTTTATTCAGAAAAAGGGGAAAATTGTGTAAACGTAAGTTTAAAGCAGAATTACTGCTTTTGAAGTAATTGTGAAATCATTTTCGTTTGTTGTAAAGCTTAGGTATTAATATTGGCAATTGGCAAATCTTTTGAATGAAGACTCCTAACAATAGGGGAGCAATTTGAAAATGTAATGCAATCTAATTTCATTTATCTACCAAATTGTTAATCGGGGTAAATTAATCTTGAGTCATGCGTTATTTAAGAAATTAACAACTGTTAACAGATTAAAACATTTAAAATAAATGACCTGGGGATAACCTCTCCAAACAAAACAGTTTAAAGGAAAATCCTGGTGTAGTGTAGTATAACTGCTTTCTGTCTGGAGGCTGTAGTAAACATCACTTATCAAATCTCTGGAGAAAATTCTAAGATGGTCTTAATTTTTGGCACATTTAGAACTTGGAAAAATTCTACAAATTATTATTACTCGTTATTAATATGGTTTCCCTTTCAATTACAAGGGCAAACATCTGATTTTGATGTGGACAACATAGTGTCAGAGCTGGAAAGTGATTCTTCAAATGGAGATGGATTTAGTACCATGTTAACAAAAAATGTGTCCACCAGGCGTCGCTGTTCAAAGATGAGAAATCAAGATGAACTTCGCATGGGTGTCTTGGGCTGCTTGGAAGCACTTGATTCAACAAGAATGCCTTCTAAACAGGATGAAATTGGACTTGAAAGTCTGTATACATGTACTGTAGAAAACATAAATTCAGATATTTCTCACGTAAATGAGGTAGATTCTGAGCTGGTGTTAAGGCAGTTGGATTCTGAAACTGCAAAAGTCAATTCAGACAACGGTGCTGATCTTAAGCAACATAAATATAAAAGCAGAGAAGCCTCTCAACTAGTAAGAGAGAAGCATCAGAAGGTAAAAGTGGAAGGGACTAAAAATACTTCCAGACCAAGACAAAAGAAAAGACAGGGTAAAGAGAATTCCAAAGTAAAACTGGATTTCTTGGGTGGCTCCAATGATGCTTATGACTTCAATTTTGAAGAGAGTGTCCATGTTACACCTTTTCGACAAAATAAGGTCAATGACACAGATGATGTTGTGGATAACAAAGAAAATTCATCTGAAACTAATACCATCAAGTCAAGTGATAGTGAAGAAGATTTAGATGATAGCCTTTATGTACCTTATAAAAAATCCAAAAAAAGGAAAAGCTCAATGGACAAGACAGATATGTCACCAGTCCCTGTAAGGCCAAGGTCTAAAAGATGTTTGGTACAGCGTGATCAGAAACTCTACAATGAAAAAGAGACTGAAAGCAATAAATCAAGTGACAAGTCTGTTAGTAAGTATGGAAAGTGTTCTGTAATTATTTCATTTATATAAATCATTGTGGTGTCTTTTTTTTTTTTTTGGTAGGGGGGTAGGCTTTCTTCATTTTTCTTTTTGCAACATTATGCTGTTTCTATGTATTAAAAAATTTGTTTGGTTCATTCTACCTTTTTTTTCCTCACAACTGAAGCAGGAATTAAAGATTTATTTTAAGAAACTGCTCAACAATTAGCCAATACTGTATTTCAGATGTGTTTCAAGATGTATTGAAGCTGGGGGAGGAAGCAAGATCAAAAGTATAATTTGAAAGAAATGAAAAGGATGGAGATAATAATTATAGCTGAGAGTTGCTTCATATCTAGTACATTCATTGACATTCCCTTTTAGGACATGTTTGTCTGAGTTGTCTTGAGCAACTATTGATATAGTATGCCTCACTTTTTTTTTTTTTTTTTTTTTTTCCAGAGCAATCTTCTGAGCTGTCTCGTGCTCATCTCTGTGATGTTACCAATACTGCTTCATCGCTCCCTAGCACTGGGAGTGCACCTATTATCCCTGAAGGTGAAAGACCACCATCTCCAAAACACAAGCGTAGCTGTACTCTTATTAGGAGCTATAAAGAACCAAGTATTTCAGGGTAGGTGTCTTACTTTCTAGTATGATATCAAGTTTATGATCAAATGAGGGGTTTGAAAGAATTACTTAAATATTGGAAGTAAGTTCTTATTAAAACGTTAAAAGAGAAGTCCTGATTAGTAATAGTGAAATAGTTTGTGTGACATTGAAACATTGAATTTACTACTTAGAAGATAATGTTTTTAATAAAGGAGGGAAGTTATGTGCTTTTTTTTTTTTTTTTTTTACAGGAAACTTAGAAGAGGAGATCCATTTACAGATGTGTATTTCCTGAATTCTCCAATTTTCAAGCAGAAAAAAGATTCTAGAAGATGCTCTATTAGGAAGAGATCTCTATCAAAATACAATGAGAAATTTGTTGGTTGTTGAGATTTCTTGTCATGCTCACAGAATTATGAACAAAGGAAGTCTTTCATCCAAGAAACTATTATACTATGCAATTATGCCTAGTTATCTAGTGAGAGTATAGAACAAAGTGTTTTTTGGTTTTAATCCAATAACTTTGTTTTTAATGACATACGAGACATGACATTAAATGGAATCACCTCAGTTACCCCAGGTAAACTCTTTGGGGAGGAAACATTCCTACATCCTAAATTTATGATTTTATCAGAAACATGACGAAAAAGATGGGTGAGTGAAATTTTATGACTTATAGGCTTCATCTGACTGGCTGGCACAGGTGAACTTCAGGCACTGAAGATCTAACTTTTTTTTTTAATAAGCGCGTTTGTACAGATCTTATTTATGTAATGGTTGTAGTTTCATATTGAAGCTCATAATAAATGCATTTCTATTGGAAAGTCAGAATTGGCTGTTCTTGCAGGGTTTCCATAGTTGGTAGTAGAGTCAGCTTGGGCATGCTGTGAGCCAAGGTACTACTCATCTTACACAGTATAAGCGTGATTAGAAGCAAGATTGTCAGTTGTAATCTGATTATGTAGCTAGGACTCTCAAAAGTATCAATTAGGGTTGGCTGGCATAGCTATGAGCATAAACTTAACTTGCTTTGCTCCTATCTAGTTAACTTATCTGTGAATGGTGTAAAGATTGCTCAGTTGTGGGGACTGAGGAAGTAAACTGCAAACAGTTCTTGACCTCTTTGCTGTTAGGGGCTTCATAATTCTGGACTTAATGTGCAAGTGCCTTTACAAGAGGAATACCTGCCACATCTGATACCACTTAGTACAAAACAGTTGGCAGTGAGCTAGAAAAAACACTATTAGAAACCCTCCAATAAGATTTCAAGGTTGCATAGCACTTAAACTGACACTTTGTATTTCACTTCAGAAACAGAAGTGTTAATGGATGCATAGAAAGAGGAAAACTGCATTCACAATAAATGGGGAAGTACAGAAACAGAGGTTGCTCATTTGTTTTGCAAGACTGCCTGTCTCACCTGTCCTACTTCAATAAGTGTAAGAGCTCTTTTCTATAATAAAAACGTAATGGTTTACTGGTAACTTTAGGTGACTGGTACAGTAGTTCTAAAAAAAAAAAAAAAAAGCTGCATCTACTTCCACTTTGAGAACATCCAGTAATAAACAGCCTTTGGAGGCTAGAATTAAAATTTAACCTCCTACTGATACTCTAAAATTCTAGTTCTTGGCATTACCATTGACATTCTGAAATTGCCATTATCGAAACTTAAGCAGAATAATAATGTCAGGTGTTGTTTGTTTTTTTGTTTTATTTTTTAGCAAATGTCTGCAACAGCTGTTTATCAGGCATTAAAAAAGTGATAGGCTGAACAGCCCAAAGCAAACACATTTATTTTTGGGTAAGTTTGAGGAATCACAACTGTAGGAAGGATTCTGAGTCTAGCTCCAATCTGTTAACTAATACTCCTGGAAGTCCCTAAGAAAAAGATTATGCCTTTTTTGAATGCTACTTTCTGCCCTCTGGACCGTACACTTTTTGACATGGCACAGGACTAAATCTTACTGGATAGAAAAAAAATCATTTTCTAATTGTTTGTCAAATTGTAGACAGGTGCAGGTTTTAATTACAATATGCAAAATTATACCCTCTGATTAAACTAATGATCTCAGTAGGTAAGTACAAGTTCAAAACAGACTGTTTGCTTTTGTGTGTACTGTATGTTGGTAATAAAAGGCTCTAGTGGATAAAAACTAAGCAAAGGGCATTCAGACTTTGGGGGAAAAAAGTTTTTGAACAGATAAATCCCTGAATTGCTTGAGTTGTTAAGGAGACTGGAAAAACAGCACTGTAGCTCAATTAACATGAAGATGGGACTGCTTGCAATGTTTGGAATCTTCACAGCTTTCCCTACTTTGCCAGCTCAGTGTGGTACACCATAGTCAGTTAAATGCTCCCAATGAACTTATGGAATAATTTCAACGGTGCGTGGAAAATGCATTGATTGCAGTCTTACAGCTTGGTTGTGCTCCATTGTGAAATTATTTGAGTGTATAATGGAAGAACTAATGGGGAAAAAAAAAAAGAGACCAAAATAAGGTAGGGTTTTGTACATATATAATTTAAAACTATTCTGTACCAATACAATATATTAATTTTACAAATGTAAAATTCATCAGCTGTTAAAGCATTTGCAAAACCACATATCCTACTGTAACTTTATTGCACAGTATCTATGAAAATATTAATTCTTAAATTAGAAAACATGTTTCAATATAGAAGAGACAATCTGATTGAAAGACAATAAGAAAATCTACTCTGAAAATAACAAAATTTCACAGGATACCAAGCTTAACAGGTGCATCTGTAGGCCCAATCTACAAAAAAAGGATCATAGCATCTGGTACTGGCTATTAAAAAAGGAATAAACTCACTGTACCTTAGTTATAGATCCAAATGTAGGTCAGACTAATCTCATGTGAAACACTTGAAGTTCTAGTGTTAATATTTTTGAATACCTTATATACCACATTTACTACTTCCAGGTAGTTTCCGACATCTACTCACTGTATTGATTTATGACTTAACATTGCACAGGCCTTTTGCAGGAATAAATTCCTTGATGCAGCATAGGATGTTCTGTTTTTCAGCCTTATAACTATTGAGTTTTACCAGTGTATCATCTGTAAATATAAAACACCAAGAATGAGAATTGAATTTGTTTTTCACAAAAACAGTTATAGGTTATAGTTACAAACTCTAATTAGAAAACGTCAAGTGACAACTTTTTGGCCTATACTGATGATCTTCATTAGGAAGTTAGGTGTACCTCTTAAAATGTAGTGTAAGCAGCAAAATATATATATTACATATATATATATATATAATGTGCCCAATTTGAAGATATGCTAACGTGAATTGTAAAATGTTAATATGCTCCTGGGTCTAAATAATCACAGTTAATAAGTATTTACAATAAAGCTTGGTAGAAAATCCAGTTTACCACAGAAGCAAGTATATAGGATAGAAGCTGTCATATGTTGACTTTTGTGTACAATAGTCTTATCTCTGTTGAATAACCTACAGAATTTCTCAGTGAAGAGTAGTAAATGGGGTGGATCATGAAGTGCATCAAAATCTAAATCTTATTAAACCAATTAAAATCAAATCTAGTATAATTAAATTGGAGTCTCTGAAGTTATTTTGCGTACTTATGTCCTGCATAAGCCAAGTCATTATGACATTACATATCTAGCCAGATATTTTTACTTTTTTAAATAGTGGTTATGAGATTACAATTTGCAGGTTATATATTTATCAAAAAAGAAAAAAAAAGAAATAGAAAAACTTGCATCTATCAAAGGTTATTTTTTTCAGAACTGGCTGCTTTTATCTCACAGCTTCTCAACCAGCTGAGTATTTTATTTTAAAAAATAATATATTATAAAAAGACTCTATAATGAAAAGAGTGTTTCAGATGCTCCCTCCCCTCCCCCCACTGTTGTTCTTTCTGACTGTTTTCTTTTTACTGGAAAAAAAAAATAAAACTTTTCAAATAGGTACTGCATTAGGTAGGCTATAACATTAATTGCCTGGAATTTTCTTCATATTTCCAAACGTGCAATTTCCCATACTTTGGGTTTTTTTTCTGAGGCTGTGGCTGGTAAACATATGAACATATGATAATGGGAACACAAAAAAAATCAAAAATTAAATACATTAAAAAGCATTTTAATAAAATAATTTTTGTAACTTCAGTATAGTACATGTTTGCAAAACTGAAAGGGTTTTTAAAAGTGCTAATTATTGAACAGAAGTTTTTTGAAACGTTATAGTCCCACAACTGACATATAATGGTTTCCTCTGCCCATGATGTAGGCACACTGATTAGTTGTAAAAAAAAAAAAAAAAAAAAAAAAAAAACAGTGTCACTTGTCAATTAATCCAGCTTCTTTAATTTTTGTATAGAAGAATTTCTCCAGTATATTGGCACATTTGTAGTATTCACTCTCGGGGGGGTTGTACTCTCTGCAATTTGTAAAGACTCGCTGCAAGTCTGCCATGAATAATTTCTTAGACACGTAGTACCTATTCTTGAGTCGCTCACTCATTGTTTTGAGATCTGTACAGGAAAAAAATAGATTAACAATGTTTGATTCAAATACTCTTGTATGCAATATCCCTTTATATTGATTTGTCATTTGACATAAAATGGCAAAGCCATGGTTTAGAATTTCTAATTGCTTTAATGCTTTAGTCACTGGTTTAGCTTCAAAAACATCAGTTGGGCCCCTGGAACTAAGTAATATTTTACTGTAAAAATGATTTTGTGTAGAGCTCATTTTTCCTTCTTTAAAAGATGAAAAGACTCATTCTCTTCTGTTCTCATATTTGTCTTGAGTTTCCTGTGGGTATCAGGTGTCCCTAACTCTCCTCTAACTGCTTTGTGAGGCAAAGCTGCTGTGAACTCTGCTGGAGGAGGCCTGAAGAATATATGAGCTAAGAATTTAGACATCACAAAACATGTGTTAACTTAAAACTCTTATTTCTGTGTGAACATAGGAGAGAACAGACATCTGTCTGTACTACAAGCAGTACAGAAACAGCTGAAACAGAGAATTTCTGCCAACGAGTACTGCTAAGAAGCAGAGACTAAAGACCTCCAGTGCAAAGGACCTTACAACTTACTACAGTTACAAAAGCGGTCTATTGAGTTATTGTGACATCCTGTTTATTTCCCGTGAGGTGTGGTTTTGTTTTTTTTAAAAAGAGATTTCACTTTGGTAAAATAGAGAAAACCCTGTCATACTGACAAAAGAGCTTGCTGGATGCTCTCCAATACCTCTGACAAAAGAGTTTTTATAAAAAAGTTTGCTGAATGCTTTCAGATAGCTCTTTAAATGATATGTAACTTGCCACTTACTAGTGATGCAAAAGCAAGGGTTTTTTTTTTTTTTGCAAAAGCAAGGGTTTAATCAGCTGCCATTAAGTCTGAAATGTAGGTGCCTACATCTAAACTGTATGCCCATAGTCTTGAACCAAAAAGGCTGGTCAGTCCACCCTAAAGCAGACATTGCCTGGCTGATCAGTTACACCACTCTCCTCTACAGTAAAAGTATGGCTCCTCCTCTTAAATCAATCATACAATTTTGGTATTGCAGATGTGCAGATGGACAAGTAAAAACAAACAAACAAAAAAAAAAAACAAAAAACAGTACTTATTGAAAATAAGCAGTCAAAAGAACACTTAAATACAGTGTGTTTTTTGTTTGTTTGTTTTTGTATTTGAAATTATGTCTGTGATTTTTACATAATATCTGTATGCTGGCAGTGAGAGCAAAAAGAAAGCAGAAGTTGATCATCAATCAAAATGCAGGTTGTGCTGGGTTCCTTTGCTGGAAAAGAAACAAAGGAAAACTAAACCCAAAGACCTCAACTTAATTCTAAAATGAGACCTGCTTCCCCCACAGCCAATGTAATAAATTTGAGCCAGAATAGGATAGATAGCATTCCTACTTCAAATTTATCAACCCAGGCAGCATTTTTTTTGTATTTTTTCCAGTGGTTACTGAAAGATACATTCAGATTAAATTGCCATCTAGATCTAGTCTCTGCTCAGGAAAGCAGAGAAAGAAAACTCTGCCAAGGGATGGTAATCAACATTTTTTTTCTTCATTGCTAGAAAATACTTTTGTGTCAGGGATACAGGAAGCCAACTGCTATTTTATGAAGTACATAAATTGGCATATGCAGGGTAGGAGTCTATACAAAGCAACGTGAACACTCCTTCACAAAATAGGTTGACAGAAGTCAGCAATGAACTTGTGTTTCCTTCTTTAATAACATTTAAAGCAATCAGAAAGATGGAGGTATTTTATAAACAATGCAGGTGCACCAGGATTCAGTTTTAAATCTGCTGCAATACCAATTAAAACAAGTATCTGTTCAGAACAGCACTGAATTGTTATAGAAATTACATGACAGACATCAAAAGCAAAGAAAAACGCTATCAGCATTTGTGTACCTCCCTTAGCAAGTAACCTTGCATAAAAAAATAGCTGTATGAAAAAAAAAAGAAAAAAAAAACAATACAGACAACTTTGGCATATCTAAAATACAAAGATAAAAGTTACAAGAAATGATTCGTATAATCTGTTGAATAAAATATTCTTCCTAAAGTTAAATTGAAGCAAGACCTTTGTTAAGGGTTAAATAGAAAATCCTGGTACTTTTGAAAAGGTCTCCTTTATGTGATTTAGAAAGTTTTAATCTATTTTTCAAAGCAATTCAAACACTCACATGTTCCTGAAAGTTTGCCAAGAGACTTTTTAACATACCAGTAGTTAATGCAATCACCGGTTACCACACATATTCATACAACTCATAAACCAGCTAAATACCAGAGGGTTTGAGCTGACCACATCATTTAAGAGCTCACTTCCTAGGGTATACTGAGATTTCACATGTATACACCAAGAACGCTTCACAAAGGTCACTAGTCATAAATTTTCAAACGACAGCATTGTACTCTTCCACTTCAGAGCTGCAAGCTACCCAGCTGCAAGTAATATATCTTTTAACATAAAACAATGAGACTACAATTTGACTGCTATGTCTCTAGTTATAAAGATTTTTAAACTCTATACTTAAAAAATGTTAATGCAATTACCCATGGGAAACCTTATAACTTCATAATATCCAGGAGCTTCTGTTCTCTTCACGGGTTCCATGAAGGGCCAAGCGCTTTGATGGCTCTTTGGTAAAGAAAAAAGTAAGGTATCTAATATGGAAACTCTATATTAGAAATCATTTTAAAATCTTTACAGAAGATAAACCAGAACACTCACCTTCACTTGTTGCAGGATAGTTTTTAATGTGCTGTAAAGTTGGTCAGGATCCTTGGGCTCTTTACTTGAAAGAAAATATTAATACAAAAAGATTAGCTTGAACCCCTCATCTTCATTCCTGTGAAATACATCTTAACTAAAAGCAATTCCATAACTCAAGCATTTCATGGAAAAAAAAAAATGAAATAAACAAAACACTTAAGAACACATCCATGGCAGACTGAATATCTATTTTCCAACAGATGGAAGGAAATTTCATATGACTTTGTTTAACAACTTTTCTCAAAAGAATCTCAAGTCCGCTTCACCATTTTTCACTGTTCAGCACTTACCCTCTTTCTTTTCCACTTGGTTTCCAGCCAGTCTCTCCTGTATACCAACAGCATGAGAGATTACATGAGAACTACAGTAGGCCAAAACACTAACTGAGTTATAGCAGCTCTAAAAATACAAGCCATTTCAGCATTGACAAAGTAAAATGGGTTTGTTTTCATAAAAGCTATTCCTAATAAAAAACACTACAATCTAGCTTACAGCCCCATTCAATTTCCTGCATGACCCTCCCTCCAGACTGCAGAAAAGTTTCTAAAATATTATTATATGAAACACCCATTTTTAAAAGTAATTCAACATGTATTGTACCACAACCTCTATAAAGAATAAAGATGGCAAAGTTATTCTGTTATTCTATTTGATTCCCTAGGGACACAGAATAAACTGCAGAAAAACACAGCTGAGGGGAAAAAAAAAAAAAAAAAAGAAAAAAAAAGATACTTAGATGTTCTAATTCTGTTTTGTCCTGTTCTACGTCCATGTTTAGCACATCCTTGTACAGGAGTGCTGCACATCAGTGGTGACAGAGGGAAATTGATGACTATATTGTGATACAAATCAAAGAGGGATCTGATGTAAATAAAATTCAACACATGTACATAAAGAATCATCACCCTGGGATGCCTAGAGGAGTACTGAAGACAGTACTTGTGATGGAAATGCAACAATCTTCATAAGTATCAAATTAACAGACTAAAAAACAACTACATATTAATCAAAAATAAATGAATGACTATATTAGTATTTCTATTTTTAACCTTTCTTGGATTGTTCTGCTTCTGTTCTACATTAAAAGAGGTTGATACATACTTATTCCAGGAATGCTTTCTATAGGAATCTGTCGTACTCCATCTTTGAAGCAAGAAAGGCCAGGATAAACTTTTCGAATCTGAGCTTGTTTCCTTTCTATGAGCTTTTTAATGATCTGTAATAAAGCAGCAGAGAAAACACAAAGGAGTTGATTTGTTCAGAAGCAACTCAGAGGATTAAAACAAAACTCTTATGGAAAACATTCGCATCCCAAACTTATGGTCCCTTATAAATACCAAGCTGGTAACAGGGGCAAACCACCTGGCCAAACACCAATTCTGTAGGTGAGGTTAGCAAGTCTCCCTAGGTAGGCACAGATCAGGAAGAAAAGGAGTCATGGCTTGCTGTACTGATCACAAGCTGCAGGTGCCAGCAGATGTAGGGAAGGAAATTTCCTGAAAGCAATTCGGGGAACTGGCTTTAATTGCAACAGCTGATACTTTTGGACTGCTTCTGCACCTCCTGGTCAGAAGTTTCAAGGTACATACTAAATGCACATATTTCAATAAATATATGCTCATATTGTGAAGTTTTAGAAATACCTGTTGGTTTCAAAGCCTCCATATAACTGTAGGAGCTGTTTAGATATCGGTCAGAGATGCTCTTACTGAAGATTTTATCTTTAGAAAGTCAAAACTGATGCCACTCTTTGTAACCAATATTCTACTCTAGTTGTAAATGACAGAAAAGGCTTCCCCAGTCCTGAGGTAAACTCTGTTCGGCTCTGCAATCTCTTTACCTCAATTTTAAGCAATTTGAGGTGGTGCTTTTGATATACAATAAGACATCTACCTAAGTTTTGTGTATCCTGAATACGTCATTTTCAATATTGCTTACTTTAAAACTGGGTAAACAAATGCAAAATTGTCTAGACCACCATAGAGTCTAAGAGAATTCTTTCTTTGAAAATAGTAAAGATGGATGTATTTTTTATTGTTAAGCACCTTTACCTGTATACACATAGTATATTCTCTCAAAGAAGATGAAAAGAAAAAATCAGACTTTCAATAGAAGTACCAGATTAAGGGCCTACAGTATACAGCAGCACCATGGCCACATTCTAGCATAACACAAAAATACCTTCAAACTAGTTGTGAAATGCATCTTAAACTCATTTTATAATTTAAGAACTCCTGGCTCTTCCTGATTAAAATGAGCTGTTCAGTCAGTAACATTAATTATTTAAAAGTCAGCAGGTCACAAAGCTTTGTGTAAAGGGATTTTTCATATTTTTCAGAACGAATGTAAATTAGCTACAAATCAGACAGGGCAGACTTACCAATGGCAGCCATAGCAGCCATAGGCATATACTCTAATTCTTTAAATAAAAGCTTAGAACCCATTAAAAGTTTGATTTTTAAAATAGACATGACTAATAAAGTCCAATGTCCAGTACTGGCCAATACCAGCAACCAAACAAATCAATCTATAATCCAGATTGGGAACATTAAAAACTTTACGTATGTCCACAAACCATCTTCATTGCTTTTGATATGACCAGAAAGGCGAACATTGAGAAAACTGCAGACTATGAGGGCTATTTCTAAGTTTCCTTGGAACAGAAAGAATAATAAAGCCTCATCTGTATTTTGAGTATCAAACAAGCAATTCTAAAATACAATTCACAGGACTGTATATTTATTCTCAGAGAAGATACAATGGCAGTAATAGACCACTGTATAATAACAGCTTGCTTTCTGATAATGGTAGACATGGGATGTCCAGAGGTTCAAGGCACTTCATCTCCAAGGAGAATGTCTCCAACTGATTGGGACAACATGGAATGCACACCAAATAAGAGAGTGAAGAATGTGTTGTAACTTCAAAACTAACTTTTGGAAGCTACATGCTTCCACTGCCACTAGGTGTGCCTCAGACAAGCCACTTTAGAAGACTAATAGTCCACTACATGCCCACCCCAACAGCATCCTATCCCTGAAGGGAAGGTGATAGATCTGTAAGATGACTGGGATCTGAAGAGTAACCCAACCAAGCAGAAATGAGAGGTAAAAATTGGCTAAAATCATGATCTGTGCTATATGGGCTTTAGTTTTAAAGCCTTCCTAATAAGTGGAGTTTAAAAAAAAACACTTGTAAACTAAAATCATTGAACATCCTGAGTTGAAAGGGACACATCAAGATCATCAAGTCCAACTCCTGGCTCAACACAGGACAACCTTAACATTAAACCATATTTCTAAGAGCACTGTCCAAACACTGTTTGAACTCTGGCAAGCTCAGTGCCATGATCACTTCCCTAGAAAGCCTGTTCCAATGCCTGACCACCTTCTCAATGAAGGATCTTGTCCTAATATCCAGTGTGAACTTCCACAGATACAGCTTCATGCCATTCCATTGGGTCCTAGCCCTCAGATACTTTTTTTGTGCTAGCATGGGTTGAGTAGTTCTACTGGACCATGACTAAAATTAGCATTTTAACAGGAAAGAAAAAAAAAATATGAATTTTAATAACCTTTGAAAGAATAAAGTTAAACTTGTAATTTCAAATTTCTTTAAATATCCAAGAAGGTATCTAAATAGGAAGGTATCTAAACACAACTGGAAATGTATTAATTATTTTGCTAGAAAAAACTGTGTTATTATATGAAAAATTATGATAGAATAACTAAAAGACAGCCCACATTAGCTGTGATTCAGAGGGTCAGTGGACAGGAAGAAGTCAACAATATCAGAAAGCTGCAAAACAAATTAAGTCTCAGAAAAAATCTGTTATCTGAAACTAATAAAATTAGCTATTAAATACTACTCAAAATATCATTACTTTTCAACATTTCTTACCCCAAGCTAGTAAGGTAGAATTTAATTCCTAAACTACAAAATTATGGCACTGAGACTTGATTAAAAGTATTTCTCAAATTTAAAATATGCACTCCAATATTTAAAGCACCTAAGAGAAGAACAGAGAAAACTTGATGCTAGCTAAACTGTTTCTAAACAATAGTTCTAAACATCTAAACAGATTATTATGTTCAGTGTTTCATTTCAGCCTTTACCTCCTTTTGCTTTTTAATAATAACAGAAAATTCTGTGTAGGGGATCCTTGGATTTAGTTCACATCCCATTAATGTGGCACCTTCATAATCCTTGATGTAGCCAACATATTTTGCTTTTGGTACTTTAATATCTTTGGAGAAACCCTAAAGAAGAAATAAACTTAAGTTATTATTATGCCATTTTCTTTTTTTTTTCTTTCTTTCTTTTTTTTTTTTTTAATTAGAAAGCTATGATGATTTAGAACTAAATTCATCATAACGTTAAAATAAAATACAGATAATACAATGGAAAGAGTTACAGATCAAGGCTCACAGTGCTGCAAACACCTTCTTATGGAAGTTACTTTATACAAGAACAGTTAATTGCTTATATATATACACATATATATAAGAAGAAGAGGGAGGTATGGGAGACGGAGGAAAAGTTTTTTACTGCAGACACATTTTCAAAAGTTTGGCATTTTAATATTAAAGTATGACAGTCCTGTAAGTCATTAAGCAAGAAAAGTCAGTGTTGAAGTCAATGAAACCTTTGTCCAAAGATTACAGTAACTTCAGAGTGTCAGACAAAAATATAAAAAAGTATATAATGTATATATATATACATTTCACTTCCACTATTTCAAATGGAAAAAAACAATATATCCTATTAAAAATTCCAAAGTTACATTATAGTCTTCATACAATTCTAAGTTGAAAGGATAAGAAACTGACAAGTATTAATCAAGACACTAAAATACAGGGTAAGACTCTCACTTTTATTCTTCTGTTGCAGTGATACCTATGAAACCTTCATTCGTAATAATAATAACAATAATGATAATATAACAATAATGATAATAATATAACAATCATAATAATAAACAGGAACACAAACAGGATTTCTGCCTCATCATTTATAATCAGAGGCTTCAGACTTACTCAGAGACTATGTAACTTCAAATTTCTGAAGGTACATTTCAGAAGTGAAAAGGAGTCTGTCTGCACAGGTATGATAATAGAATTACAAACTCAACCTTTAATTTATGTTGAATGTGTAAAGAATGAATTGTACCAGTTTTGTGAATAAAATCATAGAATTGCTCAGACTGGAAGGGACTTGTGGAGGTCATCTAGCCCCGCTCCTGGTCAGAGCAGGTCTCATCAGATTTGCTTGCTCAGGTCTGTGTTCAGTTTTGAAAACTTCCCAAGAATGGAAGTTCCACAACCTCTCTAGGCAGCATTTTCCATTTCACCATCCTCATGGTATAAAAGGTAAGGATAAAAATCCTTATTTCTAGTTGGAATTTCCCACGATCCATCTTGTGTCTGTTGCCTCTAGTCCTATTGCTGTAAGATTTTCTCTCTGAGAAAAATCTTACTCCAACTTTGCTTTATCCTCTGACTAGATAGTTGATGCTTAGTTATCTATCAAAACTATTTGACAGATTAGACATCACAATCTTTCTTGCACATCATAAACATCTTGAACATCATGCTTCATTTCAGCAGAAGCAGCTATGAGCATGAGTTCAGGTAAATCCTAGTTTGTTG
Organism: Aythya fuligula; assembly: GCF_009819795.1. Lineage (NCBI taxonomy): Eukaryota > Metazoa > Chordata > Aves > Anseriformes > Anatidae > Aythya > Aythya fuligula. The sequence goes on along the minus strand of NC_045560.1, from coordinate 38,988,886 downwards.
AGAGTATGTATGGTCCTTCTTTATACTTCTAGAATCAGTGAAGAAAGTGAATGAAGTCCAGAAGCAGCTAATCTGTATCTGACTGTTTTTAAGACTTGACAAATGGTAGGCTACATTATGTAGTGATATAATACTCTTATATTCAGATGATTCCTTCAAAATAAAGTGCATTAAATACCAATATCATTATAAAAAATGAACACAAAGTACATTTTACAGATTTAAAATATACATTTAAAACCACACAATGCATTTTTAATCAACTACTTTACTATATCTATTTGTTCAGTTCAATCACTGATAGATGTTGACTTCTTGTGCCAAGTAATTTCTTAGACCTACTTACTTGTTTTTTGAAGTAGCCAATAGCATATTCATCTGCATATGTGAGGAAGTTGAGGATGTTATGTTTGATGTGGTACTCCTTCAGATGGTTCATTAAGTGAGTTCCATAACCCTATGTGAAACATATGAGCAAAAAGCCATTATGAAGCCTTTGAAGACTGCACATATTAGAAAGCGTGGACCAAGAGTTATTACAGACTGGTTTTCAAAATGCAGTACTTCCTCTAGATCCTGTTTTAAAGATTTCATCATAAGTAACATGGTAAGCTATACTCAAGATCAAACTGTTTTCAGCCTTGTAAACGTATCTTTGTGACCCAACAAGGAACAAAATATCACAGCTTCTACTGCCTGATTCACTTTTAATATAAGAGAGACCAAAACCTAGACGCTCTCTAGGGGTAAAGTGTGCATCTAAAGCAATACGTTGTCCTGGGAGGTACAACTCAAGGTGCATAATTTTTTCCTTAGTTAGTTATCATCTACTAATAGACGTATTTCACCAATAACAAGACTGTGTATGTTGTAATAACAAGGCATTCTTTCTTTGCCACATCACTTCAAATTTGCAAAGCAGTGGGACTGTCAGAATGGCTCCTTTTAGGGGAACCCATTCTGACATGAGGCCTCTATTTTTCTGAGTTCTGTGCACCTGCAGAAAAAGCTTCTGCCTCAAAGATTTCATCATCTGATTGGATCATAGGGTATAAAATGAAATTGTGAAAAAGTTATTACCATAATAAGCAGCAGAAAATTACTGAGTCCCCAATCAAATAAATAGCTATGCCTTCTGACTGTACACAAGAATAACTTCCGTTTTCATTCAACCCAAAGTAAACAAAAGGTTCCTTTTATTCACAGTTCCAAGTAAGCTATAGTCTTGCCCTTCTGTTGTGTGTTAAGAAATGTAAAACAGACAGGAAAATGCATAAAAATGTGTTGTTCTTGCATATATTCAAATTTTAACATCATGGAGAACGACTGGATATTTATACAAATATACATGGAATGTTTTGGTGTACTCCGTTCTTGAAGAAATTTTTATTTCTGTATGTAAAACAGGAAAAATAAATTAGAAAATACATGCTTCCAAATAATAATTTAATAGCCTCAAACATGGAAACCGCCAGATAAAAGCAAGTTAGTTAAATGCTGAAGATCAGTACAAAAATTTCATAATGACATGTTCTTGAAAAGCTTAACTCTTGGTACAAAATTAGTGCGTTAATCCAGGTAGTGTCTGGAAGGTGTGGTATTCAGACCTCATATTCAAAATGAAGCCTTGTGTGTGTAAAAATAAGTTCTTCTGAATTTGAGGAAGTTCTTACAGTCATATGCTCATTTGTTAAAGTGGCAGACATCATGCATCAAATACAAAGAGGTGTTTTGATGACTGACGACATGTTAAATGGCATAGCATTTCTTAGAACTCAGAAGTGCTCAAAACAATGAAGAGGCTTTCTAATTGCAAATTTGAGAACTCAAAGAGGACGAAGTCTGAATGAAAAAAATTAATGAAAAATGTTTTCCTTAAATGCAAGTACCTGAACCATCCAAGCATTTCACTTCCCTTCTCATCAACAGTATGAAAGGAACAGTGTATGAGACTGACATTTTATTTACACCTGAGCCATTGCAATTTATTTCAATAATTCTAAGACAGCTAAGCTCTAACAGCAAACGTCATATTTTTACCTCTAAGAAATTCCAGCAATTACAATGACAATTAACTCAAATATTTTCAGCTGATCTATTATTTCCACAGCCTTCCCAGGATTTATTCATTCTCACAAATGCTTGCCAAAAATCTAAGAATTCTAAAGGGAAACTAAGTCAGGTACAGTAAAATTTAAAACAATTTTATAACATAATATCAGACTTTCTCAAAACCAATTTGACTTTTAATGATCACATATAAAGCAAAACTTTATCTGTATTTCTTGCTCCAGACTCAAAATAAATTGAGTTTATTTTTCCCAAGAGTTTGCAGTGACACCCATGGATGAACACTTTTATTTGTTTTGTTGTTCTTTCCTGTTTTCTGCTGGCGGGGGTTGTCTTGCTCAGGAAGGAATGTAGGAAGGCCAATTCAGAAGTAATCAACTGAACTTCACAAACGATGAGGCACCCAAAAGGTAACAGAAGAAATTGTGCATTATGTGTGCATCTGCAACCTAGTCAGGCGCTCTGAGGATTCAGAATATAATGGAACAAAAAATCTGATAAGTTAGCCCTTGAGAATCAAAATATAGCTTTGGCAGCTTAACTTGTGTAGCATGTTTAGTTGTTTAAATTTAATGAAAATACCTTTTACAAATTATTTAAGCATTGAATAAACACACCTAAAGCAAGATCTGTTATTGTTCATATTTGCTAAAACACTTCAAATATTTTTATGACAGGTGACTGCTATGTACATGGGAATGTTCCTTTCTAACACTAGGGTTGTATAAAATCATATATAACCCAAGAACTAAAAGTTGTCACAGGCTTGCACAGTTTCCACCTTTTCAAGTGCTACAAACTCTAAATTAATCCACATCTCAGCTGTAACAGTTTCAACTGAAAAACATGTAGCTACAGCACCATCTAAAGGCAAAATCCTCAATTAGATACTTACAGTAGATCTACCTGTAGCCCTAGGGAAAGGGAGTTTAATCTCTTATATATTTATAGTGTTCTACATTCTTTCAACGTAACAGCAAATGCTCAGCTCTGAGAATATTTTGTAAAATTGACTCAAAAAAGGGCCTACAGAATAGTGTGGTTTTATTTTGAGATGCATAACTATACCTAATTTCTTTGATATATCACATTTTCATTGAAGTTGTGTAACACAACAAAGTGACTGAACATAAATTACAACCACATACAAACCATACTTATTTCAGCCAACCATAAGTGTTATTCTACACTGAGAGACAATTGCTGAAGACAAAGGAGTGAATAATTTTTCTCCCATTCTTGGACTAACGCTATTTCTGTTTTGAGGAAGATTTTATTTGTATTATTTCTTAGCAAATAATCCTACTATTATTGTAATGATTCTAAATCTGCATGTTGGTTTAGGTTTTCCATAGTATATTCAAAATCACTATATCTTTCAAATCCTACTTCTGTTTGGTAGCTCAGTATATCCAATGTGACTAGCAAAATTCAGAGAATATGCAGTGGTGAATGGAACTCAAATGTATTTAATAAACTGTAGTGGAGAGTTATTATTACCTTAACTTGTTCATTGGAAGTCACAGCACAGAAAACGATCTCTGTAAATCCTTGGGAGGGGAACATTCGGAAGCAGATACCACCAATAACACGACCATCTTTTATTAATGCAAGGGTCTTGTGTTTCCTGAGTAGACAAAAATAACAGTCTCTTTAATTCATGTACATAGTACATCATGTGCCATTACACTCCTTTTTTTTCAGACACTTGATTCACTTCTTTCCATGATGATACTGTAATTGTATATGCCACCTTTAGGTTAGCTGTTTGTATCTAAAAAAGAATTTCTATTTTAATATCACACTTTGAATTTACCATAAAATTCATCATTCATGTAGCAAGGTCCCCTAGCCTTGCCAAGTACTGCTAGGTACTAGGATAATGCCAATAAATATGAGTTGCATTGCTTTCATTGACTCTATTCCTGACAGTTGTGCCATTGAGCTGTTCTCAGGATGATTTTTAGCCTGACTAAATTAGAAATTAATGGAGTTACAGGACAGTAAGTCCTTTCTAAGGGATTCTTATTTCCTTGCATGAAGTCTGTATAGCCAAGCTATCAGTTTCTAACACAGCTAATCAAGCAAGAAATTATATTTCATTTTTCTAATCACCCATTCCTAGTGGAATCAAGACCAGAATAAATATCCATTTCTGTTGCACTTACACTTACTACCAGGAAAGATACAACGTGCAATCTGAACTCTTATGTCAAGGGTCAAGAATTTTAGTGTCATCTTTAAGGTCTGGAAAGATTTACATGGCACCTGTTATCTAGCTTATTCAAGACACAGTACACAGTATCATATAAATTATATAATCAATACAGCAAATTTAGAGAAGACATCTTGGGGGGGGGGGGGATGTTGGCAGCAAAAAACAGTAGTCTAAAAAGTAGTTATATTTTCAACATTATGCCACTGTTGAAGTAGATTTTATACACTGTAGACATTCTTTTTGTACTTATTTAGTGCTTTTTATCTGTGGAATGAAAGCAGCAATATAGTGGCTTGTGCTTTTAATTTAGTTTCTTCCTGTTTTAATTTTTATGTAGTAAGATTCAGTAAGGATGGCCACTTTAGAAATAAGAACAAAGGCAATAGTAAGTACACTAACAACTGATAATAAAATATAATTATTATAATATATAATAGTATAATAGTATGTAACAAAATATATAATAAGTAATAAATAAGAAGATACAGTAATAAATGCAGTAATTAAGTAATTAGAAGTAACTAATAAATAATAGGTAATAAATAATAAGCACATTAAATTGGGAAGAGAACTGCTGGACTCCACTACCTCCTACCTGATGCAGGTTTGTGTGTACCCACTACTTAGTGTAGGTCTCCAACATGTGTCCCTGAACATCTTGGAAGATAATGGGTTTCCAAGGTGTCCAGGCTATGTGCTTTGCTTCCTTTGGGTCAACTGTTCAGCAAAGGCACATATGGATATTGCTAAAGCAAGAAAATGCCCTCTTTCTCAAGCACAGACTGCTCTCCAGACATATCTGTACTGAAGAGCACTTTAATTGCCAGTAGTTCATCTCAGCCTACGGGAAGAGTCTTTCCCAATAAAAGAGATAGAGAAACATGGGGGAAGGTCATGGCTCAACAACACTACTTCACAATTTGTCTTGATATTTAGTTATTGGGAAACCTGTCGTCTTCGACCAGTTGCCTCTGCTCAAGATCCCGGTGCTAATAAGATTCCTAAACTAAGATCCCAGTGCTGTCTCTGCCTCACAGCTGAGCAACACTTACCCCAACATAGGAGAGGGGAAAAGATTGGTGCTGGCCCTCACAAGGACTATGCTGTTTCTGTCTGAAGAGCCCAGAAGGCCCTTCTGTGCTTGGAGACTGAAGTCCTGGCCAACAGTCCCCAGCACTAGGCTTCAAGGACTGCATGGAGCCTGCAGCAGCAGTTTGTTGGCATTGAGAGAGTAATGCAGAGGGAAATGCTATCAAGCCTAAAAGTAGAAAAAATGGTTCCAGAAATGTTTTCATAACTGCTGCAGCTACAATATTGGGCACAGAGAGAGCATCTGATATCACTGGTGGCTGGCTCTACCACCAACCAGGCTGGGCAGCTGGCTGAGATCAGCTCAGGCAGAGCTCCTCTTGAGGTGTCTGCCGACATACAACAATGAGCCTACAGGCATGCTCCGGTGCAAAGTGCTGCAGTCAGCACAGCAGGCACCTTAGCTATTGTTGGACATGGATAACTCACACTCAGAAATCTTGAGAAAACAAACTGGCTGGGAGTAAGTAGTCGTAGGCTCTCCAAGAAACACAATAGTGAAAAAGTGGATACTTGTGAAGAGAAGATGAAGTAAACAGCAGGGCAAGAAAGATCCTCAGTGTGTTGAGCAAAAAGAAGAGGATTGATACCTGACAGTCCTGAGACTACAAACGGTTAAAATCAATAGCAAAAGGATGTTGTAAACAGAAGAAAGAAAAAAAAAAACAAAAAAAAACCACGAGGCAAATCTTCCCATTCCTGCTTGAGCACAATTCATCAGGACACTGGGGTGGGTGAAGGACCACGTGCAACCTGTGGATACTGCTACAGCCAATGCATCTCTTTTCAAGTGCCTGTGGTGTAGAGCTGTACCCAAAGCAAGACGGGAAGCTTGCACTAATAAATAGAAAAGCAAACCACTTTTGTGAGAAGTGATTCTAATCTTTCTCCCATGTTGACATAAATGATGTTTTTCATAAATCCCTTAAATTCTTCTCATTGAAAAGCCTTCAATCTCTCTGTCATTTGGTTCACAATCTCGAAAGACAGAGGATGGAGAGTCTGGCAAATTAGTATGGACTCAGAAACCACTAATGAACACCATAATTATTTTCTGACTTTCAGTTCTAATGTTCATAAGCACAACATATGTAGGAGTCCACTTTCCATGACACACCGCTTGTCATTAATACAGCCACCAAAATGGTATTTAGGGATCAACTAGACTGGCCATTTATGGTGGCTTGAAGAGGTGGGAAAAATGTAATAGGGCAAGAGATCCACATCACCTAGACTGGCCTGTTCCTACATTGCTGCCTGCAACAAACACTGTGCTCTCTCCATCTCAACCACAAAACTCCTCTCCAGTGCTACTCACGGATCAAAGACCAAGCGCGTGATGTACTCCTTCGGCATTCGAGGCAGCTGATGGGAAAATACATTCTGCAAACCAACCAGCCACATCATGATCTTCTTGTTTGGCTTCTGGTTCAGGGAGTTCCCAACCACGTGGAACTCTATCACTCCCCTGCGCTCCTCCAGTCTCGCTGCCTCATCCCGGGCCGAATGTGCTGAGAGGAAGTTGGTCTATACGACATGAAAGAGGAACACAATCACATTTTGTAGATTTCACATCCTCTCGTGGACTAGCCTTAAGGAACAAACAAAGCCCCTCTTTTCCCAAGCCATCTTTTTACAAAAATAGAGCTGCCAACGAGTACTTTTTCTTTTCCTTTTTTTTTAGCAGCAGAAGTAACACCACCAAATAAGTGTGATATAAAGTCTTCACTACAGTATACAAAGGCTTATTTAAGCTTCTTTTCAAGATTATGTAGCAAAAGTGATGGTTATATCTCAACAAGTTCCAAAACTTGATGGGTGAGAGAACTCATCTAGTTGAAGCCTATGCTACTATGTCTTCACATTTTCTTTAGCCTAGTTAGCTTGGACAGAAGTAGTAATGGACTTGCCTACACATATTGCAAATCACAGATTTTAACAGCAGTGCAGGCACAGTATTACCTTTTCATTTTAGCAGAGCTTTCCACTACCTACACCACTGTCATAAGAACAACAACAACAAAAAGGAACATTTTCATTCCTACTGATCTTGTTGTAACATATTTGGCAATTACATATGTATATTTGCATGGAGATTAGATTCATACAGACAATTTATTTAACATTTTTTTCAAGATCCTTTTAGAATGCCAAAACATCTCCGCATGCACATACTGTTTACTTTTTAGAGCAAAGTTTGTCTGCTGGGTTTCTAGTCACTGCCAGTCTCAACATCCAGACTGGCATAGCACTTGTAAATATGCAGAGCCATAAGTCACGGTATATAGTTTGAGCAAGAAATGTAGGTGGATCCAAATCTTCATCACACTCTAGCTAAACCTTGGCAAATAAGAGCTGCTGGCAAAACAGTCTGGCAAAGGGAACAGAAGGAGGAAAAGCCAGCCAAAAAAAAAAAAAAAAAAAAAAAGCAAGCAATTCTGTACATGGCGCAATTCTGTTTTTCTCTTCCAGCAGAAAAAAAGAGCAACTGTGGAAGAAAGAGCAAAGAACTGTTTCACTTGGCTCTCCCACACTAAACAGCAGATTTAAATTGGTGTCTTTCATTCTTCTGCAAGATTTGAACCTAACTTACCTTGTCTGATGAGCTACATCTATGATTAACAACAAAAAGCATATTCTAGAATTGTCCTGCAACAAAAGTACCTTACAGAATAAACTGGGATCAGCTTGCTCATTATCACTAGTTTCCAAGTCTCTTTAAAAACAGTGACAAAGCATTACAAAAATGTAGAATTATTCTTCATGTTAATGATACATTTCATCAATACTTCTTTCTTACCTAAACATATCCTCTCAAAGTCTGTATTTTTCTTACTGACACCATGGTAAGTTTTGTGGACTTTTAGCTTTTCATGTTTTATTCACATTGAACCTTTATTAAAGAAAGACCATTTACAGACAGACCAGATCTCTGCATTCCTCACCTCTGGCCCAAGCATTGCTGCTGGATCTGTAATAGTTGACATGACTTCATTGATTAACTCAATAGGAATATCTCCTACAATTCTTGGTCTTTTTGAATCCTCCAGAGAATAAGGTTCATTATTTTTTCTTTTTTCCCCTATAAAACAAAACCAGGACAAATTAGAAATGACCAAACTGTCACAGACAGCTTAATCATTGTGTTCGTGAAACCAGCAATGAGGAAGCAGAGCACAACTGTGGACCAGTTTAGATGTTCTCAGATATAAGTAGAAGGTTAATTGCTTTCCTAATTAATTGTTTTCTGATAAGGAGCTAGGATTTACAGTTCTTTTTTATGGGTAGGAGAGAAATTTGCATCTTAAATACTAATATGCTAGTATGTATCTGCAGAACACCTGAACAGCATTGGGTGTTCAAAGTCTTAAACAAGGCAAGCATCATGGGTGAAGAAGTACTGGGCTAAGCAATACATAAGTTATTTCAGACTCCATTTCTTTGTTGTGATGAATGCTGGCACAAGATCAATGTTACTGCTGCACACACAATACAGAAAGCCTTTGCCTTTCCATCAAACTGCCCTATATTAATAAAGTGTCATCCTTCTACTGTTACCTTGAGCGTTATAATATATAACTAGCTACTGATAACACTTTGAACTCCACACATGCATAACATAGTCTATCAGGCAAAATTAGCATTGGAAGATCATGGATCAATACATAATACAGCACGTACTTTCAGATAATACAAAATCCCATTTTGTGATTCACTGGAATTAAATATCCATTATAGGGGGTTTTTTCATCATTTTTGTAAAACAAGCAGCATATACAGTCTGACATGTCATACATGTTTGACTTAGAAAATCCATATGAAGATTCCAAATCAAAATATACTGTGTTAACTATTAACTGCACTACAAACTGCAAACCAACATGTAATATAGCAAAAGCAACTAACTAAACAAATTTGTGAAAAAACATCCACCAAGGAATAATTAATACAATAATACTGAAAAAGACATCTACTAGCTCAAGATTTACCCAAGCAGCAGACCATCAAGTATTAGAAAAGCAAGCAAACAGGAGTATCACTTTACAAGGTTACCTTTTTCCTCATTTTTTTCCCCTAAAGATCTGCTACTGGTCCTTGTCAGAGCCAGAACACGTAATTTTGAGTTTGTGAACAGCACTTCATGAGCTATTTTGTAGTTTTCTCCTAAGCAAAATCCAAAATAATGTTGAGATCTCCTTTCTGAAACAGCCAGATAATTTAGGGCCCACTATTTTTCAGATATTGTACAGACTGTTTTGCAACAGGTATAGTGCTTTAAGTCCATGAGGATCAGGTTTTTCACTCCCCTTTTCACTTTCAAGCAGTATTTTCTTAGTGATATAATTTTACCGTTAACCGCCTTTCATTGTGGAAACTTTAATTCCTATAATTTCCTACTTTTTAAACAATTATTCATTTGAATGAACTTCTCTTAATTTTCCTAACAGATTAATTTATTGTCTCAAATCAGATTATCAGATTTATTTATTTTAAGTAATTCAGCAAAAGCTTTCTGGAAATCCAGGTTCACAGGGTCATTCAAAACACTTTCCAAATGCTCACCAATTCCTTCACAGATACGTACAATTCGTGAGTTCTGCAAAATGCATACTGAATTTCCACATCATATTACTCACATATGATCATCTCTTCTAACTGTTTGAAATAGGAGTTTTACAATTTACAGTTTCCTGCATTCTCTTGGAAGGTCTTTAAAAAAACAATTTTGCATCTGTGGTGTTTCAATTCTGTAGTACTGAGGGCAAATCAAATGACAGTTCAGCTGCACAATTTAATTTGTTTGCTAATTGCATATTTCATTTCACAAAATGAAAATAATATATATATATAAATATATTATTCTTTTTCAGGTGACTACTTACTACTCATTTTACTGATCTGTAATAGAAAAATCTTCTCATTCCCACTTTTAAGGCCATTTCCCAACTTGTCCTTCAGAAAGGAAGCTGCAGTTCAGGAGCCTCTTTAAGTTCCTCTGTAGCAAACACTGAGGCTAACAATTCATTTAGCTTCTTCAGCTTCCTTAAGGACTTACTTTACATGAGCTCACGATCATCCCTCTGACCTACAAACTCTTGACAGGCTCATTAATCCTGAGGTGTTTGAAAAAGGAGAATTTATGCATTCATCATCTTTTATTTTTTTTCCCCCCTCAGAAAAATTTTTCTAATCTGACCTCATTCAGGTCTTGTGTTTAACCTTGTGTGTGTGTGTTCTTTATTTTAGCACTCATTTGCTATTTCAGTACCTTGAAAGATCAAAGAAAAGAAAGAAACAAATAAATAAATAAATAATGAAAAAGCAGTGGCCCCTTCTACTCTGCTTTTTCTGTTTAAATAAAACCTTTCTTAATGGGTTGTAATACACGTACTCCAAGTAAAGCCAAGTATTTTCAACAACCTCCGTCACCTATAGAACTCTTCTAATTTTGAATAGAATTTAAACATACAGATTGTTGTTGTTGTTTGTTTTCCAAATACAATTGCAATTTCTGCTAGTTAAACATTACCATAGTGGAGAAAAACTTTGTGTGTCTGCATGTATGTGTCTTTTAGTAATAACACCTCAAGTTCACTATTGCAGGATGGTCATCATCTACTACAACTATTGATAACATCAGTGAAAGAAAAAAAGCGAGTCTCCCTCTTCATTACCTAGGTTTGGGTCAAGGACAGAAGAAACTTTGCAAGCAGGACTCATATTTCCACTGTTGGGTTGCTCCAGAGATGAAGGACTTGCACTGTACGAAACAGATCTTGCAACAGGAGGAGGATTAATAACTGCAATGGTATAAAAGACACAAACATATGCACACACAAATAAAAAAATAAATCAGGACATCAGGACATAAATTCATTATGGTGCTGACCAAATGACTGTCATGATGCCAGACCCAGCTTCACAGTGACCTACCTGCAAAATAACACTAGCAACATGCAAAAGACCAATGACACTGGTGGGCAAGCAGAGGCGTTAGAACTTTACCTCAACATATTTTTCTAAACTTCTCCTTAATGAGGAACTGTATCAATGCTGGATGACAGCATTAGTTTTACTTCACTGCAAATATCAGGCTTTATTATTCCGCAGTGCTGAGCACGAGTTAAGAAAACAAGCTTCCTTCACATACCTGCCAAGGCTGCTGGCATTCAGCCTCATGAAAAGGCTTTTTGTAGGGGTCTATTGAAAAGTAAAAACTCATCATTCAACTTCAGCTGTCCACTCTAACAGCATTCAAAGGCTGGTTGGACAAATCAAACTCAGTGAAGGGAGAACTTGTTGCACCAGTTTAGAGAATGAAACCACTCTTTCAGAAAGCCACAGACTAACCTCTCTCTAAATGAAATATAAAAATAAAAAATACCACAGCCAACAACAACAAAAAAAAAAAGCATCCGTGTCAAATCACTCAACGTTCATCTGTGTCAGGATTTTTGGCAGAAAAGCCAACAAGGGAGGGGGAAGGGGGAATGAGGTGCCAGCTCATAGTCTGGACACCTGCAGTCTCTCTCTCTGCATGCCTTTATCCTGGTGTCATCACCAGCAACAGCTCTTTTGTGCCATATTCATGCCAAGAATCCAGTGCTTAAGAGGTGCAAATTAAAACGAAGCACTGCAGAAATGTACATGACAGAATGAACTCTGAGAGCAAGACGATTTTAGGTTTGTAATGAACTTGTGCCTAAGGCATAATTCTCCAGTTCATGAAGCAAACTAGGAATTTCTGACCAGAAAAAAAAATAAAAATAAAAAATCTGCCTCTGTCACAGTGGAATTTTCCCTATTACTCTCAGAAATTCATTATCAGATTCTGGTAACACGATGGTCTCATCAACTGATAATCAGCAATGGTTACAAAATACTGAATTAAATAACTCCAGTCTTCACTTCCTAAAAAACTGAAAATTCAAATCAACCCCTAAACTGCATAAACAGATTTTAAATAGTGTTGAGCAGAAAGGAGTGGGAGAAAGGGAAAGGGAAAGAAAACTGTCAATGTCTTCCTGCAATTTTAAGGGACCTCTGAGGCACCCTAACAGAAAATAAGTGCATAAAGCTGCAGAACAGCTGATTGGCCACATTAAAAGGAAACAAAGCAAGGAAAAGCTATACAAAACCCTGAAAATCATGGGTATATGTGCAAAGGCAATGGGACATCTGATGCAGTAGGTAAGATATTGCTAAGGAGCCAGAGGACTGGTGCAGGGTCCTCATGCAAGCGGACAGCTGTCCTGCAGCCATTTACCCACAGACCATTCATACTCACTCATCATGAGAGCACTTCTGCCACTTGCATACCCAGGAGATAATGCCTCAGCAGCCAGTCTGCTCCACAGGCACCTTGGACTAGCCAGATTCCATCATCAGGATGGGATATTTATATGAAGAAGCACGAGAGTGTCAAACACCTGTGCTTACTCAAGGCAGACTGATTTTGGTATAGCCTGCTATTGATAAAACTGCATATCTAATTATGACTCTTTAGAATTCATCGCTTGCACGAGTATATTGTACTTTATACCAGGTGCTGCCTAATCCCATCACTAAATGCATCTTACCTGTCTGGATTCCCAGTTGGCCAGTTCTGGAAGTAGACACAATGAAATCCTGATCCCAAATAGGCGAATTTGGGCTATATACTTCTTCTTCCAGCATTGACAGAAACCTAGGCACAAAAACAGACAAAATATTAAGTTAATAGGAGCATTCAAAACACGTTACTTTTCAGAATAAGCATTTGCAACTTTTTAAAATTAAAAGTATTTAATGATTCTGTAAGAAAATATTGGCCAACTCCTTTAAACCACACACACAGTCACAAACCATAACAGACATTAAGTATCTTAATCCATTAGAGAGATTTTACCTATGAAAATTTATGTTTAATTATAAATAATATGCATATAATTTGAAAATGCAGAATGAAACAGGAGGAAACTATTTTTCCAGAACAAAATTAAGCACTAATAAAAAAATAAGTAGATAGATTCTAAGATACTGATGTTATACAGTGATGACAAACTATGCCTAGCTTGATAAACTGGTGTTTCGCAGAAGCACTTACCTCCTGCCTCATACAGATTTATAAAAATCCCAGTGTTAATTACTAACAATGCTTTTAGGAAGACATTTCCATTTCTCTAAGTGTGTTACTGAAACATTTAATTGCACGTTTGTGCTTTCATAACAGTATTTTTGATCTTACTTCAGTATGCTTATAGAAATGATGCAACTTCAAACCTCTCTCAGTACTACTGCAAGAGAAAAAATTCCACAGAGCAGAGTACCCAGTAATCCTGCCTTCACGTAGCTGATACATCAATTCCCTTTCTGAAGCAAGATAGCCACTTATCCTATCTTGCACAAAATGGTTTTCAGACCAGAAGTTTACCTGACACTTTTTTACTCTCTGCATATAAAGAAACTGTCCAGCTGAAAGCAACAGGACTGCTGAGTAAGACTTTCTTGAACAGAGTGAGGATTTTCAGTTTCAAATCCTGCTGATGTGTCTTATATGTAGCACATTTATATCTAAGCACAGCAATATATGGTGCTAGCTGCTATCTATACAGCTGATAATGGCTAAAAAGCTACTTGACCATCCGTGACAGAGCAGAAGCACAAATTACACTTCAGCAAAAGTTGCATTTACAAGGAGCACAGCAACTCTGCACTCAGCCCCTGTATTGACTGTTTCCTAGGCTCATACAGACACAGCCTGCGTGTGCTCACATCAGCATTGTGCCAAAGGGACTCAGAAAACTGCAGTCCTGGAAAGCCTCCTCAGTTAACATTTCTCATTCTTATTTATTGGCTGCTGGTTACCTGCACACTTACAGCTGTGTCATAACACAAGTTCCTAAAAATATTTATTTTGAACCCCAGCTGCTCAACTTTCCGGCAAGCAAGGAAGACACTTTGGAGGTGCTCCATTCTGCATAACATCAGCCATCGGAGAGACAAATGCTTGAGATAAGTACAGCCTGTAAAAAATTTAAAACACTATTTGTGTTTCACACAGGCCATCAGTAAACAGTGTTTTTCTTCCTTCTTTTTCAGAGCTGAATATTAAGAGGAAATAAAGTGAATAATAATGCTGTCCAAATTACTTTTCTAGGCTGCAGAAGGCAGTGGAAATGTAGGGCTGTAAGCACAGCATTCTTCTCCATATATCTTCTCCTTGTACCAATGTGGTGTTAAATCCTTTTTACACCTATTTCAGGGCCAGATCATGAGCTTATTCTCAAATGTACCCAAGCACTCCTGTAACAGTCTAACCCAGAGACAATTTACACTCTTCAGAGCAGTAAAAGGCACTACTAAAAATAGTAGGGGCCAAAAAAAAAATGGATCTACCCAGGTTTGGAAAGCTCATGTTGTTTTTCATTCCCCTGAGCACTAAACTTCTTAAGCCCCAGACAGTAGCCTGCACACCATCAGTGTCACCAGCCTGCTGGTATATTCAGCTTCTTTCTTGTAAAAGGAAGGACACGATTTTCAAATATGGGATGCAGATCCAAGCCAACCTTGGTAGAATAAGGATGATTTTAAAGTGATACATTATTTTATCAGGAAGCATACAATGAATGATCCAGAAACCACCACCCTTAACCACCAGTAAAACTTCTCAAATGGACTAAAAAGCTCATTTGAAACGGACCAAAAAAGGACTAGCAAAGTTGAGCGTGCTTCAGGAAAACTCATTCTCCCACATACACCTAAATCCAATTGTTGTTTAATTATAAGAGATTATCATCAATACTCCAGTACAGGAACAAGTGATCAAGTGATCAATATTAAATTTATGAGTTTAAGATTCACTGATGCAGCTTCACATTGACTACCATCTGCTTTTTTTTTTTTTTTTTTTTTTTAATATTTCATCATTTATCTTTTCATCTCTTCTGAAGGTGGGGTGACTACTTTCTTCCCTGCTACTATCTTGCATTAAACCGAAATGCTTAACTGTAAATAAACTCCAGTGCCACACCCCATTTTTTTTCTGCTCCATCACAAAAGCAGAGGCAAGCATGTGTTTTTGGAGAGCTTGACCTATGTTGTTTCCAAGGTCTACAGAAAATAAGGTAAGTGACCAATAATAAATTCTAATACATTTCAGTCCCCTGGCTAGATGAATAATCCTACTTAAAAAGAAAAGCCCACGAACAAACTAAAGCAAATTGTTGTGTAAATAAAATACACTAGTTTGAGCTATGGCAGAAAAAAAGCTGCAGTATCTATTTGTTACTGAATAAAAGAATGAATGATTTTAAGCTGCAGATAAGAAACCTATTCAAACTTTTCCATTTCCATGTCAAAGTTGCATGCTAGCAGTTAGCCTTGAACACAGTTAAATTATGACCCCTTACTTTGGGAAATGGGTGAGGATTAGTGTTCGTTTCTCTTGAGGAAGCTTGTCTTTTTCTTGCCTGGCCTGCTCCAGCAGCTGCCGTCTCATTACAGTAAAAACGGAGCGAAGCAACGTCCTACCAAAAACCTGTGTGGTTTCATACCGAGGTAGACTGTCACAGAACTGAGGGACATTGCAATAACAAAGCCACCTGTGAGGGGGAAAAAGACAGATAATTACCACCATCTAACATATGAATTAATAACTTAATGCAATAAAAGCACTACCTACATCATTTATAATGCATCTGAGAGCTATATGAAAGTACCAATCAGTTCCAAATCAAGTCTGGACAGAGTTAAGTGGCATTTATATTGCCTTTTCTTTTTCTTTTTTCTTTTTTTCCTTTTTTATTTAAGAAAAATGGCAAGCAAGTCCTTTTAAGTCTCCATATATTCTTTTTGTCTGTGCCCCAGTTTCCACAAAGTGCTTGTGCCAGACAATACCCATATATCACATAAAATTTGTGTTGATGTCAGGGATTCTCTCCATGAGTCATTAATGAAACCTCTTGCATCTCTTGCCTGTGAGTCCAAAGATTTCACCGCTACCCTGTCCCATTTTCCCTTCTTTAAACTTCTACATTTCCCTACATATACACAAAAGAAGTGACATTTCTAACCAGTTCCACCCCAAACCAACTGCACTTGCATCCTGGTCTCCCACCAGCTGGCTTCTTTGCACTAGCCCTGACTCAATGCTCTCATTTACCAGTAACTCTCTTCATAAAGAGTTTTGTGTTAAGAACTACGTACTAAAATATAGCTTGTCATGTTACTGTTCTTGGAAAAAGGGATTATGGTACTGAAAAGGTAATTCAGGAGCACATCCACTATGTAGGTCATGATTTTATAATTTTAATTTTATGATTAAGGTTTCAGTATCCGCGTGTAAGTGAGCAGAGCCAGTTGTATCTGTACCTTTAAGAGAATCAGACCACAACCATTATGAAAACTCCAACAACAAAAACAGAAAAGTCAAGAACTGGATATATGGACATAAATACATTGCGCTGGCTTCTACACTGCTTGTCTCATTCTCTAAAGTACAGCTTCTTGCAAAACCCTCTGCCAAGATCTCATATCTTAGTCAGACTGAGAATAAGTTTGCAAACATAAGAGATGCAAAAGCGTTGTTAGATAGAGTTGTCCACATGCCTCTGCTCTATGCCCATGGCTGATAAAGCACTCTTCTCAAAGCACAAGGACGTGTAAAACTTATAAAGGTACACTAAAATCATCCAGGTTTCAATTCAGTGCAGGAATTCACACTGTGTGCCTTTGGTGTACAGGTTCTACTTGCTCAGCACCCATAGCACTGTCTCTAGTGACAGGGCAGGGAGTGAGCCGAGAGGAAGGAAGAAGCTTAATCTGAGAAGTTGGAACTAGATGGAAAGAGGCATCACTTTTGGTCTGAGAAAGCCTTAGGGACTGTGGACAGGAAGGGTTGAGAAACTGCAGTTAACAAAACGATTAACAACACAAGTCACCAACCAGAGCCAATGCTAGATATTGATTCCTGAAAATGTTGACTCCAGCCAACCATGGTTACTACATCTTTATCAGACACAAACTGAGGGTGAAGATGTGCCAAATGAAGAGCCCCATGGATCATCAGCTCCTCTGCTTTATGACTTTAGGTAGTCATTCAAGGAGACAAGTCTGTAAATTGCCAAGTCTCCCAGTGGCACAGGTGCGATCTGGGCAAAATAATGTCTCAGTCAAACCAACCAGGATGCTGTGCTACTAAATGGAAGGCAACTTCATGTTGCAGTGCATGGACAAATCTTGACGAGATAACTCTTTATGGACAGGCTTTATGTCAGGTTAGGGTCTACCAGTTGTGACATAACACCTGCTAGTAAACAATTAAAACCCTTCCATTTTTGTGGAAGAGGTGTGAACTGGCAGAGGGACAGCATATGGATCAGTGCCCTGCCTCACACGATCTCAGGACTTGTCATGTGAAAGCATCACAGTAAGACACGGAGCAGCATCACCAGCCACAGTCTGAACTTACATGGGTTTTTACTCTTCTCTTTTATGGAGCTGAGGTTTTTCAGGGAAAAAAAAAAAAAAAAAAAAAAAGCTGAATAACAATTTGCCTGAATTTTTAGTACACAAAATAAGGAACTTATAGAAGGCTCTTATCTTAATCAGACTGAGAGCAACTTTGCAAATACAAGAGTTGTAAAAGGGTTGTTAGATATATCTGCTCAGAGGTCACTAATCCCTGTTCTTGGCTGATAAAGCACTCCTTTCTAAACACAATGATGTGTATGCAACTCTGATATGATTTCTCTAAAGTCATCATGTTTTCAATAAGCTTAGACTGCAGGAATGGTGCACCTACGATGTACATATGCTGTGTGTACATGATGTTTTTGCAAGCAAGTCATTAAACAAACAAAAGCACAATTACCTGGTGTAATTCACTTTATATCCTGCAATATCATCATTGGGTGATCGTAGTCTCCGCTGAGAAGGCGTCTCCAGGTGCCAGTAGTTAATGCGGTTCAGAAACATTTTAGCCAGTTCCACTATTGTCTGCCTTTCTTTTGAAGGTAAGTGGCTAAATTTGTACTGCACAAAATTATTCACACCCTTGAAACAGGAGAAGAATGTTTAATTATTTACCCTTTTATGTTTTGGTTTTTTTTTTTTTGTAGAATTGTCCTGGAACACTTATCACTTCAAGTTTGTTAACCATGGACAAGAGAAAAGATACAGGAAAGAAAACAAATACCAGAGACCATGAACTCCTTGCAAGTCACATGTCACAAACTGATTCTCCTGTGCAAAGAATCAGGTACATCCAAGTGTTTTTATTCTATTGCTCTACAGCAGCTGACTTGTTGACTTAGAAGGAGACAAGGAAATTTATTTTTTCCTTGTTTTTCAAAGTTAAAAAAAAAAAAGAAAAAAGAAAAAGTCAGGGAACAGAGAAAGATCAAGAGAGCTTTCTTCTATTTCTTAATACATGCACAATTCTGCTGATAACCATATTGCATGATTTATGTATTTCCTCTATAAAAAAGTATGTATTTCTTCATCACCTAAAATAGTAAAATTGGGCTTGAGGACTTCTATTCAAGTTTTTGTCTACATGGCATATTGTTTCTTCAAGAAATGTCAGCATTTCACATGTGTCACTTCAGTGCACTTTGTATACCTGTCTACTTTTTAAAAAATATACTGAGAATAGTCAAAATGTGCGACTATAACTGCTGCAATACATATATACTAAAAATCAATTATAATACTGTTGTTTAGCAAATAATTGTGTGATTGAGCTGAACTGCTAGGAACAAATTGTGTGATTGAGCTGCACTGCTAGGAACAAAAAGGTGAAATTATTGGTCTATTTTAAGGGAAAGTTCTTTCAAAATAAGCTGGAAAAAGAGTTACTGTGCTTTACCTTCTTAAGCAAATTGAATAGTACGAAGAATGCGAAAAAAATACATTGTACAAAACCTTTTTAGTAGCTTACTTAAAGGTCTAGTAGTGTATGCATCTTACATATGCTTATTCTTGTTTATATTCAAACTAAAGGAGAACCTAAGGTGAAGTCTTCCAAGAAATTCAACAATAAAGAACTCTGACTTTACTAAACTGTAAAAAGCAAGAGTTGTAAGGAAATACTTACTTCACATAATGCTCTTCACATTTAAAATGTCCTGTTTAACAATAGAGCAGCCATTCATCCACCAGTGGGAACACATTCAGCTCCTGATTGAGTGAGGTATGTAAGCTTCTGCATAGTCTCACTGGAGTTAATGGGCCCACTTTTGTGCCAAAAGTTCATTCTGAGGAGCTTGCTAAACCAAAATCTGAATTTGTCATATGTTCTTTATCCACTAAGAATTACAAAAGCCTCAGTTATTCTTTGTTTTGGGCTGTTTTTTGTAGTGTGCCCTTTGAAAGAGAAGACTATGATCTCACTGAATTGGATCGTAACATTTTCATTGATTTACTGAAGACAAAAGTCATTTTAATATTGGATTTCAAAACTTTGACAGTATTTTTCATCACTCAAGACAGAGAAAGATTAGAACTGCCACACATAAAAGTAGTATTTTAAGTTTCATTCTCTAAACCCACAAAAAAACTGTCAGTTTCAGTAAAGCATAAGATGAATGATGAGAGAAGTTAAATAATGTAGCTATTATACCAATGCTAAAGGAGAAGAAGCTGCAGAAGTCTCCTACAGATTCAGTCCTTCTCCTAAAGTAATACACAGAAGCATTTGTAAACTGCCTGAAATGCCAGAGTTTCAAAGAAGTGTCTGTGTTTACAAAAGAAATAAAATAAAATAAACAGTTGATTGTTTACCTGTTCAATGCTAGGTTTCTCAAATGGGGGACTTTCCAAAGATCCTTCTACTACAGGTTTTCCCATCTGTAATATGCACTTCCTCAAAAGCTGTTAAAACATAAATTTAAGGAAATTAATAAATTTGCATATTTACATAGTGTCAATGGAACTCACTGGAACACAAAACGGTGCAAGCAGTGTTGAAAATCCCCTGGCTGTGTATGTGCTTACTCAGTCATCTAAATTTATAGCTACTTAACTTCACTGTGAATTGCTTCATATCTTCTTTGAAACACACATAAAAAGCTTCTCTGACTATGTGTAGGCAGAGAACTATGTGTAGTTAGTATTTATGTCAGCTGCCTTTTCCCAATGTGTAAGTGAAGACTGTTAGAATTGCAGGTGGAAGCAGTTTATAGATGGGAGTTGGGCTCAGCTCCTGAATCATCTAGATGACTTTTGGAATAAGACATGATACACTGTAAGCACTGCAGATTCTAGCACAGTTGGCCTGTAATGCATCATGCCAAAAAAAAAAAACAGAAAACTTCTCACCAGGTAAAGTCAATACATGCGTGAGTAGCATTTTAAACAATGAAACTGGCTTGTGTGAGAGTGAAAAAAAAAAAAAAAGACAAAATCCTACATAAATTCAGCTTACTTTGAACAAGTAGAAATAAACTTGCTTGGTGTCTGCATCTTCTTCTTTGTGGACACAGGTGAACAGATACTCCACATCCAGTACAATCCCCAGTAGCCTATTCATTTCTTCTTCAGACACATTCTCCAGGTGAGAAACATGAGCAGCTAAATGAAATAAAAATCCAAACCTGTGAAAAGCCTATCGAGAGACAGCAAAAGTACTCCCCAAGATGTCTCAAACTACGCTTTGCTTGTGAAGGCAAAGATCCTGCAATAACCTTATTTAAACAGAACCTCTTATCAGAGCTTACTGAAATATAGGCCACATCGGAGCCCCCCACTGGCAATTCCCACAAGCAAAGGGAAGACAGCTGTGTGGAATCAGTCTGTGTTAGTACTTAAAACAGACCACACAAGTCCTGTCTGTCTGTATTAATATGTTGCAATATAGAAGTATTACATACATTTTTGTCCAAGAACTGTACTTTTGAGAAAGTTTCATGAGAAAATATCCTTAAATTAGCTAATCAGGTGTTGATACAGATAGCACCTTATTTTGTGAAGATAAAAAGGTATCGGCTCCATAAATAGTTTTTTTTTTGTTTGTTTGTTTGTTTTAAACTGCATATTACTGGTCAAGTCTCATAACTTTATATCAAGTAAATTCAAGCTGTTTTGCGTGCACTATATTAACAAAGCTTTTGCAGATTGTATATGCTCATTTGTTCAGAAGTGTACAAAAAGACACCTTTCAACATCATAATCTTCAAGTGACAAAATTCCTTTATCAGCTCCAAAGGTAAATATAGTTCCACATTTGTAATTTTCAAAAGCTGGAGGTTTGTATGTGTAAAGTGAGACAATCATGTAAAGCAGGTTTAAACAACTGGCTCCAGGAAGAGAGAAGGCAATTTAAAACAAAAAGTCGATTCCCCAAACAGAAGGTATTTGCATTACAAAAAGCAACAATCTTAGCTGACTCCAGGCCAATGTACCTGAAAGGTATGCATATCCTTTACTCTGAAAGGACAAGAAGATATCTTTCAAAAGAAAAAGAAAACCATTTGAAATGTTGAGCATATTTTTTAGCCTTTTAGTAACTTTCATCAATATTTACTTATCGGACTGGTAGGAAATTCTGAACGTAAATCCAATACCTTAAGGAGAGAGGAAGTGGGCAGAAATAGCACTTGACTCAAAACCGATCATATTTATTGGCCACCAAGCAAAGTTGTAGTTCAGTATGACAGCTGTCAAAACATTTAAATTCAACAAATTTGTGCAGCTTCAAGTAAAAAGGACACCTTGGCTCAGAACATTTAAAAGATGCCAGCATTCATTTCCACTTAAATGAACATTTATAATAGAGTGTCTTAAGTTCTGAGCAAAGTCTAACTAAAGGTGAGGTGGCCACCACAGGGTTTCTCCAAGGAACAACATTCAGCAACCTAGGTAGAATAAAGGGATTTCATTTCTGTCCTTGAGCCAGATGCAATAGTATGGTATTTGCAGATGTCTGTTCTGATCTTGTAAAAGAAACAAGTTCTCTCCTAGATGAGCACTGTATTAGAAATTGATAACTGAATAAAGAAACTTCAGGCTCAACTACTAAACAGAATAAAGAAAATCAGCATAAGAAGCCATTTCCACCTATTTTCAGGGACAGTACCAAAAGTCTTATTGACTACTTAGGATTTGAAAATGTTATTATATTACAGAACTATTACCCATACATTGAACTTAAAAAGGAACTTCGGATTGTATTTACTGTAGTATATCATTTACTACAGAATCATCCAATGTTTGTACATCAATCCAGCCAACAGTCTGGATGTTCAACAGCCTGTTCACAAATTCTTGTGGCCAATAGTAAAAATAGTTTTAAAATAGTTTAAAAATCAAAGCTTTAGTACACTGACACCAAATTCTGTGTTTCTCCTGACTAGAGTTTTATAGTCCCATTCATTTGCATTACCCTACTGGTACCTCAGTTGCTATTATGCTTACAAAAAAAAAGAAAAAACATCATGACTATATGATGCTACAGCACATGAGAAGAAAGCAAACAGAAAGAACAAGGCCAATGTAATGATTTCAATGATTTGAAGATGTGAAAAATAACAAGTTAATTAAATTAGTTGTGCAAATTCATTAAGAAAATACACAAGTGTATGAATTAGAAGCTGTCAGAAAACAGACTAAGAAGGAATATGTTTACAGTCTATCTCAAAATCAATGTTTATCTAAAAACACAAGTGATGTATATAAGACAGGCAAACCAAGAAATATCCAAATACATTATGGTAAATAGAAGGAAATAAAGACAAGACTGGGAAAAAAGGGTTCCTGATTGTGTATATAGTGTACTAACACATTATTTAATCAGTTTTAAAAGTGCATTACTCTCAAGACACAAAATGTTTACCAACAGGAAAATACACTGTTACATGGGAGAAACCAATTAAGTTTAAAAGAGAAGAGAGTATCTGACTACATAACACCTGCTCTTGAAGCTGGTGGACAGTGAAGTCTCCTGGCACACAATTCAGTCACGAGTTCACAGTTCTACATCAGTGACCCAACACATTGCCCAAACAAAAGAAATATTCATTAAAAATCCAGGCATGAGCCAAGCTGAGTGGCTGAGCCAGTTCCAACCCTGAATAAAGGGAAATGAGAAGCAGAGTGGCTGGTGGCAAACCATGGCACACCAAAGCAAAAAGTGTAGATGAGGGTCAGGGTGAGTCAGACAAGGTGAAGAACAACAGCACAATGGCAAATCAGCAGCCAAAATATTTTGATGCCATGACAAATTTGAAGCCCTAAGTCAGAAGTAGGACTGGTACTTGTGGACAATGCAACAAGAGATGTACATCTAAACCATTTTAGCTGCTTCAGTGAAAACAAAAAAAAATACATGCTGTAGGTAAATAGATAGAAATAACCATAAATTAAACCACTTACTGTCAAACAGATTGTGCACCAAAATCTGCACTGGTTTAAAGACTGAATACCCTCCCCCACACACACACACTTCACCCCACCCCTCCAAAAAAAAAAAAAAAAAAAAAAAAAAAGCCTGAAACATAGAAGATTATCCTAATGCCTAGGATAATCTTCTGAAAGAAAGAAAATGGAAAAAAAAAAAAAAAAAAAAAAAAAAAAAAAAAAAAAAACATAATAAATAAAAAATGTATCTTAGATCAGGTATGTCTTTAACCAACAGAGCAATTTATACATTGCTATTTCAACAGCTCCCTGAGGAAAAGAAAATGCAAGGCAGATGATAATCTGAAGCCTGCACATCTTGTGGTCAGTCTGGTTTTAAAGGCATTCAGCAAGAACACGCTAATTTAGAGGAGATGAATAGGAAAATTATCTTGGAAAACACCATTGAAAGACAGATTTTGACTAGTGGTCTGGGGAAGCAGACAGCAACTCATTTCAGTTATTTCAAATGAAACATTGTCCTCATTAGCTGCAGCTAGCAGAAAAAAAAAAAAAAGAAAAAGAAAAAAAAACTTTACCTTTTCTAAAAACAGTAATAAATAAAAATATACTTAATTTCATAAAGTACCTGTCACTGGTACTGGTTTTACAGTTTTCCCTGGCTCCCTAGTTAATGAGCAATTTAAGATTTTTAAAAGACCAAAATCAAGCTCAGCCTTTGCAAGAGCTGAGTTTTTCTACAAAATACATAGCTTCCACAAATTCCAGTGAAGAATAGGGAACTGACAGGCACAACATCTCAAAAGATTCAAAAAAAATTAAAAAAAATGAAAAGCCTCTTTCTCCAGGTGGAATGAAAGGGATGGGTAACATAAGCTACCCTGGCTGCATAACCAAAGTTGGCACAAATAAGCAGGATGATGAAAGGTTGAAACTAACTTGGCTAAGGAGACCAAAAGTTCTGTGATACCATGCTAAACTTCTCCTGCAAATAAAACCAGAGATTGGGGGTATCAGGAAAGGAATATGTTGGAAAGCCTAGAAATAGATCAGAGTAACGAAGATATAAAAAGGGAGCAGAAAAAAAAAATATGCCGCCGCCACCCCCCACCCCCCCAAAAAAAAAGTGTTCCATACAAAGTACTATATTATTCCCAAAAATAAATAAATGATTAATTGTGAAGGTTTTAGATTTCCTTTTTT
This sequence comes from Aythya fuligula, assembly GCF_009819795.1. Lineage (NCBI taxonomy): Eukaryota > Metazoa > Chordata > Aves > Anseriformes > Anatidae > Aythya > Aythya fuligula. The sequence continues at coordinate 38,963,970 of NC_045560.1, read as the reverse complement.
ATATTACAATTTTCTCTGTTATGCATCACACCAACCAAAATTTAAAAACAACTCCTTTTTTTTTAGTTTGTTCTGAACTTTATTATAGATCATTTTTTATTATCCGGCTTTCAGTTTGGATAAGCATAATTTTTTAAATAAAAGTTAGTGCTTCATGCCTTTTTTCAGGAGGTGTGTGTAAAAAATAATTATCTATTTGCAGAAAAAAAATATTTAACATTGGATTTTTTATATATATATATATACACATGAGCTATATATCAGATGTACAGCTCCAGTATTTTGTGTGTCAGAAGGCAAGGTTATTTTTGTAGGAAAGATTTTCCACTTTAACTATGTTCAAGAATACTTTACAGCTTATTTAATTGTAAGAAAGTCTCATTCATGTTATAGCTAAGGCTGCTGAAAGATAAAACAATGTGATATTAATTCATATGTTATATAAAGTATTAAAATTATTATGGGTAGTTTAAAAATGCTTTTGTATTTTAACAAAATAAAATGTCTAGATTATTAGAAGTCGTGCCTCATTCAATTCCTTTGAAATTCATTTTGGGGAACTTCTAACATATTTTCATCTAAGTTAACTGACATTTATGTCTGACTGTAACACCATTTCTAGCATAGCATCTTGAATTTCATCTTGCAAGAGTGCAGACTTCTGGGTATAAGCACGTGGATTCTAGGAGAAAGCTAAAATCTTACCTAGTGTATGGCTGCAGCTGCGGCATGGTTCAGTAAGGCTGACAACTGTCTGCTGCAGATCTGCCCGAGGGGGAGTGGGAGGTGGGTTGGGGTTCTTCCAGCCATTGCATTTACAAGATTCCTCAGCCTGAAACCAAAGTAAAAGAATATCAATCAGTAGCGTGAACAACAACCAACAAAGCCACAGCAATTTACTGAATCTGCCATATTTCAAAGGCAATAAGAAGTAGTATTATTAACAAGCGGTTGATTTTTATTTGTTTATTTTTAAATCTACCACACCGCTAGAGCTTATTTTCTAGATATGATCAGAAATAGAATAATACTGCAAATAGAAAGATTATCCTGGTTCTGGTATGCAAGCTGTGCTCAGAAAAAAATAAATACACAAAGTCTGGCTAATTCTTTTACAGAAAGCTGTAGGTCCTGTATGAAAGAAGCATTCAGACATTTATATCAAGACATACAGGTCCTATCAACACGTACAGATCCACCAAGACAGTTTTAATGATTTAAACACAAACAGGCCATCTAATGGGCAATGTGTTTATCACTACCTTATCAGCTACACTTGCAACAAGAAATCACGCAACTAAAAATAAGCACACGTCCAGCCAAGCGGGGTTAACCAAACACTGAAATAAGCAAACAGTAACTGCATTGGTCAAGAAAGTTGTCCAAAGCAAGGCTTGGCCACATCACCAACAGCAGTGAATGCCAAAGACAGCGACCCTGCCAACAGAAACCTGTCACATAGCATGGAAAATGTAGTTATAGTCACTGACAGAGAAACAAACCAATGGTTTACAGTTAACAGGGATGACCATGAAGGGGGAGGTGGTGACCCAGGTAATCCAATTTCAAATCATTTAGAAGTTCAAAGTACCAGTTCCAGTTATCCAAAGAACAGCTTTATAGGAGGGAGATTTTTTTCTGCACATCCATAAGTTCTGTTATTTTGATGGCAAAGTTCTGATTAGATCTTCAAATGAGAATATGAATGCTGTTAGAAGAAAAGCGTACTTTTCTGCTATTCAGAGATATCTGTGCACTGGGCGGTAATGAGATACTCATGAATTTGCAGTGCCAGGACCTCTGTGAGGAAAGTATGCCAACTGCTGCATAATATTTACGACAGAAACAACCTTAGTAGGAAAAATGTGGTGTTAATATATCCAGCACTAATGTGTCATTTTTTTCAAACTGATTCTGAATATATTTAATGCAATCTATTTCAGGAACCTATTTCATTTTCCTTTTATGTTTCCAAATCTCATCTCACCTACGGAAGAAGCACCCAAGAGAGGCAGAAAAGATCACAGCTTGACAGTGCCTATGATTGACAGCTTCGTAGATTGATGGTAAATTGTTCTTCCACTCTAATTTCAATATTCAGCAACCTGAGCACTGCGACAACTGCTGCCTGCATTTTGCTGAGCGCCACATGATGCTTTTACCATCTCTTCTGCTGAAGTGTTTATCCAGCTGGACTCCCGGCCATGGGGTCAGGCGGCATTCAGGGCAGTCTGGCATGCTGGAAGGGACAAGTGGTGTTTTCAGCAGCCAAAACCACCAGGATGACTCAGAAACCCACCTGCAAGCTCCCAGCAAAACCACTTCCATGTGCACTTCCCTTGGGAAGGGGGCCAGCTGCATCCCCTGGGCCCACCGGGTCTCCACGCACCGTGTGGGTGTAGGCCGCTATGCTGAGGGTGTATACCACAACATGTGTCTGTAGGGTAGCACCAGGTAGATTTCTATATGAAACATGGGAAATCTGGGGAAGATTTATATATATACAGTCTCAGAAAATGCAACCCGGAGGGACTTACAGTGAATTTCATCTTTCTATCTACATTTTTCTATCATGTTTTCTATGAGTAATATGACTGGCAGAGAAGTCAAGCAGGCCCGATATTATTTTGCAGTAGAAACTGTCTCTTACAATTTCACAGGCATTGAGCCAGTTTTATTTTTGTTTGTTATCCAAACCTACAGGACCTACTAAGGTTTGTTGACTAGAAAGAGAAGCCAGTGATTAGTGGCACCTACGAACCAAGGACTGCCCTGTTGTGAAGACTGCGGACATCTGCAAGACAATTTGACCTCAAGCTAGACAAAAACAACGCCAAATAAGCTATTCACAATTGCTTCATAGAAGAGAGAATGTTGCCATGAGAGCTTTTGCAGTTAAAACAAGAAGAGACTGTCAGAAAATGAGATTATTGCCAAAGAAAATTCAAGACAGAATCGTAAAGAAGTTCTTGAACAGCAACAGCAAGAAAATAACTGACTATAAGGTTAGGGAATCAGGGTCTGATTCTTCCCACTCAGTCGTCTGGACAAATGTTCAACTTTGTAAATTACTGACATAACATAATGCTTCTTATTAATTGCCTTAAATCATACCACAGTGGAAAATGACAAAAAATAAATAAATAAAATAAAATAAACTAGGCCAAAAGCATTTAGAGAATATTTTTCTCTGAGTGGAACCAGCATTTCACAGAAGCTCACCACACAATGTTTACGATCAAGCCTAAAAAGCTATAAACAGTGAGTAACTACACAAACTTTCGTGTCACACAATAATTAACAGCAAAGATGCAAACAAACAGATGTATGAATTGTGATAACAGCTCGGTTCAACTGCCAAAAATAAATATCAACCCACCCACAGCAGAATAAAAACAGTGTGTTCAGTGGCAGATTTTTGTCAGCCCTCGGTAGTACTTGCTTGCCAGATCTTTTTGAAGCAGATGTTAATTTGTATTGTTCGTAATATTCTAGAGACCTTTCTCAAGCAACTATCAAGGGTGGGCCTATTTTTTTTTTTTTTTTTAATTCTTTCTATAAAACACCAGAATCAGCACAAAAGTTCTGTTAACCGAGGGGAAACACAGCCCGAAAAGGGCTTCAAAACTAAGCTTTCATTGTCGATGTTGATAGTGCAAGTATTTTGTGCTGAATGTGCAATGTGCATTACTCAGTGCCTTAAATTGCCTACTTGTTACAAGTCTTCCACTGTCTTTGTTTTGTTCATTCAGTCCTTTCCTTGGCCATCTTCAGCTTTTTCCTTTCTTTCTTTCTTTCCTTTTCTTTTTTTTTTTTTTTTTTAAATGTCAGTCATCTGCTTTTCATTAGAAAATAAAATATGACTTCACCTCCACAAAAACTTAGTTTAAGTTCAAAACAGTTTGGAGGGGAGGAAGGAAAAGAAGCATTTAAACTAGCACATCCAGTCCTTGGGGTCTTGTTTTCTGGGACATCTGTGGAGGTTTGATAAAGCCACTGCAGAAAGCTGGGGACTTCTGCTTTATTGAACCCTGCAAAGCCACAAATGCCATCTTTCCAGGCCCAAGGATCACAGACATTGTATCTTAAAGGATGTTTTTTTTTAATAAAACTGATGAGTGTAATGTAATCAAACAACAATTACACACCAATGCCTAGTCTCCCCTCAAAAACAATGCAAAAATTACATACAATCTGCACCGCATGATATATTTTTGATCAAATTTTTGGCACCTTCCATGTATTACATGTAGGGTACTACCGTATAATAACAGCACATTTTAACATACATTTTTATTTATATTTATGCCACTTAAGTGGGTTTCAGGTCTAAATTATAATGGCTAAGTAAATATTGTTACAATGTTATACTGCCTAAACCATTCCTTCCCCTTTCTGGTGGTGAAATAGGCATAGGAACAGGTAAGTTTCAACCCAACTTGATTACAAAGCAAAAGACCAAAACAAACTTAAAGCTGAGTTTCAGAACAGCTGCTGTACTGGGCTCTTTTCAACTCAAAGCCATACAGTCTGCCCTGTCTCATAACTGCAATGCCAAGCAGACTCAACAGATTATAGACACACAGCACCACAGGTCTTGTTTCCAACAAGTGTAATTACTCCAGAAAAATTACTTTCCCTCCCAACAGAAAAGCCAAGTAAAATACCCTACTGTAAAGCTTTCTCCTGCAAGCAATAATCTCAAAATGATGCTTTTAACAAAGAACATCAAACAAAGCATAACAAAAACATTGATGAATTTAAAATGCATGTTTTTCCTACTCAAACACCCAGTACCCAGCAACCAGGCAGTCAGATGCTGCTTGGAGATCTACCCATATGTACCAGGAAGGGATCATTTGTCTTTAACAATATGAAATCAATTTAATGTTCAGCTCAAAGGACATGTTCTTCCTTTGTTAGTCAATCCAAGTATTGTATTTCCCCTACCCCACCCCACCCCCAGGTTTCTCTCAACTACAGAATAGATGTAGGATACTGTATAATATTTGTTATTAAAAGCAGGGATCGCATTCCCACCTTGTGAGGTTAATGGTAGATTTCTTATTAAATTTAAAGAAAGATGTCTTAATTAGACCTGCAATACATAGCATAACAGATTCACCCCACTATGAAAATGATCATAAGAAAGGTTTAATGTCCTGTATGACTCCTATATACCTCCTCAATTTCTCCAGAAAACATTCATACATTTTCAGTGGAGCTTCAAGGAGCTGTAATCCTACAATACAGAATTTAGACAAGTAATGCAGTCAAGTCTGCCTCATCTTAATCTGCCTTATAAAAGTCAGGGGGGAAAAAAAAAAGTAATTATGAAAACCACAGTACATAATCTTACCACAAACTATTTTTAATGTGTGGGAGCAGGAAAACACTACAGGGTTCACTGCTGGATCAGATGTGGGGGAAAATGCCTGTACCAAGGGTCAGCAGCTGCTCTGCAGCCTGGGAGACCCAGATTTTACTTCAGACTCTGCCACTCACCTGCCGCGGGGTCTCAGCCAAACCTTCTCATCTAGCCCTGCTCACGATGTTTGTTTTGGTTATTTAAAGCATGGGGTCTTCGAGGAGGTGTTATTCTCCACTACTTGTGCAAATGCCTTAAGCTACAGGGCTCAAATTACATTTACAGGCATCCAGGCATTACTGTAACACATACAGTTAGAAACAAGCAATTTTATGGAAAAATTAGTGTACTAAAATAGTACACATTTCAACATAATTTTTAAGAAGAACTCCCTATGGGCTGGAGAGAGAGTTGTATTTTCACATACTGTAAATCAGTGGGGAGAAAAAAAAAAAGCCTAGAAGACTTACACACATAAATGTATTTAATGAAGATGGAGGATGAAGTCACACAGTGCTGCTTTTATATTGAAGTGCGGCACGCTCATGTGCCTAATGCTCAATTTCACACTGGACAAAACCAAAACGATGTATGCAGCCATTCATACACACACAACTGTAAGTGCCAAAAACAAAACACTACACAAATACAGCATTACTGTGTACTTCTGAAAATCGTGAAAACTGCGCCAGCTCCTAATATATATCTTATTGTTCAGAACGTGCATTCCCCACACACAAACCCAGGAGTTTAAAAGGCTGTTTTAAGCAGAAGAGCCTGCTCTTGCCCTTCCACCCCTTTTTTATTTAATAGGAGAAATAGCCAAGTGTTGTAGGTCTAGAGTGACAAGTCTTCTGCCTCAATTCTCTACCAGAAAAACAAAACCAAACCATTAAAAAACACAAGTACATGTATTTCTTTAGTCCCAGGCCAGGGCAAGAGCTCCCTAAACTCAGCTCTCATCCTGCTTACAATATGTGCACACTGAAGACATCTGTGCCTGTATTTCCCAAGGGGTGAAGCAGAGGGAGGGCTGAAAAAGGACCAGAGTGTTCCCTCTTGGGGACTGGGTGTCCTACCGCAGAGCAGTGCCTCACACCCCTTTCTGCTCAGCAGTGTCCTCTCCAGCACAGCATATTTTTGCTGTCACCAGATGGACCTGCAGTCTACACAGCCTCTGACTTCTGCTCTTCAGCCCTAGCAAACCCCTGCTCTCTGCCTCTACTACTCCCAGCATCTCTGAGGTTAAGTTTCCAATAAGGTCTGTGTGCTGAAGCAGTAGGATTTTGCGGTGAATTTTATATGGGAAAAAGTTATCAGCACTGCAGGATGTCGTCACGTATTTTCTGCACTCCAACTTGTACAGCTCTATGTGGATCTACACAAGATTAACATATGGCTGCCACTTGAATGAAAACAGAAGCCCCCTTCGGAGACGGTGCAAGTGTTTGAGCTCTCGCACTCACACACACAAAACAAATGGCACAGAAGTTGCAACCCAGAGTAAGAAAAAGTTCAAAGTTCTCTGCACTGCTACAGCTCCTTGCACACTGCTAATGTTCCGACCCAAGCAGCGTAGTTTTGGAGCTCCTGCCAGGTGCTCAGGAAGAAGTATAGCACATCCTTCCACCCAGCTGCATCCTTCCGCCGTACCCCACAGGAGACAGCACTTGATTAGCTTACAAGGATGTCCACTTGGTGATGTTTTGAGACCTGAAAGAATGCTGCCTGCCACTGAATTACTTAAGAAAAATCAGGTAAAAAAGGTTAGTTTTGCATTGTAATCTGCACGTGGAGCAGCACTGAGTGCGGTGGCTGCGTCTTGCTCCCAGCGGGGAAGGAGGATGAAGCCCCGCGGTGCCCCCAGCCATATGTCTGACTCCATCAGACTGGAGTGCCAAAAGGGACACAGCCAGCTGGGACTCCCTGCAGAAGAGCAGGACCTCGAGGGCCGACAAGGACACCCCAGCAGGGCACAGGCAGCACGAGCTGTCACCATGCTGCGCCCCACCACCGGAGTCCTGCGGGAGGGACAGAAGGGCTAGCGGCAGGCTGCCTCCCCTCCCTCACGGCTCTCACCTCCCTGCCACCAAGCACCCATGCCAGTGCATGTCTGGGACTGCCAAGTCCCCAAAAAAGCAGAGTGGTTCTGTAGAGACAAGGCTGCCTGTGCTCCTTCGTGGTGCGGCCACCTCTGCGGGGCAAAGCACCTGAAGAAAAGGCTTCAACCCTCGTGAAGATCAGCTGGAGGTACGTCAAGGGAAGGAAAAAGAACTAAACAGGGAAGAAAAAAGTGATTCATACACACAGGCACATCCGTGAAGACTTCACACGCCCCACATCCAGCATCATTTAACAGCATGTCTTAGTAGCAATAAAATATTGGGGATGCAAAGTGGAATCAGCACTAGGAAAGCTTAAAACCTCATCACGCAGCCTTCAACAAGAGCCACCAGCTTCATGTGCACTAGCTGCTCTTTTATCTTCCTGACACTTGTGTAAGCTTGCACATCCCACAAGTGCAACAAAGCTGAAACAGAGATGCCTGCACATTTGTAAACAGCAAGGAAACTGAAGCGTGCAGCTTCCTTAACTTGCCCTCACATGACGGCATTGCGACATGCCTTCAGCAGACAGTTCAAGCTCCTCACATCACCAGAAAGGGCTACGGACCCAAACTAGGATGCCTCCTCACGTGTGTGAGCTTTTAGTTCCAACTTGGACCCAAAGTGTGCCTTTTTGGGGGTTCCAAAGTAAGGGAACAGAGGGAATAAAAACCACTTTTCTCACAAACAGCCCAGTTATTTCCAACGCCGAGAGCGTTGCTAGAGGGTTTTACTCAGCGCTGCCAGCCTGAACCTGTCGGTCTCCCCGTGCATCCAGGAGTCACCCAGGCAGCTGCAGGAGCGTGTCCCAAACTCTGACCACATGCACCCTGCCCCGCACGTGGACACGCACGGACGACACCTGCGCCTGTCACCAGCCCCCGAGGGCAGGAGCAGCCGCCCTGACCGCGCTCCCTCCACCTCCAAATCCACCGGGGGCGAGCCCTGAGCATCCCACCCGGCGGCGAGCTGCAGGTGGAGGGCAGGAGCGTGGAAAAGGAGGGATGCCCGGGGCAGGAGCGTGCAGAGGGAGGGATGCCCGGGGCAGGGCGAGGCAGGCAGTCACAGCTACGTGACCGGCGAGGCCGGGGCTTGCCGGAGCCCGGAGGCCGCGCCCCGCCGGGGCGGCTGCTGCCAGCCGGGGCTGCCGCCGTGCCGCGGGCACCGCAGGGGGCGACACCGGGGGTGGGGGCGCCCCGTCCATCGGCAGGCTCAGGGTTTATCCCCGCGACCCGCGGCTGGAGAGCCCCGGGGAGGGGGGAAAGGAGCCGCCACTTCCGCGGGGAGCACCGGGCCGCCCTCCCTTCCCTTTCCCCTTCCCCTCCCGGCCCGGCTCGGCTCGGTTCGCCCCGGCACGGCCCTTCCCCTCGCCGCCGTCAATCCCCACCCTCCGTGGGCGGGTGGGCGCCGCGGCCGGGTACCTTGCAGGCGGAGTAGACGCCCAGCTTCTCCAGCTTCTTGGCCCGCGGCGCGGCGCGCAGCTGCGCCTTCTTCCCGGCCGTGCGCGCCGAGCCGGGCCCCGCGGGGCTGTCGGCGGCGGTACGGGCCGGACCCGCGGCGGCCGCCACCCCCCCGGCGGCCGGGGAGCCCTGCTGCGGGCCGCCCCCCGCCGCCCCGGGCCCGGCCCCGGCTCCGGCTCCGGGTCCGGCGCCGCCGCCGCCAGGCTCCGCCATGCCCGCGGCGCGGCGGCAGCCGCCCGTCCGGCCGGCCGGCGCCCTGCGCCCGGCCCTAGGCCCTCCCCTCCGCCGCGCCGCCGCCGCCGGCTGCTCCCCGGGGGGGGAGGCGGGAGGAGGGCCCCGGCGCTCCGCGGGCGGCTCCGGCCCCGCCGGCAGGGGGGGAGCCGGCACCCGCCTCCCTCCCGCCCGCCCGCCCGCCCGCGCCGGGTGAGGGGGGCGAAGCGGTGCGGGCGGCGCCCTGAGCGCCCGCGGGAGGCAGCCGGGCTGTGAGGGGGACAGGGGGTGCCAGAACGGCTCGGGGTTTTTTAGGTGGTTTCTGGTGGAGGCAGTGTAAAAATGTCAGATTTAAATACGGGGTAACTCGTGGGGAGGCTGCTCGATCCTTCACCTCGTCCCGGAGCGAGTGGTGGCAGCAGTCGGTTTGTGTCTCGCAGGGGTCGCCTTCTAGCCCAGGGCACAAATTGAAGCCAATGGTCCCAGCGCAGCAGCCCGGTGGATGTGCGGCTCGGGGGAAGCTGCGCTCTGCTGCACACATGTAAAAATGCGGCCGAGCTGTGAGAAACCACAAATGGCAGTTCTATAGGAGGGCACCACGCTTTAAGAGGTTGGGCGTTCGTGTGGGATCCGCAGCGCTTTGATGTGTAAAGCCGAGGCAGCAATATGAAGAGTGAGGGGAATCCCAGGGCATGAGGAGCTCCTGCAGCAGCAAGGCCTCGGCGCCTTGCACAGGGCAGCCAAAAATGACTCCGGACTTCTGCAAAGTTAAGAGAGTTATATATGGGGGTACATAAGGGAGAGGAGGAGTGAGAAAACGCTTTCCCTGTGTTCTCCTTCTTCCCTTGCCCCCATTTCCCCAGCTACTGGTGATATTCTCATGCATTAGGTTATATGGTGAGGTGACGTTTTTGTTAAATGCGGGAAGACAAAAAAATAAACAACAAAACCTGGAGGACACACCAAGCTCCCTTTCAGAATGAAACACTGGGGTATTTATTGTGGGAAAGGGGGATTCTTAAATCATCATTATTAGTGGCTGAGCTTTTAAAATCAACAAAAGATTGATGGGGGCCATCCCGTTCCCTCATCTGCTTTAGGAAAACATGAAGGGGGGGGGGGGGGCACAGCACCTGCCCCCGCCCCATCCCCGGCCTCCCCCGGGGACCCCGGCTCTAGGGAGGCTGTGGCCGGTGCAGGGCTCCCGAGCAGCTGTGACAGTGACCCATAAGATGGCTGCTGCCATCCCCGTGCCTTAAGACGGACTGTTAAGGTGGAGGAGCCGCTGCCCTGGGAGGCGGCGGGGAGCACAACCCTGCCTCAGCCGCCGGCTGTGCGAGAATTAACGGCATGGGGATAGGATAATCGAGTTTCCTTTACATTTGCTTAGCGATCTCTTTGGTATTATTCGTGGAAGTGGCAGGATGACGCTTTGGAACAGCAGATAGCCGCCGTGTGGTAACCACCACCGTGTAAGAATAATGCTCTGCACCTCTGCGCTTGCAGTGCTTTGTGCCGGGGAGGCTTCCACTTTCCTGCCGGACCTGAAAACGAAACTGTAATCACTTGGTTTCACTTTTAGCTTTCCCACCGCACCGCTTCGGCAGCGAATGTTACCAGCGAATAGCTCATCTGCAACAGTGTATGGGCTCCTAGGGTGTCCCATCTCGGGCACAGGCTCCTGGCTTTGCTGGCAGCTCCTGTAGCCATTCTGTTCTCCTATTGTGTCGATTTTCTTTCTCTCTCTTTATATATATATATAAAGAAAATCGACACTATATATATATATATATATATATAAAATCACCAGCCCCAAATAGGTAAATTATTTAAAGGTAAATAATTACCTCTAAACAGCAGGCTAATGCTATTTAACCACACATCACTTGCACACCTATATACAAACGAATTACAAGTTTCAGTGCTGAAAACACTGTTATTATTTTTACACGGCTAAGTAACCCCACTGATGTTTATTAGGGCCACTCTGTGCTCTTTTATGTCTGCAACTGCACAGGTAGAGTTCACAGGATTGTGCTCTAGGCAAACAACCTTATTCTTCCACCTTATTCTTCCAGGTCCTTAAGAGCCTGAAAAGTTTTTACTTCCACTAAAATAAAACATTTCATGGTGTGTTTATGAGGGTCTAATGTGAAAACCACTGCCATTGCACAAAGCAGCACGCTGGTTACTGTAAAGGCAAAAAACACTTCTCCAACACTTCCCTCTAGAAGCCTCAAGATCGTGGCTGTCTTACAATCCTCTCTCTTCTCTTTGCTTTTCACCTTGCTGCTCACTAGGTAGCCAGAACAGTAACTCTGCCAGCCTGTGGCTACGGATACAGTTACTATAGTAACATTTATAAACACTAATTTCACTCCAAATGCAGTACTGCCTGCTATCACGGAGGAACAACTTAAAAAGAAATCACTCAACCTGAAGATAGGTAAGACTTTCTCTTTTTTATTTTATTTTATTTTTTTTTTATGTTTATGTTCTTAGCATGTTTAAAATCATTGTTCTTGTTTCAACTTGTATTATTTTATCATTTAAAACAAAACAAATCCCAAGGATTTACTTTGTCTGAAACCACTCCAGTGACAGCTAAAATATCACATTTGCACTTTTGGCAAGAATAAACAAGGAATAGTTCATTTGCTGGCCAGAAACTCACGACTATAACTTGGGTTGTGTTGACTTGTGGTAGCTTCAGTGAATTTAATTTGGCCATTACAGGTTGTACTACATTAGGAAAGCAGAAAAATATGACTCTGTAGATGACATTCTCAGCTTCATATAGTTAAACAGAGTTTTTCTTTTGGCTGAATTTACAAGCTAGCTTGTATTCATTTTTTCATTGTAATGCATGCATAACTCAATTTGAGCACAACAGAATCACTCCAGTGCTCATTTTCCATCATTAAGTATGCATTATGAAGATGTTAAATTAGAATCAAACTCAACGCATTGTCTGAAAAGCCCTCACCACATCTTTCAGTTTCTGTCCTTCGGGGCATGTCACTGGGTTTGCACAAGAACTGAGTCTGAAAGTGGTGCTTAGTGAGCACTGAGGGTGAATCCAGCTGCCTCCTGCCCCGCTGCTTGGCTCCTGAGCTCAGGTGAGCAGCCTCTGATCCCAGGAAGGCTTCTCATCTGCCTCACAGTCAGCCAGGAGCTCATGAGACATCGTGCCAGCTCCTGTGCTTCTCAGGTCTCTCTCAGGCTGCAGGTGGCCTCGATGAGGCTGCTGTTTGCAGCTGGTGCTCCCAGAAGCCACCACGTCCAGGTTTGCTGCCATCGCCTGAATTCACCCCAAACACCAGGCAAGCTTAAATGCAAAAACCTGCACATTATTCCAGCAAAGGAGGCAGTTGCACTTGATGCAACAAAGGAGGAAAATTAAAATGCAATTTAGGGTGTGTCTGGTGTCTGCTTATTACCCAGTTGTCATCTGGAGCTCTTGGGGCCTATCTCGGCCACACAATGAGTGACTCAGCTAATAACAGCCTGACGCTGAACAACGCTGCCTCTCCGAGAGCAGCCTCCCTGCCTGGTGCCCAGCTCCACAAGCCCATCCGACCCCATCTCTCAACCCAGGCAGGGCTCTGTGTCCGACCCCACGCCTCTCTCCCTCTCCTTTTGTTCAAGACAGGACTCTTCCTGCTCTCCCACCTGTTTTTATTCATGCCATTCAATGCAAATGGAGAAAGCAGAGCTCTTCCCCCCTCTGGGGAATTTCTCCAAGTATAAAATCCCATTGTGTTCTTTCATTAGCACATTCCTTGTGGGTTAAGTGGCCTCCCTCTTGGCCACCAGGCATTCAGAGCTGCTATCAATATTTTATGAACCACTGGAAGTATTAAGAGCGCAAAAGTTTTGTTCCTTATGCTCTCTCTAGCACCTTGTTAGTTTCCCATGCTGCTTACATGGAATATTAGTAATGTAGATGGCAAACCTTACCGGGAGGCCTTTGTTACAGAGAATCTCACACTCCAGTCACCCCATTTTTAAAGGAAAAAAAAAAAAAAAAAAAAAAGAGAAAATGTCATTGCAACACTCAAGAGTGTTGTAGCAACACAAGTGTCTTGCAAGTGCCAAAGCAATTTGCCATTTTTTTCATTTCTTCCCCTGAGCATGCTCATTATGACTGCAGTCACAGTTTTGGGGGACCAAAACCCAGTGAGAAGCTGGTGGCTGGACTCAGGCAGCAGAGGCGTTTTACTGCCTTCACCAATACAACACAAAGCACGTGAAATAAGTTCAGAAGCTGCTTGCTGATGTTGTTTACTCACCCGCAGTCACCGTGCAGCCTTACACTGTAGTTTCGAGGTGGTGAGAGCTCTCCGTTGCTTCATGTAGACATAGCACATATCACCTATTTCTCACTTACCTCCTCTTCCTTGTGCCTCCCCAGTGTTTCTGTACTCCATCCTCTGACATCTGCATCCCCACAGTTCTCTGGGACCCCACTCGGCATACTTCAATCATACAGGGAGGGTTTTTCACAGCCCCAGCGGCAGCAGGTGGGTGCCCAGAAGCCTCACACCTCCTAGCTGTGCTCAAGCCATCGGCAACCCACACGCTTGATACCACATCGATTTAGAAAATAAAGCCACAGGAAAAAAAAAAAAAAAAAAAAAAAAACAACAACAACAAAAAAACTTTTATTTCTGTAAGATGACCACCCCACACAGGCCCTCGATGGGTTCCAAACCAGTGCCTCTGCCCCACCACACAGACTCAGCAACCGGCACCAGGTGCAAAATAGTTATGATGTAGGAAGACTTATTTTGCCTTTTTTTTTTTTTTTTTTGGCTGCCATATCCC